>NC_137756.1:5370212-5975364 GCF_963264785.1 Psittacula echo | reverse complement strand
AGAGAGTAAATGAGGGAGCAGTGGCACTGCCTGACCTGCCAGGTCCATGCAACCCCCAAATCAACGGCTTTGCATTAATGGAACCTCAAATCACCCCTCACTGACCAATCCCCATGTGTGAACCCGCTGCAGTCCCCTTGAACTGGAGCAGCTCTGGTTGGGGGGTGGCAGGGCATGGAGCAGCCCATGGTTAGAGCAGTCTCCAGTCAGAGATGAGCCCGGGGCATGGAGTACTCTTAGCAGGTGCCATGGCTGAGCTTGCTGCTTCACTTGAGGTGAGTGGTGATGTTTCTCTGCTGCCCTAGAGGAGGGGAAGGGATAGAAGCGGGGGCTGTGATCTTGTGTCAGTGCGAGCCCATCAGGTGGACCTTCAGTGCCTCTTCATCTTCTCCTCACCCTCTGCTTGAGCAGTGCTGGGGATCATCTCCCCATGGCTCTGCTGAGCTTCTTCCCAAGGCCGATGCTGCATCGTGTGCATGGGCAGTGGGGTGCTTGGCAGGAGTGAGGGCAAGGCGTTGGGTTTCTCCAGCACAGGCTCCATGGGAGCCCTTTGCTCTCACTGGTGGTGCTTGTGCACCTCTTTGCCTTGTCCCTCCTCCTGCTGATGGAGTGGTCCTCATGTTTAGTCAGAGGAGGAATCTGTCCGCATAGCTTGAGAGGAGAGAGAGAGCAGATCAAAGGGATCTCCCCTGCTCCCGAGGTGTTAAGTACAGCATGGGCAGAGAGTGCTGCTTGTCTCAGGGAGCAGAAAAAGCTAGGAAGAGGCAACTGGGTGCTATGGGCAGATGGGAGGGAGGTAGTGAGAGCTGTGGCAGGGCTCTGGTCCTGCTGATGCTGTGGTCCTGCTTCCCAGTGGTCACAGTGTCACCCATTGGATGCCAGGGGCTGCCGCTGCAGCCAGAGAGGCAAAGGAGAGGTGTGAATGCTGTGGCTCCCCAAAGTAGGAAGTGTCCAAGACGGGGTGGAAAGTGAGGGGCCAGGGCAGGAGCGTGGATTGCTGTGGGTGGGATGGTGCCCGTGGAGGCTTTCACCTTTCCACTGGTGCTCAAGGTGGGATGTCCCCTTCTGTGGGCAGGGCAAGTCTCTAAGGGGACTGTCCGTGGAGCAGAGGTGGGTGAGTGGCTGTCATCTGCTGTTCTGTATAGCCTGTAGGGAGCCACGTGTCATCTCACCCCACCAAAGGTGTAGGAAGAGGTCTCATTAATGGGTTAGGAGGCAAGGATGTGGCGGAGGGACATGGGTTGCATGTGCAGCTGCGGTGCTCAGGCAGGCTCCAGACTCTGAGGCTTCCGTCAGGAAGGGATGCCTCGTAGCCAAGGGATGTGGTGAGTGGCTCTGCTTGGGATCGGTGCTAAGGAGCAGCCGGAAGATGGCTCAGCTGCTGTGTGCTTGTGTGCATCAGCATCACGTGCAGTCAGTGCTTACGCAGCGATTGCTGACGTGCTGGCTCTTCCCCCATGGTTTAGCAGGGAAAAGGGGTGCTGTTGGCAGGGGCCGGACCTGTGCTCCCTACTGAGGTGGTGGCTGTCCCTGAACACACACCAAGGTGTCAGGAAGAAGCAGGTGAGGTCTGAGGTCTCCGCATGCTTTTGTCCCCAGATGCGGTGGCTGTGGAGCAAATGTGGAGCTTGTGCCCAGAGGAAGTGCATGGACTGGTTGGGTTTGGGAATGTCACAGGGCTGACTTGGCTATCTGCAACCACTAGTTTAGGGATGCTGTCAGTAGGGAAATGATAGGAAGAGCATCCATAATCACGCTGATGGGCTGTGAGATATTAGCAGGGCTATGTGTGGACTTTGGGACCAGGAGAGCATTGGGACTGGGCACCCAGCCCTGATCCCAACCGGTCCCCATCTCAAGGCACAGCAGCTCTGCAGGAGGTGCTTGTCAGGGCAGATCTGTGAGTGCTTTGGCTGCCCCCACCTCATGGTGTGTGCAGGGCGCAGCGGGTTGGTTTTAGCTGCACGGTTGTGTTTGGGGCTGGATCCATCCCTCCTGCCAGTGCTGCACGTGCCTGGCTCCCACCCGCTCATCCCATGGGATTAAACCCCCTGAAGGCAAAGCCAGCGCGCCCTTGAGATGCCGCTGTCCTCGACAGCTGGCTGGTTGGATCTGTACAGAAGTACTCAAGGTCTTCAGGTGTTCTTCTCCAAGCCCGGGTAACCTCATAGGCAACAATGGCTGTCACGCAGGGTATAGGGCTACATCTGCCTGTGTCAGCATCCTTTGCGAAGGAAGGGGTTTAGGGCTGCTGAATGTATTTCTGTGGATGGGTTGTCTGCTGACTGGGAACACTGTGGCCAAAGTGGTGTTTTCCTGTGCAGGAGCAGAAGTATTTCTGTGCCTGGGAGCAGCAGAGGCTCACGTCTGTGTCCAGAGCATCTCACTTTGTACGTGTGGGTTAGGAGTTAGGGCATGGGAAAGGGATGGTGGCTGTGAGCTGAGAGAGAGCAGGGAAGCTCCAGCTTAAGCCCCCCCCTCCATGTGTGACCCCTTTTTCAGCCTGGCAGAGAGTGGCCCTGTCCTAGGGTACTGGAGGGCATTCAAGCGGTGCCGGCCCTGGGGGACAGCCTGGATCGGGGCAGTCCTGGCTCTGCTCTGAGCAAGGAGCACCCTGAATGTTTGGGGTTGGTTTGAGCTGTGCTGGGCACCCTCCTTCCCCTGGCAGTGCTGCTCTGGGCTGGGAGCGCGTCTGCCTGGTGAGGGTGTGAGAAGAGGATAACGTCGGTGCTGCCTATGGGGTTTATTCCCTGCCGTCCAAGGCTGGCGTAGCCTCTCAGGGAGCATGAGGTGTGGAGCAGGGCTCATCCCACAGGGGTGCCCAGGGACAGTGCGACGGCTGTGATTTTGCTGGTCCTGCATCGCTCTCATCCTGCTCCACAGCTTCCGTAGGGAGCAGCACACCTAGGAGAGGCAGGCTGCCCTCTGGAGCAGGGGCGCACGCACCGGGGTCCCTCTGGATGCTGCCCTTCAGGTCTAGCACTGCTCTGTGAGGAGCGCTGGTTTGCAGGCCTGTGAGTGAGTGACAAGTGCCAGTAGTGGGAGGGCTTTTCTGGGATGACTTGTTGTTTCAGGTGTTCCTGGTTGGTACCTGCTGAGGTGCTGTTAGTGACGGGGCCAGATGCAGGGATGCTGGCAAGAGGGGATGAGGCTCTCACTACAAGGGAGACACTGAGGGCACTTGGCTGGTGGGAAGGGCAGGAGCACAGCACTTGGCACTCTAAGCATCATCTTGTGTCCTTGAACCCTGCAGGTCACCAATGGGCTGGAGGGGGTGCGCAGCGAGAGCAAGGGCTGCCTGCCCACCCTGACCTTCTGCAGCATCTCAGAGGACTATGGCAAGGACATGTGTACGGCCAGGAACAAGCTGGGCATCACCCTGTATGTGCCAGCATCATCCTGTATGGTAGGTGCCCTGTTGTTCTTGCAGCAAGGTGTAGCGAGGAGGAGGAGGAAGAAGAAGAGGAGAGGAGGATGAAGAGGAGGAGAATGGCTGGCCAGCAATAGAAGGGAGTGGGTTTTCTTTAGCAATGCCAGCCCATCGAGGTGCAGAATGGCCGAGCTCTGAGCGGCGAGGACACATCAGAGGGGGCTGAGCAGATGTGCATTGGCTCATGCAGGAGGGCACTGCTTGGTGGTGGTCGGTGGTGGGTGTTTAGGGATGAGCAGCAGATGGTGAAGAGACAGACAGGACATCGTTGGAACGCAGGCCCAAGGAGAGGCCCCATCCAGGTAAGGACACACTCTGGGGACACAGTGCAGGGTATTTACAGGTTGTCCTGGTGGCAGGGATACAGGCAGTTGTTAAGGGGTGCAGGCAGTGGCAGTCTGGGAAGTTTAGGTGTCAGGCTGGGTAGCTGCAGGTGGCAGTTTGGCTAGCGTAGGTTCCAGTTTGGGAAGCAGAGGTGTTAGATTGTATAACAAAGTGTTAGGTTGGGTAGTGTTGGTGTCACTGTGGGTATTATAGGTGTCAGGTTGGATCCTGTAGGTGGCACTTTGGGAACCGTAGGGGTTAGGCTGGGTACCATAGGTGGCACTTGAGGTAGCGTTAGTTTGGCTGTCATAGGTGTTAGATTGGGTAGTGTCAGTGTTATTTTGGGTCTCATAGGAGTTAGGTTGGGTGTTGTAGGTGGCACTTTGGGTATTACAGTTATTAGGTTGGATCCTGTAGGTCCACTTTGGGAACCTTTGGTGTTAGGTTGGGTAGCACAGGTGGTACGTTGGGTATTGGAGATGTCAGGCTGGGCACAGTACGTGGCACTTGAGGTAGTGTAGCTGGCACTTGAAGTGGTGTCAGGCTGGATATCATTGGTGGTAGGTTGGGTAGTGTCAGTGCTACTTTGGATATCATAGGTGTTAGGTTGGATACTGTAGGTGGCACTTTGGGAACCGTAAGTGTTAGGTTAGGTGTTACAGGTGGGACTTTGGGTACTGTAGTTGTTAGGTTGGGTATCATAAGTGGCACTTTGGGTAGTGTAGGTGGCATTTTGGGAACCACAGGTGTTAGGTTGGGTAGCATTGGTGGCACTTTTGACTCAGGATTAGCCCAGCTTTATTAGACTGGTTCCATCATAGGTGCTTGGAAGTTGGACAGCTCGTGCTCAGCACTAAAAGGCTGACATGGGAGATGGCAACATCCAGACGTGTGGACTGTCAGGTGCATGGTGATGTTTTGTGGTCATGGTGTGAGGGGTTTCTTAGGAGGAGGAGGACAAAGAAGATGCAGGAGGCAGCCATTGAAGTCTGTGTGTGGAAAGGAGGTTTATTGCATATCGTAAGGTGAAGGCTGTTATTTGGGAAAGACTTGGGTTGCTGTGTGCATGTGGGTGCCAGGTGGAAAAAGCCAGGGAAGCAAAGGCCTGGAGGAGAGACCGGGCACAGCCTGCCCATGCTCCACATACCAGTGGAGAAGCAGAAGGAGATGATAAAGGACAGATAGAAGGACGGGGCATGGTGTGGGGCTAGGCATGCCACAAGGCCAAGATGTGTGGGGAGGAAGCAGGTTGGCCTGGTGGTGGCTAGGAAAGGTGGCCAACAGCAGATGCATGAAGAGATGGTGGTGGTGATGGGTGCTCTTCTTTGCAGGTGAGAGGTCGGGCACCCTGGGATGGTCCACGACCAGAGCTGCGATTCCAGAAGGGACACAACGTTCGGGATGGACTCCGGGCAGGTATAAGAACCCCCTCCCTCCCCCTACCCCCTTCCCCTCCAGAGCAGAGGGAAGGGGCTGGGGGGACGGAAGGGGTTAGGGGAAGGGGATGGGGGAGGGCTTAGGGGGGGCAAGGAGGGGCTTAGGGGAGGGGTTTGTTCCTCCCAGAAGCCTCTCCCTGCCCTCCCTAAGCCCTCTGGGGAGGGAGGGAGCTAGGGGGGAGGGAAGCCTCCCCCCTAACTCCCTCCTGGGGAGGGAGGAGGGGAGGGGGGTGGGGTGGGGGGGAGGGTGGGGAGGGTGGGGGGGAGGGTGGGGAGGGGGGGGAGGGTGGGGAGGGAGGGGAGGGTGGGTGGGGTGGGGGGTGAGAAGGAGGGGAGTGCTGCACTGCTTCCTTTCAATAAGTAGAGATGTCTCATCTGGAGGGCAGACTATACAGGTCCTCTCTGCTTCCCAACCCCCCCCTCCCCACCCCACCCCCCACCCCTCCCCCCCGTCCCCACCCCCCTCCCCAACCCTCCCCCCCCACCCTCCCTCCCCTCCCCCGCCCTCCCTCCCCTCCCCCCGCCCTCCCTCCCCTCCCCACCCCCTCCCCCCCTCCCTGCCCACCCACCACCCTCCCCCCCTCCCCTTCCCCTTCCCCCCCACCCCCCCCCTCCACTCCCAACACCCCCCACCCCTCCCCACCACCCCCTCCCCACCACCCCCTCCCCCTATGTTCCCTGTCTCTATTCACAACCCACCAGTCTAATAAAGCTGGGCTAATCCTGAGTCAAAAGTGCCACCAATGCTACCCAACCTAACACCTGTGGTTCCCAAAATGCCACCTACACTACCCAAAGTGCCACTTATGATACCCAACCTAACAACTACAGTACCCAAAGTCCCACCTGTAACACCTAACCTAACACTTACGGTTCCCAAAGTGCCACCTACAGTATCCAACCTAACACCTATGATATCCAAAGTAGCACTGACACTACCCAACCTACCACCAATGATATCCAGCCTGACACCACTTCAAGTGCCAGCTACACTACCTCAAGTGCCACGTACTGTGCCCAGCCTGACATCTCCAATACCCAACGTACCACCTGTGCTACCCAACCTAACACCAAAGGTTCCCAAAGTGGACCTACAGGATCCAACCTAATAACTGTAATACCCAAAGTGCCACCTACAACACCCAACCTAACTCCTATGAGACCCAAAATAACACTGACACTACCCAATCTAACACCTATGACAGCCAAACTAACGCTACCTCAAGTGCCACCTATGGTACCCAGCCTAACCCCTACGGTTCCCAAAGTGCCACCTACAGGATCCAACCTGACACCTATAATACCCACAGTGACACCAACACTACCCAACCTAACACTTTGTTATACAATCTAACACCTCTGCTTCCCAAACTGGAACCTACACTAGCCAAACTGCCACCTGCAGCTACCCAGCCTGACACCTAAACTTCCCAGACTGCCACTGCCTGCACCCCTTAACAACTGCCTGTATCCCTGCCACCAGGACAACCTGTAAATACCCTGCACTGTGTCCCCAGAGTGTGTCCTTACCTGGATGGGGCCTCTCCTTGGGCCTGCGTTCCAACGATGTCCTGTCTGTCTCTTCACCATCTGCTGCTCATCCCTAAACACCCACCACCGACCACCACCAAGCAGTGCCCTCCTGCATGGGCCAATGCACATCTGCTCAGCCCCCTCTGATGTGTCCTCGCCGCTCAGAGCTCGGCCATTCTGCACCTCGATGGGCTGGCATTGCTAAAGAAAACCCACTCCCTTCTATTGCTGGCCAGCCATTCTCCTCCTCTTCATCCTCCTCTCCTCTTCTTCTTCCTCCTCCTCCTCGCTACACCTTGCTGCAAGAACAACAGGGCACCTACCATACAGGATGATGCTGGCACATACAGGGTGATGCCCAGCTTGTTCCTGGCCGTACACATGTCCTTGCCATAGTCCTCTGAGATGCTGCAGAAGGTCAGGGTGGGCAGGCAGCCCTTGCTCTCGCTGCGCACCCCCTCCAGCCCATTGGTGACCTGCAGGGTTCAAGGACACAAGATGATGCTTAGAGTGCCAAGTGCTGTGCTCCTGCCCTTCCCACCAGCCAAGTGCCCTCAGTGTCTCCCTTGTAGTGAGAGCCTCATCCCCTCTTGCCAGCATCCCTGCATCTGGCCCCGTCACTAACAGCACCTCAGCAGGTACCAACCAGGAACACCTGAAACCAACAAAGTCATCCCAGAAAAGCCCTCCCACTACTGGGCACTTGTCACTCACTCACAGGCCTGCAAACCAGCGCTCCTCACAGAGCAGTGCTAGACCTGAAGGGCAGCATCCAGAGGGACCCCGGGACGTGCGCCCCTGCTCCAGAGGGCAGCCTGCCTCTCCTAGGTGTGCTGCTCCCTACGGAAGCTGTGGAGCAGGATGAGAGCGATGCAGGACCAGCAAAATCACAGCCGTCGCACTGTCCCTGGGCACCCCTGTGGGATGAGCCCTGCTCCACACCTCATGCTCCCTGAGAGGCTACGCCAGCCTTGGACGGCAGGGAATAAAACCCCATAGGCAGCACCGACGTTATCCTCTTCTCACACCCTCACCAGGCAGACGCGCTCCCAGCCCAGAGCAGCACTGCCAGGGGAAGGAGGGTGCCCAGCACAGCTCAAACCAACCCCAAACATTCAGGGTGCTCCTTGCTCAGAGCAGAGCCAGGACTGCCCCGATCCAGGCTGTCCCCCAGGGCCGGCACCGCCTGAATGCCCTCCAGTACCCCTAGGACAGGGCCACTCTCTGCCAGGCTGAAAAAGGGGTCACACATGGAGGGGGGGGGCTTAAGCTGGAGCTTCCCTGCTCTCTCCCAGCTCACAGCCACCATCCCTTTCTCATGCCCTAACTCCTAACCCACACGTACAAAGTGAGATGCTCTGGACACAGACGTGAGCCTCTGCTGCTCCCAGGCACAGAAATACTTCTGCTCCTGCACAGGAAAACACCACTTTGGCCACAGTGTTCCCAGTCAGCAGACACCCATCCACAGAAATACATTCAGCAGCCCTAAACCCCTTCCTTCGCAAAGGATGCTGACACAGGGCAGATGTAGCCCTATACCCTGCCGTGACAGCCATTGTTGCCTATGAGGTTACCCGGGCTTGGAGAAGAACACCTGAAGACCTTGAGTACTTCTGTACAGATCCAACCAGCCAGGCTGTCGAGGACAGCGGCATCTCAAGGGCGCGCTGGCTTTGCCTTCAGGGGGTTTAATCCCATGGGATGAGCGGGTGGGAGCCAGGCACGTGCAGCACTGGCAGGAGGGATGGATCCAGCCCCAAACACAACCGTGCAGCTAAAACCAACCCGCTGCGCCCTGCACACAGCATGAGGTGGGGGCAGCCAAAGCACTCACAGATCTGCCCTGACAAGCACCTCCTGCAGAGCTGCTGTGCCTTGAGATGGGGACCGGTTGGGATCAGGGCTGGGTGCCCAGTCCCAATGCTCTCCTGGTCCCCAAAGTCCACACATAGCCCTGCTAATATCTCACAGCCCATCAGCGTGATTATGGATGCTCTTCCTATCATTTCCCTACTGACAGCATCCCTAAACTAGTGGTTGCAGATAGCCAAGTCAGCCCTGTGACATTCCCAAACCCAACCAGTCCATGCACTTCCTCTGGGCACAAGCTCCACATTTGCTCCACAGCCACCGCATCTGGGGACAAAAGCATGCAGAGACCTCAGACCTCACCTGCTTCTTCCTGACACCTTGGTGTGTGTTCAGGGACAGCCACCACCTCAGTAGGGAGCACAGGTCCGGCCCATGCCAACAGCAACCCCTTTTCCCTGCTAAACCATGGGGGAAGAGCCAGCACGTCAGCAATCGCTGCGTAAGCACTGACTGCACGTGATGCTGATGCACACAAGCACACAGCAGCTGAGCCATCTTCCGGCTGCTCCTTAGCACCGATCCCAAGCAGAGCCACTCACCACATCCCTTGGCTACGAGGCATCCCTTCCTGACGGAAGCCTCAGAGTGTGGAGCCTGCCTGAGCACCGCAGCTGACACATGCAACCCATGTCCCTCCGCCACATCCTTGCCTCCTAACCCATTAAATGAGACCTCTTCCTACACCTTTGGTGGGGTGAGATGACACGTGGCTACCTACAGGCTATACAGAACAGCAGATGACAGCCACTCACCCACCTCTGCTCCACGGACAGGTCCCCTTAGAGACTTGCCCTGCCCACAGAAGGGGACATCCCACCTTGAGCACCAGTGGAAAGGTGAAAGCCTCCACGGGCACCATCCCACCCACAGCAATCCACGCTCCTGCCCTGGCCCCTCACTTTCCACCCCGTCTTGGAACTTCCTACTTTGGGGAGCCACAGCATTCACACCTCTCCTTTGCCTCTCTGGCTGCAGCGGCAGCCCCTGGCATCCAATGGGTGACACTGTGACCACTGGGAAGCAGGACCACAGCATCAGCAGGGACCAGAGCCCTGCCACAGCTCTCACTACCTCCCTCCCATCTGCCCATAGCACCCAGTTGCCTCTTCCTAAGCTTTTTCTGCTCCCTGAGACAAGCAGCACTCTCTGCCCATGCTGTACTTAACACCTCGGGAGCAGGGGAGA
This sequence comes from Psittacula echo, assembly GCF_963264785.1. Taxonomy (NCBI): domain Eukaryota; kingdom Metazoa; phylum Chordata; class Aves; order Psittaciformes; family Psittacidae; genus Psittacula; species Psittacula echo. Next base: position 5,965,581 of record NC_137756.1, on the reverse strand, counting down.
TCCCTTTGATCTGCTCTCCTCTCTCCTCTCAAGCTATGCAGACAGATTCCTCCTCTGACTAAACATGAGGACCACTCCATCAGCAGGAGGGGGGACAAGGACAAAGAGGTGCACAAGCACCACCAGTGAGAGCAAAGGGCTCCCATGGAGCCCTGTGCTGGAGAAACCCAACGCCTTGCCCTCACTCCTGCCAAGCACCCCACTGTCCATGCACACGATGCAGCATCGGCCTTGGGAAGAAGCTCAGCAGAGCCATGGGGAGATGATCCCCAGGCACTGCTCAAGCAGAGGGTGAGGAGAAGATGAAGAGGCACTGAAGGTCCACCTGATGGGCTCGCACTGACACAAGATCACAGCCCCCGCTTCTATCCCTTCCCCTCCTCTAGGGCAGCAGAGAAACATCACCACTCACCTCAAGTGAAGCAGCAAGCTCAGCCATGGCACCTGCTAAGAGTACTCCATGCCCCGGGCTCATCTCTAACTGGAGACTGCTCTAACCATGGGCTGCTCCATGCCCTGCCACCCCCCCAACCAGAGCTGCTCCAGTTCAAGGGGACTGCAGCGGGTTCACACATGGGGATTGGTCAGTGAGGGGTGATTTGAGGTTCCATTAATGCAAAGCAGTTGATTTGGGGTTGCATGGACCTGGCAGGTCAGGCAGTGCCACTGCTCCCTCATTTACTCTCTTGAACACGGTGTTATTTCCACAGCCAGCCTATGGAGCTGCAATTAATCCCATCTCATTGGGCCATCTCTGCCTGGTTTACTGCCATTACACCAGTCCAGATGCTACGTTATTCCCCCCCGTCCCAATTGCGACACGCACGCATGAAACCAACGCCAACACAAGAGCTACCCAGCCAGAAAATCATTCCACTTTATTCATCCTTTTATTATTTCTCACCCCATACGCCCACAATTCCATAGATTCCCATTTTGCTGGTAACAGGCAGAGGGAAGGGGAGGGGAGGGAATAACGTAGCGTCTTTTCCCCCCTTTCTTTAGCACTGCACTGATGGGCCACACGTCAGGGTCTCTTGCCAAAAGCCGCCTCTTGCTGCTGGGGAAAAGCTGCCGGGAAGGAAGTTTTCCTCCGAGCTCTAATCCCAGATTTCTTCAGGTTTCCCACGGCTCTTCCTGCGCTAGAGCACAAGAGAGAGCGCGTCCTCCGGGCTATCCCAGCACGCCGCTCTGCCTCCAGCGCTCACCCGGCCTCGCACATCTATGGCACAGTAATGGAAATTGCCATTAACAGCAGGACATGGCCTGCAGTGACTGCAAAAGGAAATGTCCCATAAGGTCAAGGAGCCCACAGTTAAAGCCAAAACGCAGCCTTAGACCTGGAGGAGGATGTAACTCTGCTGGAACACTATGGGCAAATCACATGGAGACTCCACTGAAGGCACAGAACCTCAAGGGAGAGTGATTGCAGGCCATGCGGGCCCGGGCACAGGGCAAGGAGAAAGGAGCTACCTTCAGCCATCACCTCAAAGGGACATCCCAGCCACAACAGCACAAGCCCAGGGCTCAGCACCAGGATGTGTGGCTACTTCTGGGCTCCCTGTGCTTGTTTCATCCCTCGGCCTCACTTGCCTGGTGTGAAAAAGGGGGATGACAACAGCCCTCTGACAGTGGCAACCTCTGCAATACCAGCTCTGCTCAAGCAGGTGAGCCGGCTCAGCTCACAGATGTGACCCTGCCAGCACTTCCTGAGCCTCAGTTCTGTTCTCAGGGCCTCAACACTGAATCATCAGCTCCATTCTGCCCTGTGACAGTCAGGCAATCAGGGCAGGGCTCATCCAGCAAAGCCCCCCTCGAGCATCAAGCACTGAATGGCGCAGCACGGGGAGGGGAGGAGAGGACCGGGGCTGGCTCTGCCTCCCCTTCGGGACAGAAACCTGGTGCTGGGCAGCCCCTACACATGGCTTGCACTGGAACAGCTCCACCACCATTCACAGCACCTTCATACACAGCCCCACACCAAGCGGCTCTCATCTCTGATGCAAGCTTGAGTGTAAGCAGAATAACCTGGCTCTAGCACAGACTTTGAGAGCACGAAGCTGAAAAGTGAATTTCACAAACCCAGACTGCATGTCACAAGTCATTTATCCTCAGGTTAAGATGAGCACAGAAACCAAACTTCAGAGAACTGGGAATACAGTTAGAGCTCACCACTACCAACACAGCAACATCTAGAGAGTTTGTAACACCTTTACACAAGTTAAGGTCTAGTAGAGAGGTGAGGAACTGCGACAGCTCTGCTATAACCTCTTGTGCTCAGCAAGATAAGGCCACTGTTTGTCACCAGCATTCAACAGAGCACCCAGTTTAGGGAAGACACAATGTAGAGGTCCAGAGCTCCCTAAATGGTCAGTCAGTGGGAGCTGGCTACCAGAGCCCTTTAGTGTTCCTTGACACCTCCCACACTCAAAGACTATGGAGAGGGATTCAAGTGCTGAGATTTTAAACACCCCTAATAATAAACTCTTACCAAAACAAGGAGAATCTGCATCCAAAACACAACTGTGTGAGAAAAGCAAAGCCACAAAGCAAGCTGAATGACTAAAGAACAGCTCAGATTGAATTTAAGCAGCATCCTGGATGCTAGCGGGTGAGGTGACGCTTCATCATCTTTAATACACTTCTGAAACATGCCCGGCTGAAGTCCCTGCTGAACTAAATGGGCTCATTGCCCTGCAACCAAGTGAACAGCTTCAACAGCTACAAAACAGTGCTCCTCTCTCCCACATCAGCTCCTCACCAGTGAATTCTTCCACCCCCTTTTTTCCTTCCCATATTAAAGCCTCCTACCATAGCAAGGGCTCCTGCCCACTGCCCAGACTCACTTGTCACTCTTTACTTCCATGACCTCAGCTGCCATGTGAGCACCAGCATCTCCCCCCAGGCCCACGGCCCCGTCACACTCTGCCAGAAGCTCCCATGGACACTTTGCTCTTTCATTATTACCTTGAAAGATTCAGTCCCTTCCATCTCAAGGGAAGCTTCCTTCAGAACAAGCTTGAAGAACTCAAAGTCATTTCAGAGTCACCAAGCACCCATCTCACTTGCTTCAGCTCATGCCACTACAGGACTGCTTCTTGTTCTCCTACCACCACACGCATCCGAGTCCCAGTAAGCATCAGCAAAGCCATTTACACCTCCCATCACATTCCCAATATGCTGAGATCTTTCTCCAGAAGCCTTTCCAGCAAATGAAATGGTCCCAAACAAATACTGTTTGTTATTTAGACAAAGCCATCCTTGCTTGGGATCTCTTCCAAACACACCTCAGCAGCAGCACCATAAGGAACAGCATCTTCTCCAGAAAGATTTGAGTCTGATACAAACACGGGTATTTTCTACAGAGAAACGTGCCTCAGCTCTCTCATCCATAGGTACACACGAAGCTAAACCACAATTTCTCAGTTGCTTCTGGGCAATACACGGTGGTAACTTGGAACTAAAGCAACTCCACAGGTTGTATGTGATGTGTAAAAGCACAGAGGTGTCACTTACTGTCAGACGATCCCGTTTCTGGTACCTCGGGAGAGGATGGAAGGCATCCCAGCAGTCTCCCCTGGATCCCCTCTAGTCTTGCTCTGGAGGATCACACGCAGACAGGAGCAGCAAGGAGGCTGAGGGAACACAAACAAGCATTGACAACATTAGCCCAGCAAAAGCATTGCTGGAGTGGCCTAAACCTATTTGCTGGTACAATCCCGCATCAGCAAAGCTCTTGGAAACAGCAAGGAGTGCCCCAAAGAGATGCAAACGTGTTGGGGGATGTGCTGGAACCCTGAAAAATGGCTCCAGCCTTGGTTGTTTCCCCCTATTTCCCTGTGTAACTGAAGAGTTACTGCCTGTGGAGGACTGGGGTCACCAGCACACTCCTTTCACTGAAGCACAGAACAGCCAAGAGCATCAAAATCCTCCCTTTGAGAACAGCAGTGCCAACACACCTTCCTCCCTCAGCCAGCAGACACCACAAAGGGAAAGCAGAAAGGCATTTAGGGGTGGAATGCTGGGAACAACAAGATTTGATAAGAAGCTCCTGCAGAACATATGGAGGAAGAGGGAAGTTAACGCCAGTAATGGCCAACACAAGCAAGCACCTACTTTGCCTCCCAGTATCTTGCATTACAAGCACTGCAGTTTCCAGCAGGTACCTCCCTGATGCTTGCACCAGCAGGGACCTTGCAAGCCCTGCAGATGACCCAGCAGCTCCGTGCCTCAGTTTCCCCCTCACAGGCAGAGCAAGGGGGCTCAGGCTAAGCTGAGATCAGCTGTGGGTGAGGCCTCATCAGCCCTTTGGCCCAGGCACTTCTTTCTACAGCACCTGGGTACCCCATGAGTCATTCTCTTTGTTTTGGCCTATCCCAGCCCTGGGTAGCAGCTGAGGGAGAGCAGAGGAGCACAGGGCTCATGAAAAGGGCTCAGACTCAGGCTAAGCTCTTTTGCAAGCTTGTTTTGAAGCTTTAACCATGTTCTCCGTCTGCTCTGGGCTTATCTCTCCCTCCTTGTAAATGGTGGCAGTGACACCAGCCACTCACATGGGATGCTCTGAATCAGTACGTCATGATTAGATACACCTCATGTTAGTGCTGCATGCTGGAAGCAAGGCATAGCCCAAAGAATATGCAGATTATTTAAAGAAGAGGTCTGGCCAAAGGGGTTTTAGGGCCAGCAAATCAGTGCTGAGAGCAACAACCAAGGCACAGAGCCCAATGCCATTGTTTTAGACTCCTCTGTGTTTCAGTGCAAGGAACAGGGATCACTCAGCAAAGCAAAAAGCATCTCCTAACAAAGACACAACATGCATTTGGTCATTGCCTGGTGCTAACTCAAGCACCACTCACACTAACAACAGGCAGCACACGCAGGCTCTAAAACACAGCAGGCAGCTTCTCTAAAGCACACAACCTGCTGGCTACCCACAGCACAGCACAGGGCACAGAGAAACCCTGCTCCGAGAAGGGCACCATCACTGGGTACCCTCAGGACACAGTAACAATCCAGAGGTTTAAGACCTTCAGGAAAGAGCCAACTTTCTCCCTGCATCCCACTGTAAGGGCAGCGGGCAAATTCCTTCCCGTTTTCCTTACCTCCTTTCCCTGCCAGGCTGTTGTTCCTAGTCCTCAGGGAAGAAGGCAGCACTAAACTCTGCCTCAAAAGCACACGGAAGGCTCAAGGCAGCGAGTGGAGAAGTCAAGGAGAAGCCCATGGGCATCAGCAGACCCCAGCGCCCCAACGAAAGCAGAACTGCTGCTTCCCAAAGCAAAGCCAAACTCAACTCATCCTTTCCACCTCAGGAAAACACAGTGGAATGAACCCAGCTCCCCGCACAGCTTCCTCTGCAAGCCCAGCCCTCTCACAACAATCAACAGCCTCAGAGAACCTGCTGGTGCTGCTGAGGGTAACCAAGCCCACCTGGGAGCACACTGCTCCCACTCATCTCACGGCTCATTCTGGAGCTGAAGCCACCGCCAATAACCCCAGGGGTTGATGAGCACTTACGGAAATGTCAATTCCTACACATGGGGCCCTCGGGAACGGTGCCACCAGCATCCAAGCCCATCTCCGTGCGGCCTGCACAGAGCGCGCTCGCAGGCGCCCCAGAAACCAGCTCCCTGGGGGCGAACGGGAGCCCAACGGGGCCGCCCCGGGTCCCATCGCCCGCCCGCTCAGTCTCCTGACCGCGGCATCCGCCAGCCCCGTCACCCGCAGCCGCTGTGCCCGTGCCCGGCGGCGCCTCTCTCCTCTCCCTGCCTTCCTCCCCGGGCAGAACACGCGGAGCCGGGGGAAAGCCCCAGCCAAAGCCCCGCAGCGCCGGTTCCACAGCGGTTCCCACCCGCACCGCTCCTCTCTTCCCGTTTAACCCCGCCTGTGGCTCTCGGCAGCGGCTTCTCCCCGCGCCGCACGCTGCCGGGGCCTTCTCACCCGCAAGCACAGCGACCTCTAGCGTCAGCCGGAGCCCCGTGCGGCCGGGTCCTGGTGCTGAGCGGCAAAAGGCAGGACCTGGCCTGTGTTGAGCCCCAGCAGCAGCGCAACGAGGGCTCACGTTGAGACTTCCATGCGCGGGGCTCTGGTTCGAAGCTCTGAACCCGGCTTTTCAGCAGCAAACCGGGCAGAACCGGGGACCCCGAGAGCCGCACCGCCAGCACTCACCCCGCCGCAATGGAGCCGCCGGAGACACGCCCCGGCTTACCCCGTTTTCGCCTTTTATAGGCATCGGGAGCCCCGCCCACCCCTTTTATAGATGTGACCCCGCCCACAATCTGCATCTCCCCGCCCCAACGCACACAGGCCCCGCCCCTCACGACGAGGCCGCCCCGGGTCTTATCGCCCGCCCGCTCATCCCCCTGGCAGCGGCGTCTCCACAGACCCGTCATCCGCAGCCGCCCTTCCCGTACCTGTCGGAGCGTCTGATCTCTCCCTCCCTGCCTTCCTCCTCGGGCAGAACACGCGGAGCTTGGGGAAAGCTCCAGCCAAAGCCCCCTCAAAGCCAGTTCCACACCGGTTCTCACCAGCGCCGCTCATCTCTTCCCGTTTAACTCCTCCTGTGGCTCTCGGCAGCGGCTGCTCCCTTCCACCGGGACCCATCCGCGCCTCGCGAGTCAGGCGAAGCCCCTCGAGGCCGGTTCTGGGCAATGACCCCGTACGGAGCGCCCCGAGCAGCAAAGCCGGGGGCAGCCCCAGCCCCGGCACCGACGGGCGCCCCGAGGCTCCCGGCTCCCGGCGGGGCTTTGTGTGCCCGGCGCTGGTGCCGCTGCAGCACGGCCCCGGCTGCGCGTGGACAGCTGGAAACGCGATCCCTGCGCCCAGGAAGGACCGGGCCGGGCTCCATCCCCTGGGGAGGGCTCAGAGCGCTCCCGCCTCGCTCCCCCATCGCGTCACCCGCATCTCCGCAGGCACCGGTCACACAAACACCCGCAAACCTCAGAACCGCTCTGCAGCACCGGCTCCGCCGCCCCGCGTGTCCCGAGTCCCGCAGCCCCTCGGCGCGGTGCCGGGGGTCCCGCAGCTCGCTCCTGGAGCGACGTGTGACGAAACGGGGCCGGGCACAGCCCGTGAGGGCTCCTTGGGCATGGTGGGAACGGGGCGACGCTTCCCATGGCCAAACACAGCAGCGAGGAGCCGGCTCGGGCCAGGCTGGTCCCGCAGCCCCAGCCCCAGTCCCTTATTTACCCACCTACACCTCCATCTGTGTAAAGCCTCTCTGGACAGCGCTTTCAAGTGACCCAGGCACCAGCTTCCGAAAACCCAGTGTCCAGCCCCTGATGCTAAGCCTGAGGTGCCAGGACAGAAAGCTGGTGCTGGGCATCAGCTACACATGGTGCCCTCCACAAGAGTGCCACCAACATGGATATCCTCACTTACTTACTGACATAAAAGTCCATCTGCGTACTGCCCACATAGAGTGCACTCTCACGTGCCCCAGAAACCTGCTTCCTGAGTGAAATGTCCAGATCCTGCTTGTAAGCCTAATGTGATAGGACAAAAGCCAGGATGTGGACATCACCTACACACCTCCAGAACAGTGCCACCAACATGGATATCCTCACTTACTTACCCACCTCAAACTCCATTTTTTTATGTAAAGCCTCTCTGGACAGCACTCTCCAGTGACCCAGAAACCAGCTCCCTATGTACCAAAGTCCAGACCCTGCTTCTGGCCATACAGGAACATACAAAGGCCACCTACTATAACCTGAGCCATACAGACTGTTCTTTCACCCGCTGGTTCCTCCCACGGAATCTTAGGTGGAAAAGCATTAGTGGATATCCATGTTGGTGGCACTGCTCCAGAGCTCACCATGTGTAGGTGATGCCCAGCAAGACCTTTATGTCTTTGCAATGCTTCATTTACAAGTAGTGACATAACAAGATTAATATGGACCTTTCTGCAGCAAAGGTATTCCCTCCCTTTCCTCCAAGGCCCATAGGCTGCCGTTGAATACAACTAGCAGCACATGCTTCAGATTCCATATTGAGCTTAATGCATAAGTAGACTGGAAAAAAGGCAAAGAAAATATAGGTGGATTTACTTATTTTGTTATATCTGCTTCATGGTGCACAATTTCTCATGCTCTGAAGACATGCAAGGTAAGATAGAGCATGGGTATATTGATAGACAAAAGAGAACACAAAAACTACCTTGCAAACTTGCAGATGGTGTTCATCTTGAAGTATTCTCTCTTTGATAGTCATTATAGTTGCTTCTTTGTTCTATTATATGAGTTCTCCGAAGGGCAAACAGCACTCTGTTGTGGCTGTCCAGCATGGAGCACCTCTGATGGTCAAAAAGCGAGCTGAGAGGTTCATTCCTTCAGCCCTGTGTTGTGGGAAAAGTGGGAACAACAAGGATTTGGTGAGAGGAGCAGAAACAGGATGCATCAGAGCCAGGACCACCTAGAAGGCAAAGAGATGTGTTAATTCCTGCAGGTATTGGTGTATCAGGGATTGCACGGGTTAACTTAAGCTCTGTTGGTGCTGAAGTCCATCCCCAGTCAAGCCAATAGTCCTCATGGTAACTTGCTGTAGTCTTTATTTCAGAATGCTCTTCTTCAAGGACTGGAAAACTTGGATTTCAGGAGGATATCACTGTAACTGGTGCAAGGGCAGCTGTGCATGGGATGATGTGCAAGGAAGCTCAAATTAAGTAGTGACCTCATGGTGAGTGCGCATCAGTAGCAGACAGCTTCTCTTCAATAAGACTTTTCAGCTTTGGACTTAAAAACCATAATCCAAATATATGCAGTCATCCCACTTTTGGGGCCCTACACACCATCTCTGATGCTGGCTAACAGCAACGTGCTTAGCAGGAAACACAAGGCTGTGAAAGTCTCCCTGGAGCCCTTGCTGTATGGGAAAAGCCTCTGTAGACCCACATCTCAGCTCTGTATGGCTCGTGCTTGCACAGGCTGCTGCGGTGTCTGTGAACAGATAAAGCTCATAATTGAAGCTCACATCAGCTTCAAATCCCTGCCTGAGCTTCCAGTAAACCAGAGAGGGTGTTTCCTTTCCCTGGGTGTTTAGGCTGAGGCCATAGCTCTAGGCAGGCAGGCAGCAGGGTTAATGCAGTCCCTTTCCTAGCTGTAATGGCTATAAATCTCAGCCAACACCTTAGCCAAGCGAAGGTGGTTCATGCCACCAAGTATGTGGGAGATAGAGTTTCAGGTACACTGATAAATTAACTAAAAAGGGTAAGGAGTCATTAGTGTTTGAGTTAATGCTGCACATTTGGAAATGCTGGAGTGATTTCCTCTGTGTTGGGACAGAAGCAGAAAGCTCATTTATGAGCTGTTTTCCTTCCCTCACCTATTTCCCCCCAAATTTTTATAAATCCAAGTTCTTTTAAAAGAAGTTTTTGCATAGAAACAGGCTGAGAACATTGGGGCTGTTCAGCCTGGAGAAGAGAAGCTGCGTGGAGACCTCAGAGCAGCTTCCAGTGTCTGAAGGGGGCTGCAAGGATGCTGGAGAGGGACTCTTCATCAGGGACTGCAGCAATAGGACAAGGGGTGATGGGTTCAAACTGAAACAGGAAGTTCAAGTTGGAGATAAGGCAGAAGCTCTTCCCTGTGAGGGTGCTGAGGCGCTGGCACAGGGTGCCCAGAGAAGCTGTGGCTGCCCCATCCCTGGCAGTGTTCAAGGCCAGGTTGGACACAGGGGCTTGGAGCAACCTGCTCTAGTGGAAGGGGTCCCTGCCCGTGGCAGGGGTTGGAGCTGGATGAGCTTTAAGGTCCTTTCCAACCCAAACCATTCTATGATTCTATAAACAGACTGTATGCATGAGGAGAAGGAGTAGGATTGTATTTTGAACTATGTAACATATTGCACATCTGATATCGAGGTGATGATGGGATACAATGTACCTGGGTAAAATGGTTATAATAACTTGATTTGAGAATTCTTCTATTTTCTAGTTCAGGTGGCTGTCCTTGTTACATGAGCCACATATTGAAGATGCCAGCTTCAAATACATTGTCAATGTATTTGAACCCATTTTATTACCTGGACTTAAAACCAGTTTAAGTCCTTAGTAGAACTGCTTCCAACAAAACTTTTCCATTGAGCTAAGAAACTACCCAATTCCTTTTTCCAGGTCAAAACCTCGATGAATGTTGTGCAATGTAGAAAAAAGCTTTTGAAGAAAAATATGTGCTTCCTTTCTTCCACTAAAAACTCCTGGCTAGGTCTGTTAAGCAGCTCTCAGGTGTATTTGTCCACTCTAGATAACATTGGCAGGTACCTTTGGTGTCGTGCATCTGTGTGACTGGCTCCTCTTCTGTAAACTAAGGATGCTTTACACCTTTAGCTATTGATAACTTCATCCATCGTGGCTGGCAATGTGAGAGTAAGTAAAACACTGACATCTAGTGTCTAGAACGAAGCATTCAAACGTGCTCTGCGATTCCAGTCTTGGGCCTCTAGGCTGGATGTTGCCTGTCCACTAATATTATGGACTGGAGTATGTTATGGATAGATATGATGGTTTAGCTCTGGATCAATGAAAGGAAGCTATTGGTTACAGTATGCAGCTGGTGAGACGGGGTGGGAGATGAAGGCCTCTGTCTAGTAGGAGCTGGTTGCACTGGGATGCTGGAGTAGGGGCGGTCAAACAGCAGGAAAAACAGATCTATGCATTACCTCTTATTGTTTTGAATACATGCGGATTTTAAGAAGAATGTGTTAATATGTAGCAATATACCACATTTAAATACAGAATGCAAAAGAGGGGAAGGGTTTTTTTCCTGATTGTATGATCCTTACTGATCCAGATGGAAGGGAGTTGCAGGGTCAGGTTGCTCCTCAGACCTGTGGAGTTAAAGCTGTTAACCAAGAAATGGCTGTAGTCCATAAAGTGGCCATTGACAGTCAGATCTGAGAGCTGGAACCCTAACCCTGAGGGGATGGCTGTCTTGTCAAGCGAATCATTATAATGCCTTCCTTTCCTGATTCGCATGCTGCTTTTTATTACCAGGCACCATGAAGTCTTCAAATAGTTTTCAAAGCAGGGCTGCCTACTGGTTTTTAACTAGCAGTTTAATAACATAATTATTTAATAGGCATTTCAAGGCCATTGTGGAAATGGCAGAAGTAATCCCTGGTTTGCTTTGGTTTTGCTTCATGCTTTTACTCCCTTTCTCTTATCTTTATGCTTAATGTGGTAGTTCTTTGTAGGCTGCAAGATGAATAGTGCAGACACGCACAGCTCAGTCCACCAAAGGAGCACAGAAATGCAGAGGGGTTTGCAAGGCCTTTTCTTGTAGGTCAGACTTCAGTGGCTAAACTACATAGAAACGTAAGTTCTTCTGCCCCTGCAACCCCCTGCATCATAACAGAGCATTTGAAATCTACAGTAAGTTGTACTGACCTCAATGTCTTTAGACACAAAGAACCCAAATAGACAAAAGCTGAAGCCATCAAGGCAAACATGAACTCACGTGTTATTTCTGCAGGCAACTCCGGTGTTTCCAGGTACACTAATGAATGAAGACAAATAGCTTTTGTGAATATGCTTGCCTAAAAGAGGTTTATCAGGCTTCTCAGAGGCAGTGTTACAGAAGTCCCTTACCTTGTCCATGCTGTACGGTGCTGATGAGCTGACAGAAGGAGAAAAGCAAGCCTGGAGCATGTGCTGGGAGCCACATTGAGTTGGAGATGTATATATACACACACATACATATACCAATAGTTGTCTATAGTTATTGCTCCAGAGGAGGTAGCTAAGTCTTTAAAATCAGCTAGGAAACCAGCTCAACAGCCTGGAATAATTATAGGGCATTTCTTGCTCATTTTCTATATAATCCATTGAGTATATCCTCGATTTATCTTCCTATTTCTGCTATGTCATTTGCAGTTTCTAGTTTAAAGAAGTATATTTAAGGGATTAGGCAGCAAAGCAGGCTGATGAGATTTGGTATCTGGAATCTAAGCTCAGGAGCAAGGATTTCTTTCACTCTGCCACCAATAACCCATTTTGTATTTATTTTGCATCTCTTGTTGTTTAAATGAAATAGCAAATACGTTTTAGATACTTTTGTTCTGGCTACTAAAATATAGGAATGACAGAAACCTTCTGTGTCAGCCAGCCTTTTAGGAAACCTGAAGTCATATCTGAGTTATTGAAGCTTAATAGCTTGGGGTAGAAGTAGTTACTTCCATACGGGAAGCACTTATTTCCCATAACCTCTTTCCCTATCAAGAATTTTGTTGTAACCCTTGATTCAGAGTTATTCCACTGGCATTATAAACTGCAGTTTAATGCCTTATAATGTCACCTTATAATGGAGAAACCTTTATGTTATGACTTAGGTTATACATGCATAACCTACACCAAAAATGAAGATGAGTATAATGAAAGTAGATTGCTAACGTGTGGAGGTGCCATTTCAGCTGGGAATCTGTTGGGGTTTTATACACTATATCTGAGAACATGAAATAAATGAGCCAGGTTTTTGTCATGCCAAAAAAAGGAGCCAAACTCAATTATCTCCAACGGTGTTTCACCTGTTTTCCATCAATAGAAATGGTGTCAGCAAATCTTAGATTTGCTTTTGGCTTTACTGTTGGTTCTTCAGTCAGTTTTCATCCGACATAGCTGCTGTTGGTTTTCCTTATGGGATTTCCTTAGGCAGGAGATAAAAAGCCCAAAGTTGAATTTGTCCTTCCATTATGAGACTGATAATCCCTAGTTTAAAGTCTGATTTTGCCCTTTTCCTTTTCCTCTCCTCTTTCCTCTCCTTTCCTCTTTCCTCTCCTCTCCTCTCCTCTCCTCTCCTCTCCTCTCCTCTCCTCTCCTCTCCTCTCCTCTCCTCTCCTCTCCTCTTTTGTCTCCTTTCCTCTTTCCTCTCCCCTTTCCTCTCTCCCTTCCCCTTTCCTTTCCTTTCCTTTCCTTTCCTTTCCTTTCCTTTCCTTTCCTTTCCTTTCCTCCCCTCCCCTCCCCTCCCCTCTCCTTTCCTCCCCTCCCCTTTCCCCTTTCCCCTTTCCCCTTTCCCCTTTCCCCTTCCCCTTCCCTAGCCACTCACAAGGGCTGGAGAGGATGCAGGGAAGAACACCATGTGCTACAACCCCTCCCTCTCCAGGGATTCCTCAGCATCTGATATCCTGAAATATCCTCCTTGGCTGACACAGGGAAAGGTTTATCCTGGCAAACCCTTGGTTTTTAATGGAAGACAGTCCTTGCTGTGGCAGCTTGGTAGGAAAGATACTGGAGCTCATATACTTCTCCTCTCCCTTTTGTTGCTGGTAATAAAGTCACTGGTATGCAGTTCATATCAGTGCCATGGTATTTCAGTGTCATTCTTCTGACATAAAGCCTAAGGCATGGGTAGGACGGCAGTGAAGACGGCTTCCCAGGAAACACTTTGCTGTTGGAAAAGACTGGGTTTGGTCAAATCAAACACACTGCAGTAATGTCAGGTGCACTCATGCACATGAGAATGAGAAACATGAAGTCCTTGTTATCTGCTCATGTTGATGCTGAAATGCTTAATTTGAACCTTCTTTAGTTTAGTTGTGACTTTGTGTTTCTTTTTGCTTGAACCTTAAGCACAGGATGTTGCACCAAAGAATTCATAAGGTAGGGAAATTTGATTGTCTGTATAAGATTTCAGCTTTATTAGAAAGAAATGACTTGGTATTTTTGCATTAGACTACTTCATGGACTATTTTTCTTCCCTTTGAGTCTTTGATTTATTCTTAAGTGCTATATTCCTGGGATGGAGAGTTAATTCCTGACCTCTGGACAACCATACCTGCATGGGAGCTGAATTGTTAGAAGGGCTTCAAAACACATGAACTTCTTCAGACTCAAAGCAGCTTCTGTCTTTCTCAGCTACAGCTTGAATTGCTCTTTCTTTACCTTCCCCACCCCTTTCTTTTTTCATAGCAGCAATCTATTATTAGTCTATTCTTATTATACAGTCTATTATTATTATTATTAGTCTATTCTTTATTAATAGCAGTAGCAAATAACAAGGTTATTTGCTCACCAAAACCATTTCCTAATGCCCATCAGCAGAGACAGGTTTCTGACACATGCGGTGGTTCTGCTGATTGTGTTTCAAGTGACCCTTGTAATCGCTGAGCATCAACTGGCAGTGAAGCTTCAGCATTAAACTGTAACTTCTCTCATTTGGGGTCTTAATTGTGCTTTGAGATGCTTGATGGCTTGGCTGACCTTTTGCTGTGTTAGCTGAAGACTCAGATTGATTTGCCAGGAGAGAACCCGCTGAGGAAACCTTGGAGCACAGCACTCCATTGTTTTCCATTAGCGTGCTCTGGTGTCTCTCGGTTTAGAAATGCCTCTGAGCTTTTTATGGATCTCTATGAATCTATATAAATCCATTTATACAGATCTATATAGATCTATATGAATGGAGCTGTAGGAAAAATAAGACTCTGGGAATGCCAAGTATTTTACAAAGAGTAGGCAATGAGTATCAAGTCAAAGAGCTACTTCCATTCAGTGCAGGGATTGGATGCTGTAATCCCTTTTTGTGCTTCCAAAGCATTGCTAAACCTTCCTTTCCCAGTGGAAATCTCCTAGGGGTGCAGCAAATTTCCCTTGCTAGTGGGAAAGTCCAGCATTGCCATTTTTCCTTTAGGTCCACTTCATCACTGTGTAGAGGATACATATAATGTACGTACGACGATTGCAGATACTGCATGTATGGACTCTCACCTGGACCTTACGAATGCTCCCCTTTTCCATGCTGGTCTTATGGCTCTGTGCTGACATTTATTCTGCTGGTCCCCATGGAGCTCAGTGCTGTGTCTTGAGCCATCCAACAAGGGCATGTGGCCCCTTGTTACTGAGTAATTAGTTTGAGAGACACAGAAACTTTGCCTGGACATGCTTGTGCAGGAGGCAAAGGGCAATATCAAACCAGGAGGTAAGCAGCAGAGCAGGCAGCTACATTCAACCTGAGGGATGATGTGCGGCAGCACAACTAATGACGGGCTCTCATTTGAGGGGGCTGCAGTACCTGTGCATCACCAGGGGTAGGGAGACACTAAATCCCTCGGGATGTGGCTGCTCAAGCCCCCATTCTTGAAGGCAAAAGGGAATTTGGTGCCTGAAAACAAATCCTTGGAAGGCCTGCAGCAAGGATGCACAGGATCAGCCGAGACTAGCTGCATCCTCAGGCTGTAGGTAGTGCCCATACTCCCATTGGACTTCTGAGCTCTCTTGTTAGCAGGACCCACGGGCTCTGGATCAGAACAAGGGCAGGAGGATAGAGTGAAAAGAAGGGATGTCTTCTTTCCATCCTGCAGGAGAAGGGAAAACCCTGCAGTGCTGGGAATGATGTTGGCAGCCAGGGATGGGCCACATTTTGGCAGAGATGATGAAATTGCCCATTATTAGCCTTGATGTGCACGATGGTGCTCCCCAATAGTCCCACTCTCAGCAATAGCATCCTCAAGCATTTAGAAGTCCTGTCCCTTTGGCTGATACCTTGTCAAATATTTGCCTCCTGCAATAATGTTTTACCTTGTATTTATAACTCCAGAGCTCTCAAAAGACATACTAAGATGAATACAGCTGATTACCTTACTTTCATTCTTCAGAGCATTGGGTTAACCCCAGCCACTGAATAATTGCACCTGCAAAAAAGGTTTTATTGGAAGGAATAGGAGTGGGAGGACTCTGCAGATGGCAGAGATCAAGATTGGTTGCCTCTGTAAAACTGATTCAGGCCCCTTTGACACTATGTCATTAGCTGATGTCAGTGACTAATTTGTGAAGTATATATTCAGTAATGGACTATTTGTTGTACATAGTTTAGCCCATCATCTATTTACTTTCCACTGTGAGAGCATCACACACAGATGGCTCTATGGTGAGTTTTTAGTTGCATCTTACACTCTTTGTATTTGGTAAAAGTCCCTGAGGTGCACAAGGAGTTATTTGCTTGAAAAGTGAATCCAGGAATTGCTTATACAGAGGGGAGCTGCAAGACAGAGCTCGGGGGCACAGCTACCTGCTGGGGATGCAAGCATTTGGTTGCCAGCTCAGGTAGGTTGAAAACACACTATTGGGTATTGACAAGATTGATATGCTTGGGCCCAAGTAATGTGCATGAGCTGGTGGAATGAGACTGAGCAGAGAGCAACACTTCGTGGCACAGCCAAAGAAGGGTTAAGACCCTGTGGTCAGTGTTGGGGAGAGGTCATATGGGGAGAGAAGGATGAGCAATACCATGGGGGCCACTTTACCCTTCATGGATCCAGGGTGAAGGGGCAGAGAGACCATGGACTGTGCTACTTTGGGTCTTTACCCCTCAATCCCAACTGTGTCTGCTGCTGACACCCTGAGCCACCCTTCAGGGGCCTGGGGCAGGACCCAGGTTGGCTTTCGCAGGCATCCACAGTGGTAAATCCTGCTGCCCTGTCACCCATCCAGGACACCCACTCCAGGCAAACATCTCCTTTACCCGACTGATATTACCAAGGGAAGTTTTTCCATGTTAAGAAAGAAAATTTCCTCTCTTCTGTTTGCATGGCAAGGTGAAAGCAAGGAGGATGTGTGTCAGCAGCAGGTGATGGGGTTTGGTTTTGGGGGTGTGTAAACCTGGGGAGAAGGTGGCATTGCTCAGTTTGATGTGGAAGCCGGGTGTCGGACCATGCCAGGCATTGGTGGCTCAGCTCTCCCCTTGGTTTCAGCTCCTCCATGTCATTGATGAGGTGTCAAATCCACTCATCCCACCTTCAGCCTGGGGGGCAGATGAGGGATGCAGGTGGAGGAATCCCTGCAGCTCTATATAATGGGGTGCACCCCCCAGCAATGCTAGAGCTATAGGGGTATAAGGAAAGCGGTTTTGGCCGGGGTTGCCTGTATTCTCCCGTAAATGTTATGTTTTGGCAGCAGAGGAGCCGTGAGAGGGCAGTGTTGTACTGCAGGAGCGTTTTACCCGTGTTTTTGCGGCGTCGAGCCGTGATACTTTCAATAGACTCCCTGTTGCAAAAGGTTTTGGGAGCACGCGGGCCTTCCAGCAGCGCTTATAGAGCACCAGAGAGTGGTGGGTGACTATATCAGGTGAACATGCCCAGGTTCAGTGGGCAGATGCCCTGGAAGTGTTCACACACTGTGTAGATGAGGCCCTCAATGCCACGGGTTAGCGGTGGCCCTCGCAGTGCTGGGGAATGGTTGTAGTTGATTAGCTTAAAGAGCTTTTCCAACCTGGTTGATTCTATGATGCTATTCCCCAACCAGGATGCCCACAATTTCACACCATATCCCATGCAAACAGATGCAAACTATTCTGCCTGGGCACACATGATAGTGAGCTGCCTTCACCTTTACCTGGTGCTGTAGGACAGATGGATCCACATCACAGCAGAGCACTCCCAGATAATTACCTTTCCCTTGTGGAAATAAAGGCATAGATGGCATCTCAAGATGGGAAAACAGGAGTTCCAGGCACTCTGCCTCTCTTTCACAAGGTCAAACAACGAGGAGATGATGGTTTTTCTTCTGCTAAGAAGCCACTGGCTCATTTTCATTCCTACTCTGTAGGAATCTCATTCTATTCCTACTCTGTATGACAAGAATATTAGGAGTGGGAGGGAAAGATAAAGTTTTGAGGGACCAGTTCTGCACCTTGCAGTTGATGGATGCGCACCAAGTGGGGTGGAAAGACAGGTCTCGCCAAGGCAAACAGTATGGTCATCTCTCTGTGCTCACATAGACTAAGTGGATCCTTAATGTTCCAGCCAACTTTTAATTTCACTGTAGCTGTGTGCATTGTGGAGGCTTTCCTTACTATATCCAAAACTTGAACTAAACAGTCCCAGCAATGAGTAGATCAAGAGTTATTCTTTATCTGAAGCATACTCTGCTGTAGGCCACCTTTTCTGCAATGCTTGTCACGCTAAGCAAAGCAAATGACCAATGACCAACAGAAGATGACTTCTTATTTTTCCCCTTGGGCTCCCTTAGGTTCCAGTTTTGAGAGGATAAGGATTATCTCTGGGACTGAGTCTTGCTTTTGAATTGATTGATGCACTGCAGGCATTAATCCCTTAGCACCCTCAGCTAAAACAAATACCCACCCGAAACATGATGGAGGGAATATCCATCTATCTGTGTCAGTGATGCTAAAGTGGCATTTTAGTGGGAGAGGGGCTCAAACGCTGCGCAGGTTTTCCAGAGCAGTTAGAAGGAACATGGTGGTACCAGAAATGCTACTTGCTTCATGTGCCTGTGGCTTTAAGCACAGAGATCAGCAGAAGTGAATATAAAGCATTTACCTTTATGCCTGAGCCTGTGAAGAAACGATGGTTTAGTTTAATGACTCTCTGTTTTCATTGAAATCCCTCTTTGTTGGGTATCTTGGGGTTTACAGTGACTAATACCTTTCCACAGCGCATCTACCAACAGATAAAACTATGTTTACAGGGCAACATTTTTCACCTGCTTGTCAGCGTGTCAAGCACCAACAAAACACACAATCTCCTTCTGAATCCCACAGCTAGTCGTGCATTCATTCATTCATTTAAACATCGTGTGGTGTCAGCAATGGTGTTGGAGATCTGATGACACCGCCACGCGTCTGCATACCTATGGAGAGATGAGACGTTCAGAGCATCTACTTAGGTGCCACCACTTGAGAGGGGAACCTTTCTTGGCATGTTTGGTGTCTCTTTTTCCTGCAGTTAACTGTAGATACACTTTAAAAAGGTGAGGGAGGAGGTAGCTGACTATGAACAAGTTGGTTCAGTGTTGACAACAGCGCTTTTTGGCATGGCGGGAGGCATCATCTACTTCATGTTCCACATCAGAACAGCCTTTCAATTCACATCTTTTACACACAGTGGCAGCAGAGGTTCCCCCAGATATCACAAGCCTTGTGTTTGATTTCTGAAGGGGGTATATCTGTAACAAAGGAGGAAAAGGAAAAAGGACACCAGGGGATAAGCCAGGAGAATTAAGATGGGCAGACAGGGTTCTACAACTCACATAGGTAAAAATCTGTGCCTGGCAGACTTCAGCTGTGTTAAAGGTCTCATCATTTATGCTGTGTTCCTCCAACCCCTATAAAAATGGGAAAAGAAAGAAATTGCATTTTTCATAACAGCACTACAGTGATCCTGTTATTAAAAACAGAGGGAAAAGATATATCGGCAAGTCAAAACACTTGCAGCCATAGAGTTTTCAATAATCCAGTGAGTCACTACATCCCAACAGCCTTTCATTCACTTCTCCCTGTTTCAGATGAAACTGTTTATTAGAACTTCTGTGCATTATTTAAAAGACTAAAAAAAGGGGGATTGTAGCTCTTTATTTCACAGACTGCTGCAATAAAACCTCAGATTATTCACATTCAGCACGTGCATTGTGTAAGGCAGCAAACACAGCTATCTTTTTTAATCTTAATACTGCAAGATACTTACTGGCTTTTCCATCTCATTCATAGTCATCAGTAAGGAGGATGTTTACAAGACATCGCTACAGGGAAGAGAAATATTACATGAAAACTCGATCCAGCCAATGGCTGGAATTGTAATGAAAGACCTAAGTGGAAGGCAAACATTAGCTTAATGTCATTCCTTAAATGTAACTCTTGAAAAGTGATGCATAATAGCTGCAAAGAGGATCTGTACAGCACATCTTCACCCATGTTGAGGTGTGGAATAGAAGCATAGCTAGATGCATAGCTGGAATGCACCTGGGAGCTGCTAGAAGAGACAAGCACAAATATTTGAGGTATTTCACTATTTTTCAATCACAAACAGAGCGAGCTTGGGTTTTTTTCTCCTTTCTTTTCAGGAAATTGGATGATTTTACAATAAAAGGAGGCTGCCTGAAAGCAATGCAGAGCCTGACAGGGATTTCTTTTGCCATTTCACTGTGTTCTGTAACACGTAAATACTGTTTGGGGATTCTTTTGGGTTTGTTTCATTGTTTTACCTCAGATGCTTGCCAAGCAAATTGAACAGAATTAGCCAGAGGATGAACATTTAATCTTGAATTCTGAGTCTTCATTAAATCCTAATTTAAACCTTAGGAGAGAGGCGTGCAACCGTTCCCTCTCATAAGGATGGATGTGGTTTGAGGTGGGTTTTTATACAGAAGAGGAAAACTACTCAAATGAGGAAACCTGAAGTGACCACAGCCAAGTGGTCAAGCGGTTGTATCATGTGGGACAAGATCTGGATTCGAATCACCTCGTGTGATCAAAGCAGGTAGATCAGGAAATTCAGAGGGTGATATGAGAGGGCTGGGAGGCTTGATGGGTTGAAAGGAAAGGGCTTTCCCTTCCTACAAGGGTTACTTCAAATCGGGATGGAGTGGTTTGGGGTTGTTTGTTTTTCCCTTGGGAAACCTCCCCACAACAGCATTGTTGGTTTTACCTAAAAAAGGAAAAAAGCTTCTGAATTTGGATAATTCAGTCAATCTATTGAGATAAAATAAACTACTGCTGTGGGACTTGAGATAAACTTCCGAACTAGAGATGGCAGGGAGGAAAACATGGAGAGAGAAAGGTTAATTATAAAGGACTTTATATTTCCTTATGCAAGTTCTTCTATGAGCTGGGAAGTTGTGAGGAAACATGAAGGGGCTGTGATTTCTCCCATGCTTTCCATTCCCCTTTTTTAGTGCCATCAAGCAATGTCTCTCTGAGGAACACACACACATGGAATAAGGCCCACAAAGCAGCACAATTAATTCCTGTGACTGTTCATGCCAAATCTGTTCCCCTCTTCAGTGTTGTCAGGGTGCTGGGACCTTTGTCATAACTTGAAGTAGCACCTCTTTTTTTGCTTCTGGACTGCCAAAGATCCAGAGAAGCAGTCACAGAGGTTAACAATAAATCAGAAAATAACATTTAAAATCAAATCAGATTTATAGAGTACCTTGTACTTGCTGGAAGTTAATTTTTCTAGAGCATCTCTTAGAAAGGAAGAAAAAGCAGTGCAAGAAGAGAGCATTCCCCTCGCGAATGGCTGGATTCCAGGAAAAAAAGCAAAGGGGAAAAAAGGCAAAAAAGGGAAAATTTGGGCGGAGATTTGCACGGCTGCCTGCAGACAAGGCGACCCGCTGGCCTGCTGCCTGCTCCTGGCCTGCCAGCGGAAGTTCTGCCCTTGCCTTGGCAGCAGTGCCTTAAGCCCTGCTTGGCTTTGTGCTGCGCTTCCCGGTGGGCAATGGTGGTGGGAGGAGGTGGGTGCCCTGCATGTGAAAGCATCCGCGTGTGAGGTGCCTGCCAAGCAGCAGGTACCAATACCTCGGCATGGGTCAGCGCAGCCCCCTCCCCTCTGCTTTTGCCTCTTGGACAAGTGATTTCATTGAAAATTAAGGACTAATAGAACTATTAAACATGAGAACAACAGCTTGAAAGAATCTGACTGGTGCAGTCATTCCTACCAATAAAGTCAGTATGAACCCCCACTCAGGCACTTACAAGCTAAAAGTGACCAAACATAGAATCCCAGATTGGTTTGGGTTTGAAAGATCATCCAGTTCCATGGGCAGAGACACCTTCCACTAGAGCAGCTTGCTCCAAGCCCCATCCAACCTGGCCTTGAACACTGCCAGGGATGGGGCAGCAACAGCTTCTCTGGGCACCCTGTGCCAGAACCTACAGGGAAGAACTTATGATACAAATAAGATATATATAAATAATAGTGATTTTTGGAAGCTGATTTTGATAATGAGACTCTATTTTAAAGTACTTGGAGCTGATAAAGCTATCGCAGTCCTGGGAGTGCCCTTCTTGAGCACAATGGGAAACTCTTCTCGGAGGGATTGCTATAGAAACAATGAATTATTGGGCAAATGAGACCATCCAGCAAATTGTGCCAGGTGGGGGATTATGTGCTGATAACATGGTGGAGTTAATTTTCTCTATTTTGCTAAAAGTAGAGCTTGCATCGCCTATAGAAAGGTAAAGAGGCAGGTGAGCTGGAGTGTCTATTATTTATAGACACATTCTGTGCTGTGTAAATGAATTTTTCATTGGAAAACTTTGTATAAGAAAAAGGCTTCAGAAACTGTTTCATAATCATGACTGGGAGCTTCAAACGTGCTTTGGGGAATGGGGGAAAATCCTTCAGGCACCCTGAAGATGTTCCAGAAGCAACCCTGAATGTGCTGCAACCAGTGGGGTGCTTTAACCCAGGAGGAGAAATCCCAGCTCTGCTGGTGTCAGTCTATAGCACCAGGCTTGCTAAATGCTGACCAACGGGTTGTATCGCCTTCAGTCATCTTGCAAAACTGAGTCCCCCATGAGCAAATGCAAACATTGTTAGTATGTTGATGTGCTGGCATTGTATAGCTTGAGAGTGATGTATGAGGACCAGACTGAAGTATGATCCACCACCAACAAGGAGAAATTCTTCTGATACCAAGCAGGTGAGCTCTATATTGTCTTTACTGTTCTCTGCGCAACACCAGTTGGGGAGAGGTTCTTTTGTCTCTTTTATCCTCTTTTTAGGATCATGAAGAAGGTAGGGGAGAGGTGGGAAAGAAAGATGAGAGAGGTCAAGGGAAAAAGATGCTGTATTTGAATATATGATTCTCATAGGAGGAAACACAAACACACCCAACTTTGCATGTGGGCAAGGGGATAAAAAATGCTGCATCTTCTACTGAGCTGAGAACCAGGCTGCTTTAAGAGGAGCTGTGAAATGTGAGGCAGGCCCTTGGAAAGGCAGGCTACCAAGGACATTGACAGACACATGAGTACCACAAAAACCCCAAAATAAATATGATGCCCTAGTTCAAAGGAGACCTTGTAAACCTGGCTTAGGTCTCCTTAAACTGGGAGTGCACTTAAATCCTTTCGCTATGAATGAGACACAAACACTGCGAGAACCAGGCACGATCCAAGACACTTTCTTGAGATCAGTTGTTAGTTCCAGATAACACAATTATGAAGCCTGTGTTACATTGGCTACCTATTACTTCTGAAACTTCATGTTTAGAACTTAGTTTTAATATGATCTAATTGGCTGGCCTCTTCCAGGTTCCCAGAATACCCTTCTTTGTGCTCCAGGGGAATTTTTGTTACTCCCCAAACAATAATTCTGAGGATATAAAAGAAGACAAACTAGTGCATTGCACCATGCTACAATAGGCCCACTGTTGATGCCAGGTTAACTGGCCCTGGTGAATGGCTGAGCTCACATCTCACAGGCTGCTCGGAGCTCTCCTCTGCTCTGCCTCTGGGGTTATGATATCATCTCTCAAGCCCTGCAAACACAGCTGAGCTCCACACTGCTCCCATTGTAGATCCCACTCCTCTAAACGTGGAGCTGGGGACCGCAGCCAAGCAGCAGAGCATCTTCTCTGCAGGAGGTGGGGATGCCTCCATGCCTCTCTCTTTCTCCCCACAGATGTTCACCACTGTTATCCACAAAGGCAATGTACTTCCAAAGCACAGCTCACGTGGGAATGTGTGTATTTATTATCCTGTTTGTCCATGCATGAAGGGAAAAGTGTGCACCTACAAAAAAATCCTCCACATATAACTGCCTCAGCATCAGGTTGAGGTGGCCTGGTTGGCATTTCCAAGGGTCTCAGCTGAGAATCCATCTTCTTCCTGCATAAGCTTTCTTCTTGCATGAGCTTTTGGCTGCTCATCACACATAAGGCAAGGCTGTGCTAGTAGAAGACGGGGTACCTGATTCAGTATTTCTCTCATGTGATGTGTTTCAGGGCTGCTTACAATGATTTGCTGATCCTGCCTGTGCAGGGATGCCCGCTTGCAGCTTCATGTGCTCCGGCACGTGTTGCCTAATGACCAGGGCTTCTCATTCAGCGTGGCTGACAAGGAGCATCTCTGTCACCACAGATGACACACACTTGCTTTGTTAAATGACACAAGATGCTGCTGTGCAAGGCACAGGTTCTCCCATGCTTTCAGCTAAACAATTTACTACTGTGATGTATATCTATCCTCCTCTAGGCCAGCGAGCAGGAGTAACCCAGAGCTTGTTATACATGTGCCAGCTTGGCCAGCTCTGTTCCACTTGACACTGCAAGAAGCGGTGAAAACAAAGTGATGCTTTGACCTAAAGCCTTACACGCATGATACAAACCTACTCTGTGTGACATCTCAGGAGGTGTTTGCACTCCCAAACTGCCTGCTGAGGTTTAGCCCAGTGTGGCATTGGTTGCTCTGCTACATCGAAGTTTCTACAACTGTCCTGCCTCTGCACCAGCCATGGCATAAGGAAACCTAGAGGTTTGGAAAGCACGTTTGTGACCACAAACCACAGTATTTTCTGCAACTGCAAATGCTCATCAGTGACTGGGAAGATAACCAAAGAGTTGGGGGAGGAGAAGAGGAAACCACACTTGGCCCCAGGGAAACCACAAACCCAATTTCACACGGAAGGCAATTAGCCAGGCACTCATTTGGTTAGGGTGGCTGCGCTACTGTGTAAAACGTGACCTTTTAATGAGCTCAGGTTTAGATCTGGGCATTGGATCCGAGTTTCTGCATTGGCAAGAGGAAAGCACCAGCGATAAATTATCACCAGGAGAGGGGAGCAGGGGTGAAGCAGCCACTGAAACCAGCTCTGTGCACACCCAAGTGCTGCTCCCCATGCCAGCAGGCTCAGCCTCCCTCCCAAAGGCACTGGGATGCCGCAGCACCCTTGGATTGGCAGCACTGATGCGGGTGGATGGTCCCATGCCTGCTCCCTGGTGCTGCTCTCCCCCAGTTATTCCACAAGGAGATATAAAACTCCCTGAGTTGGATGTTCACAGCTGCACTTCCTGCAAGGGGAAGCAGTAAAAGGCTGATTTATGCTTTGAACCACAAAAGCCTTAAATCGCTCCTGGTTTTTCTTCAATGTAACTGTCTTGCCCTTAAATGTCTGATCCTTTTCTAACAGTCCTGTAGAAGCGGCAGAGTTCTCCATGGGTTAAAGGTGCTGTTTTCCAAGAGGATCAAGACATTCACCAGCTCCCCAATCCCCGTTTGCTGTTACAGGCACTCCTCCTTTTCCTCTTGGAGAGGGAAGGAGGGCAGCAGCAAGCTGACTGCTCCCAGCATGGTCCAGCATGCTCTCCCAGCTTCCTGGGGTTGTCAGTGGGTTATTCCATCACTTGGAGTATTCCCTGAGGCCTGGGAACTGCTGCTCCTTCAAGGGGATTGAAAAACACCAACCCAGGCTGCTCTGACTGGAAAGTGGATTTAGGAGTTTGACTCCAGGCATATATTTTTAAAGATATTGCCCAATTATGTCTTCATTTTTTTTAATTACCATTAGCCATTTATGGCCCCTTTTTAATTGAATGTCTCAAGAAAAATATTACTTTAGAAAAAAAAATATATATAAAAAAGCCATTTCATGAACAATTAGCAAACGCTACAGCTGTGCCATGAAACAGAAATACCTGGGGAGGGGGAAGAGATGTTCCAAATCCACGCAAGTTGTCAGACGGATAGGAAGCCGGCCGAGACAAAAAGGTGATGCTGGAGAGGGGCAATTTGGGCAAGGGAAAGCATACAGCATGGCATTGCTGGGTTCATCGTCAGACCTGCTGTTAATTACTGGCTTTATTAATGATGTGGAAGCAATGGGAAATGAAGTTTTAATCACACTGGAAAAGGACACTACATTGGGAAGAATTGAAAGTAGCAGTGAGAGCAGGAGAAAGAGCAGCAAGAGATCCAGGGAGGCTGCAGGGAGGGCTGAGGGGTATAGCAGAGGGACTCCATTTGATTCAGACTCTGGGGGATAAAACCACACCAATAGAGTGTGCATGGGGAGAGAGCTGATGAGAGGTTAGACAGGAGGCTCTGGTCTGAAGCAGGCACATAAGGGGACCCTTCCCACCACCTGCACTGGAAGGATGGAGCCCTGCCTGTGGTATCAGACAGGCAGGGTTCCTGCAGAACCAGATCATTCGGCTCAGGGGGCAGCTGATTTCAGAAGTCACTACTCTGTACTCACTAGTCACTATTCAGTCTGCCTACTCCTGCTTTATAGAGCGCAGCATCTTCTAGCGTGTTTGGAAGAAACCTGTAATGCTGCAAGAGTTAACACATGGCTTTGCCTGCTGTGCAGCCCAACTGAAGAAAGAGGGGGGAAAACAAGAACCCTAAGTCCAGCTAAATTTATAAGTCATGTTTAATGACAGCCTATAGAAACCGTAAAACAAAAGGAAGGGAGCGAGCTGATGTGAGCTGTCAGGGAGGAAACCCTCTGCCCACCGGATGCCACTGTTGCTCAACATTAAATCACATGGAGAAAACTCCTGTGGCAAGAGCATAGTTGGTGCTTAAGGACACCCAGTGCTTCAGCCACACAAACGCTGGCTCTTTCAGCAACACAAATGCAACTTATTCAGTGGCGGAGTTAAATCTTTTTGCAACTCCTCATCCTGGATGTAGGCAAAGGTGGCAAAGCCAAGGACAAAGGACTGTGTAAAACTCTACTTTTACTAAGTGGGCCCTAAAAAAGCCCAACAGGAGTTTTATTGCCCAGCTCCTTGTGCTGACAGTGTCATTAACCATCGGCTAATAGTGCCGAGTCAGAGCAAACCCAGTGTCACGGCCCTGCGCTATCGGAAAGCATCCTTCATCCCAGCAAAAGACCTCGAGGTGAGAATGCTTTGCATGAGGAGCCACTGGCATAACAGCCGAGGCTCTTGGCTCTGCATTGCAGGCGGTGTGGTGCTCACCGTGCCTCCACACCACAAATAAAGCTACAATTTCTCAGCTGGGTGCCTTTGGAAGCCACATGCTAATAGGCTTATAAGGGAAGAGAAGACCAGACAAGGTTCAAATAGAGAGCTCATGTAATAAATAAACATGAGGTCAGTATGAGAACAGCAATAATTGCTTTGTATGACAAGATTTGCATAGCAAACATTTGTGATTAATGTACAGCCAACATTAGGTAAGGAGCCTCCGCTATCATCGCTCCATCTGCACCTTCCAATCTTGAAGGTACGGCAGCTCCAGCCAGAGCAATTAGTCACTGTTTACTGAAAGACAGATAGAGCAAAAATTCTCTAGTTCAATATTTGAGGGAGTTTTGTCTCACAGCCTCCCATTGGATCCATTCCTGCAAAAGAAAGGAATTATGCTTCTTTCCTAGGGGTGGCAATGGGGGACAATCAGCATTGCCGCTAATCCCGCTGGGAAGGACATGGGCTGGAAGGACATGGGCTGGCTGCCGGCTGGCCTCACCCAAGTGATGCTCTCATGGGATACCCTAAGGAAGGTGCTGACCACTCCATGTGTCAGGGCTTTCCTTCCCCACTGCCTCTTCGTTCTCCTCTCGGGTGGAATTGCCACTTTGCCACCACTTGATGTACGTAGCGAGATGCGGCAGTAAAACCTCCTTCTTTACAGCCTCCTTTTTGCAGAGCCCAGCTAACTGTTTTCAGCTAAAACTTTTGGCCCTTTGGAGGAAGAGCTGTAATTCAACCTGCAGCTCTGTCCTGGTTTGGGGATATCTCATTTGGCTTCTGAAGACAAGCAAGCCTCCAGCTTAGCTGGAAAACAGGCAGTTTGGTGGGAGGGGATGGGAAAACTCTTTGGTTGGAGCCAGCTGGAGGGAAGATGCTCATTGCTGCATCTTCCACTAAATCTGATCTGGATGAAGGGGAAAGCTGCCAGGGTCGCTGGGAAGAGGAGCGCTACAAGAAGCATCCTGTAGACCAGATAAAGGGGTAAGGAGAGCTCCTTCATGTTGAGATCCACAACAGCTGGGTTGAGGTGAGAAGGCAGCAAAAATTTAGAGCATATACTTCAGGGAAAGAAGAAGCAAAGATGTTTCTGTGTTCTCTTGCACATTTGCAGAGCTCAGTTCAGCTCTGACAGGGGCTCTGAGGATGCCATTCAACTTGTCAAGAGGGATTAATCATAGGATCACGGAATGGTTTGGGATGGAAAGGACCTTAAAGCTCATCCAGTCCCAAGCCCTGCCACGGGCAGGGACACCTTCCACTGGAGCAGCTTGCTCCAAGCCCCTGTGTCCAACCTGGCCTTGAGCACTGCCAGGGATGGGGCAGCCACAGCTTCTCTGGGCACCCTGGGCCAGCGCCTCAGCACCCTCACAGCGAAGAATTCCCTCCTATTATCTAATCTAAATCTTCCCTCTGTCAGTTTAAAGCCATTCGCCTTTGTCCTGTCACTACAGTCAAATGTCAAATGGCAGACACTGCCTCGAAGCTGTGATGAGATACCGAGATTTGCAGTTTCTACCTTGCCAGCACAAGCCTCCCCAAAATGCCATCCCCTGGATGTTAGGGAGGACGTCTGTGTCAGCATCTCCGGCCTGTGCCGGGGTGGGTGACAGCGACGGGGATGCTGCCGCAGCACAGCTGGCGCTCACAGGACCCCTGCACTGTAACTGCCCACATCTGGGTGCAGCCACAAGGTGCCAAGGAGCTGGCAGACGTCATCAAGATGGTGGATGCTGAACACAGCGGTGAGAGCTGTCCCTCAAGAATCAGTATTAGGGTCAGTGTTGTTTAATGTCCTCACTGAGCATCTGGACAAGGCGATTGAGGGCACACACATAGTGGTGGCCTTGGCAGTGCTGTGGTAATGGTCGGACTGGATGAGCTTAAAGGTCTTTTTCACCTTGATTCTCCAAGATGGCACCTCCGTGCCCCACAGCTCTGCAAGGCGGGTTGGAAACCCCCTCACCATCCTCCCCAGTGCACCCACCACAGCGGTGAGGGAGCTCCGGGCTGCCACCACCCCTTTCCTTGTCACCCTTAACGCCTTGCCGCGCCGGAACGCTCCACCCCTTGCCAGCACCCCCAAACGCACCGGGGGCTGGGCTGGGCCCGAGATGGCGGCGATCCCCTCAGACCCCTTCCTCCGCCATTCGGGCTGTGGTGTCCTCTCCCTCCCCTGGCTCCATCAGGAGCTGTGTCCCTTCCCCTCCCCAAGGGACGGGGCCCGCGCGCTGCCAACGGCCGGGAACGGGAACACGAACGGAAACGGGACAAACTTTTCCCGTTTGGGGAAATGGGAGGAGGGAAAAGGGCGCGCGCACCTGCCCCTCGTTCGTGAGGGGAAAGGGCGGGGGGGGGGGGGGAGAGGCGGGAAGCGGGAGGCCGCGCGCACGCGCGCACCGCGCGCCTCCGCAGGTGCGGAGGGGATGAGGTGAGGTGCGGACGGGTGTGGGGGGGCAGCGCACGGGGCGGTCCCGCGCGGCGCTCGGCCCCCGCCCGCCCCTTCGCTCCGTCCCGCCGCTCCTCCCCCCCCGTTTCCCCCCCCGTTTTCCCTCCCGTTCAAACCCTCCTCCTCCCGTTCGCTCCGTTCCGCGCCGCTCCGCGCGTGCTGGCGGCGCAGCGCCCCACGGCCGGGCTCAAACGGCGGCCGCCCCGTCGGCGCCGCGGCGCGCCCGCGGAGGGGCGGCGCTGGGGGCGGCGGCTCGGCGGCGGCAACTTTTGGGAGCCGGCGGAGGCTGCGCGGGGGATGGCGGCGGCGGAGCTGAGGCGGAGGCGCTGAGGACAGCGGCGGCGCGATGCCGGCGGCGGCCGGGGGGCTGCTGTGGTGGAGCTGCTGCGTGCTGGTGGCGGCGGCGGCCGGAGCCCCGCGGGCCGCCGCGGCGGCGCAGGCAGGTGGGTGAGCGGCCCGGTCCGCGGTGAGGGGCGGGGAACGGGACTGCGGAGCGGAGCCATCCCCACAACTTTTCCTCCAGCCCCGCGGGGGGCTGCGGGTCCCCGTGCCCTGCGTGGGGGTGCGGGAGTTTGTTCGGGTCCCGCCGAGAGGCGGCGGCCAGAGGGCGACAAGCCCTTGCGGGAACCGCCGTGCGGCCGCGGACCTCTCGCCGCTGCCCGGCAGCCGCGGGTCTCGGTTGTTGTAGTTATTATCGCTACGAACGAGCGGGGCCGGGAACCTCCCGTGCGGCAGCGGCTCCGTCCTCGCCAGGGTCCACCCCGCAGGTGCCGCTGCCGCCCCGACGGGGCTGCGTCCTCCTTGGTTTCGCGCTGCACCGGGCAGAGGAGGAAGCTTGCTCTCACCTCCTCACACGTAGACGTTGTGTCTACAAGGTGTGTCCAAACAGTGCAACATAAACACAGGTCTGAGGGTGTTTGCGCACGGGGGGCAGGGAAGGAGCAGGCGGCTTGGAAATTAAAGCCAGAAAAGCGCATTTTCCTCTATCCCGGTGTTTTAACTTTCTGGAGGGAAACTTGCGGCTTTGACTCGGGTGTCTTACGTTCCTCTATGGCTTCGGAGCAGCGCTCTCCGCCGCCGTAGTACGGGCTGTGCCGGGGTAGTCTCCCGGGGAGGGCACCGGGATCGCCTCCCGCTGCATCGCGCTTCTCGGGAGCGTTTTGCTGTGAATAAAACATTAAAAGGGAATCTCTTCAATCCTTGTAACTTTTCTTCCCCATTTTCCCTCCCCGGTGATGCAAAATTCATGATGTTTGGGCGGCACTGGTGCAACAGCTCCTCATTCTCACAATTCAGTTTATATTTTGGGGCTTTATGTAACTGAGATGATGATAACGTTTGATGAGCAGCGCAAGAAGTGTATCCCGGCTTTGCTCTCCAGGTTAAGCTTTGCGAAGCAGTTTTTGATCTTGGTGAGCAGTTTACTTTGCCTGCGTGTGATTGTTTTCTATTCCTTGGAATCGGGAGGGGTGAAACGCTGCGCGGCTGCCGCTGCTTGGTCTCGTATGTTCTTTTCCTACAGTTGGAATCGGTAAATCCCAGTTGGAGGAGCCTTGTTTTGCAGGCTCTGCTTTGCTGGACCTTTTTGCTTGCCTCCCTGTTTACATGCAGCCTGTCTCTTCCTCTGACTTGGTACTTTTCTGTCTGAGACTTTCCCGTAGCCTGCCCCTTGTTAAGGGCAGCAGCCATCCCCACCAGGCTGCTTCCGTGCTCTCCAACCCTCCTTCCCCGTTGCTCGGACATGGCTTTTGAAGTGGACAGTCACAAAGATGCTCCCTTGCTGGATTTATATAGGGTATAAAAGGCATCGGTCCAGGGTTGCTCTCCTTCCTTCCTGCTGCCTCTGGAGAATTGACCTGGGTCTGCGCTGCAGAAAAGCCTCAGTGCCCTGCATGGTGCAGAAAACCAAACCCGTTTATTAAACTAACAGGCGTGGAGTGATGTTTTCTATTTGGAAGGGTTTGGTTGCAGCTCTGGGTAATGGCAGCTATTAATGATCGACTGTTGGTGCTTGCTGAAATAGCGAAGCAGGCTGGATAGGGGAGCCTTGATTTGCAAGTATTTGGGTCCTTCCAGAATTCGGGCTCCCCTGGCTTTCAGGGGTATCAGGATGGGGCTGTGGTGCTGAAAACCAAGGCAGCAGCATCAAAGGAGATGGTGATGCCCTTGCTCATGCTCTTGGCCAAACTTTTGATTTCATTATCCATTGGTTAAGATGTAAATATGTGAATACATTGGGGTTTTTGATTTCTTCTGTCTCCATGCTTGGGCATAGAATGTTTGCAGTACACAGCTCAGCCAGGGTCACGTGAGCCAAACAGCTTGGGCTGTTACCTGGAAGCTGGCAAGTCTTTGTTCTGCTTGGGAATAGCTGGTAAATTAACTCCTTTTTCTGATATATGGGGCTGGTGAGTTGTTAAATAATTACAGCCAAATTAACTTAGCGCTGTTTGAAGTATTCAAACTGCTCTGAGAAATTAATTGTACTTCAGATATTCTCACAGCTTTTTACATTCATTTTTTCTCTTTCAGTGAAGAGTGTGTTCAGGCTGATGTATGGGCAGGCTTTAATTTCATGCCACTGCTCTTCTCCGGGCCATGTCAGATGGGACATGCCACATGCCTTCGGAGAGATGCAGCTCCTCTTTTGCAGCAGCCCTCCTTGGCACCTCTCCCGTTTATTCCGCCACAATGTCTATTTGATGGTTAAAATTAGGCTGAGCTCCGAGTGCCTTTGCAAAGGCACGATAAATATTGACTGGGAGTTTCAGGCTGGAACTGCTGTCGAATGACTCGGACCCTGCAAAGGGGATGTCCTGTCCCAGCTCCTCTTACCGAAGGGGAGCGAGTGCTGTCATGGATCCTTGCATCCCTCCTGGGAGTCCTGCTCCTCTCCATGCTTCAGGGCTGTGGTGTGGGGATGTCTCTGCATGGGAAACAGGGCAGGCTGCCACTGTCCCCGTGTGTCCCCAGCGCTGCTGCAGGGCAGAAGAGACGGGATCTGGCTCTGTCATTGGGGCATTCCTAGGGAGCAGCTTCGGCACTGGGTTTGCAGTAGGCAGCCTGCGTGTGTGCACCTGCCTGCTGATACCAGCACTGCAAAGTGTCCCAGTGACTGAGCTGTGACTCTTGTCTTTTTTTAAAGAGGTGGTAATTGATGTGTATGTGTATGGATTCTGGCACGAAGAGCTGTGCTTGTGATTAACACGAAAACACTAATAATAAGACCTGAAATACATGCCTATGAGTAAACTGATTGAGACTTGGCATTAGCAGCTCACAAAGGAAAAAGCCCTCTCAAGCTGTACAGGAGCACAGTGGTATGGGTAGCAGGGAAAGCCATGCCCACTCCCTTGGGAGCATGGCAGTGGAGGGCCCAGCACCCTGTGGGATGCGCTTGAGCTGGGCTGCAAGTGCTGCTTTGCACTCCTGACCTTAGTTTGTAATGCTGAGTTGATCTGAAATGTGCCTTCAGTTCTCTAGCAGAGAATTAGCCACAGCCCTTAATGTAGCTGAATATTTTCTTCTAGTTTTCAGGGGATGTTAGTTTCTTATTAGTATTTTAATTTTTAAACTGAAATACATTTAGGAAAGCTGCAGCAAGTTCACTCACACTGCGTCTACAACACATTCCATCATCAGGGGCATGCTCCTGTTCATAGGCTTGGTGGAAAAACATCTTTATGCAAGTCACTGCCAGAGCTGGTGAGCTGTTCGAGTGGGTTGTGTGCCTTTGCTATGGGGCACAGTGGGGTGTGCGGGGCGGCTTGCCCGCAGCCTTGCTGTGTGAGCATCTCTAGGTGGCAGCAGCCCCCAGGAGCTCCCAGGCAGCAGGACTCGCAGCCCGGAGCTGGAGATGTGGTTTCCCAGGCTGTGGTCCTGTTGCTCAGCATCCCTCTCCCAGGCCACAGGGATGCCTGGAGGGGAGGGAGGGGATGCAGGGAATTGGTCATCCTTGGGGTCCTGTTCCCACCTCTCACGGCCTCACTTGCAGGACTGGGGAGGTGTAATTAACAGAGTGGGAGAGTAACTCAAGCACTATGAAGTGCTTGAAATGAGTGTCCAAAAGAGCTCGGGTGGCTTTGAAAGAGGAGTTAAGGATGATTTGATTGTATTTGGAGGTGCTTAAAACTGGGAGCAAATTTCTGGGACTTGTTAAATCGATAAGTCAGGACCAAAGTGATGATAGGGTACTGAAGGTGATCAAGTTCCATCTAAGAATGATGGAACTCTACTCTTAATGTAGTAACTGTTGTGGCAAGCTAGGAGAATAAGAAGATAACCCTGTTAGCTGTCACTGTTAATTCAGATCAGATGTTTCTTCTAAAATATGTATACTTGATCAGAAGGACTGTGTAGCCCATAGGTTTTTATTTTTCCTTTTCTCCTTTGTTTTAACGTTCATTCTCGTCCTTTTCTCGTAGTGCTTTAGCATCACAGTGAGCCCTCTCCTGATTTCTTTAGGGCAGTACGGTACATGGTGGTTGGTACAGTGATGATTGATTCCCTGGAAGCTTCTGAACTTGCTTTGTGTCCTGCCTGTGCTGATGGGGATTTAACACTGTGCAACCAGACATTTAGGCTCTTAAGACTACTGGTAAGCAATGGCAGCTGTGGAGGAACAGCTAAGCCAGGTCTGCCCCTATTGACTCTGTATATTCTCAGTGTGCTGAGGCCATTTTGCCGGGAAAGGAGTCAGGGCTTGTTCCTGGGATTTACTTTACGCTGTGGCATGACCTAAGGCAGGAGGTGACTGGGTCTGGGCTGTTGCCCATGTGTACACGTGTGCTGACAAGTCCTTGGTGTGTGCAGCGGGCTCTTGTTTTCACTGACTTAAAGGTTTTCCTTTGGCAAACAAGCACAGGCTGCCGGTGGATTTTATGTGTCCCCTCATAGCCAAAGCTGAATTATCCCATGGGAGCACTGGAGTCTGCCAGAAAGATCCATCATTTCAGCAACTTTAGTTAACGTTTGTTTAGCGACTTCTTGCTCTGGAGGGATACTTTAAGCTGTGCTTGGTGGCAGCTTCCTTGTGATGAGCTGTGTGTCCACATGGTACATGGTCTCATTTCTGCACTGTCCACTGCATCTGCTGGGCATACGGGCAGATACCAAGCCTCGTGAAGCCTTTGAACAGATGCTGATATATATATATATATATACACATATATATATATATATATATGTATCTCCTTCTTTTTTTTATTTCCTCCGTAGCCTGCCAGGGAAACTCATCCTTCTTCCCACTTGGCATAAAAAGGGGATGCAAAGTCCAGGATGTGCTTGTGCATCAGGAATACCTGAGGGTCTGGTAGACTGGCAGACTTTTGGACAGCAAAGCCTGTAATTCAAACTACTTGAGACCATACTAGTCACACTGTAAGCTTATACTATAAAAGTACCAAGAATATAGGTAGATATGAGGAATTCATATTGTAAGAGTATTGAGAAGTATTTCTGTGTTCCTGCTTTTTGTTTCCAAGCCTATAAAAATCTAGCTCCTGACAAAGGAGGAGGTGGGAAAATAAAGTAAATGGGAAAGTAAGCCCCAAGCTCTTAGGGAACACAGTTTTTTGAGCTGTAACAAATGATCAGTCATTGTATACTGTTTCTGTGAAGTCCTTTTTAGAGATTCCTAAGATATATTCATTTAGTTTTTGGCTCCTCTTTCTCCTGATGCCTGCACAGCTAGGCATACGCTAACTGAATGAGCACTTGATCTTTCTTAATCTTTGCCTAATAAATTGGTGTTGTAGCATGGGCTCTTGCCGTATGGTGACATGACTCCTCTATCTCATCACAAGCTGGTATTGAGCTTATAGAAACCTTCCAAAAGTACCTGTCTGGATGGCACTGGTCTCCAGGACCAGCCTATAGCTGATGCCAGGGAGGGGTGAAACCCTTCAAGCCATGCCTCGGTGATGCTGAAACATTGACCCACTCCGCTGAATGGGGACAACCTCTTGTCCCCCTGCTAATATGTGGGGTGGCACCATAAACCTCACTGCCTCTGCTTTTTGGTGTGTGCACCAAGCCAGTGCAACAGAGCCCAGCCCTGTGCTGTGGTACCCCTGGTGTGGCTGGGGAGGATGCTGAGCTGTGGCACATGCTGCTGACAGGGTTTAAATTAATGTGGGGAAGCTACTGTGGAGCTGCAGGACTTTATCTGACCCTCTGCCTGCAGCTGCTCCACTAAATTGCCTAATAAATGTCTATTAAGAGTTGTGATACCTGACCTCTCTCTGTTTTTTAACCCTCCCCTGAGTTTTGTGGCATTGTGATTCATGGAAGGAAACGGGTCAAGTCAGAGGGAGGTTGAAGGAAAAAGCTTGCACACTGTTTAAAAAGAACCCCAAACAAAACAAAAACCCCCAAACCCATTCCCCCCCTTCTGCACAAATTAGATCTTGAGTAAGTTGGAAAGCCCAGATCTCTATGAAATGCCGTCACATTCTGGATGCAAGAGGTCACGCTGCTCTTGTGTCCAGGGCAGGTGATGATATGCCGGGTAAAACTCTGAAACTTGTCCCTGCCCTATGGACTTCTGGCATGGCTTGGCTCCTGCTGCTCCCCTGAGCCTCTCCAAAGGGTGTTCCCCAAGAAAGCATCTCTTGCCTGTGCTTGTATGTGCTTAAATAACCTCTATGTGCAGAGCTGAATGTATCAGGGAGAGGTTTGCAGTGCCGTTTCGCTCTCTTGAGCCCGAGTTTGCTGCTGAGGACCTTCTTCCATGGATGTAGCTGCAGCACTGGCAGGATGGAGCTGCTTTGGTGCAAGGACAGGGAGAAAAATCATCACACTTAACTTGATACATATCCTAATGTCCAATTTCCTTTAATTGAAATTACGTTGAAATATTGAATGTCTTAAGCATAAAAGTTTATGTACCATGGTTAGTATGCTAATGGAATATTCTAGTAATCTTTTAAGGCTAGCATCGCAGCCAGATGCAGCGATAAGCATTTGTTCTTAGGACTTATTCTGCTTTAACCCCTTTCCTAACAGTGTCCATGTCCTGACGACTACTCATCGGCTGCACTGTGGCTGCCATCCAGCTATCGTTTCAGGATAGGTCCTTTTTTATTCGATCCACTATGCAGAGTTGAATTGTGGATATTTTTGCTCGTTATCTTTGGCAGGAAAAATGTATATCTCTAAATTTAAATTGCTGTTGCTGAGGATATGTGACAGTATTTAGAAGTCACTATTATGTTATTGTCTCTTTGAAAGGATAAAAAAGGGCTCATTTATTTCCAGAGAGATCTGTAGCGCGTAAAAATACCAGTGAAGTAGCAAACGTTTTCCAGTTGTTGTTGACTGCAAATTTAGCAACCATTGTCTCTGTTGATATATTTGATGCTCTAAAAATGTACTTGTCATTAAGTAGGAAGCTGAAGTGATTGGTAGGCAGATAATATTCTTTAGTAGCTATTAATAATGCTCAGAGGACATACGCAATGGAGTGTATGGAAAAAGCCATGGAATTGTGGAGGAAGGAGGCAAAAAATGATGTGTACGGCTTGCTTTATTTGAAAGCCACCTTTATTACCCTATGTGTATTGCAACCCGAATTAGCGCATTGAGCAGGAGAAACTGATAGGCAAACAGACTAGTGTGCAGCTAATTCTGTTTAGCAAACTGAGATCTGATCCCTGCTATTTCATGCCCTCTGTGCGAGCTGACTCAGTCGCTTGGTGCAGCGTCCCGGTGAGCTGCCTGAGCACTCAGTTCTGCTGGGGGCTTTGGTGGTGTTTAAGGTGGGAATCATTGCCCCCAGCGCCAGTGGAGCTCAAAGGAGTGAGGGAGTTGATATCCCATTAACAGGAGATGGAATTCTTCAAAGCAAACGTGGAGCCATCGCAGCCTTTCGCTCTCATCTGCTCCTTGAGCCAGAGGAGGGCTTTTGTGCTGGCTGTTCCTGCAAGTTTCTCCTTGTTTTCTCCATGCAGAGGATTTCTCTTTATCTCCTGGAGTAGAATCACGCATGTTTAGGTCCTCTCATGCAAGGTGTTTAAAACTGCTGCCAGCTCATGCAGCTGGGTGTCACCCAGGGCTCTGCTTTGTATTGGGAAGACCTCATTCAAAACGTATAAAATGATCAGAGTCTATAAATAGTAGTGATAACTTTTATAGCATTTACGTTGCTGCATAACACTGAAGTCACGGGTGAGGTTTGCTTCTAGTGTTGCTTCACGTGTCACTGTCTCTACATCATGATACAACAAGCAGCTGCTGGGTCGATAATGCAGTGCCTGCAGCACAGGTTGCGGGGGGGGCTGTCTTTCTGTAATGATGCTTTGTTTTCTGTGGCTTGGTCCAGCTTCTCATAAAGGAGGTAATATCAGGACTGTGCTGGCTGTTTCTGGTTGCCCGTGGGTTTTAGTGTGCAGCTCAAACGTTTAATAAAATAGTTTTTTAAATAGCCTCTTAATAGCGTTTACTTTTTTGGAATAACTGAAGATTGGGGACAGAAGGAGAATGCTTTTTTTCCTCTTGTTTTTAAGATTTACAAATAGATTCACACAGCGTTACTGGCTGCAAATTTCTTTGTTCATTTTTATCCTAATATCTTGGAGTTGTGAGAATCTCAGTCTTTGCATAAAGAAAGAAAAGCTTTGGCTGCTCTGTGTGCAGAGGAAAGTTTAAACTCCTATAGCTGAAGAAACAGGGTAAAAAGTGCAAGAATTGCTTTTATGAGCCTTGGTTTATAACTCATTCGTAAGATTTTATGGAGGGGCTGATAGACTTATGGCAAATATTGCTGGTGACTTTGGGGATGGAAACATGGGTTTATTAAGACTCTTAATAGCTTTAGTCCAGTTGCTGCCATGACATGTGGTTAAGGCATTAAAATATATGTGCTATGCTTCATGCTACAGCAGAGCAATTACTGAGTAGGTGTCCTTTGATACTGGAAAATGATCTTGCCAAACTTTCACTGTCAGCTTGAATAATCTCAGTCTCACTGAAGGCCCCTAGAAATGAGAGGAAAAAGCATTGTGAATAATAGCTTTTGCCAAGTAAATACCATATGAGGGTGCCTGATTTCTGTAGGTCCTGTCTATCCCAGATGGATCCTGTCCATTTGGGCAGAAAGCTTCTGCTCCGAACACTTCCTGTCTACACCGTCTATTGGGAAGCTTTGGCATTGGGTACCCTCTGTCACAGTTAGATTTGTTTGTGTTGCCTTCTGGGGTCAGTGTAAGGTTTTTATGCTTTGTCCTGTTAATGATGCCAGTGTCTCCCTGGGGCACGGATGGTGTTTAGAGCAGTTTATGGAGGCAGTACTTTTGCATGCTCTTGGAGGATGAGTGCTGGAGCAAGGCCAGGCAAGGAAAATGGATGCAGTGTTACTTGGGTTGTTGCTTTTTGCTTTGGAGAGTGCTGATGTGTTAGAGACATTAGACAGTGCTAGTATTTTGGAGGGGATCCCTGCTAACTCTTGATTGAACACACCTAAGATCACTGAAGCTCATCTTCTTTCTTAGGCCAGTTGTTGATTAAATTCTCTGAGAACTCACATGAACTGGAGCATGGTGTCCCTGCCCATGGCAGGGGGGTTGGAACTAGATGATCTTAAGGTCCTTTCCAACCCTAACTATTCTATGATTCTATGCCTGTGTTTCTAGGAATATCTGGAATAAAACCTCTTTATTTGGTGGCACAGGCTCAGAGGCTTGTTTTACCAGCTAAAATAAGGCTTTCCTTGTGAGTCAGCAGTATGAAGTGCTGGAGCAGCATCACTTCTCCAGTCATGCAAGCCTGACTTAGTAATACTGAAAAGGCTGTCTCTGGGCCTTAGTAGCTTATGATAGAAATAAACATAAGCAGCAGGTACCAAAGTATCAGGGAATGGTGGAGAGAGAAGCAAGCACCACTTCAAGTCTTCTCTGTGGTCTAGGTATAGGTGTCATGGATGAAATGCAAGAGGGCATTGGAGTAGCTTTTCCCTGTGCCTTTGCAAATGTACCTATGGCTCAGGGATTGTGATATCAGGTCTTTCCACCAACATGCATCCTGAGGGAGCTGGCAGTTAGTATCTCAGCGATAGTCTTTGCTTTTAGCACTGCTTCATTTCTTTCCCACCAAGTTTGGGTTCCCAACAACATGATTACTTACGGATTTGTAAGTCAGAAATAGCCTGGTAAGTGCTATATTGCTTTGCCCACCGTAGCAACAAGCATCTTAAATTTAATGCATCATCCACACAGAAAATTGATATCTGGCCAAAACTCATGGACTCTGACAGCTAATCTGAAAGAGCTTTTGGTTGACATGTAAAATAGAGGTTTGTGGTTGATATTCACAGGAAAATTGACAGTCTTTAGGATTATCCCATAGAAGAATTATACTCCTTACCATTGGCTGAAACTACTTGAAGATGATGAAGTTTACAAGGAAACCTCTCCTTAGTGGTCAGCAAGGCAAAGACCTGGGACATTAATCATTTAGATCACATGCAAAAAGCTTGCATCACCTCATCATTCAGAGCCTGAGTTTTGCCTGATCTTCAGGGTTTGCCTGATGAAACCAAGCTCACAAGCTGCAGACCAGCTTGCTTAAGAGTAGGCTTCTTTTAATGTGCTTTTACTTTGATTTTCCTCCCTAGAATACAATTTAAGCAGCAAGAATGCCCCAGAGCAAGTCTTCCTCTGAAGAAAAAATGACAATAAGGAGCTTGCTAGTTTTTTGTGATTAAGGTATCTGGTATGTTTGTACAGATACTTGTGCCTACATTGATTACTATTTTGCCGCGAGTCGCAATTCGAAGCACTAGAAGTTTCAGCAAGGAAACTTATGGCTCAGTTTGGGCACATGCAGCTTTATGGCCAGGGTTACGTGATGCTCTTTTTGGGTAAATACTCATTTCGGCGTGTTTTGTCAATATTTGGTTTTGAGTCAGTAGGTTTGGATGACTTTGCTTCGGAACTACTCAATGCCTATTTATTAAACACAGCGCTTGTGTTCAACAGAAAATGTAAGACCTAATTTCAAAATTAGGCCCAGGCAATTATGCAGTCAGGTAATGGTGGGTGTAATCGCTTGCACAAATGGTCAGTTAGATGTGTAACTGGCCATTTGCGTGTAAAATTAACCAATTCTGCAGATTGCGCTCTGAATAGTCATGGTAGAAAACAGAGCTTTCTAGAGACGGCAGAGTTTTGTCACACCTTCCCCTTCCTCCTGTTGGTGTTCTCCTTGTGCATTTTGTCATGGAATCTCAGACTGATTTGGGTTGGAAGGGACCTTAAAGCTCATCCAGTTTCAAGCCCCTGCCATGGGCAGGGACCCCTTCCACTGGAGCAGCTTGCTCCAAGCCCCTGTGTCCAACCTGGCCTTGAACACTGCCAGGGATGGGGCAGCCACAGCTTCTCTGGGCACCCTGTGCCAGTGCCTCAGCACCCTCACAGGGAAGAGCTTCTGCCTAAGAGCTCTTCTCAATCCACCTTCTGCCAGTTTAAAGCCATTCCCTCTGTCAGCTACATGCACGTGTAAAAAGTCCTTTTCCAGGTTTCTTGTCTTGGCTTTAATGTTAGTAACAGATCTCTGTTCCTCTGAAGGAAGTGTCTTTTCCTTCTTGAAAATAAATACGTATCAGGACATTTTCAATGGGTAAAAAATGAGTGTCTGTTGAGAAATGCTCCCAAAATACAGATTACGGCAGAGTCGTTCATTACTGTGCAGAAGGCATGCTACAGGCTTTGCCTGATTGATATGGGTAAGCACCAGATAAGTAAAACAGGGAAAACCAAAAGCCACTTGGAGCTACGTGGAGGTGTTCAGTGAGCAGGTGGCAGGTTGAACAGTGGAGCTGTGGATGTGAGTACAATGGATTTCAATAACATTGCAGAAGGCTGGTAGTGCAATTGGTGTAATGCATGCAAGCAAAGCAGTGGGGAGGAATACAGTGGGTAGCCCATATGCCAAAGGCTTACTGATTTAGAGCCAAAGATGGAGAGAAAAGGATGCGATGCTGAGGAGTGAAGTGACAGATCCATGTTTGTACAAGTTGAGGGCTAAGCCAGGAGCAGCACTGAGTTCTCCTGAATAAGTCCAGTGTGTTTAGGTTTTGTTTTTGCTGTGGCCTTGTGCTCTGCATCTATGATGGTTGTTGAAAAAGGCTGGGGATGGGTATGTGTGTGTTACACCAGTGTGTGTGTGTATTAAATTTAAGACCTACTAACATGGGTGCAACATCATTGCTCTGGAATTTATTGCTTTGAAAATGTAATATGATGCTTTTGCTAATGCAAAATCTGTTTAATTTGTATATTTATATATATTCATACTTTTTTTTTCCTTTTATCTGATATTCTCTCAAAATATTTCTTTTCCAATGAAAGAATTCAAACCCATAGCTGAAGAATCTGTGGAATTCGTTACGTTCACCACTTTGCAGTTGATGCAAGCTCTTGTTTGCCTGGGTGCTCACATAAGGAAGGTTTTGGTCTGTGGCCATTGCTGCTGTATGTTAGGAGAAGGAGAATTAAGGTAATCTCAAAAAAGCCCTTAGAATTACTGTGTGTGAGGGCTCTGTAATCAGAATTTGGTGCTGCTTCTTTCGTCCCTTTAGAGGAAGGTGTGCACTTACGCATCTCTCCGGACTGGGATGAAGGAAATAGCGTCATCCCATTTTATCCCCACAGAGCAGGGTGCTACGTTCCCATCCAAAGCATCATCTGACTTCACCATACAAACCTCTAGTTTCAGGGCTCAGTGCGTCAGTTTTTCATGCATGAGAAGGTGGATTTGGCAGAAATCTTTAGGATCTTTTTGTCTGGGACTCTACAGTTTTGAAGCTCTTAACAGGAGAAGCACCAGGTCTCACCTGGGACAGCGGGGTGAGTGTAGGTGGGCATAAATTAAGTATATCCTAAATAAGCTTTGGATGGAGTTTTCCCTTGTAGCTTCAGCAGCAGCTATGCCCCTGCATGTGCCTATGGCTGCTCCTGCATAGGTGGATTGAGAAGCAAAAGCAGTTTCTCATGTGTACCTCCTCATTAAAGCCTGGCCCTTTTGGTCCAAACCCCCTGACTTTCCCTGAGAGCCAGCCGTGTTGAGGAGTTATGTGCACGTCAGGTCTGTGCTTTCCTGCACTGTGTTGTCCAGGCATGGATGTAGCTGGTGTGGAGAGGGGTTAGTTAGCAGCCCTGCGTGGTACCTCTGCTCCTGCTGCTGTGGTGCTCCCTCCCAGCAAGGGATTTCCCGCAAGGAGTCGCACATGGAATGGATGCTTTCACCAGAGGGCAAAGTGGCACTTTAGTTTCCTGCTGGGTTGTCTTCCCAGAGTGATGAGCCTGGGAAGGATTAAGCAGGAGCATATTAAGGTCACTTTTTATTCCTGAGTGAGAGGTTTATGTCCTCTGTGCATATTAATTTCACAGCTTGGGACACAGTAGAAAGGAGAGCAAATAAGAGTGCAAGTGTGTTGGGTAGCCTCGGCAATTGAACTGAAGGAGCCAGCTCAGGCTAATAAGCCACCATTCCCTCCTATGCTGCAGAAGCACAACTGCTGTAAAAAGGGTGAAATAATCCAAGCCTAAAACTTCAACATTGTATTTTCATTCTGTTTATGCTTGTGTAGCATTGAATTCATTTGGTTGGTGTTTGTGGGAGGTGAGGTTATGAGAGGGAAGGACGGACAGGGTTGCGTTACATTTACATGTAATCCAGAGCTTGCAGAACTCTTCCTCGTGCCTTCCCAGTACCTTTGATGAGGGTTGCACATCCACAGAGGGTGGAGGAGATGGTGACAGGAAAGCACAGTCTGTAGTTGAGCTGCAGCCAAAAATACAGGTGGAGGGTTGCCCCTGGAATGATGCTTAAGTGAGGCAGCCGGGAAGGTTGTTGGAGCACGAGGCTTGTTGAGCTCTGTCTTGGCACAGTTTGATAAGCAAAAAACCTTTTGACTCTTTGCAGGTTGTGCAGGCAGTCTTTCCACATTCCAGTGCAGGTGATTGCATTGTCTTTATTCCTCTGTGTAAAGACCCATCAGCCTCCTGCCTTTGGAGAGGATGAGACCTTGATAGGGGATTTATGAGCAGGATCTGGTGGCCCCTTGGCAGCAGCCATGGGGTTGGTGTTGTTGAACTCTTTGGATGTTGCTGGAAAGGCTTTTGTGACCATTGGGGACTGCCAGCTCACCTTGCTGCTGTTGGCACCCTGAGGATTGGGAAACACAGTCTTTAAGACTCAAGCTCTCCAGAGGCAGAAATTTCTTGTCCATGGTCTCAGTTCAGGCTCATGAGATGGACAGCCTTTTGAGTAGAGGTATTAATCCATAAAGCATTTGGGGATAGGAAAGGATAAAAAATGTGCTGCTTAAATTATAATACTAATTATATTATCAGTAGAAGAGCTAATAGCTGCCCTTGCTGCATAGCAACTGCCATGCTCCGTTACAGATGCTGCTGCGAGAGAATGCAGATGATGGGGTTTAAGTGTGTAATTCAGTGATAACTGATGTACAGAAGGACACTGGACCACTCTTACACATCTATGGGTGAGGGCTGGCTGTGAGTTAGAAGCACTGTGGGGTCTGTGAGTGAAAGCCAGCCCCATGGGAAGCTTGCAAAAGCCTTCTTGCAGTCACGTTTGGGTCACCGTGCATCCTCCAGAGTCACTGCTGCAGCTTCCACTGCCTTTGGTACAGGCTCATTTATCTCTTAATCTGGGCATGAAATAAAATGAGAGGTGAATTAAAAGATCTTTTTATTAAGACAGCTCTGGCTTACCATTAGCAACCTAAAAATAGGATGTGGATATTCTTGATCTTTAAATGCATTAGCTTACCTTTAGAAAACAAGTAAGGAATGTGGTATTTCATAAACAGCTCTCGGTGCTCTGTGGGAAGAAAAAGGAAGACTACAAAGCACAGTGCAGGAAAATTGATTTCTCATCAATTTATTGCTTGGAGCTCTAGGCAAACCCATCTCAAGACAGAGCAGAGGTCTATAAAACCTTTTCATCTGAAACTAGGAATTAAATTGGGAGGAACTGCTGATGAGAGACCAGAACCAACCCCTAAACCAGGCAGGTATTCTGGAATGGGTCTCCTGCTGCAGCAAGGGGAGTTAGAGGGATGATGCTGATTTACACCACCTGAGGATGTAAAGCTTAATTTCTTGTTACCCTA
Organism: Psittacula echo; assembly: GCF_963264785.1. Classification (NCBI taxonomy): domain Eukaryota; kingdom Metazoa; phylum Chordata; class Aves; order Psittaciformes; family Psittacidae; genus Psittacula; species Psittacula echo. The sequence continues at coordinate 5,921,343 of NC_137756.1, read as the reverse complement.
TTTCTTTCCTTGCTGTGAATCTAGCTTGTGTAGGAGCAAGCCTATGATACTCCCCCACTCTTGAGTTCAGTATCATTTCTCCCTTCTTCATTGGCGTGTCTGGTTAAGCTTGTAGTTTCTTCTCCCAATGTGTACTCTTCTGTTGTGTGTGCGTGTTCTTAAACCACCAAGTAACAGGGTAACTTGCCTTCTGTCAGCAGGCAGCCTCTGAAAACAAGCTGATGCATCTCTGTTGTCAAATCACTATATAAATAAATAAAGCCTGGTTTTTATTCCCTTGAAAGAAGTGAGACAATGCTGAAGAACTCCTTCCCCCACTTCTTTTTCTTCCATTGTGTGTAGGGAAGTTGTATTATGTCAGCAACCTGTAATAAATAGCACTGCAATGAGAAGCGACAGCCTCATTCACCTTGCATCCATGCAGAAATAACTAAGCTCTCTTCCCATGCCTTGGGAAAGGCCGGGGGGGGGGGGGCGGGGGGGAAGGGATAAAGAAGAGAATTAAAGAAAAGAGTTGACCTTGGCTTGCAGTCGCTCCTGTACTATGAGGGAACAGTCTACCAGCAAGAGATTGAAGTTTTACTGTCTATTCTTGCAGGCGGCGTATTGCCTGTGTTACTGCAAGCTATTCAGCCCCGAGTGCATAAAGTATGGTCCGTGTCTTTCTCTTGCTGCTTTCAAGTGTAGTTAGCTGAGCTCTGAATTGGCAAAAGGCACAGCTTTGGAAAGCTTGATGTTTAAATGGGAAGGAAGAAAAGAGAGAAAAGTTTATACAGCAAAGAAATGCAGTGTACTCAGGCTGCTTCCCTGCAGTCTGTTGGTTTTTATGCCATTGATTTGTCACAGTTTGGTATGAAGTTAAGATAATTTGGAAGCTTTCTTGTAATTAAAGTAGATACTAAATTAAAGGCGGGGGGGAGCAAAAGGACTTTGAGAGCTGGTGGAAGGCAGACTGATGGAAATGTGCAACGTTCAGTTTGTAACACTTCCTGTGAAATATGTGGATGGTTTGCTTTATTGCTTTCTCCTTGGGGTATTTGATTTCTGGAGTTTGTAGGAAGCACTGGTAAGAACATTACACTGTTAGGGATATTATGTGTCCGTTTTGTATCAGTAGATGCCTCTGCTTTCCCTGTGTAAACTCTGCCTCTTCCTCTCTCTGCTGGGATTGGTAATGGGGAGACAGGAGGAGAAGAAAACACTGTCATTATTGCTTTTGCATTTCCTCCTGTGGACCAGCCCCATGGCTGCACAGGCTTTGGGATCCTGTGGGTCTGGATCCAGCCCTGTGCTGATCCCCTGTGCCCCCTTTTTGGTAACCTTCAGTGGGAGCTGCTGGTCCTCCAGTAATAGCCCAGCACTTGTTGCGGCATCCGGCAGGTCAAGATGACTAAACCCTTCCTTCGGTTCGCCTGGGAAAGGCGAATGGCAGCTGTCATGTTATTTTAGCATCAGGTTACTTCTGAAGTGCAGTGCTGTGTTATTTTTAGTGTGAGTGCCTGCCTCTTGTCTATGTACAACTGCACGGGTGTGTGTTGGAGGCAAGGGAGAATAACTCTTGCCTGCAAAAATGTGGTTTCCCCTGGCAAGGTGAGAAGGGTGGAAGGACGCAGTGGGAAGAAAGCAATAGGGGAGAGAAAACACAAACCAGTTTTAGGTTTGGGTGGTTTTAGTGTGGTTTTGTTGTTGTTGCTGGTTTGTTGGGTTTGTTTTTTTTTTTTTTACAAGCCCTATCAGGCAAACTTTGCTTGCTGAGCATCATCATCAACTCGGGTCATCCTGAAGTAAATACAGTTATTGGCCCTGTTCCTTGCTGAGCGAAGGAAGTATGCCTGCCTGGTGTCAGTGAAATTGCTCTTGGTTATCTTCCCCCAGCAGCATGCGTGGTCAAGGCTCCTTGTCATAAGAAAATGCAGGTTTTGCAGCAGGAAACCTTGCTTCCCACTGCTGGGAAGGGCTCTGTTTCCCAAAAGCTTGTTAGAGGAAATAGATAAGTGCATCCTGTCAGTGGCTGCATCCCTCTGAAGCGCATCTTTTTCACTCAATCACCTCCCTGAAAACCACACAGAAACCTTGACTGGGCTGTTGTGTCCACTGCCCAGGCTCATCCTTTCTCACTAGTGGGGAATAGAGATGCTCTGTGGGGAGTCAGCATCCTCCAAACGAAGCAGTGGTACAGGGTGGTCCCCCCAAAAGCAAGGGAGTGGGAAATGAGGCATGCTGGCAGCATGTCCTGAGGAAGGCTTTGGGACAGAAATGCAGGGAGGAAAAGAGTGCATATATATATATATATATATATATATAAAAACACACACACTTTATATATATATATATATAAAGATTTTTCTTTTAAGTCTCATTATGATAGGAGTGGGATGTATAATCACAGAATCAATGCTTTCTTCTTGCACTTTCCCAGATCCAGAGGATGCGAAGATGTGTAGTTCTCTATTGTGTGTCTATTTCTTGGTGAGGTAAAATATTCTTGCAGCAATTTCTATTATAAACTCATTTGCTATTCAGTCTATAATCAGAAAAAATAATGAAGCGACTTAGTATTCCTGGGGAGGCCACGTGTACTTCTGAAAGTCTTTCATTGTGGTTCAGCTTTAGTTAAGGAACTCTTATAATAAACCGTTACCTTTTGGGTTGCCTCTCGTGTCTTTCAACTGTGTATTTTTCTTCTTTAATGCAGAGTAACATTCTGGTTTAGTTCATACGATTCTTAGAACATCACGGGACGGTAATTTACAGAGAAAGAAGGATAAACACATAGAGGTGGTACTGGAGTGATGCTGTCACATCTGCATGACCAGGTTTGGCTTGAGGAAAGGAGATAGGTGTTGCTCTCCATCCCAACCTGCCTTGGGCCATGGCAGGGTGTTGCCTGGGTTGTGCTGAACACATCTGGAAGTGCAGATGGGTGTTTCTCTGGCCTTGCTTTGTAGCTGGCTCTGGTGAGCAACTTGTCTACGTAGCTCTTCTCTTCTGCCTAGTTAGACCTGTGGTACCTTCAGAGGTCAGAAGTGCAAAGATTTGGAGCACTTGGATAGATGCAGCACTCTGCGACCATCCAAAAATCTACTTTCTAAAGGAACCTGGCTAAAAATTAATAGAAGAGGCTCTGTATGTCTACCCATTATTTCTCTTCTGTATTTGATGTATCAAACCACTTTGTTATCTAACTACTCTTTCCAGCCTTTCACTCTTAAGCATTTGTTAATTAATACTTAACAATTGGGTTATGATGGAACTGCAGGAGTCTTATCTGAAGCAAAGCAATTGGCAAACGGATTCATTATTATCAGAGCAACTCTAATGAATGTGAAATTAATTCATAATAATGTGACACTTAAATGTTAGGCATATTGTTAATAATTACAGATGCACTTTTACCTTATCTGCTTTTAGCATTATTGCATTTTACTATGTATACTAGAGGGCCAGCTTTCTGGTACCTATCTTTTTACACTGATAATTCCGGACTTCTATAGCTGCAAATAGCTTAATTACCTATTTGTCTCTTTCACAGTAATTAGATACACAAGTGTGAAAGCTGGGAAGTTGATGTAAATATATATAATTTATTATGGAGGTTCTGTAACTGCGGGTTGTTATAGGGAAGTGACAGTGTAATTAATGAGGATGGTCTGCTGCTTGCCATCTCTCATGGGAGAAAAGGGAGGGGGAAAATGTCAGCTATTCCCACGCTTACAATTAATACAATATCTATGGTTAGTTATTGCAGTTATTTGAGAACGCAAAGTGATTTATTTTAAATGAAAGTATGTATTTGATGCTTAGCTTTAATAAAAAGAGCCTCGGATTAGTTTTGCTCAACCCAGCTCTACGTCTTCTTCCTTGTATTCTTTGCAATCATCTGTATTTTATTGAATTAGTTTTACTAATTCAATTATTATTAGTTTTACTAATTCAATTATTACTTAGCTTACCTGGCACTTTAAAAATGGGAACTCTTAGGAAAAAAAATAACAGAAAAAGAGTTATTGTGCTGTTGTCCATAAGATTCAGCAGTGGCATGTGGGAGGGTAGCAAGCATATCCTGGTAAGGTGAGACAGGACAGTGTGTCCCATCAGATGCCTTTACTAGTTAAAACACCGATTACACCAGTTCTTCAGGATTCAGAGGTGTTTATTAATACTCACTCTCCCATCCAAAGTACTTCAGTATTCTTTCCCTAGTCTCAAAGTACCCATACAGAGGCTATTTGCCATGTGAAAATGTGATGGAGATGGTGTGCTTGTGTTTCCCAGCATTGCTTGTTGGGGACAGGGAGCCTGGGGGATGTTCCTGGAAACATCAGAGAAAAAAAACAAGGAAAATAAAATAAAACACAAGTAGAATTTCAAAGTGGCTGGAATGAACAGAAAATTACCGAGGGTCTTAATGGACATTTGGTGTACATAGGTTTTTCAGTGCATCACCACTGGTCGCATGCTTTACTTGCATGTCTGTCTGCATTACAACTGGATGGGCCATGGAGTTGGGGCACACCGTGGTCCTATCGAAGGGGGGAAGTGTCCTGGCATGATTTTGTCTGGCCCAGTGAAATGATTTTGGTGCAGAAAGCATTGTCCTTGGCTTGTGGTGCTGTGCTGGAGCCGTCCTCTGCAGAGAGCAGTGGGGCTGGCTTCTGCTCAGCCAGATTTGTGCTTTTAAATCCCACCAAGAGCAAAAGGGTGTAATTCCATTTGTTTTTAAAGAAACACAGAAAGTGAACACTCATTCTGCTGGTGGGAACCAGTGATCGATAGTAATTAACTTGCACAGTTCTAATTCTTTCCCCTCTGAGGAGTGTGGTGCTGTTACTGCAGAGCTGGCGGAGGTGCAGTGGTGTTGCCTCCTGCTCTGATGGCTTTTCAGGCTTCAGCAGCAAAACCTCTGCCAGGAAGGTGGCTGTGAGATCCCTTGAGTTACAGCTGCTGTGAAGCAGTGCCTTGGAGGGGTGTTCCTATTTTGTCTTCCTTTTTCCCATCCTTTCGACAGCGGCATGGAAACGAGAAGGGAGGCTTCTGTGGGCTGTGCCTCCAAAGGTCATCTAACACTTTGTTTTCCCCCGACATGACACAGCATGACAGAACAAAGTATTTATCTTGTGTACTTGTCAGCTTCGTTCTGCTGGCTCCGGAATGATGAAATGCTACTATGAATATGCTGCTGCTTGTTTCCTTTAGGGACTTGCACTGATTTGTTTAAAGTGAAGCCTGCACCCAGTAAATGCTTCATTTATTGCAGCTGACACCTGAAGATGACTGAGGGAAATGGATCAAGGCATTGCACAAATATTATTTGCCGTTGTTTACTTACGTCTTTAATATAGAAACCAGTCCGTAGTGATTAAACTGTGTTTCTTGAGGGTGCCATCTGTGTGTGTATGTGTGTGTTCAACTGCTGCGATGAGGTTTCTGGAGACCTGTTCCATTTCCATCAGAAAAATGCATTTTGACTCCTGATGGGGTCAGCTTAACTGTTAATTATAGCAGTGAGTCACTAATGAGCTCTTGCCTCAGGAACTTCGTATGGCTTCTCCTCGAACTTTTCTCCATCACTTCTTCTGATGCTTAAGCAAAAGTAAAAATAGAGCTCTACAAAAGAGGTGGTGGTGGGGAAACGATGGTGATGTGACCCCTGTAATTGTGATATTTGATGCAAAGGATTTCAGGTTTAACTGTCAGTATCATGGGTGATGTTTTTAAACAGTTCTGTGTGGGTTTTGTGTGGTTTTTTTACATTAAGCCCTTCTCCCATCGTCCCTGAAGGACAATGGAGAATCCAAATTCCTCTCTCAGCAAAGCAGTCAGTGCAAAGAGCTGGAGGGGAGCACTTTGCCCACAGTACTGGTTGCCAACATTATCATGTGTCGATTAAAGAATTGAAGTGTGACTACAAGTTCCTCAAAGTGGGCTTGCTGTGAGTTTGAAGGCTTGTGTGGTTTGGGAAGTGGTTTTGATGCCTTCAGTCTTCTATCTCCTGATGGTTGTGTGGGCTAGCAGAGGTGCAGGCAGTATTGGGACCTCCTGCACTTCACTGCTGAAGGCAAAAAGGACCTTTGGGCACACTGGGGAGCCCCTCTGACTGCTGCTTCAGTGGTGCAGCTTTAGTTGGGCTTACGAAGTGCATAACAGTGTGTCTGCATTTTCCTGTGTCCTGCTATGTATGCTTTAATGCATGTGTAACATATGTGTCTATGCAACATGCCGATGCTGTGTATCAGTATGGCAAGTGATGGGGTCTGTATTTCGGATGCTTTTTGCTATTGTTATGCTACAAGGGCTGTGTGTTCACTGGAAAAAAACAGGCTTAGGATGAAAAGAAGCATATTCGTGTGTTTTCCTTCCCTTAGGTAAATAAGCAGTGCTGGGGAAGGTATAGGATAGGAACTTGTAATGGCAAATATATTATGTGCTTTAATGTTTTGTTTGACAGCTGTTGCTGCAAGTTTAATCAGCGAGCTTGGATTCCTTGCTTGAACAGCATCCTTGTTTTAATTTACTGTGGCGCACCTTCCACTTGGTGTGGAAGGTCTGAGAAGAAGAAGGGCTCTACTCCTCCTTGGATATGGTTTCTCGCTGCAGCTCCAGATCCAGGCTTTTTGGTGTTTGTTTTTCCCCATATGATGTTGTGCATGGTGCCATGTGGATTTTGACTTGTGGTGAGAACATTAGGGAGACGGTTGCCATGATGGCAATATAAGGATAAATCTCATGGAGTTGAGGAGGTCAACTGCTATTTTTACCTGTATCTTGTGGAGAGCAGTTTTTGTTCTTTTCTTCTGGGCAATGTGATGTGTGTGCCCATCATCCGTGTGAGGTGCTCTCCTCATCTGTGTTTGCTTCCAGAGGCTGGGGTTTGACTGCTACCTGCTGAAGTGGACAAGTTTCTACCCCAGGTGGGAAGGGTTTGGCTTGAGTGGGGATTGTAAAGAGAAGCAGGTTATCACCCCTGATCCAGCCTTGTGATAAAGCAGGAGTAGTGTTTCTATCCCATTTTACCTGAGCCAGCCAGAGCTTGAGAGCTCCATCACTTGGTAAGCTAATGGCTTTATGCTCAGTTAAGTTTGACTACATCTATATTTTGGCCCTTTGGAGGGGAAATTGCTTTCCATTTCAGGAGGAGCTTCACTGAGGTGATGAAATGTCCTCTGTGTTAAGGCAAACTCCTTCAAAAAATAATCGGTGTCAGTCATTTTTATGTTAATATTTCACTGCAGCTAATTTAGCAAACAGATGGTGGTCCATATTACAGCATGTGAGTGGGGCTTTTCCCTGGGCCAAATGATTACCTCCCCAGTTTTCAATTAGCAGAGCCTGCCAATTACCTGGAGTGGTTTTCCTTTTAATTATGCAGCTATTATAGCAGGTAGGTAGCCAGCCTGGGGGAAGGAGGAGAGAGAATGCTCAGTGGCATGGGCAAATGCATCCTTATTAGGAAAACCCATAAAAACAAACCAAAAATGAGAAGCAATGTGATGGGAAAGAGGAGGAGATGCACCGCGGGGCAGCGCGATGCGCAAGCCCTCTTTCTGCTGGTGCGAGCGTTGATAAATAGCTTTAAAATGCCTGTTTGGCAGGTTGTGGCACGTAGGTGATTGTAGCACAGGGGAGGGAAGGTGAGCTCTGGAAGATGCTCTGGTTTGGTGGTCTGCTGGCTGTACATGCTTATTCTTAGCTCAGTGGAGTTCACCAGTGGAAGGAGACAAGCCAGGAAGGAAAGCCAGCCCCCAAGCCAACTGCAGGATCGTCCCGATTCCCCGTGCAGGAGCAGGCAGATGTTTGCTTAATGCCAAGGAGCGGCAACACGTGGTGTTGGCTGATTTATGAAGTCTCTGGCTGTCATCTTGTTTGCTATCCTAGCTAGTAACAGTCCAGGCAATGAGAAGATATTGCTTTCATAATTATAGGCATCTCGTTTTCCCTTTGAGCCTTACGTTTAAATCATCGGGCATCCTCTGAACCTGAATTGTTTCCTCAAGCTTATCTTCCTCTGTGAATCAGTCTTTTATTGTGTTTTACTTTGATGAGACTGTTCATCTTCCCTTGGCTCTGCTGCTACCAAAAGCTTGTTCCCCTGTTGTCCTCAAGGAGTGGGGAAGGAGATGGAAGAGGCTTTGGGCTTGAATTAGCCAGTGATGAGGTTGGGTCCCCTTTGGGATGGGGATATTAATGCAGCCTCATGAAATATGAGGCCTGTCTTCACTTTGGGTGACTCTGATAATGAAAGAATGTAATTAATCATATTTGGCTTTGCGGAGCATATGTAATCTGGGAAAAGAACCTGCCCTAAAGGTGGCAGGAGTACGTGAGAGGAGCAATGAAACAGAAAGAGGAGCTGCAGCAGCCCAGGCTACTTCTGTAGGGTATTCACCACTGCCTGGGAGAAGCCTTTAATGACAGGATTTTGTTGCAGAGGTCCTAAATCCTGTTTGTGTGCAGCCCTTCTGAGTGCAGCCTCCTCAAAGTGAAGCAAAAAGTGCAGTTCATGGCATATTAAAAAGCATCACTTTGCCACTGAAGTACAAGCTTGGGTTTGTGCTTTAGCTGGCTGCTGTGGCATGCACCATAGCACTGAAAAATAAAGGAGCTCCTCTAACTCTCCACTGAGTCAAAGCAGTTGCTTTGCTTACTCAAGAAGCTGATTCAGCCCCCAAATAATTATCCTCTATTTATTAGGACGTTAAAGTGCCTTTAATTAGGTTTTGGTGCAGTATCTCGAGTCTTCTGACTTGGAAGTTTTCTCGCTCATAACTTACGAGACAAGCCTTTGGTGTGGTGTTACAGCTCCACAGATTGCGTGAAGCTAATTAAGTAATAAGGATTGAGGTTTCCTTGGGATTAATGACTGTCTGGGAGGAGTTGATGGCCCAAGGTGTAGCCAAGGGCCATTAACACCAGCCAACTATTAATTCTAAGGAAATGCCGTGTGCCAAGGGCATTACTGCTGTTAGAAGTTGAGGGCAATGAGGAGGTAGGTGTGGGGGGAGATGAAGTAGCATGGGAAGTCGATGGATTTTGAGCAAATGCAATATGGTTTTAATGGGTAGCTGTACGATGTACTTGTTGATTAGCCAGTCTGCTTCTTCCCTCCATTCCTCACTGTTCTGTCCAAAGCTTAATGGTGAGGATGACAGTGAGAAAGGATGATGCTTTTCTTGTCTGGTGCCCTTTTTCTTAATGGTGTCATGTGTTTTGTCCACTTTAGAGGACTCTTTATGCATGTTGCTAATGCTGTTTCTTTACCTCTCCTTTTACAAGTTTTAAAACCCCAACCTAGAAGCAACCAAAAGTGTTGAGAATACCATGGCTTGGTGGGATGAGATGTTGTTTGTATAAATAGGCGGGAGAAGAGTGCTGATACTGTCTAACCCAGAGGTTGGCCCAAGTGTTAATATAGGATTAACCACAAATAGTGTCAAAGTGTATGTTTCTGCATTAAAAGGACCATATTTCAAAGCTGAACTGTAGCTGCAATGTGGCATATTGCATTCTGGGATTTTGGTGCGTGGCTAAACCTAACTGCTCCCCAAAGGCTGTAGGACAAATCTAAATCTTCAGATAATTGCGGTGTATATATTAAGTTAAAAGCTTAAGAGGCTTGGATTCACACAACTTAAATTGTCCCCACTGTTGCTTGACTTCTTAAGACCTCCGGCAGAGAGAAAGACCTATATTGTATAGGTTTTTTTCTTTAACTTAGTATTGTCAGCATCAAAGGAGTAAGGCTTTTGGCTATGTGAGGCTGTTGTCCACCAGTGTGTTTGCTGTGTGCTTTTCCCTTCCAGGGTAGGCTCTGATATGAGTACATGCCTTTTTCTCCCAGTTGTAATATAGCACTGATCTCCAGCTGTTGACGCTTGGATTTATCCTTCTGAGGATTCAGAGTTATAGGACACAGATTTCCAAAGCTGGTGATGCTGGAGGCAGTTTGGAAGAGCCTTTTCCTGAGTGGCAGATACCTTATGGGTGGAAGCATTTGACCATCTTTATCTCAACATGATGGTTTTGAGTAATTAAATATGTATTAGGTAATATATATATTAGCATATATATATATATATATATATACAGGAGAAGAGGGCTGTAGGAAAAGCCATCAGAGGGGCCATCTCAGCTGCTGAAGGAGGGGGATAGATAGGCTGGTATCTCTCATGTACAAAATGGATTACTCCCTTGGGCAAACTCCTTTCTGGAGTGGAGTACTTGTCACTGCTTTAAATTGGGTCCAGATTGCCTCTGCCAGTTTATTCCTGTTGTTAGTCCTTGTGAAACCTGCCTTTCCTATGTTTGCTCACTTGGTTGGGGCTCAGGAGGAATGATACTTTCAGAGGCAGGACTTTCCAAAGAAGGTTTGGTTGAGTTTATAGTGAGGTTCAGGCAGCCTTGGAGGAGTTGAGCATCCTCCCATTCCTATGAGAGGCTCAGGAAATTCCCTGTTGCTGGCATCTTCCTGCAGTCTCTGGTCATGTCCCGAAGTCAGTATATCTGGTTAGTAGGATGGGATCCTGTCTGTCTTTTTTGGTTTAAATTCATTACTTCAGACATTTAAGAGAAGTTTTGAACAGAGTGGGGACAGATGCAATTGAAAAATCATGTTTTTCATAACTTGGGTGCTTTTCTTGCACATCAATGTAATCTTAATAATGATAAATAATCTGTTAAAAGCAATTATGGCCTGAATAATAATCCTAACTAATAAACAGAATGTACTGTGTAATTTTGGTCGTTTTCAGCCATCTGGCTCCAATCTTCCTAATTGACTTAAAGCATAGTGACACTGTCAGCAACATACAGTGTTCAGCTCGGCTGCGATTCCTGAGCACGCATTCCTTGCAGAAATCCAGATTTTATGATTTCTTTTTTAAGCAAAAAACCTGAATCAATCCATCACAATTATTAGCAGCTCTATTACAGCAGCACAGATCATGAATCCATCAGTGGTATCTTTCACTGAGCTCCCCAAACTTTATTTATAATGATTTGTGTATGCTTTCATTATTTGCTAGTGAAACTGCAACTGGAAGACTTTGAATGTGTCCAAGTATCTAAATTCATGCTGGCACTTACTTCTGAAGCTGCCAGCATTTAAATGCTTGCAGTGTTGGCCAGACTTAAGGCGTCTCTTTAAAAACTCAAGCGCTGCCTTTGGTTGGTTGCTATTTGTGGTTTGGGGTTTTGATAAATGCACATCATTGCTAAAATTGCCGAGGTTCGCACTCAGTCTTTTAGCCCTCTCAGTTTCCTTTGCCAAAATCAAGTGGCGTGTCCATCTCTGGCTTTTTGGATGCAATGGTTTGCCAGGTTGGACCTGAGTATTTCTTTATGCTTACTGCAGAGGCTAGCTCCGCTCTGTCTAGGTGCTTGCAGTGTGTTACAATTACAGTGACAAAGCTGAAGTGCTAGCCCCCTGTTTAACCTCTCTTCCACACTTCTTGCTGGGAAATAAGTGTGCTCCTTCACAGTGGGTCAGCTTTTGTTGATGCTTAATGAGGAAGTGTTGAGCGATGGGGTGGGATCAACCTGCACGGAATGCGAGCTTGAAGCAAGGTATAATGGCCCAAACGGGAACATACAGTTTGGCTGGGTCAAGCCACAGTCCACCTTGTCCAGTAACCTGGCTCTGAGAGTGGACACCTCTTGTCTTTTTGAGGCTATAAGAGCAAGACCCGCATATAAAACTCTCCCCAGAAGACTTTACTGGGCTCGCACTGATTTCTGGCTCAGACCCCGAGCGGGAGGTGGAGACCTGCATTGAATTGCACTCAATGGAGGCTTTTCAGCTGAGAATTTGTTTGCTTTTTCAAACCCATGCAAACTTTGGCATCCACAGCACCCTGCAAGCCGGCGTTTCGCATGCATTGTGCTTTATGTGCCGTTTCCCAACGCTCCCCCTTGCTCTGATCGTTTAAGACACTTTTAAAGGGGTTTTGCAGAGCCCTCTGAGACCTGTTGCAGCTTAGCTCATTGCTGTTAAAGCCTCCGTGTTTACAGTGGCCAGAAAGTTGCCAGCATGTAGTTGTCCGTATAGCTTGCATACTATGCAAAACAGATCTCCTGCAACTTGTTCTCTGTTGCTTTTGCAAAGCTTTAGCAGGGCACCTGAGCAGAGCACGGGTTGCTGCTCACAAGCCAGACCACCTCATTGCCCTGTGCTGCCCTTTGTCTGACTCATGGCCAGCCCCGTCCAGTGTTTTTCCTTGGAGAGGACACGGTTTATTGCCTGGATTTGCTTAATGGAGCAAATAGCCTGGTTTGCTGTTCCAGCCACTTAACGTTGTCTGCATAGTTTGCTAAATTTGATTATGCCATTTGGACAAGTTTTAATATTTACACACTGTTAGAAGGAACAATTTAACTGGCTTTAAGAAGTGGGAAGATCTGAATTGTAGTTTCCGCCCTTAATTTTGTGGGATACTGGGGCAACAAAGCTGTGCTTAAAGGAGTTTATGCACTCCTACTGAATACATGCCATATTGAATGACATCACTTATTCTCACCTATGCTGCTGTAACCATAGCTGCTCTCAGATACAGGCTCCTATCTCTTGATATGCATCATCAGATAACGTTCACTTGTTTGAAGGGTTGGATGTGTTGTGTGTCTTGAGTAAATAATAATGTAAAGAGTTGGTAAGGAAGAGACGTGGTTTCTTTGACAAGGGTGCAAGGGTAAATGCAAGTTCAGAGAGAGCTCTGCAGTCTGATCCATGGTTTTGGATGTTTGCTTATTTATGGATTTGGATTAAATGATGCCCCATCCCAGACTATGGGAATGGGAGCAAAGAGCTGATTCAGTTTAAGCAAAGCCATGGGGTCAAGGCCGGTGTGGGAGTGTGCCAAAATCTGGGGTGGAAGTTGTCTTATTTGGGGCTGAGGCATATTAAGATGCTCACTGGTGGAATTTTAAATGGCTTGTGAGTGAACCTGTCCTCCCTGGTGTACGAAGAAGGTGGTCTCCATTGAAAGTCAGTTTGTTCTGGGTTTCATGGGGTATGGGTTGGTTTGGGTTGGTTTTTAGCAAGCCCTGCACAACTACTCCCTGCTTGAGAATGTTCGTGACTTGATGGGTCTGATCAGTGTAAAACCAGAGATCTGCTGGGAATACTCTCTTCAAATATTAAGAAACTGGAGCTGTTTCTGCAGTATCTAGCACTCAGTCTGTGTCTTGTGGTGGCTGACAGGGAGATGTGAAAGCCCTTGTTTAGGTTGATTGCCTTCATGATATGCTCGATATGAGTTAACTTGTTTTCTGTACCTTGTACCATTTCATTTTGTCATAGCAAATAAAGCTTAGATGTAATAAATGTAATGTCGACTGCTGCTTGATTTTACAGGCCAGTGAATAAATGAACTTCCTCAGATATTCCATATCTTCTCCTAATAAACAGAAATGCCGCAGTGGGATTGTGTGTGAGTGACTGGGAATGACTTATCTCCAGCTCGTCTTCTGGAAGTTGTTTTTCTCATGCACTTGCATGTTTGCAGTTGATCAAGGAAATAATTTTTGGCATCAGATTTAGGGATTTAAAGCTGAATCCGGGCACTCACCCACGTGATTGTTGAGTCGGGGTCTGTTGATTCTGCAGTGCTGCAGACTCGGAGGTATTTGAGAATGAAATCTTGTGCCTAGTTGAATCTGTTGAAACCAGAAATGATAAGAAATAATTGGGAATTTTTGGTGCTGGAGAGGGAAGGGAGTCTCAACAACAGCTTTAGATGGACCTTGGTCAGGCACTGCCTTTTTGCAAGTTTCTGTCTTTTTCAGAAGGGGTACTGGAAATGAGACTCTTGGTGTGGGAGGCATTAAGGAGGCAGAGGTTGTCAAGATTTGGTTGCAGTAAAAACCAGCCATTCTCCGGATGGGTGCCTTCCTCTTGGCTGTGTGGGGAGGTCTTGGAGCAGGGAGCGCAGGCAGTTGCTTGTATCGCTGGAGAGCAGAGCGATGCTTCGCAATGTGCATTTAAGGTCAGCAGAAGAGGGAATGCAGTGCCTTGGTTAGCATCACACATTTAATGGGTAATAAATTCCACGTGCCAGTGCTGCTGCTCGCCTGTGCTTTCCTGCAGCATGAGGCAGGGCTTGGGGAGGAGCCTTTTGGGATTAATGCTAAAAATACCCAGGTAACCATCTGAGTGCTTGAAGTCCTTTCTTCTTCTTTTTGTGAGGCACAGTGAAAAAGGAGATGAAGGCTCCTCATCTGTTTGCTGTCCTCATAGCACAACCTGCCTGCTGAATAACTGAGTGACAGGCAATCTGGCCTATCCATATGACCATATTGTTTTCCTCCCCTAATTAGCCTGGTCCTTACTGTGCTGATGAGGAAGCAGATGCACTGAGCAGCAAATTACCTTCATCTCGCCTCGGAACAAAAAAGACACAGCACTTAATTGACTCATTTGATCTCGGGCAATTCAAAGCAAGTAAAGTGGAAATATTTAAAAGTGGCACTTCATGTCTGGAAAGGGGGAAGGTATTTTGGGATACATACCTGCGTTTCTGTATGCTTGTGGATTTGAAGTGTCAGATGCAAGGGTGATGGTGAGGCTCATGGTGTTGCGGTTTGATTCCTTTACAGAGAAATGGAGCCCCTTCTTACCAAAAGGAAAAATGATTTTAAAATACCCTATTATTTCCTTTGTCAACAGCAGAATATTTGCACACTTAACTGCACCCATGTTTTCTTACAGATCCTTGGTAGTAAGTGTTCCTTTTCTGTGCAGGATGGCGTGCCGCATGTACTGGCAGCTGAAATGGCTTGCTCCACTGCTCTTGCCTGAGCACTGGGCACAGGGCTTCTCTGCTGCCCCTCTTATCTCAGTAGTGGGCCAGTTTAATCTGGGAAGATCCAGTGCAGTGCGAATTCTCTAATCAAAGTGAACCCTGATGTAAAGAAAGATGAGGGCTGACATCATTAGAAGGGCTATTTTGGCTGCAGTGTGATTTGCCAGGATAAAAATCCTAACGTGTCTGTTATCTTGGTGGGTTTTATTCATTACCTCACAACTCAAAAATACTTCAGTAAAGATTAGATGTGTTTATTCCATTTCACTTGAGCATAAACCTTCCAGGGGGAAAGAAGTGGGCTCAGGTAGTAGTCACTTTGCCTATAAGCACTGTTTTTGCAGGTGTATTTTCCAGCCTATCTCGTACTCTGATTGTATGATGCTGAATTCCTTATGCTTGAACAAAAAAAGTAGAAGCAAACAGATATTAAGCTGTTGAAGGCAGAAACTCCAAGGGCAAAGAACAATACTGGTAAAACAAGAATAATGGAAAGATCATTTTAATTACTGGTACATTAAGTGGCACCGTTTTACCTCATATTACTCTCATCTGTTTAATTCTCTGTTTCTTTTAACATTGCATCTGCTTTAACACAAAGGAGTAAATGAAAAATGCATCTGCCGTTGAGTCAAGACTGTTATGTTTGTTAAGAGCTGTTTGGGCTTTAAATAATTTGTTAGAGCAATACACCTGCACTTTATCGTAGTAGTTACGTATTCTGGACCAGAGGCTATCTGAAATACAGTTGGTCCTTTGCCTGCCTGTGTGCTTGTCATACATTCTTGAGGAGGACAATCAAGATGAAAGTAACATTCACCTCTGCTAGTATAGATTTAGGGAGTCATTTTTTGACCATGTGTACATGGTGTGGCAAGGTCTCAGTGCCATCCCACAGCTACGAGCTTCTATGGATAAATATACGGCAAGTTGAAAATGTAGACGTCCCCTTCCAAAGTGGATGGGTTTTCAGTGGTGTTTAAGACTGAAGGAGTCCTTGAATGTGTCCTGCGTCCTCAGTCTTTGGAAGGCTGTCCTAATGCAAGCAAAGAGTTGGAGACCTCAAAGTGATGCTGGAAGCAGGTATTGGTACACATCTGGCTGGCTCTGATGCTGTGTGGGCAGGCAGAGCAAGCCTCCTGCAAGGCATCAGTGAAAAGATAGGGATCATCACTCTGAAGTTCATTTTAGGTTTCTCTTTTTTGCCCTTCTAATCCTCAGCCCAGGATGAAGCAGTGCCCTGAGCATCCTAAGTGACTTATTGGTTGAAAGTCACCCCGATGTGTATGTTTTTGCCCGCATCATGATGGATGAACGAAGGAAGAAGATTAAGAAGTTGCTCAAGAATGTAACAAAATCATGGAAAAAGCATTAAGGGCAGGAACGAAGTCATTAGTCTGGGAGGGGGAAGTAATTGTAAAACATGGTTGAAAGGACCAGCTTTTGAGTGTGCTGGTGAGTGACCATCCCAGGACAGTGCATCATCAAGGAGTAGTTTTGATGTTCCCCTGCCTTAGGTTTTGAGTGCTGATAGACAACTATTGGTGTGTGTGCTATACTGCTGCATTGGTCATCATACTGTGGAGTGGGAAATTAATTGTTCTACTGCAGACAAGATGTGAATGCCAAATTCCCCCACCTATCCACTGTTCTTTCAATATTTAGCCAAGGCAGCTCGGCTTAAGTCGGAGATTTCCCCATGTCTTTGCATACATCATTGGGGACTGTAATTCCATAAACCAGAATAGGCCTCAATTAATCACCTTTTGAACCCAGCAGTGCAGCTAATTGAATGGAACTTGCTGAGAAAGACCCAAAATAATTAGCTTGTGTCTATTAGGTTGTCAATGTGTGGCTACTGTAACGAGAACACCCCCCTCTTCTTTTTCCTCCTATGACTACAGTTTACATGTTTTAAAAGTATAATTAATATGGAGAGCCAGAAAATGGCTACTTGTTACTTGTCAAGATAACAAGGTTTAAGAACAGGGAGATAAATACTGCACGTTTCATGGAGTACTTCCCAAATGCACTTCTGAAATGATCCGAAGGCGAGTGGTTTCTCTCGCCTTCAGATCACACTTTGACTGTTGAGGCTCCAGTCAAAGTGTGGCAAGATGGGGGACCTGGGTTACACTTCTGTCCCGTGGCTTGGCTATTGGCAAAGGATTCCCCCTCTCCAAAAGGAATATCTCGTGTACTTTCCCTCTTGTTTTCTGCCAAACAGGAAAGTGATAAAAATGAGACTTCCTCGTGTTTGCAAAGTGTTCTGAGATTTATGGGTAAAAATCATCCTAACCCAAGTAGTAATCCTTATGAAAGGTGATCTAAGATGGTCCTTACTTGGTTAAAATGCTCTTGTTTCGCTGAGAGCTGGACCCAGGCAGAAGATGCATGATGCTGTCTGTGCCTTGTGTTCCCCAGTGTTTTATCCAACAGAAAAATGTGGAAAACCTCTGAAATGGCAGGTTTTATAACTGGGTGGGAGCACCTGCTACTTACAGGTCCTGTTCCTGTGCTCATTGCTTCAGAGGAAGACTTCAGTGAGCAAAGCATCCCAGCACATAAGATGTTTCCATCTCTATTGGTGGGCTGTAAACGCAAGTTTGAAGGCCTTTTCTTTGGAAAAGAAGGATCAATGGTGAGGAGAGTTTTAGACTTGTCATTTATTCCATGCAAGCAGAGAGCCTGTGGTTATCAATGCCTGTGGAAAACTGCAGTGTTTCGAGTATGCAATTAAACATGACTATGGCAAGAGGCAGGTTGCTGTCTGTGAGCCTGTGAGGAGGTAAATCCTCTTGTTGCAAGCCTGCAGGATGCTCAGTGGGACTGCCCCGATGACTTAGTGCTGCCCTGGCATTTCTACCCATTATATTGAAGTGTATTTGTTGAGAATTCCATTTTTCTCCTCCTTTCCTTATGGTAAAGCAGGTGTAATTCAGGTGGCTATTCTGAACAGTGCATGTGCATGCAGGACAGGTGAATACATGATCCATCTTGTGGTGGCTTGCAGTATGTATTTGTGCTGTGCGAGATGCTCGGAGGCGGTGTGCACCAGCATAAGCAAGCGAATCTGTCAAGAAAGCATTATTCATTCTAAAACAGGTGCCTGTCCCATCATCTGACTTCCCAGTTGGTCTCTGTGTTCAGTGCCAGTGCTGCTGAAGGGTCCTGGGCCCCTTGCAGAGGGCACAGCAGTGTGTTTGCTCCTTTGCCTCCTAGCATTTCGGTCCCCTCCACCTTCTCTCAATAGCACTTTTCTTTGCAGCGTGAAAGCTTTGCATAGTAAGGACCTCACAACACAAGAATGAGTGTTACTTCCTTTTCTTTCTTCCTTTTTTCTCCCCGTTCTGCTCTCTGCTTCCACAGTCTTTGCTCTCTGCTGCCAGGCCAGAAGCCCCTTTGTTCTGTCAATAGGGCTGGCCAAGCCGGGGGGCCTGTAGCCCTCTTTTACCCGTGACAGCTCACTAGGAATATGTGTTTGCTTGCGTGTATCTCTTTCTTTTTTCCTCCCATTAGCCTTTCAGAGTAATTAGCGTGGCTTTATGGCTGAAGTTGGTGAAGAGAGTAGCAATGAAATCTGTCTGCACTGAAGCGCAGCAAAGCTTTTATTAAGCTTATAATAGAGGGGAAAAAATCAAAGTGAAAAACGTAATGAATTGCAGGCAACGTCACCATTTGCTGCCCGTTTCATTGATGCAGAACAGTGAGCTGCAGAGAGGTTGAACCCTATCTCCTGTCATGCATCTCTAACCCTCAGCAATTTGGAGCTGCAAGGGAGGAAGCTGCAGCTTGTTCTTCTTTGGACTCCCCCTCTCTGCAAACCTTCTTGCCAATAAATGTTTGGGAGAGGAAGTAAGTTTCAGTTCTAAACATTGCACAGAGAACTGGTTTCAAATACAGTGTGGAAAGCCCCATGTTGTATTAAAATGTATGCTGGGGGGGGAATATAAAGAGTTCTCTCATCATGAGACCGGCCTTCTAGAAGTTTTTGCCTCGCTCCATTTCCTCCATGTCTGAGAACTCGTTCCTGTACGAATGCCAGCTTTTCCCATGTTGGTGTCCCTGGATTTGAAAGCCAGTGTGGTATCTGACTTTATGCTTTGGTAACTTTCTTGTAATATACTTAGTTTTCATTAACTTTTGTATTAGACTCCCTGTTTTGCCATGTAGAACTTCATGTAATAGTAATTGGGCATAAGCTGAACGGATGTAAGTCAGCAGTTCTCAGCCTAGAGAGCAATTTTATTTCTTTATTCTTATTTTTGACAGATGAGATGCTTTTTTGGCAGAGGGATTTGGGTAATTTCTCCTAATCTGCTTCCCGTTGTCATACCCCAGAAATGGACTCTCTGCAGGGACCCGCTCTTCCCAATGAATACCCAAACTGCTGAGACTCTGCACTGTAGGACTGAGCCTTTTTGTGGTGGGATGGCAGATCTGATGATGTGGATGAAGAGCTGTGGGAAATGAGGTACAGGATTCCCTGGTGTACTCACAAATCCCAGACTGGTTGAGGCTGGAAGGGACCTTAAAGCTTATCCAGTTCCAACTCCTGCCATGGGCAGGGACACCTTCACTAGAGCAGCTTGCTCCAGGCCCCTCCAGCCTGGCCTTGAAGAACCATTTGCTATTGGGTTAATGTGGGAAACTGGGCTGAGAGGTGGTGAGCTGGATGCTAAAGGTGATGAGCATTCAGCTCATATGTTTCCATGGCCTTGAATATATTAACATCCACAAATGTGTATTTAAACAACACTGGTTGCCTTGTTCGTTCTTTTTAGTGACTTGTGATGATACCTCAGTTATTTCTAGAGCGGATCAAGCTTTTTCACATGAATAACTTCCCCAGAATATTTGGGTTGGTTGAAATCAAAGTTTTCTGGAAGAAAACCACTTCTTGGGTTTCCTTATTTGTATTCTTTCCCTACCAGTTGAGTTTTCAGACTGCCCCAGCAGACACTGCTGTGGGAGTACTGCTGGTGGCTCCTCCAGCCATGTCCCATCTCTGTTCTGCCTGGACTTGGAGCTGGTCCCATGAAGTCTGGGGTAAAAAGGTGAATACCTCAATGCCATTGATGAGTGAGGGTAGCCCAAGTAATTAGTGGTTCAGATTCCACATTTCCTGTACTCTTTGGAGCTTAATTGCTTCATAAGTTTGAGCAAACAACTACAACTAACCCAGGATGACTTGTTTGGAGGTGTTTATTTGCTAGGATTATTGAAATGCCATGAAAGTGAAATCCAGATTCTGTAAACAGTGTGGACTTTTGCAGTATTTGACAGCTTACCTTTTCCTTTAAAATCTCCCTGTTTGCTCATTACCCAGGAGCATGTCTCCGTACGGCCTGCATAGGATCCTATAGGATATTCAAGTGCTCCTCCTTTGAATGAGGAATTTAATAAAAGGACAGAAGTTATTACAGCACTAACTCTACCTGTAGTTAGAGAAGTACATAAGAAGTCTAACCACCATCATCAGTCTGTAGGAGTTGGGATGAAAAGACCTAATGATTGCTATCAAAGTGATTAATGGGTGAGCATCTGAGAGGGCTTTGGCGACAAGAGAAGACAGATGAAGGCAAAATGGCTGCTGTCTCCCTGCCTTTCATTCTTTGAAGAATATTATGATTAAAGCATATTTAGCAGCCTAGCTCCTAAGTTGGGTCTAGATGTTTTGAATGAGCTGGTGCAACAGTAATAAATCAGAGCAATAAGTGGCTGTGTTACTGCTTTTTCATACAGTAGCGCTGTCCCACAGCCTTGCGTGGAGGGGGGGAACCTGATTTCAGAGTGTGAGATGAGCATATATCCATGTGAAACCCATGTTGGGGTGTCTTCAGTTGATTGCTCCATGGTCCTACCCTCTCCAGTGAATGGATTTTGCATCGTTGTCCATGGGAGTGGGATGCATGAGGTTAGGAGTAGCCTGTGTGGAGCTAGCACTCTGTTACAGTCATGCTAGAAGTTGATAGAAGGGCATTGGGATTAGACTTAGAAAGTTCATTTAGGGGATTGATTTTACCAGATCCTAGAGCATTGGATTTGATGTGTTCAGGGGATTTTCGATGCTTCAGTTCGTGGCAGTCCTTCTGGGGTGGCCGTGGCCATTTTTAATGCCTAGCTCACCCAGTTCAGCAAGCAGTCAAGGACCAAGTTCTCCAAGAGGCGCTTTGCGAAGCTTCCATGGTGCATCATAAGCGCTTTTATGCAGAAAGATGATCTTAAGTGTATGTAAAAGCTTTACGGCATTGGGCTACTAACAGGAGAGGGATTCTTTATTTTCTTCTCTGTGCTTCTGGAAAGGTCACTGACTTGGTGGAATCCTCCCCTTGCACAAACTACAGCTCTTTCCTCTGTCAGATTTACCTGGAGCAACATTTCTGGAACAAGGAGGTCACATAAGACATCTTGGCTGTGCACAGCACTCGGGTGGCACGCTGCCTGGTCCTATTGGTATCAGTCAGTGGCATGGGGCTGCGCTTGTCCTGGGGCAGAGCTGTGTGCTGTCTCACCCATTTTGTCACCAGTTTGGACATTGCCTCTTATGGGACACGTTGCTTCTGCTTCCAATTTGAGTTCTCATTAGTGCATGGCCTTTATGGAGCTTGTTTCCCAGCTTCTCCACCATTGAGGATGCCAAGCCAAGTGCCTGCAGCCTCACCATCCTTCAGTTCCTAAACTGTGCCTCTGCTTTTCTTCTCCCTTGCTCCCAGAGCCTATAAAACCCTAACTCCTGGTAAAGAGTTAGGAGTGAATGAAACTCATTTACTTTAACATTTGCAGAAGGGTATGCAGAGGGGATGTATTTGAATCCATGTCTTTGTAGGAGTGAGGACTTGGAGCTGGTTTTGCCTGACTCTTTCTACTCAGACATTGCAATTTCTGACCATCCTACTTCTAAGCTTATTTACTGTGCTGTTGTTATGAGCTGCAAAGGAGAAACCATTGCACTCCTCTCATTGTAATGCGGGTTGAAAAGAGAAAAGCAGATTTGTTCTATGGGAACATCCAGGTCTCCTTCCCATTTCTTAATGGATGGGGAGAGCACGTGCTAAGCAGTTGTACACCTTTTTTTGTGCTACTACTCAGCAGCTGCAGCAGGGAGAGAGGTTTGGACCACACTGGTGTCAGAAGGAAGGATGCAAAGAAAAAGTAAGGGTGATATCATTCTAACAGTAAATCTGACTGAAGAGGTACCTCCTGCTTCTTGAGGAGGTAAAAGGCTGATACTAATAAGGTAGCCAATGAAGTTTAACCAAGAAATGGAATACTAAATCAAAAATACAAGTCCCTTGAACTTTTAGTTGATTAATCAGTCTACTCTTCTTTCCTTAGGCAGTTATATACTGAAAGAAGCAAGTGTAGTGGAGCTCGATTCTGTACATCAGTTTATAGAGTGATATCTAGGTTACAGTTCTATAAACCCGCTGATAATGGTGGTTGTGTTAATTAGTTTATCAATTTCTTCAATGAGAGAAGCAGCTATGGCATTTAATAGAATTTAATCATTTCCTCAGACAAGCCTTAATGCTGTGCTGTTCTTCTGTTGCAGTTCCCGATTTAGAAGCAGCCCAGTCTCACTGGGTTGGCAATGATCTGCTGTCATGCTCAAAGGGGATTGATGACTTCCACTGAAAACAAAACAAAACAGGGAGAAGTCAGTGCTGTATGGGGAGGTTTCAGTGGTGCTGGTCACTACTGTATGGTTTGGGCTATGGTTTAGTTCTCAGAAGTGCTCAAGTTGCCTTGGGGCAATGTTTGGGATACCCACCATAGCCTTGGATGAGCCTCCTCTTGTTTTCTTACACTGTGGTTTGCACATGCAGCAGACTTTAGAAGCTGTTCATCAGCTTCTAGCCACTTGTGTGACCTGACAGTGGATGTGCCAGTCCCATGCTGAGGTTTGGATGCCCTTGTGTTCACAGAGACTCAGAAGTGGAGAATTAGGTTTGTTATATTGCTGGGTGTAGTAAATCAGGAGCACAAGGGCCTGATTTTAGCTCCTTTAAGATTTCACAGGTACTCAGCATTTTATCCAGAACCCAGCCTGAGCTTTGTGCGAGTCTAAGTGGTCTTCAGGTCCAATTACTAACAAATAATGGAGAGGCAATGAGTGTCTGTGCTCTTCACCAACTTCAGTGATACAAGTGGCTGGCAGATGGGATCTCTGAACTGTTCAATTCATGTTGTGCTTCGGGGGACTCAGCCTGCTTTGGCTGGGGTCACATTCACTGACTTGCAGGGTGCACCGTCACATCTTTGTGATGTTAGAGGGATTCGTTCTTAATACATTCATTTTGTTATCAGAATGACCTCATGTACATATGCAGTTGGTCATCACATCAACTGTGCTGGTGCATTTACTGGCCAATTATAGTTTCAGAGGTATGCAGTAAATTGTCTTTCTCCCCAGCTTGCTTTGGGAAAGGCCCTAGGTGCATCAGAACCTATATTTTTGGTGTTAGTGTTCTGTATTGAGTTGTTTCCTCTCTTCAGATTTCTCACTGCCTTATTTGAAATGACTGCAGACTGTGAAGACATTACGTAGGAAAGGCGTAAACCCTACTTGTTGGCATTTATAACATTGTGGTGCCCTAAAACATGAGTGAGTTCCTCCTTCAACCAAGAAAAAGAGTTCTTTGCCTGAAACTTTTTGTCTTTTAAACTGATTCATGTCTGAGATGGGTCACAGGAGGGACCAGGAAGGGATAGTTAATCTTATCAATAGTGCAGGTAAAGGTCTAGGAAAAGCCCTGAGGCTGAAGACCATGAGACCTTGGCTGCCTCCTTTAGAAGCCTGTGGATAGGGACTAGCTGGAGAAGTGATCTGGACCAGGTAGGCAGAGATGAACACTGGTTAAAGGTAGAAGATGACTCTGTGTGGGGAAAGGCTTTGATGTTTCATTAGGTCTGGACAGCAACAGGGGTATGGTGGTACTAGAAGGAAGGAACTATAAGATACTAGAAGGGAGCATTGTTCAAAATGTTTTGTTCAAATTTATTAGTTCATAATTGTTTTAAATTCTTTAATAATTTGTTGTCTGTGTCTGTATCAGAGCTTACAGTATATGACCATGACCTTTCTGGTCCAGTAAGTCATATGTATTGATGAGTTGCAATCCCATACTGGTTCTTTCATAGCCTATGATGTCCTTCTTGGAGATGCTCTGCCCTCCCCTCTGGTGGTAGGGAGCAGTTGGTGAGTGGTGGTGGGTGTTGTTCTCTGCAGCCTTTTCATGATTGAGGCCTTCAATATGAGCAATTATCTCCTTAAGGGGGATGTTGTGAGACTCTTAAATTAGAGGCATCTTATTAGCTACACTTCATATGCCAAGCATTAGTTATAAAAAGATGCACCTTGCTGCTAACATCGAGTGATTAATTTGCAAGCCAGTGAGTTTTTAGATTGTGCTAACAATTACCATATTTGATATATTAAAGCCTGCACTAGGATATCTATTGCCTTAGGAGCTTATTTACAGTTCTTGATCTGTGGCAGGCGAAGAAGTTGTGGTGTGACAATTACCATAGAACGTCGTGATGGACCTGTCATGTTTGAAAACAAGGTCCAAGCAGAAAATGCTGCCCATCTGTTTGTTACATGGACACCCAGCCCTTCCCGTTGGGAAATCATCAGCCAGGTGCAAGTCCCTGTGGAAAAGTTCCCTTTTGCAAAGATAAAATTAAGAGGCCAGGAAAATTGGTTTTGCCTGGAAGTGAAATGAAAATGTGACCTTTCAGAACTAGAACTGTATGTATACTCTGACTGTATTTACATAGGAATTATATAGATTATACGCGCAAGAAACTTTGGCTTGTCCTGTTGAGTTACTCCACTTGGGCACCAAAGATGCTTGATTATGTATGCAGAGAAAGAGCACAATTAGCTTTATGGTCCAGTGGTCTCAAGGTTTCATATTCTTTGAAACACAAGTTAAAACAATCGGGGGTGACAGTGGCAAAGGATAAGAAGAAAGTAACCGCTTCAGCTCTCCTTCAGATCAGAAGTGGTGTCCTATAAAGTGACAATGAAATTCCCATTGCTTTCTTTCTCACAAACCAGTATGCAGCCAAGAGCTGTTGCCCTCTCTCTGGGTCTTGGTGTGAGCATCACAGCTGATGTTAACAGCCCTTCTTTGCAGCAGCATCACCCACAAAGACAAAAATAGATGTGCCCCAAAACACCCATCTCCTCAGGGAATTTCTGACCTGCATCCTTGCTTATGTAAAGTTTCCATACCTTTTACCTTCCTCTTTCCCAAACAGCTTTATTCATTCTGACTCACGATCAGGCCCTGTTTTAATAACTTGTGAGCCTCAGTTGTCCCCGCAAAGCAAGGAGGAGGACTTTGCATGTCAGAAACCTTTAGCAGTGGGCAGCGCATGAAAGGTCATGGTCCAACCGGTGTGATTTATGGGCCCTGAGTGGCTGGGCTGCTTCCCTCCTCCTCATTCCCTGCATACCTTTGTGCCCATGTCATCCTTGGGCACCCTCCCTTGCTCCCCCACATTGTATTACTACTATTATTTTACTCTGAAGTCGAAATGAATGATGGTAACTGCCTCCTATAAACAAGTTTTGGGGAAAAAAAGCCATGTGAACTCCAGCGACCCGGGTGATGCACAGGGAACAATGTCACCCTTGTTCCGCTCTTCCTTTCGGGCATCTGCAGCTCGCCTGGCCCCGGAAGCCTGGCTCCATCCTAGGGACACATGAGGCTTTTGGTAAATTTTCTGCCTTCTGCTGCTTATAAAGCTAGTAGTAGATGACAAGAATGCTTTGAAATTGTGATACGAGGACAGCAGGTGGTATAAATACATTTTACATTGGAGCTGTTCTGATTTACAGTACCTGAAGATCAAGCCTTAGCTGTTAGTTTAACTCCATTAGTTCTGTTAAGAAATAGCACTCGGTGCTGAATTCCCAGTCGTTACAAGAGCCATCTCTGTCTTGAGGTCTGATGTAGGTGGTTGGCACTATGTCTGCTCAGATCACATTGCTTTGGGGCTAACCATGAAACTGGTATGAATGTGTCTGCAGAAACGGCAGAGCACTCAGTAGCATCTAAAGCAAAACTGAATGTGTTCTTTGATGATGCTCATCATTTCAATTTGAAAGGTTGATTTGTTAGGATATGTTTCTGGTCAAAGTGTTTTTAACAGATGAAACTGTGGTCCTTCTGCTTTCATTGAAGACATGGGTTCTCTCTGAGGATGACTTGTCTGGAAAGAATGGGTGTCTGACACACCAGGAAGAGCTGTCATGAATTACTTGTGGACAAACCAAGAAGAAAAGTTGCGGGCAACAGGAAACAACAGTGGAAAATTGGGTGAGAATTCTGGTTTTTTTGGTGACAAGATACAGAGTGCAGGTAAAATAAGATAGCTGTTATTACTAAGGTTTAGCATTAGCTAATTATTAGCAGTTAACAAATAGGGCTAATGTTACTGCTAAGAAGCTGCTATTAACTGACGATGGAAAATCAGAGCACAAGCACTGATTTCTGCTCCTGTCATCTGAACCCTCTGGTGGTGGTACAGGCTTTGCACTGGTGCGTTACGGACATCCAGAGGAGTTAAGGGAAAAAAGGTGGAGATAAAATCAGAGTTCAGACAGAAGAGGTGCCTGCAGAGAGAAATGTCATATAGATTTTGGTATTAAAACAGCATTAAGGTAATAATGCTAGACATCAAAGTGGAAGAGCGGCTATAACCTCAATGGCCATATGCTACAAAGAACAAGCAGGAGGAGGATCTCTGTAGCATAGTATAAACTGCAAACCCTTCCCACTGGGCTTAGTAGGACTGAAAATAAATGGGAAGATAATAAACAGTGTAGCAAATACTCCCATGAGATAAAGAAGAGATAAAAATACTCCTGTGCTGCTGAAGAGGTCAGGCAGTGTCTGCTTTAAATCTGTGATGAACAATCCCTTGTTTTCTGACACTGTGATTTGGGTTCCTTCGTTTGTCCTAGGATTCCGTGTACAAGAGCTGCAGAGGTGAGATAAGGGAGAGGTGTAGCAATGATAGAAGAGGGTGTTCATATTTTCCATGAAGAAGAAGCATTTAAAGAAGAAAATCCAAGGCCTGGTATCTGTGTTTTACTGTTACAAGCAGGAGTTGCCTCAGTTTCTCCATCTGTAAACCCATACAGCATGCTTTGAGAGCCTCTCTATAAAGAGCTGAGGTGATACCCGACTGCACCACTGGGGAGCTGAGCTATGTCCTCTTGTGTATGTGATCCAAACCTCTGTGCTGCTGCTGTTCCTGCAG
Source organism: Psittacula echo (assembly GCF_963264785.1). Taxonomy (NCBI): domain Eukaryota; kingdom Metazoa; phylum Chordata; class Aves; order Psittaciformes; family Psittacidae; genus Psittacula; species Psittacula echo. The sequence goes on along the minus strand of NC_137756.1, from coordinate 5,894,269 downwards.
AAAGGAGGTTGCGCCTTTCCTGTTCATTCCTCAAAAGGGACATGACAATGTTTGCAGCATTAATGGGATTGTCTGAGTAGGAAATGGAGGGCTGTTAATCAGAGGTCCTTTTTATTTCTGCTTTTGCTTTGGTCCTCAATTGTTACCTCCATGCTTAACATTTGTCATAAATTGATTTTAGCTCCGTCTCATTTCACTTACTTGTTACTTGCTCCATTGCTGGCTCGAAAAGCACTCCTAAAATCACAGGGATTTTTCTGGCTTTGTGCTGTTCGTTGAATTATGTGTTCTAGGAGGTTTTCATGCATCACGGACTATGGGGTTTTTGGCTGGAAGTTGGAGAAATGTTCCTGGGGATGATGAGAGCTCGCTTTTTCACCAATTTGCTTGTCTCCCAAAAGCAGCAAGAAGCATTTTTGTTGAGTAGTTGACTCTATCCTCCCACTCTCTTCTGGCTGGAAAAAGAAGGGCAATTACCCAAAATTCACACTTAACTTGTCACCGGTAGACAAGGCATCTCCAGTGTCAGTCATCTCTGTGACAGCCTGGTCTATAATGAAGCTGGGGTAGGGAATTGCCTGGGCCGGAAAGGACCATGTGGATGGACTGGGTTCCATTGTATGTGTGTATGCAAGTAGTGGTTGGTTTGGGTATGTACATATGAAATAGGTGGTGATGTGCAAGCTTGCAGGACCCTGTGTAAAAACTTGTCTAGAAACCTTTGTGATACCTCCTAGACTTACTAGCATGGAAGCTTCCTCCCATCCAGCACCTTGAGAGCCGTAGTGCTGCTCTGGGGTTAGGGAATCGTAGTACATGAAACAGCAAGTAGTACAGAAGGGGTTTCAAGTGTGCTTGAGTAGCTCCCAGGTCTGTGGTCCACCTCTGGCAAGGGGAAGTGCTGGTGGCTATTTGGGGAAGCCTTTCTCCTGAAAGCACTTCTCTTTTTGCTTGCTGCAGCCTTGGTTCAGCTCTTCCAAGCTGCTCTTAACTAGAGGTCAGCACATGCCCTGAAACACAAGCATTTGTATTACTTCCAAAGCTTTTAATCATCGCAGTGGTAACCCTAGTTGGTCTGCTTTCATTTTGTGGCTTATTTGCACATAGGAGAAAAGGCAAAATGTGTTGAATAGATTTTTCATGACTAATGGTTTTGTCCAGTTATTGCTGGTGAAGATGCAGGCACAACGGCAGTGCTTTATATTTTGGCTGACATATAAAAGCAAGGGAAAGCCAAGCCTTTTTTTCCTTAATAGAGTTCAGAATGTCTGTCTTTTTATTGGTGTTAATTTTAGGGGTAGAGAAGGAGCAGGTTGTAAATTGTGAGTGATTTAATTTTAATTAGTTCTACTAAAAGCTTTATTACTCTTTGCTATTCCCTTTCCATCACAGTGATAGCAAGGCAAAGGCAAATGTTTTGTGATCCTGAATGCTCTACGAAGGTGCTGTTCTTCAGACCTCCTGGCACACACAGCTGGTCAGCATCTCCAGGATCCTTTGTGGTCCCAAAAGCCTGCACTTCTCAAGTGCTCGGCTCTGCTCAGAAAAGCTGTTGGCAAATGGTGCCTGTGCCAAGTGGGGGGAGTGGCTTGAGGTTATTAAGGAATTTGTTAGGGTTATTTTAGTGGGTGGTTGGTTTGTTTTCCTCTCAAGAACCCTGTTACATAGGGATGAGCAGTATCTGTTATCTATAGGGCTTTGCAGTTATACTTACCCAAAAATGGAAGAGCTAAAGAGCCAAAACACCATGCATCACCCCCAAAAATCTCCAAAACCAACTCAACCAACCAAACACCACCACCTTCCCCCCCCAAAAAAAAAAGCTAAAACAAGCCAGAGAAAGAGTAACTGCTGCCTGTCCTATGCCATGTAGAGATTGATTTTCAGTGCCCTTGTGCTCTGCTGATGGAGATGAATGGGGGATGGCAGAACCTTTGGGCAGTACACAGCCACTTGCTGCTCTCCTTCATCTACTTTCATGAGGTTGGAATTGAAAATCATCCTTCATGGGATGTCCTGCTTTAGCCCTCCTGTTGCTGTTGCTTTTTGCAGAAATTACTTTGCATGTACTACAAAAATTGGGTGCTAATTCAGAAAGCAAATGACTTTTGAAGCTGGAGGACACAGTGATCCAGTCTGGTCAGTGAACTGGCTCTGGAGAGCTCAGCTGGCCTGGGCTGGCTTTTAGAAACCCTCTTTGGTAAGGTCATTCTAAGTGCTTGCCTCTTTTTCTGGAGCTTTGGGGCATTTACTCAGTGAGGCAAATAGTATTGTACACTGGTTTGTGTTGGAAAGGACCTTAAAGCTCATCCAGTTCCAACCTCTTGCCACGGGCAGGGACCCCTTCCACTGGAGCAGCTTGCTCCAAGCCCCTGTGTCCAACCTGGCCTTGAACACTGCCAGGGATGGGGCAGCCACAGCTTCTCTGGGCACCCTGTGCCAGCGCCTCAGCACCCTCACAGGGAGGAACTTGTGCCTAATGTCTCCTAATATCTAGTTATTTTCCTGGTATTTTCCAAGTATCTAACCTACATCTACCCTCTTTCACCTTAAAGAGCTGCTGCTCTACCACTGCTGCTGAACTGCAGGGCAGGGACCACAAATGGTGCCCAGGAGCTGGTGATGGTTGCTGAAGGACACAAAGGATGCTTTTCCCGGAGGGCAGGGACAAAGGTACAGTTTGAAATGACTTCCTGAGCCTGCTGTGGCCCTCAGCTCCCCCTGCCTGTTTTGGTTTAGCCAGTGGATGCTGTCTGATGTCCTTGTGCAGCCACTGGGAAGCTGCTGGGCTCAGTGGGATTGCTGCTGCAGGGTCAGGATTTACCTTATTTATCACTTATTTACCTTATTTATCACTGCCATCCTCCATGGTGATGAAAGGTGATCATTGACCAGCTCTGCTTGGTCCCCAGGATGCTGTCCTGGTGGGCTATGGGTAACTGCTAGGCATCTGTGTCCTTGGGTGATCATCCCAAAATGGGTTGTGGTGTATGTCCTTGTGTTAATGATGATGGCACTCCTGCACTTGTCTCATCTTAGTCTGACTCTCACTGTGTCTTTCACATTGAAGAGTTTGGCCAGGGCAGGTTTTAGTACTGAAATAACCTGTTGTTCATCCCATTGTTTGGATCCCTGCGATTGTCTGGGGGCTTGGTGTTGGAAGGAGGGATGCTTTGCTTTTATTGCTGCTGCTGTTATTTGCTTGTAGTGGTGATACAGCAGGCCTCTCTCAGTCTCTGTTGTTGTTTGCCCCAGAAACTTGTTTTTGATATGGTTCTTGTGGGGAAAACTTTGGAAGCTTTCTTGTCTGTGGTGCTACCACTGGCTTCCCAGGGCTCAGCCTTTACAAACAGCACCAAAAAGCCACCTCTCAGTCAACCACTTGTGTTTAATGAACTCGGTTGCACAGCATGAAAATGCAGCTCAGCCAAGTGTGGTGATGGCTTTAGGAAAACAAGAGGGAGAAGGGAGGGGGAAATCCCTGATTGGATTCTCTCAGGTAATCTCAGTGAAGCCACACAAGTGCTAATTGCTGCTATTGGTAACAGGTAGAGTTATCAAAGCCTAATGCTGCTTTCAGGTGGCCAAAATACTGTATTTACAAAACTTAAGTTATTTAACACTCAGTGGGGTGCATCTCGCCCAGCATTGCAATACTCCTATTACACTTTTAGTGCCAGATTATGATTCACAGCCAGGGTGCATAAGTTGCTGAGCAGCATAACCCAGGCAACAATTATTAATTCATCGAGTGCTAAAAGTGCCTAAAGAGAGAGCAGTAGGCAAATAAGAGCCTCCCTGGGATACAATGTACTCTCTGGCTTTTTTAGATTGCAAATTAGTTAAAGCATGTATCATAATGTGATGCCTCCTTAGCCAGATATTGCATCCATTATTCTTTCTCTCCATGTTAATAAAGCCATTGATGGATACCCTCCTTCTTTCCACTGTTCCCCAAAATGATTTGCAGTTGTAAACCCCTTTAACTCCGCAACCGCACGTACTGAAAGGAAACTTTGGGAGAGGTTGTAAATTATTTTGACAGGCTTGAAAGTGCTGTTTATATCCATTAGGCGCTACAAATGCCAGGATGTTGTGATTTGACTGCCTTGTTCTTCCTTACTGAAATAGGATGTATTAGATAATGCTTGAAGTCAGTAAAAAATGAGCAAAAACTTCCTGTAGGAAAAAGGGATAATTGAGTGTGTAGGTAGTTTTAGCTTTCACCCAGGGTTATCAGTTAAGTTTGCCTCTGGGGAGGGACTGGTGTGTCTCTGGAGCATCCCACCGTGCTGTGTGTGTGCATCCCTTGGGATTTCCCGTAGGGATGATGGAGTGAGGGAGCCAAGCCAACCAAACCAGGGCTGCCAGAGTTTCACATATATATAGCCTTATAAATACCATCATTGGCAGGATTATATTTGCAGGAAGAAACCTGATTTTTAAAGCTTCCCAGTCTTATTTTGAGTGAGAAATAGTGTATGTATTGGAGCCTCTTAGCACATTGTGAATGGTCGTTTTTGGTGTCACACTGATTCTGTTGAGCTCATCATTTTCAGTGTTATTAGTTTGCTTTCTGGAAGCTCTTGTGCGTATGCATGTAAGAGTGGCTTGAACTCTCTACTCTATTTTAACCACAGAGTCAAGAATATACGTAGGAGGACAGGGGAAAACCAGGACACTGAGGGAGAAAGTCCTGTTCCTAAAGAACAAAGCAGCACCTTTGCAAGGATATATAAACACTGCTAATAGCTGCAGCACGATTGAAGCAGAACACAGTGCTATTACCACTCTGGCTGGACATCAGTCAGGGAGTTTAAGAGTCCCATCATCCCTGTGGCATGCAGTTTCTCCTTGCTGGAGGGGATGTGCCTTGAGCAAACAGCCTTGCCTCCAGGCTAGTTCACAGGCCAGATGTGCTGCTGCTGTTTGAGCTGGGAACTAGCCTCCTGGTCCTACCTGGTGTTGGTGTTGCAGAAGTGTAGATAAAGAAGAAACCTCAGTCACTGCAGTATCAGAATATACTGTTGGGGGGGTTGATATTTTGGTTTGGTGGCTTTTTGGGTCTGTCAGTTGCATGTCCTTGTCATTGTGTCCATGCAGATCTTTATAGGGCTGCTCTGGGAATTTGGTGGACAAACTAATTGGGCTTAAAACCAGTCTTTTTCTTTTCCCCTTCTCTTTTGACCACAGATGTTATGGCCAAGCAGCTAAGGGTAGGGAGGGATAACTCCTTAATTCAGCTTTGCCATTAAACACCTCCCATCCAGCTGAACTTGGTGATTAATTTCTGCTTAAGCAAGGGCTTAAGTGGTGCTTTTCCTGGTACAAAGTCAGCATATGTAGTTGCTGCCGCCAGTACTTCTTTCAGCTGTGCCCAACTGGTCTTCTGAAGGCGTCATGTAACTCATGGGTAGGGACTGGATGGAGAAATGGAGATGGGGCAGTGTTGGGTGTATTTGTCGTGTAGTTGATGGTTTGTATGAGCTACTGCTGATGCTCTGTGTTAGTTTTGTTTCCTCCCTACAGCTTTGTTGGCAACCTTTGGTCCATTGATGTATGTCACAACTTGGGGAGGCAGATGTGTAGCTTTTGCAGTGTGTAGTTTCTCAAAATCTTGAGATACATGAACTTAGTTGGGACACCTGTATTGTGATGGAGATGGACATGGTGTATCGTAAGTCATTTTTGGAGCCTTGCCTTAAAGTGGACAGCGTTCAGAGCTAAAAAAACTTCTGTGGTTGGTTGATACATGTTTTCTGCATGGGGGACCTGGGAATGGCAATATGATCGATGGTCATATCTTTACTATCCAGCTGTCATTCTTGCTTTTCATTTGCAAATGAAGATGCAAGTAACCTGCTTTTTAACATATGGCCCATTAGCTACCTCCTCCTATTCAGATGGTAATGTAGTGGACCATTGGTGATTTAGGGCTCTGACTTGTATGGATAATAACAGATTGTTTACGCTGGTAATTACACTCATTTCCATATCAATTGGTCCAGCTAGACCGATGCCTTAAAAAACTTACGGCAGGACAGTACTTCCCCAAAGCAGTTAATGGAAGAGCAGTGTGTTTATCTTGGGTACTACTTGGGGAAGCAGACAAAGGGAGAAAATGCGGTTCCACATGAATTGTGTATAGAAGGAGTGAAGACAGTATGAGTTACAGAGTCCCAGGTGGCACAGTGGATCTGAGGAATTTGATGAGGCTGGAAAAAAAAGAAGGACTTTGAAGGATTGCTCAGGAAAGACTGTTTTAGATCTCCAGCAGATACAAGCCAGCAGGGGACTCTGGGGATCTATATATGTTTAATCTGAACAGGGGCTCTGGCCTCTTGACTTCCCTGGAGTGGCAGTGATTCATAGTAGTTGCGTGTCTGCACAACTGCCATGAACATTTGCATTGTAAGTGAAGCAGGAGCACAGTATCACAGTATCACAGTATCACAGTATGTTAGAGATTGGAAGGGACCTCAAAAGATCATCTAGTCCAATCCCCCTGCCAGAGCAGGAACACCTAGATAAGGTTACACAGGAATGTGTCCAGGTGGGTTTTGAATGTCTCCAGAGAAGGAGACTCCACAACCTCCCTGGGCAGCTGAGATCCTGCTGCTGTGTTCGGTAGTCAACAAGAGTTTGTCATCGAAACAGAAATAGCTGCTTTTGAAATGGTTGAGTTTCAGGGGAAGTTCAGGTTAGATGCGAGGAAGAAGCTCTTTACTATGAGGGTGGTGAGGCTGGCACAGGTTCTATGTGCTGCTAGCAGGTGAGAAGTGAGACAGCACTGGAGGGGTGCGTTGGTAACAAACCAGGAAAGGGATCCCAGTGTTAGCAGTAGGGAAAGGGGAATAGAGCCAAGGAGCAGCACACGTCCTGGCTTTCACTGAGCAAACAGCCACGTGGAATTTTGCAGCACTTCATGCATGGGGCATCATGTTCTTGTTTGTCCAAGAGCTGCTGGCCAGCAAACTACTCTTTTTGGTCAGTGAAGCTGTTAAGGTTCAGGGGACTTAATGCTGATTTCATTTACAACTGATGGCTATTAAATAAAGAAGCAAAGAGTAACAAAATGGGCACCCCAACCCACAAACTGACCGTGCAACTCGGTGTTCAGTCAGAGACAAGGGGCAGTCCTACCACTTGGTAAGGTACAAGAGAGACAAGTTGTTGCTGCAGCTTTCTAGTACGTTTAGTTTCCTGAAGATCCCAGGGCTGCCTACAGGTTAATATTTGTTGCATATCTTATATGCAAACCATAGAAATTACATAGTTATATCCCAAATGTGATGGGTGAGTTAATTTTGAAGTGAAAATTATCTAGAAGAGAAATAACACAGAACAAATAATAGATGACAACTATTACAGTTATTGTACCGTGCTGTGCAGAGCTTTTACCTTTCCTTCCCTATTTGGCTTCACAGCCATTTTCAGGAATGGAAGACAATGACTCTGACTGAACATTATTGTGAATGGAATAAAGGCACTTTGTTATTAAAAAAACCTCCAATAAAATACAATTGAAACATCAATAAGCATTAGTGCTGTGGCATAATGACACAGGGCTGTACTTTTGAAGACATGCAAAAGTGCTGCTTGGCATTGAAGGTTTTATTTTGTTAAGCACTCCAAGATATGCAGCATCCATCAGTGGATCTTCTGTGGTAGAGTACCTTAGCTCAAGTTACACAAGTGCGTAACACATTGCTTTTGGATTTTTACAAGTTCTGGTTTTGGATGATACCTGATGAGGAGCTGTTGTGTCTGACCTGAAGGTGGCAGGCCTTGAAGTCATCTGCTCTTTGTAGCATAGTTTGGTGAAGGCTGAGGTTTGATGCTTGGGGCATGGGGATTGCTCTGGTCAAGGGTGACGTGATGCTGGGTGAAGCATTGCGGCTTCTCTGTGTCGCTTTTATCTACTCTTAGACAGCTGGATTTGAAGGATGTTGTTGGGGAAGGACCAGGCTTTAAATGAAAGGTTCCATTAACTACAGCTAATTAGGTAAACATCCAACCTGCAAATGCTTCTGCTGCTTTTCACCATAAATTTAACATCTAAAACAGGGGTGGGGGGAAGTAAATGCCTTCCTTAAAATGGGAATCAGAAGGAACTGGGAGAGTTGATTAGTTTTTTCTAAGAAGTATTTTTTCCACCCTCAAATACACTGGTTTTGGTAGAAAAAAGGCAGGTGAAAACTTGCTTCTAGAAGGATTTGGACAGTGCTCTGCGATAGGCAGTATGGTGGAGAGAGATTAAGTGTTGAACCAAAGAACAAAAGGCAAATTGCAGCATTTAATAGAGATAAAGCCAAATAATGAAAAAGACAGGAATGGAAGCATGAGCATCTGCTGCTAACTTACAGCATGAAAATGCACTAAGGCGTTTCACCTTGGATTTAGTCTGGCACCTTTCACTTTACCTTCATCCCTGTCTCCACTCTGTCACTGAAAGCTTTCCCATAGTTACTGATAACCTGATCTTTCTCAGAAGAACCTTTAGCAGCAGCTCCTTGTAAAAAGTGGCTGATTCTAAATAACTTAAAGCTATGAAGCTTCAAAGAACCTGTTATCCTGAATGGTCTTGAAACATGCAGGTTATACAGTGGAAAGTGTGCAGTAAAAGAGAGACTTCTGCATCTCAATGGGAAAATGCAGTCCGTGTATACAAAATCAATGTATTCCTTTATCTTCTCTCAGCTAACTCCTCAGGAACAGCCTGGCAGGAAGGGCTGTCATGGTTTAAGCCTAGCTTGACTCAGAACCAGGCAGCCTTTTGCTCATTCACCCTTTTCCCCCCATCTCTGGGTGGGATGAAGAGGAGACTCAAAAGAATGTAAACCCAACAGGTTGACATAAAAACAGTCCAATAACTAAAGTATAATATAGAAGTACTACTATTACTGATAAGGGAAATAATGAGGGGAGAGAACATAAAACTAAAAAGTGAAAGGAAAACCAATGCACACAAGTGATGCACAATACAAGTGCTCACCATCCCCTGGCTAATACCCAGCCTGACCCAAGCAGTGATCGGTCCCTTCTGGATTACTCCCCCCAGTTTCTATACTGGACATGATGTGCTGTGGTGTGGAACACCCCTTTGGTTAGTTTGGGTCAGGAGTCCTATCTCTGCTTCCTTCTGGCTTCTCCTGCCCCTCCTTGCTGCCAGAGCATGAGGGACTGAATAGTCCTTGATGAGAGTAAGTGCTATTGAGCAACAACTGAAACATAGGTGTGTTATGAGGATTGCTCTCAGGCTAAAGTTGAAAACACAGCACTGCACCAGCTACTAGGAAGGAGTAAAATAACTTGTGGCTGAGCTCAGGACAAGGACTGACTCTTCCATGTGCATTTTCCTCACCATCATCTGCAGTAGCCAAATGCAGTGCTCTGCGGAGACACTTTGTTTCAGTGTAGGTGATCAGGCACTTGTAAGACATGTAGCTTGTTATGGGCAACCCCACGGAGCTTATTATGGGCCAACTTGTATGGCTTTGTGCACTTTATTAGGTATTCATAGGAACACCTTCAAAAAGTGTATTTAATACTAATTATTGGCTTTTACTTCTGTAACCCTTCTGCAGACATTAAGTATGAGGATATTGTGTTCAGTCCTGTCAGATAGTCCGGAGGAGACTGGATTAGGTTTAATAGTCTTTACCTTGTCATGGTGTAGATTATGCCTTTGCGTTGCTTGACATGCTGTCTGCAGTGGTTGGCACTGCAGGAGGTGAGGTTGGATGATGTGCTATGGGATGCTTGACATCAGAGATGCGCCAGCAAACAGAGCCAGGTACAATCCATGCCTCTGACGTATCAGAGCTATGAAAGAATGGAGATAAAGAGGTACCCTTGGAGTTACTTGGGCTTAGATAACCTTTCAGCCACAAAAGCAGAGCTCCCAAGACGACCAATAGCTCTTTGTGTCTCCAAGTCCCCTCAACATTACCTTGTGAGAATAGCAAGTTCTTTGAATTGTTTGAAAGTTGTTTGAATCTTCCTGTTAGCACAGACAATTCTATATTGTACTCCTGCAGCCTTTCTTTCCCTGCAGGAAAAACAGTCTGTGATAAAATCTTACTGGAGCTATTCCAAGCACTGTGTGGACCAAAGGAACCTGAAACAAATCCAGCTTATCGCTTTTGGGTCAGAGTCAGCGAAGCGCAGAATGCCAATATGCTGTTATCTATCTCGTGTGTTAAAGATACTGGGAAATGCTGCTGGAAAGCGGTTTTCTCCAGCCATCATTTAGGATTCACCTTTATTTCCACTGCAACTGTGCATCCTGACTTGAGGAGTCTGGGAAGGGCGGCTCTCTGTTTAGGGATAGTATTCTTCAGTATCAGCCCAGCTCCAAGGGATGGAGGGCCCTTGGGCTTTAGTGCCAAAAGCATAATGCCAAGGGGTGTCCGAACATGATGATTTCACTTCAGGTGCTGATACCCGAATGGATTGTCAGGACCTATCCCTTCGGATACAAGTTTGTGCTTGCCCAGCACTGGCAAGCAGTGTGGTGATGGGCTTAGCAGGATAATGTTAAGCTCATTGCATCCTGCATCCTGCAGGTGTTTTCCTAGCATTACATGCGTTTGTATTTGTCAGTGTAACAGCAAATATTGATTGCTGACCACATCTGAGAGGCACTAAATTGGAAAAACAAATATTCAACTCGAAATATTCCCTTCTATTCTATTGCAAATACCCACCAACGAATACTTTCCTGGGTTTTTTGGCTTTTCATGTCAGAACATTCAGTGCCTTTAGTTTAGGGCTTGTTATTTTCCCTTTCTAGGAACCAAGCACTCTAAAACAAACCAGAATGTTTTTTCCCCTCTGTTTTGTTATAAGAGCTCTTTTCCAGGATGAAAGGCTCGATGGAAGCTCTTCTGTTCATCAAGTCCCTGTATTTTATGATAAATTTAATACTTGCTCTGTGTTTCTTGTAGGTATTTATATCATCTTTGTCAACAAAGGTTTTCAGCTGTTTTTCCTCCTTTGAGCTTTGTGCACCAGCTATTTCTGACTGGGGATTCAAACAGATTAGTGGAGGCCCAAGAGGAGTGTTACCTTGGCAGAGGGTCTGCAGCAGCCTGGTTCTCAGCACAGGGTTTTGCTCAGGACGCTGGACTGTGTTCAGGCAGAGAAGGGGTCACTCCCAGCTTGTGGAGCCTCCTTTGGGCCATAGCTTCTTGTACTTGTTGTTATTTATTTACTCTTTTCAACCCTTTTCTCTAAAATGAAATCAAAGAGGCCTGTGACAGATTTGGCCAAGCATGGGGAAGGTTTACCTGCAGCAGGACGGCCACGATACCAGCATCACAGCATCCCTGGGCATCATAAATTTGTGCACTGTGCTTCTTGTTTCCCAGGCTTATAAAGCCATTGGGAAATGAAGTGAAAAAGGCTGCCTGGATTTCTAGTAACTACTCTGCGGGAACCAATTTGGAAGCATTTGAGTGCACATTTGCAGGAGGATGATGCGAGGCCGAGCGCCGCAAGGTCTCCAGCAGCACATTTCCTTTTAAATACCATAATTGGAGCCCTGAAAGTTCTTTAAGCACTTTATTTTAGCAATAGCTGAGGTTTTGGAAGGAAGTCATTTAAAGTTATGGCAGCACTTCACAGTTTTAGGAGTCTTTTTTAGCCTGCCAAATTGGAGCTGCGGTATCGGTATGCATGGAGCCTCTTCCTCGGTGTGGCAGCAATCATGCTGCCAAACTGCGGGCTCTAAATCACAGCTATTGGCTAGAGCAGCGGGAAATGAGAATACAGAGTTTTATGGCCTTTTGTGAACAGGACCATGAACCTGTCTCTTGTGAAGTTTTACATAACATCCCCTAAAGGAAGGGAGTCGTGTTAGTGACGTTTTATGGGAGCAGATATCATCAGCGAGCTCGGCTGCTGGTGGCTTGGGGAAAACTGTGTTCTACGTAGAACTGAGTTTCACAGATTGTTGGCATTTTCCCCCTCCTTATGTCTCCCTGTCTTATTACTTAGGCATGAGTGCGGGAAAGCAAGGTGTGAGGAGCTGGGTATCTCTTCTCCTTATCCCACCACTGAAGATTCCACTTTGTGATTCTTTTCTGGGTATTACCTTTAACTGCTCTTTTCTTCTTTATTCTTCTTTTACCTGATGGAAACCGCTTAACTTGCTAATCACTCCTCCTGTCTTGGGCATCCTGCTCAGCGCCGCAGGCTAAAACTTGCACTCAGGACTAGAATTGACATCAGTTCCTTGGGAGCTACCAGGGTAGATCTCAGCACCAAAGAATGTCTTCATGTCTGTGGGTAAACACAAAGAGAAACCTTCAGATTCAGCTGTCTTTTTTATTTCTTGCAGTAATTTAAGGTCTGTGTAAATTGACAACCCCCCCTGTGAAACCAGGGCTCTGTTGACAGAAAACAAATGAATGAAACGCATCAGTCGCATCCTTTGGTTTGGGCTTCATGGGGAGCTGAACAACAAATAAATGCACTGAAGACCCAGGTTCGTGTGTTGAGCTCCTTTCCGCAGGTGTATGTGTATCCAGAGGGAATTTTTTCCTCTGTAGGATGGAAAAGCCAGTAATCAAATCTGAGAAAAAGAATCAGCCACTGAAATATGTTTTTAATAAAGCAAAAAAGCAAAGATACCCGCTCAACCCAAAGGATCGCTTTGACTCTATCATTCTGTTTTGTAAATGCATTTAGGTCTCTAAGGACTTTGCAAGCCTATGTGCAGCTATAAATCTGCTTCCTCAATGTACTCCATCAGCAGGCTTGGTTTTCCTGCTTTTGGCAAACACAATGCTGTTATACCTTCCCTGTAGTTCATATTCCAGTAGCATGTAGGGGAGCATTTAGGTTCAGAGCAGTTAGCGCAGTTTTAGGACAGATCCTTCTAGCACCATCACTTACTGTTATCCAAACTGGCATGCTGTGTGTCCTTGGTGCATGTATCCTAAACTTCCTCTGTAGGAAACAAAGTCTGATACTCCATTTCAGGCTAGTGCCAAATGCACTCCCTGAGAGATGAGAGTCTAAACCAGTCCTGCAGGCACCTTCAGTCCCCCCATGGAGTCAGGCTGGTGGGCTCATGGACCACTCCGAGCCCTCCTCCTCTAAGCAGTTGTGGCGTTAGGTGGTTTTGACCTATTGATCTGCTCCTTCTGTCATGTCTCATCTCTGTTTTGTAAGGCAAAAGTGCCTCCCTGTATGTGCTATTCAAATCTTTGGTGTTTTTCTGAATACAAACATAGCAAAGCATTCAGAAGCGAGCAAGGTTTGCTCTGGAAGAGCCTTCCTCCTCTCCCAGGGGGCACTGGGCCAGTGAGCTGTCAAAGGGAAACGAAACAAACCAGCATTTAATAACCAAAACTCTTCACAACTTTGGTTCCAGGGAAAGAATTAGGGTAATTTGACATTGCTGTCTCGAGCCAGGATATATGCCCTGTGGCTGCCTGCCTGGCTGCAGCACTGGAGTTTGAGAGCACTGGATTTATGATCCAGTTTACACATCCTCTTAGTGGTTCTATATGGGGAGATTGAAGCCGTGCGGTTTGTATTTTGGTATTGATGAAGATACCTGGTGGCTGCCTTACCCACAGTGGAGGATGTTGACTCCGAATTACACCTGACGTCTTCAAGGGTAGCCAGGAAGGTGCCTCACCGCATCATATTGTTTCTGAAGTACCTTATTTCAGTGCTGTGGTCGATATTATGGGCATCTCTTCTTCCTTTGCACACAGCATTTGCTTTGGTGGTCAAGGAAAAATGATAGGAATGGGTTTCTACAGTGCAGGTGACTTCAGGAACTTGCAAAGCCTTTATAAAATGACTTATATGTAGAACAGCATACATGGCAGGGAGGCTGGAACTAGATGATCTTAAGGTCCTTTCCTAAGGATTGTATGAATCCGTATCTGTTTCTGACCCTTTCTATCCAAGGAAAAATAGCAAGCCTTTCTCTGTGTATGTCAGATTTTGAATGCTAGGTATACTTATTGCTTGAAGGTTAGGAGTTTATGTCATCTAATAAGCACAATGATGTTTTTATGGCTTTGTAAAGGTTAAGGTTTTGGTGGGTTCAGCATTTATCTGTTGTGTTTTCCAAACTGAAGGACATTTCCTGGGAACATACTGTTTAAAATGAGCAAAGCTGCTGGGAGGTGTTTGTAGGAACAGCAGAAGTATTTAAGTGCAGTCTGCGTTCATTGTTTCTGAGCTCTAGTTGTGAGCTGCTGTGGTGCACTCTGTTTGGAATAGCTCAGATCACTTGTCGCAAATGAGATCTGTCTCATTTCAGAGTCCAAAACTCTGGCTCGGATCTAAACCCATCAGCAAGGCCCCATCTGTGAGCAAGAACAACTCTGTCCTGAGACTAAAGCATCCTATGTGCTTTAAGATACCTGTGTCTGCATGAGGTCAAGCACTGCTATGAGGTGCTGACTAGAGAGGAGCACACAGGACTTGTTTAGAGGAGAGGCTTGAGTTTCGGGTGATGGGTATCTGAGGAGGAAGCTTCCTTCTTCTCCCACGTGGGTTGTTTGGGGGTGACCCACTACTTCTCATGGTTTTACACTTGTTGCAGTCTTTTCTGAGTCTGATCTCTCTGTTTATTTTCCAGAGGAGTCAGTGTTGGCCCAAACCCTTCTTATCCCTCTGTTGATTTCAGCAGAATTCAGCCTGTGTCAAGGTTAATCTCTTTAACGACCTTGCTAAGTCATTCAGGCTTAACTGGGCTCCTCCTTCAACATAAATCTCATGTCCAGCTTTCTGGGTAAGGAGGGAAGGAGCACAGTGCACTCATTTAAAATGAGCAAATGCCCTTGGGCTGGGGCTTTTGATCCTGGCCTGGTGCTGGGAAGCATTACAGGGAGAAATCCTTTTGCATGAGGCTGCAGTTGCACCGCTGGTGTGGAGAACCTACTGGGATGCGTCTTCAGATGCAGAGTCTGGCTGCCCATTAAGGAGAGGACACTATTTGGGATGCAGGACGTACCTAGGGAGCACTGCACCACGTTTCACTCTCTTAGACCCTTGAAAAGGTCTTTAGATCCTTTGTTGTTGCTTTTCCTTATTTCTTCCTTCTGGTAGCCTGTATCTTCCCTGCTTGTCAAATACAGAGCAGGGCTGTATTTTTTCTTGGCTCAGCCCCCCAGTCAGTTATATTGATTCCAAAAACCATAGTGTATAAAGCTCAGGAGCTGGGACTGGCAGAGGAATGCGGTTTCTCATCTGCAGCTTGTCTTTAGATGTTGAACAAGGCTTCAAAGTTGGAAAGGAAAAGGAGTATTTTAAAATTGTACGGAATATAATAGGAATGAAAATAATTTGGAAATCATTGGGTATGTTTAAACACAAGGATATTGAGTAACAGATGAAAATATAGCTCAATTAATATACATGTCTAAATGACAAAATTGAAACACAGCTACTCTGTTCTTAGTGAACAGGCATGTTTTGACAGTATTGCAGTGAAAAAGCAGGAACAGTTATCTTGGAATTGTACCCATTATGTTTTAGCTAAAAATGCATATATTCCATTGAAATATTCCTATTTTGGTGAAAGTGGATTTTGCACTGGATGAAATTCCTATTAAAATCATTCAAAAATGCCAATGGGATTTTAAGCACTTTTGGGATGTTAAAAGTTCTGCCACAGGTAGGATAAACCTGTGCAGGATAACCTGTGAGTGTCTGTTATTGTAACCCAACTGACAGCCCCTCAAGAGAGCTGCAGTGGGCAACCTTGCTGTGCTGTTAGGATAGGTCTTTCTTTTAAGCTTAACTTCCATGGGCTCAATTAATGATGGTGAGTTAGAAAGCTGGCTGTTTTACGAAGTCAATACGTGGTGCTAGCATTGAATGGTTTTGTTACAAACCTCACTGGGCTGAGGGAGCAACGCAGCTTCCAGCCCTGACGTGTATTGGTGTTTATTTACCCATGGATAACCCAGTGTCTCTTTCTCCTCACATGGAAGAGAGGTAAATAAAACAGCAGGAAGGTACAAAACAATGCAGGCAGAGTGAGTCTGATTAACCCAACTCGAGGCAGCTTTTGGATGGAATATGGTAAATTAGAGCTCTGGTTGCTTTCAAAGCCATTTGCCTTTCATGACCACTCATTTTGGGAAAGAACCATTGGAGGACTCAAACACACAAAGGTTTTTCTGTGCATGCATCTTTCACAGGGCTGAAATCCATGGGATTGCCACCTTAAGTGTGTTATGCCAATTCATACAGGTTCTACTTACCCATTGGAAACAAATATTAGTAATGAAGTGCAAGCTGGTGATGCAGTCCAGGTGATGTGTCCATTGCTTCTTGCAAGTCATTGCAAAGGTATGATACCAACGTATGACACTGAGTGAATCTATCCAGGGAAAGGTGTGACCTGCCTGGGATAAAAGCTCTTTATCCTCTTACGAAGTTTTCTGCCTCTTGAGTGCTTCCTCTGCTGTGTGACCTGAGGTCTGGAGGGGGAGCAATTGGATGTGCTTGGTCAAAGCACTCTGCTGTTGCAGGGCTTTTGTCCTGTGTAAAACAGCAAGGCCATAGTAAGCAGGAGGCTGCTAACCCCTCTTCCAGAAAGGAAGGGTCTGCTCCAGAGTAAAGTGTCCTTAAGTGGTTCTAACTCATCTGTTTTCATCCTGTGGTCTTTAAATTGTATTGCACCGAATATACCCGTCTGTAAAGCCCTTTATTACCTTTCCTTGAGCTCAGTGCGGTAGGGGCTGTGATGCAGACCTGCTTTCTGCCTTCACAAAGGCACCTATGACTGCAAGGTGTGTGTGCCAGAAATATCTGCTATGCATCTTCAGAGAGGTGCTTTCTTCCCTTGTTCAGGGGATCTGGTGATGTTGGAGTTCAGATTTATCCTGATCAGTATTAGGCCAGGTCATGTTGGCTGTGTTAAATGAAAAGCAGTATTTCAAGGCGGCTTTTGAAGTGGTAAAGTCTTGATGCTCCTAGTCCTTCCTAAATAGAGCTGATAATGGTATGTATTTGAAACCATCGCATGAAAGACCCTACAGATGTAATATCAACTTGATCAGCAGAGAAGATCCACCAGACGTTCAGAGGGCTAAAGGATTTTGTCTTGCCAATCATTACGCCCTCCTGTGTTTGTCCTTCTGCAGCCCCCTGGGGATTGAATTCCTGTGTTACTTAGTTTAATAGATATATAATCCTGTGTACTTTGTCACTTTTTACATGCTGGATGGTGATGTGCTATATGAAAACACTGAAATACAAAGAAAAATGTCTCTGTGCATAGGCATTTATTGCCATCAAATCCTCATGGTTTGAGCCAAGTTGTTCCTGAACAGGCACGCATTTGTTTGCTCTGCTTAGGCACTAGTTAAGATGCTTTAAGATCTGTCACTAATAGCAAAGGAAAACAGTTGGGTTAACTGAGGGGGAAAAGGAGCAGTGGAGGATGAAGGTCCAAGAGCATTTGCCAAATTTCTTTCAACCGAATTGGTGGCCAGTGTGTAGTGTGAATGAAGAAAATTGGGAACGGCAGCTAAGGCTTAGCTAATGCAATCCTCTTTGGGGCTGCAAACAAAGGCTTTGGCCTCTGTCCACAGGGTCTGACCTTCCTGTTGCCGATTAAAAGCTAAAGGGGTTGTGGGATTCAGTTTGACCAAGAAGGTACCAGGAGGGTGAGGCATAAGCAGAAACCCTGGCCAGGTGTTGCTGAAAGGACATTTTGTGTGATGCTGAGAAAAAAAAAAGCTCTGTCCTCATCCACAGATGTAATTTATAAGCAGACTAAACCAAATCCGTTAGGATTTCAATAGGCGATGGTGTCCACCCAGTGCTGGGCTCTTAAATAATCCCCAGCCCTGCCAGTCTCAGGAGTTATTAGCCATTGTCACAACTTGCCTCCAACTCTGTCTCTCAGGGGCATCCTTTTCCCATTCGCAGTTATTCGTATGAAGAGCCCTTGGGTCTCGTCCAGTATTAGCTCTTCATTTTCTCTTTTGTTGGATGCCCAAGGAGAGGCTCTCCAAGAGGGATCTTTGTTTGCTGTATTCACAGGCCACTCTTGGCTGATTTGCTTGGAAATAGGCACACCAAAGAGGCAAGCCCATCTGTTCCCTTCGAGCAAGTGATGGTAGGATCAGGAAATAAAACTAACTGGTGAGCTGCAGCATGCAGGTATGAGCACACAGCTCCAAACGTGCCCGTCCTCGTGATGGTCGTATCATCCCGAAATCGGCTGAGACCATAGGGCAGGCTTTAACACCTTGGGGAAAGAAGTAGCAAACATTTTCTGGGCATGCCTTAAAGCCAGGTGGGCTGTGCTGTGTGTGTCCAGGACTCACATGGTCATTAACATTAGAGGTGCTGTGGCAAGGAGGCGGCGCTCCGCTCTGTTGTTGGGTCTGGAACAGCAGTGTGGCTGACCTGAAACAATGCAGGAGTTGGTTTTAGCAAGACATCGATGTGTTTTGAGTGCTTTCTTACCTTTTCATTTTGTTTTGTTTTTAAATGAGGCTAAAAATCAGGAAATCTGGAACTATTTTGGAGTCTTGCTCATAAGAATTGTTAAAAGAGGCTGATGACTGTCGGCCCGAAAGCAGTTAATAGCAGGAATATGTGTGGGGTCCTCTTTCTAGCCAAAGCCTAAAATTGTCTGATGTGGGGGCACTTAATATTTAAGGCAGCTTTCTTGTTGTTTAACCTTTCAACAAGGTTTTACGTAGTCCACTCCTGTTGTACTTGCTGGATGTCTTTTAATGCTGTGTATGTGATGTATGTGAGGTACAGGCAGTCCGTGCTTTGCTATTCTATTACTAATGTTGAGAAGGTGATTTGCTTATGACAGCAAACTGTTCCTTAGAAGCATTTAAGTGACAGGGTCGTTGCTGCTTGGTATCTGCAGTTGTCTCTTTACTTGAGGAAGGTCCTTCCACAGACGTACCTGCATTGAGGTTGATGTTCCTGAACGTGTGTGATGAGCTCTGTGGCATGGCTCATATTTACCCCCAGTACGAAAACAGGCTGAGAACATTGGGGCTGTTCAGCCTGGAGAAGAGAAGCTGCATGGAGACCTCAGAGCAGCTTCCAGTGTCTGAAGTGGGCTACGAGGATGCTGGAGAGGGACTCTTTATCAGGGACTGTAGCGATAGGACAAGGGGTGATGGGTTCAGACTGAAACAGGGGAAGTTCAGGTGTCTCCTTCAACAGAAAGGATTAGGAAAGGATAACTCCTCTGTATGTGGTGGAGTAACTACCAGTAAGCAGAAGCTATAAATAGGAGACAACCTGGCTGCAGGTGAGTACTGAAATCCATCTGCATATTTAGCAATGCAGCATTATGTTCAGAAGAGATGAAACATCTCTTTCTGGCTTTTTGTCCTGAACCACACTGTTTATGTGGGCTTTCCACCTGCGCTCTAGCTTTACAACCACTGCAGGAGCCTTCATTGCAGGAGTTTGGAGACCCCCATTGCATTCCTGCAAGACATCAAGGAAAGCAGTGCCAGTTATACAGGAGAAGTGAGGAGCAGCTCCAGTGGGCAGACAAAACACTTGCAAATGGAGCATTTGTTGGCTCAGAAGAACCAGTGTTTGTGTCCCACTCACCCAGACTTGTCCTCTGCTTGTCCTGCCTGCATTGGGGATGCTCCAAGAAGAAACCAATGAGGCATGGCAGCCCTGTGTCAGGATCTCAACAGTTGGGTTTTTGGGCGTTTTCATTACTTTTTTGACAAAACCTGACATTTTCCTGTTGGGAAGCATACTTTTTTGGGTTTTTTTCCCCCTCCAGAATGTTTCCCTTTGAAAATCAAACCAGAAACAAAACAAAATCTGTTCTGACAGGAGGGAAACAAACCCAAACCCAGCAGTGTTGGCTGACTGTCTGCATGCTGTTTTTGGTTTAACTCATGGAAGAGGAGTTTCTGGAAGTCTTTTAGAAAGCCTTGTGCATCACAGGAGGCTCCTGGCGAAAAAGAAGGTGGATGGCAGACCCCCAGGGACCTGTTGAAAGCTGAGGTGGTGGATAGAGAGATGAAACCAAGAGCAAACACTCCTGGGTCCTTGCTCAAGGGAGAAGGAACAGCCATGATGAAGGCTTCTTCAAGATGTACCTGAACTCTTTCTGAGTAAAAGAGGCTTGGCTTCACTTCAAACTGAGGAGCGAGGGGTTGCTTTTTGCCAATTCCTGTCTGTTTGGAATCTTTTCTTTGGGATTCTTTAGAACTAAAAATGTAAAAAGCTTCAAACTTAACTCTTTCTTCTTCTTTTTCTTCAACAGTTCCCCATCTTCATTTTCCCAGAGATAAAATTAAGAAAGAAATATTAATAGTGAGAAGCAGTAAGAAAACCAAACCAGTATTTGAGTTTCCACGTAGAAAACCGCAGAAAATTCTCTTTTAACACCCCTTATTGCTAGGATATGATTGCAAAAGGCTGCTCAGCATTTCTTTGCCTTGTAAAAGTGATCATACCTTCTGCATTATTGCCGTATTTAGGAGTAGCACAGGATCTTCTTATTGCATTTAATGCTTCCTGATGAGTCTTTGAAATGAGATGTTTGTTTAACTTTGCCACACTTCCTTCATTTGCTAATTGCTTGGGGTGTTTTTTCCCTTCTATGACTGAAGATCTATGTTTTAAGCAGTAAATACACAGAGGCATGTGCACCCCCATAGACACTAACGTGCCAGTCTGCTTTCTACGCGCTCGCCTTTTTGTAATGCCTCTTTTTTGTTGTTGTTTGAAAGATCATGTAGGCATAATAGGGATAATTAGCTTTGACTATGAGCAAATCTGGCAGTAAAACACATTAGCTACAGCTTTAAATCAACATCTCAGCCTGCAGCCTTGACTTAACTCATAGGGCTGGTAAAACCTAATTAAAACTGAAATGATCATCGAAGTATTTGATTTTAATTGTGTGTGTATGTTTGGCTATTTGGCCTCTACAGCTGATGTTCTTGAAGTAGCTGAATTTGCTGAGAGCTGCTTTAAACCTTACCCTATAATCATAGGAAAAACACAAAAACTTGGCTGTTAGGTTCAAAGCCTGCTAATGGTGTTTTGAAAGAATACCATGATGCGTCTATGTATATACACAGATGTATAGGTAGCATGTTGAGTTGCATTATTAGATGTCTAAGAATATTAGTTACGTATGTTATTGCTTTAGATTTGCAGAAATAGTATAGTCTAAGTCCAGATTCCTAGAGCCAGAAACTCAAGCTGAAATGTATAACAGAGCCTCAGCTTTCCCCTACCCTTGAAAGAAGAGCTTGGAGTTGACTTCAGCCATGAAAAGACATTTGTAATGCAGATTAAATCAGTTCACGTAGGGAATTTGCAGGGAATTCCAAATGCATGTTAAACTCATGCTCTGGCTTACCTCGGCACCAATTTCACCTTGTAGACCAGCCCTCCATCCCAGTGAGAGATGAGGGAGGTCAGGCTCCAGACCTGCTCATGCCATTTGGAAAACCTTGCTGGGCATATGCTGGCACCCCCTCTACCTGCTGCCTTTGGAAACGTGACCTTCGGAGCTGGCCTCCTTTAAATGTGTGTGCTGCCACTGATTTATTCCGACTGGAAATGTGACCTCAGGTCTGTAATAATAAGCACCAAGAGAACAAATAAAACTAATGCAAGATGTCTCATGTATGTTCACAAGAACAAGGACGTTGTGATCAGGGGGCGTCTTTGGGAGCCTGACGCATCCTTGGGAGCCTTGGAAATCTCCTGGGGTGTTTCTTTCAAGGGACAGCTTGAAAATGGTGTAGGCTTACACAGCCCCTTATGGTTGGGGCTTATGCAAAATGCAGCTTAAAACTGAAAGCAAGGACATAGCTACATTGAGGGGAGTGTCATTGGATTTAAGTGAGGCTAATGTTGAAGTATCTCATTCCCATTGTGTTTCCTAGTGCGACCTGAAATAATCAGAAGCAGCTAGGAAATTTCCATGTGCTTGGCAAAACTAATGATGGGGAATTTTAATATGTGGTATCTACAACCAATGCACCCCGAGTTGTGCAAGTTGATGGAGTTGAGATGGTTCTGCAAAATGCAACTCCCCCCCTCCCCCCGATTTAAATGGTCACAATGATGGAAGATGGATTTGAGCTCAGAGCAATGGAAGGGGACACCTCTGGCTATTGTCTTTGCAGATTCTGGATGACAGTAGTTTATAGGTGTGTAGCTGCCTCTCTGACGCAGCAGTGGCTTCAGATGCACCGTGGCAAAGTGGTCGGAGCGTTCAGTAAAGCAAGAGCTGGGCTCTGCTCCCCACTGCACGGAGGTTGTGCTGTGGTAGTAAACCTAACACTGAAACCACGGTAGTTTTTGGCGTGGTGTGGGTTTGTTTGGGGTTTTCTCATTGTTTTTATTCAGTCAGGGTGGTTGGTACCCACTGAGTTTATCTACATTCAGAGCTGCTGTGCTGCCTGCCTCGTGCTTGCTTGGCGGTGCTGATCCCCATCCCCTTGCTGCCAGGCTGAGAGGCCTTGAGCTTACGACATCTTTTTAGAATCATAGAATCCCAGGCTGGTTTGGGTTGGAAGGGACCTTAAAGCTCCTCCAGCTCCAACCCCCTGCCGTGGGCAGGGACACCTTCCACTGGAGCAGCTTGCTCCAAGCCCCTGTGTCCAACCTGGCCTTGAGCACTGCCAGGGATGGGGCAGCCACAGCTTCTCTGGGCACCCTGTGCCAGCACCTCAGCATCCTTACAGTGGTAAGAGAATAAGAATTTCTTCTTTTCATCTAAGTGAAATCTCCCCTGTTTGAGTTTGAACCCTTTACCTGTTGTCCTGTCACTACAGTCCCTGAGGAAGGGATTGTTACAGATTTATCAGATACCAGTAGCATGTTGCCCTTCTGAGCTGAGGATGTGTGGGCTTTCACATCTCAGTGACTTCAGGGTGTGCTCCAACCAAGATGATCCAGCTTTAGCTCTGCTGGTGGATGCGAGACCATGCCACTGACTGATGTAGCCAAGCCAAATGGGTTTGGCCTGTTGTTCCAAGACAAAGTGTGGACCATGGGCTTACCTTCACTTCAGCCTTAATTTTCCCAATGCGTTACAGAGAAGACCTTGAATTCAGCCTGGTGTAGTGGAACATGTCCCTGCATATGGCAAGAGAGCTGGAACTAGATGAGCTTTAAGGTTCCTTCCAACCCAAACCATTCTGTTAGATCAGGTTGGGTATGGGGTATGCCAATCTTAGCTGTGTAGTTTGTCTGAAGTGTTTCAAGAAGCAATGACGGGCATGGGAGGAGGGTTTGCTTTTAGAGTTAATTTACCAGAGCCCACTGTTGGGAGCATGTCAGCTTATGGTGCGCGGTGTTCCCCATAGAAATTGCCTAAAGCCAGCTTCAGCGTGAATGCTGATGGTTAATGCCGGGAGATCCCAGTGGTCTTGGAAGCAATATAGTTAAGTAAAAGGCAATGGATTGGATAAAAGGTCTTAAATCAGACTAATGTTGGCAAATGTCACTTGAAAGAGAGGGATTTTGGAGGGGGAAAAGAAAGAAAGGCAAAAAGAAAGAATAATTGAAGACTAAATTCAAAGGAGGGAAGCAGACATTCCCACAAACTAATAAAATCTCTGCAAATGAGGAAATGAGCCCGCTCAGATTGAAATTTAATCACAGAAAGGGTTTTATTGTCACAAGGAGAATTATATTGCCACTTGAAAAAGGAGATGTTTCTCTGCCTCTCAGCCAGCATGCGGCTGCTGGATCCCAGTGCTGAGCAGGAGGGATGGCATCAGGGAGGAAAGGAAGGGCCATGGCGCTTCTCCTACCAGTAATGAGTAATATTCTGTGCCAGCAACTAAACTAAGCTCATTTAGAGAGGCAGTTGTGAATGGTTGATGTGTAAGTACCATGAAAGCAGCAAGTATCTATCTTCCCCAGTGGTGCAGTGCTGCCCAGGATGCTCCCTGTGGGGTCTTCATGGTGTTCCTCTACCTGAGCTCATACCAAAGCTTGGCTTGGGAGGGACTTTGTGGGGTTGTGCATGGCTGTAGTTACACTTCAGGCTCATTTAAGGCCACCCAAAAGGTCCATAAAAGTGGAGATGACATGCAGTATAAGTGCAGAAGTATTTCAGTGGCCAGTAGAAAGGTACGAGCGTGCACGCCTTGTCTTTCCTTTGGAAACTTAGGAATTGGGATTTTTGTTCCAAGAAAAAAGTCAGAGGCAGAGTGATAAAAATCCCACCTATTGTTTGTAGATCAGCAATATGAATGCTTTCAGGAGCAGGCTGACCGTGCACTTGGACTTCTAGCTTTACTTAGAAGCCATTACAGCCACCTCAGAGCTCAGACTACATCTGGAGCTTCTCTTTAACTCATCAGTATTTTCTCTGCTATTCCCCTGCTGAATAGGTTGTTGCTTCCTCCTTTTCTCCTTTGTTATAGATGCAGCTCAAGCTGAGTTGGTTTGATTGATATGTTCTGTTTCTGTTCTCTATTTATGGTACCGAGCTCCTGGAGTCTCCGCTGACTTCATTAGGGTATGTTGGAAAATTAGTATCCTCAGCATTATTTTCTCTGCCTGTCCTAGAAGGGGGGAAGGATACAGAAAAGCACATTGAAGCATACTTTAAAACAACCCCCGCAGGTAGGTTTTGCATACAATGGAGTGATCCCGACAACGTTCAACAAATCCCCTTTATGGTATTCTATCAACTGGACGGTGTTTAAAAGAAATTAAGCTTATTGTGCTATCTGACAGCTTTTACCACGTGTAAAATTGCTGCTGGAGTGCTCGGTGGGCAGAACTCCTTAATTGGGGTTCTTAATAATTATCTTGCATGCACTTTGCTCCTTTCGCATTTCAGAGGCATCATTTGCCTCATCTCCAATGTTCCCGTGGCTGATCATGTTGGGAAGGGGGGGGAAGCGTTTCAAATGGCAGGGAATGAGCCCCTGCCATAGTGAGAGGTAGGAAATGGATTGCCGACAAACACATGTGGTTCCATGTCGATGGGTGCTCTGTGTCCTTCCCTGAATGCAATGGTTTACCAGTGGCTTGTTTGAAGAAGGTTCTATTAACCCCTAACGAGGAAAGTTTAATGGGAATGTGTGTTCTTGTGTCAGCACTGGAAGAGTTAAGAATAGATTGAAACTTAATCTACAACCCCCTAAAAAACCCCTCCAAGCCCCTCTTTATTTGCCCAGAAGACACAGTGTAGATGCAGCCTGTGCTATGTCTCATCTCTTCGCGCCAGCAGAAGCATTGGGTAGTGAGAATTAAGCAGAGAATTGTGCAAACATCAGGGAGCATCACTGAAATTATTCAGTAGGCCCTTTTTTTTCGCTACTTCAGGATTAATTTGTAAATTTGCTCTTGATAATCATTTGTAAAGTAACCATACCCCTGAAAGTCAGGTCACGCCAGGGAGTGGTTTAAACACGTTGAGCCTGGTGAAATGAAGAGTCAATCAGAATAGAAATATGACTTCTCTGGTGTTTTATATTGCTTTGAAATAGATGGTTTCAGAGAATTAAAAGAGAGAAGTGAGTTCCTGGCCTTTTCCATCTGTGCCTAGTGCTGCTGCAGCGAGTGAGCTGTACTTCTAGGAACTCTGAGAACAGAAATGTTTCAGGTTTGGGTTGTTTTTTCCTTTAATATTTGGAAATACTCTTTTTTTTCTCCCCATCATCTCAACTGTTAAACAAAGAGCAGTGAAACGTGCTTTTATGCTGTGTATTTTTTACAGCAAAGTATTTAAACCATCCCGTGGAATAATTTCATGCTGCATTAAGTTCAGTAAGATCTTTCCGTATGCATCATTTTTAGTGCTTCCTGTATGTTTGGTCATAAGCTTTTTAATCACCGTGTGAGGAAATGTAAAATGAAATTCAATAAGAAATCATTTTTTGGTCATTTGGCTTCATCTGATACAGTGTTTTTCAGGTGATGGAGTCAATGCTGACTCCTTCAGTTGCATCTTTTGTTTGGAAATCACAGCTTCACCTTTAGAGTTATCCTACCCATGGCTCATCAAAGGCTTCAAAAGCAGCTACTGTGTGAAGAGGAGAGGTTTTATTAAAGCAGAAAGCTCAACCTCTGGAACAGGAGTGTGCTTGTAATTCCAGCACTCATAGATCTATTAAATCTCCAGGATTTGGGGAATGAGCTCCCAAGCAGCAGCACGAGGAGCATGTGCATCTAGGGTTGTCTTGCCTGGCTTGTCCTTGGTCTGGGGCTCATGCCTGTTGCCTATGCTGAGTTTCCTCTGTAGCAGGCAATGCTTGTCTTATCCCACAACAGTTCTTGGCTTTCAGAGGCCTTTTCATCTTTGCTCTGGTTTTGACCAGAAATCGTGGGCTTTCTCTAAGGAAGTCTTCCTCAAACACAGTTGTTTGGGTTTTGAGGAATCAGCATTTTCGGCAAAGGAAAGGAAAATGTTTTGTCAAAGCAAGGTTCCTGGCTTGATCTAATTTAGAGCTGCAGGTTTATGCTGGGCAGGCCTGGGATGCTTTGCTTGAAGGTGGTTTTTAGACTAGCCCTTTCCATAAATAGAGTTACGTTTCTAATGCTGACACTCCTGCTGCCTTTGTGAATACAAATAATGTGCTCATAAAAGCAGTAAAAGGGAAACAAAGCTGATGAAGCTGTCATATGTCTTGGAGAGAAAAAGGAGAATAAAAGGTGAACTGAAGGGCTGGTTTTTCTAACGGGCAAAAGAGAGACATCCTGAGGTTTGCCTACTGTGTGTTCTAATGTCAGGTTAGGGCTCTGGCTTGGTATTTTGCCATCACATTGCTTCTATCCCATTTTAAAGACTTCTGACTTGATACTTACCCACTCTAAAATTATTTGGTTTTAATGTATTCATTTCTAAATGGCTGTAATTTTTATTAGTATTGGTGTTAATTTATTCTATGTTTTTAATCAGCCCCATAATACTGAGTTTTATGTGCATATCATTGATAAACACTACCCGTTTGCTAACTGTTACACATGGTCAGCCTTTTGTTCTTGTGGATTTTGGTGTTGCAGAACAAGTGTACTTTTGAGAGGCAAATTTAACTTGGATCTTGAGTTTGCAAAGCCTTATTGTGGTTCCTGGTCCTGGAAATGGTCTGACATGTCCTAGGAATTCACCTGCGGGGATGTGCCCTTTTCCAAGTCAAAAGTACCGTGTAGGTGAGCAAGCTTCATGAGGTCCATCAGTGTTCCTTGGGAATGGACCTAAGGTTTTGCTGATTGTCAAAGTTGAAGATGTTCCTGGGCAGCTCCCCTGTTGCCTGATTGCGTTTTTTACTGGCTGGTAGCAGAGAGCTCTCACTTCAGCAGTGCATTTGCTATCTGCTGAGCACTGTGGCTGAGCTGGTGAGGAAATCGAATCTGAAAAAGCCAGATCCTCCCCAGGCTGAAATTGATGCTGGTTTCGTGTTAAATCCAGATGTGAGTTGCTGAGCCTGGAAAGATGAGAACTGGGATCTTCTTCTTGCTATATGTTTTCTTTGGGATCTGTGGAAGCGTTTTGTCAGGCACACTGACTGAAAGGCTTGTGAGCTGTGGGGTGGGCACATGGATTTGTTTTAGACCTCTTTGTCCTCTGGGACTTAACCCAATCCTAGAGGACTATAGGTTCTGCTCCAACACAGCCCCCTTCTTATCCTCAAATGCGTATTAGACAGGACCTTGTGGCACCAGTCATGGTTTGCCTTCCATGCTGAACATGAAACACTACAGAGGGGAGGAAGCCCAGTTGAGTGAAGCTTCCAGGCTTGGAGGTCTGGGAATGGGAAATTCCCACATCTGGGAATGTGGGAAAGGAAAGCTGAACTATGACTATGGGACTGGAGATGGGTCATCCATGGTGTTCGCTTCCATTGTGCATGGCTCAAAGGTCCTTGGACTCTGTATGTGCCACGGGAACATGAATCTCTGCTGCTGGCTTTGTGTCTTCGTAGTTAATGCAGTGGTTGGTTATAGGATTGTTGGGCATGGACAGACATCGGTTCATTTTGGTTTAGTGTGGGGTGTGCTTTTGAATCTTTTTAATTCCACTTCACGTAGGTGTAATATTCCTCATTTTCTTTTATTAGGAGGTAAACACAATTACCATGATATATCTCCTCCAATTTCTGTTAGGTCCGCGCTTTGAAACTATAGCCTATTTTTACCTGAAAATCCTTAGAGAAAGTATAAGAAGCCAGAAAATGCCTTAGTGCGAAAGTGATATGTTCAAATAAACCTCACAGAGATAGTGCTCACCCAGCATATGAAAATATTAAGTTTGAGGATTGTTGGGCAGAAGAGTATATCTGAATCTCACGTTCCTTTCTAGCTAAGGTAACCTTATTATCCCTGTAATCTCTTTTGCTCTGTCACTTTGGAAAGACAATATCATCTGTCATTCTGTAGGAAGAAACAAAACCCCCAAATAAGCATAGGCAAAAGCAAATATTCCTTATTTGAGCTGTAGTTTAAAAATGAGAGTAATATTTATACAGCCAGAAGCGTATTTTATATATATATGTTTAATATATACATATATATATATATATAGAAAAGAAGGCAATGGGTTTTTTTTGAGCAAGCCCATGGTTTATGTTCTGTATGGTTTCTGAAGGAGCTATCTGGGCTGTTGGGCCATTACCTATTAAATGCTTTATCTTCTTAGCAGAGCTCTTCTGCAAAGGGGCACTGGTACAGTCTGAGCATGTCTAAGTATGTGTGTGCCAGCACGTACATTTATCTTCCAGAAGTAGGCTTTGACCATGCAGAGGACTAAACTCTGGAAGAGCACTGGGACAAATAGGAGATATTTTGCTCCAACAGCTAAGATGCTTATGAAAATAAAATTGAGCTGGGTTAGATAATAAATGGGAGGAATCAGATTATTTTTGGTTTCAGTCCATCCTGAGAAAACTACCCCTAAGCCAGTAACAGCCTGTATGATGTGATAACTTCTTTAGCAGTGAACCCATTGAGTGGATTGGGTTAACTGTTTCTATCCCAAGATGACCAAAATCATCACTGAGTGCTTCTCCCATAATCATGGGGTGTGAAATGCACACACACACACACACACACACACACACACAGAGATCATTGTCCTCTGTCAGCATCCAGCCAGTGCCAGCTTTCTTCTGACCATCTCCAAGTGCTGGATGCAGTTTTGGGGGCTGGCAAGGTGTTGGGCTCTGGCAGTGCCGAGCAGGGATGAGGATGCCCAATTGGGGACTGTGTGTTTTTGGCTGATGCTGGTACAGCTGCCGCCCTTGCTGGCGGGGAGGGAGGACCACCTGCATGCCCCTCTGAATGAAGGCAGCTTTCCTTTTGGGAGGAATGCCGCCGGGGTTACCACAACAGCGCTGCCCCGCGCGGAAGTGGGAAGAAAAGGCCGATGCTTTCTGCCACGGGCGCTCGGTCGCATACTAAGGAAGTGGTGAAGGGGGAATAATAAAAGGCACTGACTTGTCAGCCCGGCTTCGCCGCTACTCAGAGCTTGCCTGAATTAGCAAGGCTGGTGTAATCCATCCTGCACACCACAGTAATGCGGTGATGTTTGAAATATAGGGGGGAAATCCTGGCCCTGTTAAAGTCATGGGAGCTTTTTTCCCAATGAGATCAGCGGAGCTTTCATCTGTTGTGTTTAGAGAGTAAACAAATATTTCCTCAGTGTCTGAAAGTGATTTTGTTGAAGCAAGAGAACAGGGTTTTGGTTGCTTAACTGCGCATGGTAAAAGAAAGGGTGATTTTACAGAATTGGAATGGTTTCTTCTTGGTCTTTCTGGGAAAGGATTTAAGCATCCACGAGGGCTCCCCTTTGCTCTCTTCCTCTGCCTTTTCCCGCTGGCTGGAGGAGTCTCCTCCCTCCCATCAGCAAAGTTTCAGTGGCAAAACCCCCCTGCTGTCCAGAAGCGATTTGAACAGCAGCTCCTGCGGCCACATCCAGCCTGGATGGTTTCAGCTCTCTTTGGCATTGGCCATCGCTTTGCCCTTGCAGTCTGAGGACACGCAAGTGAAATCTCCCAGCTGTGGCTGCCTCTTGCCAATGTTGTCTGGATCTGCTTTAGGCTGTTGGTGAAGGGAGATTTCCTCTTAGGTATCTGAAAATAAGAACTTAGTGCAACTGATGTCTAGCAATTGCATAGTCATTTCTTCAAATGCTTAATAATAGCATCCCTAAATATCTTCTTTGTCTCAGCTGTAAGGTTTTCAAGCGGTGACAACTGCTTCAGGTTAAAAGAGTGGTGTGTGTATAGAAGCTTTAATTTTTTATGAGGAAAATTGTATATACGTTTGCCTTGGGCTTTGTTCCATGGATTTTCCTACCCGGTGCAGTTGGACCCGCAAGTAAACCCCCAGACGTCTAAACCAGACATTTGGAGGTGTTATCTGGTTTTCAAGTCGTGCCTGTTCTTTCTTTGCATCACCCCAACGGAGCCAAAGCATACAGAGAGTGATAATAATCATAATTAAACAAAATCTAACTTAGAGGAGCTTAAGAACCGAAGGATACTGTTCCCTAGGGCACAAGGGGATTATAACTGGCTCTGTTTTGCCTTGGGAGTTACGGTTGCTGGAGGTCTCACATGTTTTGCTGGCAGATGTGGATCTCTCAGGACAAAGCAAGCGCTCTCTGCCCACCCTTGAGCCCGTGTAGTCTGAGAAATGTCTTTCTGCTACACTCTGGACAAGCTTCCCATCTTTATTCAGGCCTGAGCTTCCTGGAAACCCATCAGCTTGAATGTCTGGAGGGAATTCAGTAGTGGTGGTAGGAATATGATAAAGGAAATAGCAATATACATTTGTTTGAGCTCACCTTGCTTAGCTATACAGCAGTTTTGCAGGATATCCCCATGAGTTCATCCTTCTCTTCTAATGGCATGCAGGAATGTGTGAAGGCATTTGCCAGTTTGTAATGGCACACACCAGTTGCATGTGTGTTCAGCAGGTTATTCTCCCAGCTTGGGAGAATTCCTTGACCTCTAGTTCTAATCCCGAGTCTAGGCTGCCCTTCATGTCTGTCCCGAGATGAACTCATGGTTCATGTTTAGTGGTGGTCTTGGCCATCATGGGATAATGGTTGGACTTGATCTTAAAGGTCTTTTCCAACCTCATTGATTCCATGGTTCTAGGATTCATCCCTAGCCTAAGTGTGATATTTCTGGTCTCAGTTTGCTTAAAGGAAAGAAAACAATAAATGAAGAGAAGTTGTATTTCGCAGCGTTGTGGCACTTAAGCCAAATACTTGCGTTGCAATTTGTAATGAATTATAAATGAATCAACAACGTGGCACACATTTAATATGAAAAAATATCCTGTCACATCACACCACCTTCATTTTCTCCTTTCTTTCCAAGGTTTAGGCACACTGGTAAGATTGGCAGATGCAGAGTGTGAACAAGGTAGTTTTCGATTCAGTGGGTACAGCTTGAATTCCTTCATTTTAAGCTGTCAAAACAGCACTTGATTGAGGCTGCAGTTAGCACAAGCACTGTGTGATGTGGAGAGTAGCCATTTCAGCTGTGGCTTCTTCCTGGCCTGTGTGTGGGTCTTCAACCAGGTATCATCTCTATCCTTCCTCCTCTCTAGATGGTCAACTTAGGTTGGATGGGACCACAGGAGTCAAATGGTCCAACTCTGGCCCAGAGTGGGGCCAACATGGACTTTGCATCAAGTTGCTCAGGGTCCTGCTGCTCACTGGGTAACCGTGATGAAGGAGGACCTAGGGATGTGCCCAGGTCAGAATGACTCCTCAGAAGCCATAATGTGAACGTGATCACGACGTTGCTGTGTTGTAACTGACTGATGGCTTTAGGGTTGTCAGCTGAGCTGTCAGTGGGGACCATTGCCTTGGTCCCAGACCATGCACTGATGTTGTCAATAAGCAAAGGTACAACCCCAGCTCCCATGTACCTCACCAGGGGCATACCCAGGTAGTGAAACATTTACAGTGTCTGTTTGTGCGAGTAGAAACTAGCTGAAAACAGAAAACCTGTACTGCAGCTCCAGCCTTTGCTGTACCATCCTGGTGATGACCATAGGGCTTTTGTGACAGTCTGAGATGGTGAACTGCTGATTGTATCCTTTCTAAACTCTCTTTAGTTAAGTCTGGTGTTTATCTAAACAATTCAGCTCCTTTTTAGTGTATTGTAAGCACACTCATTAGCTCCTGTGCTTTGTTAAGGAAAACGGAGTAAAAGCAGTGTATTTGCTGCTTTGTTTTAATGCAATTAAGTCCAGCTTGGGTGAAAGGCTGAGTCTGAGGTTCACACTTCACCAGAGGAAACAGGAAGGTCAGAAACTGAATATTAATACTTGTTTTGTGATACAGGTTCATAACCCTCATGATTTTCAAGGTGTGGAAGTTGTCAGGAGTTTGCCATGTACTTGGGATCAGGAAAAGGAAGCTTTTTTTAGAGGATACTGGGCTCACGTTGGCTTTGCCTGCAAGACTGGGTTGTAAGAGCCTGCTGTAGAGTGGAGCTGTTCTGGTAATGCTCCAGATTGGAGTATACCTCTGTGTTTCCGTGCCCATTTTCTCTCCAGGAACAACACCAGATTGATTAAATCAATCCCATAATGAATCAAAACCATGTTTTGCTGGTGCAGTTGCTGAGCTAAATTCCAGTGTGCCGTTTCCACAGTTCTCTCGGAAGGGTTAAAGCTCGTTTAATTGCCCATTTTGTTACTGCTGGTAGTGTCATAATCTTGCCATTCTGTCATAGAATCATAGAATAGTTAGGGTTGGAAAGGACCTTAAGATCATCTAGTTACAACCCCCCTGCCATGGGCAGGGACACCCCACACTAAACCATGGCACCCAAGGCCTCATCCAACCTGGCCTTGAACACTGCCAAGGATGGAGCATTCACAACCTCCCTGGGCAACCCATTCCAGTGCCTCACCACCCTCACAGTAAAGAATTTATTCCTTATATCTAATCTAAACTTCCCCTGTTTAAGTT
The DNA here is from genome assembly GCF_963264785.1 of Psittacula echo. Taxonomy (NCBI): domain Eukaryota; kingdom Metazoa; phylum Chordata; class Aves; order Psittaciformes; family Psittacidae; genus Psittacula; species Psittacula echo. Next base: position 5,861,364 of record NC_137756.1, on the reverse strand, counting down.
TGAACCCGTTACCCCTTGTCCTGTCACTACAGTCCCTGATGAAGAGTCCCTCCCCAGCATCCTTGTAGCCTCCCTTCAGATACTGGAAGGCTGCTATGAGGTCTCCACGTCATCCATAGGATTTGCTTTCTTCTCACAGGTAGCAGGGAATCCCAAAAGTTCCCATGTTTTATGTTGGCTGCAGTCGTTCTCGACCTTAAATTTCCATGCACATATGAACCCTGTGCCTCATTAGTTTTTAACCTGGGGAGGTTAACTTAGAACAACTGTCAGACGGCTTTGAGGTGATGCTCCAGATCAAGATCAAGTGAGAGTTAGGCATAAAAGGTAATGATGATTCAAAGGAATCTACCAGCAAAGGTCTTTGTGCTGCTGTTAATGCCAGAAGAGCTCTACATAGGACTTTTGTGGGACTCAGTTTTGCTGCCTCAAACAAGAGAGAGATGCTCAATATGGGTTGAGCATGGCAGGGGGGTTGGAACTATGTGATCTTAAGGTCCTTTCCAACCCTAACTGTTCTCTGATTCCATAATACGCTGTTTTATAAGGAAGCAAACTGTTAGGTACGTAGAAACTGTTAGGTGCATTGAGAGAGTGCTGTAGGGATGGTCAGGATGGTGAAGAAAATGGAGAAATAAGGGGGGGGAGGAGAGAAAAGGTAAACTAATGCAGGCTTTAAACTTTTCCCATTGTTTTCTCCATATAGCTTTTTGAGTTCTTGACAGGAGTGTGTGCAGCCATGGAATCCAGACAGGCAGCTTTGAACTGTGCAGTGGATGCACAAGGAATATTGATTCATCCAAGCTTTCACTAACCTGGGTAATAGAACACTTCAGCCCAGAATTGCAAATGGACTGAGCGTTCTTCAAGGTCCTAAAGCCACCAACTGGCTTTTCTTCAATGGAAGGCTTTAGGACTTATCTTTCCAGCACCCTTTTCTTAATAAGATAGGAATGTAGGAATCATTCTTCCTTATGGCCCGGCTCAATGCCCTTTCTATGCCCCGGTTCTGTCCAGTGCTGTTTATTTGGTTGTGTTGGGGTCCTTCTCTTAGAAAAGAGAGGAAAAACCATCTGGAATGCTAATGTAAATTGTAAATCCATAATAGCTGCTATTATGTGACTTTACTATCATTTAGATGAATTTGGTTTTATATACGTAAGAAAGAGCTGTTTTCATTAATTTCCCCCGAGAAGAGATGAGCATCATCACAGGATGCTTTTGTGAGGTTTATTTATGCCTTGACACTGCATCTCACAGATATTGCAGGGCAGAAATTCCCCTCTTCCAGGTTTTAGGCTGGTACCTTATGATTTATCATGCAAGGGGTTCTCTTGGCTTTTTAGTGAAAAAAGAGATAACTGAGTAAGCTTGTTTGGGTCGAAAATGCTCTACAATTCCATACAGCTTTTCATTAACAACTGAAGGAATTGTGTGTTTTTACAGCAGAAACACACATAAGCTGTGATTTGTTCTGTTTCTTTGCTTCAAGTGAGTAATTGGTAGGTGCTTCGAGTAAACTATAGTTGGTTGCCAGTTCTGTGGTGGGAGATTTTACCCAGGGCACCAGGATACATTTTGGTGTCAGAAGGGGATTGAGAAGAGGGAGGGAATGCAATGGTGGTTAATGTGACACGGTGCAAGATGACTTGCAGGAAGGCGGTTTCTCCTGCCACTGCCACCAGTGGTACTTCCCAAGTCACGCATCTCTCTTGAAGGACTGGTTTGGGGTGCCGCATCGGCAGCACTCCGACTTTCTCTCCTCCTTGGGTTTTGTTTGGGTCGGGAAAACAAGCCTTGTTTTCTGGACAGCCTATGCACAGGGTGGTGATGGTGTGTGCCTTCTGCTCTGCAGCAGTACTACAGCAGCACCTTTGTAGGCATTGCGTTTTCTGAGCCCCTCTCCTTGGATTTGCCTGCCAGATGTTTCCCATTCAAGCCGTGTTGGTTTGTTACCACCTTGAAAATTGGCTTGAGGTGGAAATGAATATTGCAATTACATCATTTACTTCTGCATAAATTAGTGTCATTTTCTCTTAAATACTCTGCCATTTTGGACAAGTGTAGTTTATTTAATGTAATAGTAGCAGTTGAAAAGCATAATTTCTGCGATGGGAAAGGGCTTTTTTTTGTGGCATTTACATGCACTGCTCCCAAAGCAACGTGCTGCTGTTGAGGCAGGAATCTGAGCTTCCTTGGAGGGTCAGGCAGCCTGACCACTGTGGGCATCCCAAGATGCTCTTGGCCTTTGTGCTGCTGCAACCACCCCAGGCATGGAAGGAGAAGCAGAGATTGAGTGGAGGGTGCAGAAAGCAAGCAGAGGGCACAGCTTTGCAGGGAGTTGTTCATGGGATCCCTAGTGCTAGTACACAAGAGTTAAATGGAACTATGTAAAATCCTTAATACAGTACTAGATGTTCTCTTTAGGAATCATGAAGCGTGTAACGTCCTTATGTTCTCCAAAGGGTTTATTTGGCAGCCTGTTAGCATCTCACTGTGACATGTCTGAAGGGGGAATAACCAAAATAACAAGGAGCGGGGAAGAAGGCAGGAGTCACCAAATTGCAATAATAACTTCATAGCATAGTACCTTTGAACCTGTGACTCTTATTTCCTTTCCCTGGATGGGTAGCAAAGCTTAATGCCCTTGTAGATAACATTATGCCAGTCAAATTGTGATTATGGCTCAAGGAAGTTTGCCTTGGGCTCCCAGGTGCTGCTGGATTTCAGTGTGTCTGAGGATGAGCCAGTTCATGTAATGCTGGGCAGTGTTTGCTCATTCACTTTGGTCTTCTGCAATTATCCAGATTTTAGGCCTGGAAGCATCTTTGCAGCTAATCAGGAGCAGCATGAAGTTGTAAAGTAAGTATTTCTAACAATGGGAAAGGAAATCTATGCTACAGGTAAAGATTGCTGCTTATGAAGACACAGCAAAGTAGTCAGGGTAGGAAAATAAAAGTAGTGAGCAAAGTAAAGGATTAGGATATTCAAATAGCTGGTGGATTAACGGGGCACAGAGCATACCTTTGGATCTTCACTGTCTTGATTTAAAAAACAAAACAGCTTCCAGCTCATCTGTGATATTAGTTTTCATACAGATACTTTTAATCCTATAGTTCCCATTTTCAGAGCAAACAAAGATGTGTTTATTTTTCTTATAAGCCCTTTTCCTATCCTCCCTGCAGTTTTTCTTAAGCTAATGACCCAGATAGACAGAAAACAGAGGAGAACAGGAGTAGGGTGCTAATGACAGCTTGTAGAAGGCAGCTCTGTGCCACAGGCTCGGTGCTGTCTCCCCCCCACCAAGCAGGGGAGCATCCCTGCCTGGTCCCTATGGAGGAATGCTGAAGGCCACTGTGGTCCCTCCACCACTGGACAGGGAGTCACTGGCATATGGGCTACCCTGGGCTATGTGTGCTTAGGGGCACACACATGTGTATATATTATATTTTAATAAAGAAGTGATCATTTTGCTATCACTGTTACAGTTTTCCATGTGTTGAATGGAAACAGGAAAGCCTATGGTTGTGTCCAGCAGGTTAACTTCTCATCCCTTTGGAGTAGTCCCTTCCTGCATGTTGGCACTCTAGCTTCTGGGTTGTTAGTGTGCTGGAGTGCCTTGGGAAAGGTGCTGCATTCCAGAAGACCAAGATAGGATGTAATCCTATGAAAGCAATGCTAATATTATGAAAAAATGCCATTTGTTTTATAGAGGAATTCCAGAAAGAAGAGCAGCTGTAGGAAGGCCTGGGAACATGGGAAATCTTTCATTGCTTCCCAAACGATCCTGCTATTCTATTTCATATTAAATGGTTTTTCTTGCTCTGTTTGCTATGTTTTGTACTGGGATGGCTTTTCCTCCTTACCATTTTCTAGCTTCTCCCCTTGCTAAAGACAGATAAGGGATTGCAGAACTGGCAGTTTCATGCAAAACATAAGGAAGGATGGCATCCCTCTGTTGTCAGCTTTTTCTGTGTCATCTATGATTTTGCAAGTCTGCATCCTTATGTTTTCCTTTGTTTTAACATCCCAAAAGTTAATGCAGCAATTCAGTATCTATGTACCTGAACGTGTATACGTGTGTGTGTGTATATGCATTTATCTATGTATAAACATAAGTACACATAATCTGCCCAGTCAAAATAGTTTTCCTACACATCTATTGCTGACCAGGTGCTCTTTCTATTCTATGATTCTCTGATATGGAAGTGGATCTTTATCTGTTTCAAGGGGGGATGTATACACGGATTGACCTCTGTAATTTGAAGTGCTGCCTACCCATGGGATGAAGGCTGTGTTTATAATAAAACAGTATGGTAAACTCTTCATAAAGTGAAAGGGAATACAAGAGATTGGTTGTAATTGTCTGAATTTTGGAAGGCTGAAGAACTCTATACGCATTAAGCATTTACTTGCCTAACTCCAGGATGTCTGCTTCTAAAACCTTTAGAAAGCAGCGTTCTCATACAAATAATGCCATTATCCCTTGTGCTCGCATTTATAATGTAGAGGTACTCCAACCATTGTTAATTAAAAACAATGATGTGGGTGGAGGAAAGAGTATCAGTAGCCCTGCAGGTGCCTTGCTTGTGCTTCCTTAAGTGTGGATCTCCAGGAGCTTCACCAGGAAGAAGAAATACCAGTGTTCTTATCCTGTTTGCAGGTGGAAGGCATTGGAGAAGGGAATCTGCCCCCTGCTCCCCAGCGTGGGCTGTGCTCCGTGTGCATGCAGCAAGAGTTTGTTTTCTGTGTGCGTTGCATCTCTCTTCATGGCAGTAGCTGCTGGGAGGCATTTTCCTTGGGTTTGGGGTTGCTCTTTCTTTAATTACTGTACATTATGTACAGTGTGTGTATGTTATATGCACCTGCTGTTGGAGACAGAAAACTCGCTGGTTCATCACTTGGAAAAACACACACCTGACTGTAAGCTCTGCAAACACTTAGGTTTGCAATAATCATGTTCGGAGCATAACATTAAGCAGCCTCTTCCCCCAAACCCAGTTATTTTATGTAGTGCCTCAGCTGATTTATTCAGTGCCCTTTCTCACGAGCCTGTCCTTTTTAAAAGGAATGGATTTCCAGCAGGATCAGGTTTTCTTTCTGACTCTTTTATTGCTTGTTGCTTTAGAGATGATTTAATCGCTGTAAAACTGGGCTTCGTACTTGCCATTCTGTATTATATTGCTACTTAACAAGCTGTAGTAAATGCATGGGAAAATCAAATCAGGAAACGGAGCACTAGGCAATAGCAAGGAAAACCTTTCCTTTTCTTCACTACTGTTGCCGCTGATGGGAAGTGTATGGAATCAGGTTACTTTTGAATTACCTTCAAGCTGGAGGAAAAAGAAAACAACAGCTTGGGATAATGGGTAATTTGAAAGTAACTACACAGAAACACCACTAAAAACGGTGGGCTGTAACTTGTAGCTCAACCTCTGCCTTCTCAGCTGAACCACGTGCTTTACCTGTGCATGTAACAGGGCGTTATTTGTATGGAGCCTGCCATAGTGTGGAGGTTTAAAGGCAGCTTGAATGAAGTTAGTGCTGTGGAAGGGGACTCTCCTTCCTCTGATCTCAGGAAATCTTCCCCAGAGGTGGCAAATCTGGGTGCTGGGCAGCAGATCTGACTTGTGATGGGCACACGGACTGGTGGGCAGCCACTGATGCAAGGTTTGGCTGGTTTCACAAGTCAAAAAAGTGGCTTTAGCAAGGAAGAGCCATGGCATGTGGCTAAAGTAGTGGTTTCCAAGGAGGGGAGCCCTCCCAAATCACAGCATGTCCCTGAGAATGGAAATCAGGTGCCTCTGAGGGCCAGAAACCAACATGAAGCTTCATCATGATGTGTCTGAAGGCAATGTCAAAGCTCTCAGGGCTTCCTCAGTATATGATCAGGGCTGTGAGAACCCCAGCTTCTTTGGGCAGGGAGGTCTGAGCTGCTAAATACAAACAGTCTTGTCCTCTACCATGGTCCTTGTTGTGACCCCCATTTGCTTTTCTGCAGGAGGAGAGGTATTGCAGGGGGTCAGGTGCTTGGGGCTTGCAGATATGTCCCCCACAGGAGAAGATTATGTAGAAAGATCAAGTCCCCTATGGCAGGTAGGATGCAGAGGATGTAGGTACATGGGAAAAGATGGACACTGCAGTGTCATGCTCTGAGCAGAAATGTAAGTGGCACTGTTGGGGTGTAATAACTTGCTTGCAAGGAAAGTTTCTTTCTAATGTCTGTTCTTTAATGCTTGGCTTATGCCCTTGAAGCGAGATGTCTCACATCCCTAACACAGCCACGGTAATTTCAGTCTAAAAGTACCCTATTTGATTAAGAACCGGCCATGAAGGCAAATATCAAATCTCCAGGTGGAAACTTGGCCTGGCAGGAGAGGATGAGAAGTTGCTATTAAGCGAGGCCAGGCTGGGGCTTCCCCTCCGCTGAGGGCCGCAGCGTGGCACGGCCCATTTGTCACAGCAGGAGTATAAATTTGTTTTCTATTACTGACAGGTATTTGTCCTTTCCTTTATTGCAGCAATAATTTCTTCCAAATACCTTTAAAAGAAGAAAGAAAGGAAGTGGTGAGAACATGAAAGTTTGATCTTAATTTTGTCCTAACCTTTACAAAAGCGATTAAATTCCTCCTGCAAGAGACACCTCCAGCCTTGCTCTACCCAGATGGAGCATCAAGGTGCCTGTGAAAGGGATGAGCTCTCCACCTTGTCATAGTCCTTAGAGTATGAAAAGGTGGGGGCATTTCAATAACGAAAAGAGATGATGCGGTGTGATGGAGAAGCATGGAAACGTTAAAATGGTCTTGTTGAACTGGAGGGGTCTCTCTGTGCTACCAAGGTGCTTTCTTGGGGTTTTTTTCCCACTTTTAAAGTTTTATGCTTCCCTATAAAATCCTGGGACACTTTGGTGCGACGGTGCGGCAGCAAATGATCACGGCAAGTGGAGGAAGGAGGGAAGTTGTTTTACATCAGAGGTAGATAATTGCTTTTCTTGACGGTTTATGGCAAAACTGTGTGCCTGGCAATGTGCTGGTGCCCAGGACAGAGCTGCGGGCAGGAGGATGGGATTCAGCGTGTTTGTCCTGGTGGCTTTATGGAGCAACCTGTGCCCATGAAACTCTGCCCCCGGAGCAGCAGGGCATGGAATCATAGCATGGGTTGGAAAGGACCTTAAGATCATCCAGTTCCAATCCCCTTGCCACGGGCAGGGATGCCTTCCACTAGAGCAGCTTGCTCCAAGCCCTGTCCAACCTGGCCTTGAACATTTCAACTGTGGAGTTCAGCGACTGTCCCAGGAGGACTGGCCTGTCCCTGCCATCCTGGACTGATGTGTCCTGGTTGTATGGTCTGCTCCCAGCCTTGAGTTTATGGTCTTGGCACCATTTCCACCCTGGAAGAAGCCATACACTGTTTCTGTCCCCCCGTTAAATGGCTACAGCATAATTTTGCTGTAGTAAATTGGGGTGATGCAGTGGTGCTGGAGGTGCTGATGCAGCTGGCTTTGCAGGAAGAGGAAAAAAAAGGATTTTGTTGGTTCTTTTATTTTCTTCTGCTTTTTAAAGTGAAAATCATAGAAATCTCAAGGGAGGATGTGAATTTGTTCATCAGCCTTTTTAGTTCCTCTCTGCAGTGTCTTTTTTAACCCCCTCCACAAAAGCAGCCTGTGAGGATGCTGACCGAGGCTGCTTTAATAACAGGAGGTGACAGAGGCATGAGGCAGAAATGCATACTGTTGTTTTTAATGGGTAAAATAGATAAAAGTAGGAGCTCTGCTTGCAAACACCTGGGAAAGAGCATCTTTGGCACAACACAGGGTACCTGGGAACAGGGCAGAGGCAGCAGTGCTGGGGATGGCTTTGGGGGACTGCTGTGGCTGTGGCAGCTCCAGCTCAGGCACTGGTTTCTTAGCCCCCCTTCAGGATGCTCAGTGGTGTTTTGACTCCTTTGCTTTAGAGTCTGGTTTAAGTGTTTTATCTATATAGTCAAGCTCTTTGCATGATGCTCTACTCATTAAGAACAGGTCACCGGGAAGTTTAGCAGCAGCAAGAACTGGGAATCCCTGTTTCAGCTCCCCTGTTTCTGTTTATCAGCATTCATCTTCACCTGCTTGCCTTCAAAGTAAAGCTGTTATAGCTGGTTTTCTGACACATGCTATATGGGCATGCAGATACGTGCTGCTGTGCTGCAGGAGGGGTGAAAACGCACATATGCTCACATGGCTTCAGGGCAGGATTCACCAGTATCAAGACCATCGCAGTACAGTCTGTAGATGGACAGGATTTTGAAGCTCTGAAGCACTGTGGTGTTCACCCAGTGAAAAGCTACTCATGGTTGGCACATTGTTGGAAACTGGCAGGCTGCAGACTGTGGTTACAGGTTGTAAAACATCCCTAGTGCTGATGTGTGACTGTTTCTCTTGCTTAACTTTTTAACTGGGGAAGTGAATAGCTAAAGAAGTGATTCAAGCAAAGGTGCAAAACAAGGGGGGAGTGGGCAGAGAAGAAGAGATTTACCAATGGGTTTGTGAAGAAACCTGGTGAGTTTTGTGCTATGGTCCTTATAGAATCATAGAATAGTTAGGGTTGGAAAGGACCTTAAGATCATCTATTTCCAACCCCCCTGCCATGAGTTATACTGAAACAGATAAAGGTGGGATTCAGAAGCATGGACAAAGTGGGGTTCAAACATTGTTCCGTCTTGTAATGGGATGTTTGTTTGCATCAGCCACATATTGAGGTGCATGGATGTACCCATACAGGTCTCTCCGAGACAAAGGCTTTTCAGTGGAGCACGTGCAGTGAGTGCAGGGGATAGGGCTCCTTTTCCATCTCCCCATCTCACCCTGGGAAAGCCATACCCCCGTAGCTTTCCTGGGATGAAGAGCTGGAGGAGGTTGGGCTCTGCTGCAGTGCTTTTGCCAAAGATGGGGATTGTCTCTGAACATGGGAAGACACCAAGGAAAGCTGGCTTGTCTGTCTGCAGTGAATGGCCAAATTAATCTCTAACAGGAGGAGGCACAACTCATTGCTGGTATCAATCACTTCTCTATGGTGGTGACAGCTTTAAGCCTGAGCTCCCGAGTTCATTTAAACACCACTCAAATCGATGACATGTTTTGAAATACAGCGAGGGACACATTCATAGAAGAGAAATCCATAGAGGGTTATGGGATGCAGAGAAACAAGCGGTGGCACAGGGCGTCCCTCGCCACGAGCCACTGAGGACCAGGAAGGATTCTGAGAAATACAGAGGGATGAATGGTGGTGCCTGCTCCAAATGCATGCCTGGTTTGGAGCAGGTTTGGAACCTTCATTGGCTTCAGAGGAAGCACAACAGGCTGAAGGCAGCTGAGGTTTTCCACATGCCCTCGCTCTGTTTCTGGAGCTGTGTGTTCCTCAGACCGACCCTTACACCCCTGAGGTTTCCTCATGGAGAACCCTCTTTCAGCAGATTCTTTATCCACTATCAAGGGAGTGTTTACAGCGGCTAAAGCTCTTAAGTGCCTTGTCTGGGAGACTGATGGTGATAATTAAAGCAGTGCTTTCCAGCCCTCTGCTCTTGGTGGAATTGCTGGAAAGTGGGGAGCGGGATTGTGCTAGCCAACAGGAAGCCTGGAAATCCACGTTCAGCGATTTGGTGTGTGTTATTTCTTTGGCTTGTTAGCATGTCCTCGCTGCTGGGTTGCAGGTACCTCGCTTGTAAAATCCTCCAGGTAGGGGAGAGAATTGCCTGACAGTTGAAGGTCCTATTTCTTTTCCCCTTCTGTGCCGAAATTGAAGTGCATCATTATGTGATGTAATTGAATCAACATAAACCCCCTGCGTGTTGATTTATGAAATGAGGGGGAAGGGAAGTGTCTTTTCCTTTTGCCATCTCTTAAGTCGGGTTCCTTCTCTCTTCCCAGCTTATTCCAAGTCTGGTTCTCTCTTATGGTCCTGCATTGCCTGATTCTGCAGGAGAGCAAGGATCGCCTGAGCACTGTGCGGCTGCTGCCCCAGCATTGCCCCATCTGCAGCTGTGTTGTGGCCCATGAGGATGTCTCATTGATCCTTTCATCTGCCCATGGCATGGGCCCATCCCTGCTCAAAACCATACAGTACCAGCAGTGCTTGGTGTAGGCAGCATGCTTCTGCCCTGGCTGTCCTGGGAGGAGACCAGAGGTGTTGCTCCTGGGCCTGTCTGAGGCTGGATCCAAGGACTTAGCTTCATTTTTTAACCTGGGAAGCGTGGAATAACTATTAGAGAAACTGAACTATGGCCATCGGGGTCTGACCTCTGGATAAAAGTAGGACAGTTGGTTCTGAAAGCAATAATGGAATGGGAGCATCCAAAAAGGCATCCTGTGTGAAGCCCCAGAGTGCATCAGGTGGAATCAGCCTCCAATGCCTGTATCCATTACCCAAATCAGCACTTAGCAGAAGAGGGGCTCTTCTGCCTGCTGTGCTTAGCGGCTTCTTGCTCCTATGAGGAGGGGATAAGCAAGCAGTCATCTGTTTGAACCTGCTATGTGCTGTCGTGTGTGTAATCACTGCTGCACATCGCCTCCCTGGCACTGACTTCTCTCCAGGAGCTCAGGGATGATATTACAGTATCCTCAAGAGGTTTAATGCTAGCATAAAAAATGTGATCAATATTCAGTTGACTTCAGTATTCAGTTGTAGTGTTTGATTACATTTAGCTGCTCTCTGTTAGCATCATTGGCCACGGCATCCTCTTGGTACAGCACTGAAACCTTAGGCTGTCGTTGACATCCAAATCCTATTTTTGCTGAGACACCCCCATAAGCAATGAAAATAAATGTACTGATATGTTTATTCCGAGGTTTCTTTAGTGAGGAGGTGTTTAATAAGCACCTACCAATGGAAACAAATTAAGTTCCTTGAGTCACAGCTGGAGTTGCAACTTTTTCTTCCTTGATTATCAAGGAATATATTCAGCATGGAAGAATTCACAGCTTACAAAGACAGCTGGTTGCTAAATAATATAATTAAAGTAAATACAGCATAACAGGGACCAATTCCCAGCTTCCTAATGAGCAGAAAGTTGGTTTGGGGTGAGGGAAGTGCATGAGGTGGAGGGAAGGAAGAAGGAAAGAGCAAAGAAAAGCTAGGGGGGGAAACCAGAGAGCAGGGTGCAAGAGGGAGATGAGAGATGCCTCCGCACCAGAGCCTGGAGCTACATGATAATGATAAATGCTCCATCCCTGGCAGTGTTCAAGGCCAGGTTGGACACAGGGGCTTGGAGCAAGCTGCTCCAGTGGAAGGTGTCCCTGCCCGTGGCAGGGGTTGGAACTGGATGAGCTTTAAGGTCCCTTCCAACACAAACCAGGCTGGGATTCTATGAAATCTAAGCTTTTCTTACAGATCATTGACTGCGCAGACCACATGCTGAGTAAATTCGCTATTGGTGTTTGCCATATTGAAACCTTTGTGAGAGGAACTGATTTATTTGCTGCTTAAACATGTAGAACAGTAGCATATGTGGAAACACATGCAGGAAATGTGAGGTGTAAGGTTTGTGATGTTATAAGGTTTTTCAATGGGCTTCTCTACCCTTGCAATGGAGAGCACTTGTTTACGCTGTGTTCTGATTGCTCTGTGAGGTGCACTCTGAGCCTGTGGATGGCACATGCAGGAATCACCAGCCTGGTGGTGCTGGGAGGGGAAGAAGCAGCACTTTACACATCCCTGAGCCCCTGGTGCTGCCCAAGCCCCGTTTTGCTCAGTGGGCAGCCTTGCAAGCATGTAGGCTTATTGGAGATGCTGGTTTTGTAGCATTAGATGGCCTTTTCCCTTTGGTTTAGTTACTTCCTGTGTGTGTGTCCTAGGAAAACAATGGAGATGGTTTGGTGTTGCAGGCAAGGTGGGTGCCTAACAGGGAGAGAAGCCATCAGCGATGGCTGCCCCTGTCCAGGCAGTGTTAGTAACACTTTGCCTCATTTCCATAGGATTTTCCAGTGCTCTTCAAAAGGCTAAGTTTGGGAAGAGGTGACACAGCAGCAATTGAAGGATTGCTGGAGGTGTTCAGTGGTGTAGAGCCTTGCTGTGAAGTGATGTATAGAGACAAACACTGGTCCTGAGGGCACTTTGAATTTATCCCTGTGTCACAATAGATAGTTAAATTTCAATGTGGGTCCAGTACTTGCCATTTCAGTAGGTTGCAATCAGCCTGGATTGATATTACCTAAATAAATCAAAGCGCTGCATAGCACATCCATTTCTTCTACAACAGAGCCATGTGCATTGTATGAGGATGAAAGAAGTTGGTACAGAAGCTCTGACAGGTGTTACTGTAGCTACAGACCAATGCTGCAGTATAAAGGACCAAATTTTGGCATATAGCAGACTCCTAAATGCAAGGAGCTCGCCACTGCAGCATCAAGCTGGTGAATTACTGTGATTGCTTGCACAGAGATCACATCATCTATTGAATGGCTACTATGGTAGTTGAGCCATACCATCATCTGCCCAGGCTGGCCCTGTTTCATGGCTGTGGATAGGGCATTCTTCATAGTAATTAAACATGCCAGCCAATTTGAAGTGGCTGCATTCTGTCTTGGGACAGGTCAGCCTCAGGCAGCGCCCATCAGTTATGCCTCCTTGGAATTCATATGTGTTTTTTTCCTAGGGAAATGTTTTTTCTTGTTACTATTCCTGGTCACATCTGGAGTGTGTTTTTAAGTGCATTTCCTTACTGTTCCCACTTACTGTGCTTGGGTGCATGCTGTGGAGCTGCCTCAGGATGCCTGTGCTCAACTTCTTTGGGCTGAAACTGGAACACTGAGGCACTGGAATGGGTTGCCCAGGGAAGCTGTGAATGCTCCATCCCTGGCGGTGTTCAAGGCCAGGTGGGACAGACCCTTGGGTGCCATGGTTTAGTGTGGTGTCCCTGCCCATGGCGGGGGGGTTGGAACTTCATGATCTTAAGGTCCTTTCCATCCCTAACTATTCTATGATTCAATGAAAAACTCTGGTGGGTGTTGTGCTCCGAATCCATGTTAAGGCTCTGTGATTGCTCACAAGCGTTTAGCCCACAGGATTGGGTTGGACCAAGCCTGCATTAACATTCCCCAAGTGTATATGCTGTGAGTGTTGGGTCCTGGCTGCTGCTTTGTTTCATTTTCTAGGTCCCTTGGCATTGCTGAAGTCCATTAGCTAACATAGGCACGAGGGAAGGTGCATGGATGTGGATGGTGTATGTGCACCCCAAAACATGCTGTATGTCCAGTGGGGCAAAAGGAGTGGCTCCGGTTGTCTCTGCCTTTCCTGCACTAGGATATTTCCATGCAACGTGGTATAAGAGTGTTAGAGGGCATCTCCTTGCATGTTGTCTTTCACTCCAGACAGCCTTTTACTGCTTGCCATCCTACTGCTTGCCATCCTCTCTGCTCATTGCTACTTTCCGAGATCCTAAGAAAACCTCTATAATAAATCCACCTGACCTGATTTTGGCTGGGGAAAGCAGACTGTTTCCCATCTTAGAGCTCCATCTTCCAGTTTCATGAAGTCTTTTAGCTCAGGTTTGCAGTTCTTATTACAGGCACGTAGGGAGATAACCACATCTCTGCTTTCCTCTTCTCTTTTCAACCCACCATGAATTTTCTGTTGCTGTCCTGCCTCATTTGTTTCTTCCTCTAACTCTCCTCATTAAATAAATTGCAGCCAGAATGTCCTGTCAGACCAACAGTAAATGAATATATTGCAGCCCAAACTTCAAAAAGGAAGAAAGAATATAATTACAATGACCCACGTCCTTACCCCATCACGGGCAGTGATAAAACGGCTATTGGCTTAATTGGGAACAAGGCAATGCTCCCCCTAATTTCGTGTTGCTGCTTTATTAACATTAATAACTTGGTTTTCCCAATATGTATGGCGAGCAGTTATGCTAGTTGGCCAAAATCTTCCTTCTTTGGTCTAATTGTGAGGGAAGTTTTGTGGCTATAGGCCAGCAACCTCCTTGGTTGAGCTGGTACAAAGGGGTAGCACCTCCATTGGCGAAATCAAAAGAAGCTCTGCAATATGAGATAGGAAATAACATACCGAGCGGGTATAAAATGCTTTCATTTGGCTCTGGCATGTTTTTGTTGAAGTTCTAAAACGAAAGCCATATGGAGATGATCTTTCTGGTTTCTGTATTGAAACAGAGGAGCTTGGGGGCAGAACTGTAAATGATGTGGTTATGAGATGACTTTGCACTCGTAGGTATGTTCCCTCATCTTGTTATATTGCTGCTTCTAGGAATCAGGTATTTAAGTTTACATTGCAGTACTCTTGATGGTTGGAAGCCTTCGGTTTTGTACATGATGCTATACATCAGTTTTACAGTTCTCCTGGTAGTTTAAAGGAAAGGGAGAAGATGCTCTCATGACTCTCAGCAAGACCTTAAAACTCTCTGGCACTCTGTTTTCCCTCAGGACAAGATATATTCTGGTCATCTACAAGTGTACATTTTTCAGTGACTGCAATTTTTGGTGCTGTCTGGCAAGCAAAGCTACTTATTTTGATAGAGAGACGGTTTCCATCCTTCTTGACTTTAGGAGTAAAGAAAGCAAAGAGCCCTTCAGTTCTCTTTTCCTCTTCAGCATATACACCGTGTCATTATACAGTAAACGTGTTATTCCCTTTTGCTCCTGAAACACCTTTTCCTTTCAGTCACTCGCTGTTGTGGAAGTGTTTCTGGCACTACACACTGCAGCTTCTTTGTTCTACAAACGACAGTGAACTAGAGGCAACACTGGAGCTGGATTGAAACCCTTCACTGTAAAAAGGAAAGGGGAAACTTTACCCTTGCGTGTTAGTGCGTGAGTCATGATATAAAAGCACATCACAGACTGGATTTTTGTTTGGTTTTCCATCATGCTTCCTGACTTGGTCACGTTTCTGTGAGCTGATGGAGTAGAAATGGGTAAGTTGTGTGTATGGAGAGAGCTTTTGCTGTAGCCCCTCATCACCTACCAGGAATGTCTTTCCACTTCTTTTTGTGCCACTTGTGGTTTTCCAGGTGTGTTGAGCAGTTTTCTGGATTTCAGGGCATCACAGGTTAGTCTGAGCTTGCCTTTGCTGCCTTGGGGAGTTAAAATGAGCTGCTTGGGGTGGTACCCTATGGCACAGTGGCCACCAGGCAGGCAGCATACCTGAGCATGGGAACACCTACTTACCTCTTTGTGCTGTAGATTCAGACTGTGCTATGGACAAGTCATTTTGATTGTTCAAAGGTGTTGCTGCCAAAATACAAATGTCTTTTTGTCTGTGCTTTGGTTTTGCTTGGATCTGTTCTGAATGTAAAAGAAATGGTGTGTGCAGTTACGGCACACATTGGATGTCTTGCTGGAGGAGGTGCTGTGTCCTCACAGAAATGAATGCCCACTGAACTGCTGCAGAAGAGACATGGATTACCAGCTGAAAAAGGGGTTGTTTTGTGGAGGAAGAGCAATGAGCTGCCGCCATGGGTGCCTGCATTGCCCTGCTGCTGGAAGCGATCAGGCAGCCACACCATTCACTGTGGCTGCAGAATCGGAACCATGTTGTGAATGCAGTCTGAACCTGGCATGGCTGTTCCAAAGCTGTGTCCTATCCTGAGCTAAGACACACAGCATCCCACTGTCAGGGACACAAGGAATCATCTCCATCCTGGTTGAACATCACCGCAAAACACACGTGTTTGTGACACCAGCAGAAGATAGGTGCTTGCGTGGACCTCCTGGCCTTCCTCTGTAGCTGTGGCATCAGGAGCTGGCTGATGTCTGTGGCCTATTTGTCACCCGGAGGCTAAAACAAAAGGGTGAGAGGAAATTAATGAATGTTAATATATGCTAGTTTAATTGAGAAGTGCTGCTTTCATCAGCTGCTGTTTGAAGAACAGACTTAAGTATGTTTGTAAGCTCAAACAAATGTTGGCTTTTTAAAGCTGTTGCACAAATACAAGGATCTTGCTGCCTTTAAAGAGGTTTAGAGCTGTGAACTGTTCAGTACCCCTAATCTATGGGTGAATAGTGCGGCTGGGATTCAGCAAAGCCTATTAATAGTAGTATTTTTCTACTCAGTAGCATAAACCATGCTTAAGCCAAGCCAGCCTTAAAAACCTAAGTCTTACACCTTATTTTGTGGGTAATTCCAGCAGCACAGCACCCAGCCTGTTACGTTACTTGGAACAAGCAGAAATCCATCTCATTCCAGCTTTCACTGCATGAATATGTTTTGCCTCTAGACCTCGCAAAGGCTTCCCCTGTGGTTTGAGGAGCCCCAAGAGGTTCTGCATGCCACCAAGATAGTCTGGCTGTTCCTGCCACTCTGCTCATCGTATCCAACACAGAGGAGTCTTGGGGCGGTAATGGGCTGGGATGCCCTTGTGTCCTGAGGTTCAAGTGCTGTCTGCCTTAGAATCTTCTCTAAAACTCTTTTCAGGTGAAATCAAGGTCATTTCTGTAAATTAATTACACTTGAGAGGTCCAGTGCAATGCAATGGAAACCAAAGCAGCTTTTCAAGCTTGGTGGAAAAGTCTGAAGGCTGCGGCCTTGGTTTGAAGTGTAGTTATGGTTACTTGGCTTCTGTGGAACAGAAAAGTTGGTGCCTAATCCACCAGGCAGGTAGCAAAGATAAGACACATTAAGTACAACGAGTAGCTGGAAAACCTTGAGCAAGTGTGCTTTGGGAAGGGATGCATATTAATAAATAAACATGACTTCAGTGGGTGAGTTCACGCTCAGCAATATGCATGTCGAGCATCACTGCCTCTGTCTCTGCATGCGAACCCAAAATAGGGTTGTTTCTTTGAGACGTGGTGCTTGAGGTATGGGAATCAGGATGTCCTTGAGTTCAAAGTGAAATCCGTGCTTGAAAGCAGGATATGAGGGTCCCTGTGTTCTGCTTAATTAATTCTTGTGATTTCCTATGGAAACAGCCCTTTTGTCATTTCATCAGTAGCAAAATTAAGATGTGGTCCGTGCTCACTAGCAAGAACAATAAGCTTATTGTGCTCTGCCATGTAGCGCTAACCTTTCTTAAATACAAGCACGGATTCAGATCTGTAATATTAGGCATAGCTTGCTGATGATGCTGTCCGAGGCCTTTGCAAACCGGTCTTCTCTAATTGAGATAAAACCTGGAACAACAGACTGTCCTCCAGCTCTGATCTCCAGGGAGAGGAGACAAGCATCCCTTGCCGCAGCATGAGGATGCTCAGGGCAATGCATATATTTGTGCAGCGTTTTCCACCCTCCTCCCCACTTAACCAGGGTTTGTTTCAACCTACTCAGGTTTCAGTAGTGAGCAGAAACCAGTCCTTATTGCAGTGCAGCAGTGAACCACCACTGCTGGCTCTGTTTGGACTGACACAGGCTCTGTCCGCGCACAGACCGCTATTGATTTGGCCGGCACAGATGCCGATTCACAGGGAAGAGGCGTTTGTCTACCAAAGCCCAGCTGAAGGGCAGGGAAACAGAAACCCAAGTATGGGGGTTGTTTTGTTGTAAAAGCGTGCAAGAAGGGGGTTTTTGTGACTCTGGGCAGATTAATTTCACTTTTCCTCCCCCTTCTTACTTGTGCGTTTAGCAAAGCTAAATCAAAATGCAAGAAGCCGCTGGATGTGGTCATGCTGCATCAGATACTGAAAGAGCCCCAGTTGTGACCAGGAGTAGCTGGGCAAAGCAGCCCCTGTATGCAGAGACTAATGGCATCTCCCAAGGGTAGGCATTTTCAAGTAAATAATCCCATGTAGTTGTTTGGTTTAGTCCCAGATAACATCAGGAAGCCTAGATAAATCAATCTATCTCATTTCCTAGGTGCTTTGACGTGCGGGTGGAGAAGCAGTTGGATGCGTGTGTTGCTTTTATGAAATTCTATTGTTTTTTCCTTTGGTTGCGTATTTATGTCAAGTTAATATTCTTTACACGTAAAGTTCTTGTGGCCAAAACAGGATCTTTCTAAAAGAAGATAATAGAACTATTTTGAATGATCTTCTAATGTTTGTAGATAACCCACAGCCGCAGTGCTCTGGGATTAATTCTGGTGTAAGAAGAGGTAAATTGGAGGCTGGGTACAGGTTCTATATACATGTGTGGGAAGGGTCTGTTTTGCTGCCTGAGGGTGATGGGGAATGGAGAGAAGGTACCACCTGAGGAAGGTATTGACCATGTTTCCACCTGTAGGAAAGATGCACGGGACCAGCTCTAAAAGGTGGAGGTACCTTGCTTGCCACACACAGCATTCAAGGCTAGAGAACAAGCAAGTTCACCCTGGTGTAAATTAAGCAAACAGTGATTAAAATGTGGAGGCTGGGAAGGGTCTTTTCCCCCTAGGGCAGCCCAGAGAGCCTTTGTGGTCTCCTGGTAGTAAAAGGAGACATTTAGGAGGGAGGCAGCACTCTCAGGAGGGTTCTCTGGAAGGCAGAGCAATGCATAGTGTTTGAGTTCTTTGGGAAGAAGAGAAGTGAGCATTAGGAGTATAAAACTCGATGACTACTAACAGCCGTCTGCCACAAGTGCTCTGCAGAGAGCAGTGATGCTTATTTTCCCACTCTGTTTTCTGTCGTTCCAGAAGCAGGGAAGCAATGCCCAAAGTCGAATGCAGAATAAAACAGAGCAGGTTTTGATTGTGCTGCACAGTCAAGTGGAAAAACGAGGTAATGGGGACTCCAGTTCTGAATGTGCCTTAAGTGTCCGAAGTCCAGCTGCTTGCTAGGGTGATGGGTAGAGTGCTGCATCCTTTCCTTACTAGAGCTGCTGTAAGATTAACTCTGGTCTGGTTATGGAGGTATTACCTAGGTTAGAAAACTTGGCACGTCAAGACTAGATTCTTTTAGATGAGTTGGTGGGAAAAACTTGCTCTGTTTTCTTCCTTCCTTCAGCACTGAATTAGCCAGGATGCCTGGAAATAAAACTCAGTGACAGCGTTTCACTATGTGAAAGGAAATGCTCTTTATTCCCCTCCCTGAGGTTATGCTTTTGCCCATGTGTGAGCATTGCTCACTCTTCCTGCAGCTTCTAGCACTGAGCACAGGAATGTGCCCACCAGCAGTGGAGTGGGGAAATAGTGATGGAAGGAGAAACTACTGGCCATGGAGGCTCTGGTTAGACTTTGAGTAACGTACCTTATTTACTGAGTTTGGAACAGAAATAGTCAGAAGTCGTAGACAGACATGAAAAGGATTTTGTAAGTTGACAAGCACCAGCAACATCTGCCAAGTTGGGCTCAACTGATGCTCAAAATGAGGGGCAGCATCAGAACTGAGCCAAGAAATGAAGTCAGAGCAAGGGCACAGTGCCGCAGCAAGGGCTGGAGGGCTCAGGGAGCTCTGGTCTCCCAAATCGTTTCAGACTCTCTGGTTCTTAGGGAGAAACGGGGTGCTGTGCATGGGGGCTCCCCACCAAAGTAGGTATTTGTACTTAGGGTGCATGCTCTTTTCTCAACAATCTTTCCTCTCTTCCCCATGTTAAATAAGTACCATCCTGTCTGCAGCATGGCTTGATCTTTTGTGGGCTACGGAGGAATTCAAGGGAAAAAAGTGCTATATTCTTCATGATTCTCCTTGACAAATAACCGTGTTTTTTATATATATATGTGTGTGTGTGTGTGTGTATATATATATGTATATATACACACACACACACACACACACACATATATATATTTAATAGTTTTTTGTCAAGCTGCCTTGCAGGGATGCCGAGTCCTAAGCAGTGTTTGTGGGTGAAACAGGTATTGCCCACAAGTTGACATTTTTACTGTCTCTCCTACTGTGGGCACCTAAATACACAGCAAACCAACGAAGCCAAAACACATTATGCAACCAGTGACCTTGATCAGGTTCAAAATTACCTTAAACATTAAGCAGTGGCAAGCGTGACTTGTACTGTGGGAAGCGTTTTACGCAGCGTTCAAGCATGATTGCCATAGTCTGGGGTCTGGGTTTGACTTTAGTATGCTCCTGGTTTTCCAAGTTAATTTATAGAGCTCTGGGGGTAGCTCCTTGGTATATGATTGACTAAATAATACTCTGATTTGCTGAGAGGCTTTTAAAGTTCACTGCTTTCACACCAGGTGTATTTGTTTGTTCTAATGCAGATCACTTCCTCTCATAGTTGTGCCATCTTCTAAGCAGAGCCCGGTACAGCTTCTAATGACATCAATTGGATTACAGGGTCGAACAGCAATGTCTGAAAGGATTTTTTTGATTAGCCAAATGCTATTGAGCCAGTTGTTTCGCTCCCTTTTGACACACACATTCATTTTCAGATGTGATTAACAGATTAAATGGCGAATTTTGGTGAGAGGTTTGAAGGCAGCCACTGTTTGTGGAGTGGCTGCAGGCATCGCAATATCCTTCTCACTTGCTTGGAAATTCACCCATTGCTTCCAGTAGAAAATGAAATAAGTTTTTAGACCTTTTAAGTATTACTCATGGCACAGTCATTTTAATTGTTGTCAGTTCCTGCCTCGTAGTGAAAGAACATGGAATTGGAGTGTCCCGTTGTAAATGTATTTGTATTTCACAGCAGTGCTGAAGAGGGAAGGTTGAAGACAGGATGTAGCCAGGGCAGTGGTGAGCGCGGCAGCGAAGTGAGGGCATTAACACTGTTTCAGGATGGGGCTCATTTCTGTTTCTTCCCAGGGAACATTGGCGTTTCTAGTTCATTAAGTTCCAAAATAGGATTTTAGGCAGAAATTCCAAGTTTTGACAAGCTATTTGTCTTTACACTTAAGGAAAGACAGGCTTCCTGCTGAATGAGGGAATCTGGCAGGAGTTTATTCTCCTTTCCCAGTAGTCCGTGATTGTCACTGTACTTCACTAAGCAATGATAGAGTTGTATGCAGGGATTTCTTCCTTCCAAAACCTATTTTCTCATCTTTCTCTAGCAGCCCACCTCAAAAGATAATAGTTATCTCAGGGATGTGCCAAGGGCTCCGTAAGGACCGAAGGGAGTAGAAAGTCAGAGAAGGGGCATCTCAGGAACAAAGTAGGTTGGATTGGGGGCAAAAAAAAGTGGAAAACAGGCTCAAAGCTGTGGAGGAGAAGTGGAGTTACCCGAGCCACAATTCCTTTTCTTCTTTCGAGTACATTCACAGCCAGGCTTGGATCACGTTGTGCGTTACGTGCTCTGTTAGCAGCCAGTGCAGTGCAAGAAGGGGCTGCCTACCGTCGGAGGTCGACACAGCTTGATGACTGGGGGAACAGCTGTATCACTGTGCCAATTCCTGTTTCAGAACAGCTGATGAAGGATTTGTGAAGGCTCGAGAGCGAGGTTGAGAGGAGAAGCTGTTCATGCCAGGCGATACGCTGAACAATAAAGGGCTTGCAGTATAGTGACATGTTGCTTTCAAACGTTATCCAGAGCTGAAATGTGGTGCTGAGAGTGCTTGGCACTAGGATGTGGTGGTTTTAGTTTGGAGGTCTGTGATCATACTGTCAAACTCAAGGTAAGGTGGAGGGTGGGAC
The DNA here is from genome assembly GCF_963264785.1 of Psittacula echo. Lineage (NCBI taxonomy): Eukaryota > Metazoa > Chordata > Aves > Psittaciformes > Psittacidae > Psittacula > Psittacula echo. The sequence continues at coordinate 5,839,928 of NC_137756.1, read as the reverse complement.
AAGGTGGTGTTATATCATCCCTGCCTGAGTGAATACATCCCGTGTTTTGTATCCTCAGTGTGCATACAAAGCCAGAGTTGCTGTCACTTGCAAACAAATACACGTAAGCAATAGGCAATCATAAGCTCAGTAAGGATTGTGGGAGTAGCTCTTGAAGACCATGCATGGAGATTAGGATGGCTCCAGCTGATCTTAATAGGAGGGATATGGTAATTCATCTCATCCCTTTTCCTAATTGCAGATGCTTTTTGAGATGTCTTGATGAAGGTATTTGCAAATCTCCCGGGGGTGACATCTGCTCCTGGTAGGAGGCTCCGAAGCTGTAGGTTTCCTTTACTACCAGTGTGTGCTCTGTAGAGCCTGCTGAATCCTGCTTGCTTAGTCAAAAATGGGACATTTTAGTTCGGTGACGACAGAGAGCGTAGGGTTGGTGATGTAATCTCAGGAGCCACACGTTGTGTCGATCACTTGGATGTCTGACCACTTTCCAAGCAAACTTCAATGTCTCTGCCTGTTGTAGTCGAAAAGTCAGTGCTTTCTGACATGCTCCACTTAGGCTCCTTTGGCATTTGCACTGCCTGTAACTGCTGTAGTAGATTAGAGCGTATGCTACTCAAGCAGGGAGCAGGGTTAATCTGACAATGAATGTGTATTTTAAGTGTAGCTGTTGCATTGCATTAATGTTGTTTATGTTGCAGTGGTAGCCCTGTGTTGGCACATGACATGAGCGATATTAATGATGTGGGAAGGGCTGAGCTTTTTAAGGGGCCATGCTGGTGCAAAGTCGAGCGTGCTCTAATGAGAGCAGTATCGGGTCTGCTGATAAAAAATAAAGGCAGCTAATTGCCAATAGTTTCCTTTTCTTAGTCTCTCTTACTCATCAAAGGCTTTGCTCAGCTTGGTGAACGTATCCCTTTCAGGATAAGGTAACTCGTGTTGAAAGCATTTGCAAGATTAATTTCCACTTTCTCTCCAGGAAATTGGGGAAGTTAAAGCAACCATGTCTGTTCCCATTATTTTTTGGGCATATTTGCCCTCTGGGGCTGTTTCTAAGATGCAGAAGCAGTAGGTAATGTAATTGTCTAAAGGGGAAGGCTTTAAACAGTGCAAATAGTTGCGTCACTGAGGGAGGAGGGTGAGCTGAGTCGTGATTGTGGGGCCTATAGGGATTAGTGTCATGCTTTACTCGCACCCAGACGGGCCCAGCACTGCAAGGTGGAGGCATGTAGAGTGGGGGGGACAGGCGGCTGCTCACACTCATTGGGGACCAGGGGATGCAGTGCCAGATCAGGGGAGTGATGCTGAGATGCGGCGATGGCCACCTCCCATTGACAGCCCATAGGCAGGCTTGAGCTCCGGTTTTCCAGAGACAATAACATACGGCACACGGCTGTGGAAAAGCTGCCAAGCTGCAGCAAGGACAGGTGCGGATAAGGAGGCTGAGTGAATGAAGCCTCTGTTTGTCATGAAGAAACCATGCAGCGTGGTGAACAAAGCCAGCCTCTTCCCACGTACAAGGCCCATTAGGAACTTTGCAGCTATCATTTATTTAGACAGGAAGTATATTCTCCTTCTGCAGTAATTTATTGGCCGATTTATAAAGGTTGCTAGTTAAATCTGTTGGAGTGGGAGGGCTGAAAAATGGGGATGAACAAGCAGCTAACTGAAAAGCCAGCCCTTGTCCCATGAACCGTGGTCTGGACTGTTTTCCAAACAGGAACATTTAGTAGCAGTGTCAGTTATTTCTGGTTAGTTTTCTTTCAGCTCGCTGGAAGCTGTGTGGTTCCTGTGCTGCTCCATATACTCCCAATCCTCTGCTAGTTAATCACAGTTGTGGAGTCGGTTAATGTTTTAATAGCGAGGATTTGTAATATTGGGTTTGAAATCTGTTTAGAGGCATGCATTAGTAGACTAAAGAAAAACTGATTATAAATAGAAGGGCACGGTTGTATGGATCTCCTTGAGTTTGTAAAGCTAGTCTGTTTCTTTGAGAATAACCTGGCATTGTTATAGAACCATAGAATCATAGAATAGTTAGGGTTGGAAAGGACCTTAAGATCATCCAGCTCCAACCCCCCTGCCATGAGCAGGGACACCCCACACTAAACCATGGCACCCAAGGCTTCATCCAACCTGGCCTTGAACACTGCCAAGGATGGAGCATTCACAACCTCCCTGGGCAACCCATTCCAGTGCCTCACCACCCTCTCAGTAAAGAATTTCTTCCTTAGATCCAATCTAAACTTCTCCTGTTTAAGTTTGAACCCATTACCCCTTGTCCTGTCACTACAGTCCCTGATGAAGAGTCCATCCCCAGCATCCCTATAGCCCCCCTTCAGATACTGGAAGCTGCTATGAGGTCTCCACGCAGCTTCTCTTCTCCAGGCTGAACAGCCCCAACTTTCTCAGCCTGTCTTTGTACGGGAGGTGCTCCAGTCCCTGATCATCCTTGTGGCCTTCCTCTGGACTTGTTCCAACAGTTCCGTGTCCTTTTAATGTTGAGGACACCAGAACTGCACACAATGCTCCAAGTGAGGTCTCACGAGAGCAGAGTAGAGGGGCAGGATCACCTCCTTCGACCTGCTGGTCACGCTCCTCTTGATGCAGCCCAGGATAGGGTTGACTTTCTGGGCAGCGAGCGCACACTGCCGGCTCCTGTTCATTTTCTCATTGACCATCATCATTGTTAGCATCTTCCTTGAAGATTGATGCCGAGGATCAGATTTATTAGATATTTTTCTTTTATGAAACAAGAAATTAGGATATTTACCAGCCTGTTTCACATTTAAGTCTATTAAATCCTCAGTTTGTGTATCTCAGAGCCACACCACCAGAAGCCTGGAGGAAAGTGTTAAGCCTGTGAAGCTGATGTACAATGTAATATGGCCATAGGTTTCACCCTCATCTCTAATAGCGAGAGACTGCCTTTTCAACCAAGGTTTACAGTTTAATATTGCTTCTGAGATGTGCTGTCATTAACCATGACTTTGGAAGTAAATCCTGTGTCTTGTTCTATCTTAAGGACACTCTGAGGGCTTAGAGTGTTTATAGGCTGGAAACCAGAAGTTTCATGGCATCGCTGAGCTTGCAGCTGCTTCAGTGCATTAATTCTCCTGCTCTGTCAGCTATAGTGAGGTGAGGCAGATCTCCATCCTTTCTCCTGCACTGCTACCCTGGGATACACCAGAAAAGCTGAATAGAGCCTACTCAGGGTTAGTAAACTTGGGGAGAAGTGTACTACTTTTAGTAGATGCTACTTAATTTGTTTCTGAGGGGTGCAAAGCTTCTGTTAGCTCTCCATATTCTATCCTAGTGCCATGAAAATTGATGTTGTTGACTCCTTGGGTTGTCTTTCACACCTTGTTCTATGATCTAAGCAGACAGTTTCCTTCATAAGGGCCTGGGTACATTTCACCCGTTGTAGGCTTTGCTGACCCACTGGATATGTCAAAGAAAAGAAGAAGGGTCATAGAGTATTATGGAGCAGTATTTTCTGTCTCTGTGAAGTCCACATTACATATCTCCTATCTCCATTCAATCTCCTTGGTTGCAAGAAGAGTAAGAGCAAGAATCAAGTCATTTGGGTGGGGAAAACAGGTTTGAAATTGCTGCTCCTTGCATGGTGTGGTCTGTACTTCTGGGTCTAAGTAAAAGTTCAGTCTGCCCTTACAACCCCAAGGTAACTGAATAGGAGGGGCTGAAAACCAAACCCTGGGTAGAGCTGGATGAAAACATTGAGTGTGGGATGTGGAGTTGTGCAGTGTTGAGTAACATTAACAGGCCGGAAAGTAAAAATAACCGCCTTGTGTAAGCTGGCACCTGTGACAGCTCTAATGTCGCGCTGGGCATGAGATAATCAGCATGGATCAGGCCTTAACTCCAGTTTCTAATTTTGTGTTTCCTAAGCAGTTGTAACTGTCAAGCAAGCTCAGTGCAAGCTATTGTATAAACCCTTGTAGTGTGGCTGGCAAAGATGGCTCAACAGTGCCTATGGATGCTGTGAGAATAAAGAGTCTTACTGTTGCATCTCATATTTATATCTGCCTTAAACCTCTTATTAACCTTTCCATAGCGGATTGTCTGCTGTTCCTACACAGGGATGCACTTAGGCTTGTGTTTTGGACACATTTGCAAACCTGACTGAACTCGGTAGGAACGAAACATTGCTTAACTGCTGTGCTCAAGTGAGACCTTGATTCAGGGGCCACCCTTCTTGACCCACAGGTTTTCCCTCTATGGTCAGCTGTGGTGAGATTATGTCTTTGTTTCCTATCCACAGCAAATGCCCTGTATCCCAGTAATAGGTCTATCAGTCTTGATCCAGGGGTACCTTATTATTTCTTAGCTCATATAGGTTATGGTCTTTCAAAAGAAAGGAGGTTATCCTTAGTTTTGGGTCTATATACAAGATGTATATAGATACACATATATTCATTTACACATTAATATGTAAACGTCTACATAAACATACACAAATATGTATATATCCTTGTATGTATATGTAGTAGTGTTGTCACTTGGTGAACAGCATTTCTTTGGTACACACATGGACTAGAAATGTCCACTCCAGCAGGTATCTACTTGCAGAGACTTAACAGGCAGAGGCTATAAATGATACAAAAAGTGTTTGTTAAACTGTGATAATCTTAGCTACAGGGAAGCAGCTGGTGCTTTATTGCTTATGAGATCCTTTGTGTTTCACTAAATCTCCAGCCAGACAACGGCATATTCATAGGGGTTTTTTAAATCAAATGTGGAGTAGAAAGAGCCATGTTGGATTTGAGATGTGAGGTGCTCCAGTGGGATTGCTTCTAAGTCATACAGCTGGTTACCTGTCTACTGAAAGCCTTTCTCCCTCCTTTCATTCCGTGTTTGGGTATCTTGGGAAAGGGCGGTATAAATGAGGGATCCCTGCAGAGCAGCTTTGCACCTTCAACAAAAATGGAGAAGTCTGGAAGTGGAGATGCCCATTTAAAAGCTGGTTGTGGCTTTTAAACAGGAAGAAAGCATGTTTCCAGAAGCATCTAAATATCTCCCAATAATTAAAATGTAAGTTAACAGGTAGAGGGGCAAGGCACAAGCCAAGTGGTTGCCCAGATGGTGAAGGCATTGGGTGAGCTGGAAACTGGTCCTGCCCACCTTGAGACACAAGCTGATGCTGTGACCATGCTTACATTTCTCCTTCCCTTGCAACTGTGGGACAACACCATGAGCTGGTTATTTTCCACTGAAACAATCAGAAGTGAAATGGCTTACAACGTGATGGCTTAAATTATCATCAGTAGCTTGGAGCTGGTGTACCTGTGCAGTGTTAGCACTGCATCGTCTTAAGCCACCTGGAGATCTGAGAAGGATGCCACACTCCTAACCATGTCATGACTGTTTCATCTCTGTCTTTTGATCCTTCTTGTATTTCTGCTATAATGATAATATACTACGGACAGTCAGCATCCGCTTTAAGTGTGATTTTGCTGTTGCTGTTAGATAGAGAGCTGACTAGCACACATACATATTTGGTGCAAACCTCCTGGAGCTGGATTGAGGAAACTGCTGTGTTCTCATGAAGAAATACAAGGCTAAAGGAAGGAAGAGGCAGTGTTTGGTTATGGGAGTCGTGTGTCTGATACCCACTCTGAAATGAATATTTAATGGTACATCTTCAGGATGCTGCTAGCAAGGTCTGGAAAATGCTGTGTTTATTCTGGATTCAAGCTCTGTGTGCATGCGTCCTGTGGACTTGCTGATGCAAGTCTCTGAGGCAAATAAGAGGCCAGCACTGGTGTCTGTAAAGCGCTATCTGTGGGTGGGATTTGCCTGGTGTTTTTGCAGTGGGTGGCTGTTGCGTGGCTAGAAATTGAAGTGAGAGCAGGGCTGAGCAGACAGACTGCTCTGACTTATTCTGAGTAGTTAATGGGATGCATTTTCCATACCAAGCTCCTTTTTGCAGTCAGTTCAGCTTCCTTGTGTAAGGGAAAAGGCTGGAGAAATGGTGTTTCTTATCAACAGGGGTGATGGGCTCTTCAGGAGGAGAATTCATGTTCAACTACAGCTGCAGCTGGGGGTTAACTTCCGTAATTGCTGGTGGGGCTGAGGAGCATCTGAGTCAGCCCATTGTACCAGGAGACCTTAGTTCTCAGGTTGGGAGCATGTCAGGAGATGTTCCCTAAAAGCATGGAAAAGCTTCATTAAGTTGCTCTGTGCTTTGAAGCAAAGGAAAATTGTCCTGCAAAGTAGGGAAGGGTGAAATGGGAAGCAGATTTGCTTGGCTTGGGGGTAAGTCCCGGCAGCTATGGAACAAGGAGCTCTATGGGCAAGTGGGAGATAGTTGCAAACCTGAGCGGTAGATGTGGTTTTTCTTGATTTCAGTAAGGCATTTAATACTGTCTCCCACAGCATCCTCATAGATAAGATAAGGAAGTGTGGGCTTGATGATCAGGTAGTGAGGTGGATCAAGAACTGGTTGAAAGGAAGAAGGCAGAGAGTTGTGGTCAATGGGGCAGAATCTAGCTGGAGGTCTGTGACTGGTGGAGTCCCTCAGGGGTCGGTGCTGGGACCAGTGCTGTTTAATGTTTTCATCAATGACCTGGATGAGGGAACTGAATGTACCCTCAGCAAGTTCGCTGTTGACACTAAGCTGGGAGGAGTGGCTGACATGCCAGAAGGCTGTGCTGCCATCCAGCGAGACCTGGACAGGCTGGAGAGTTGGGCGGGGAGAAACTTGATGAAATTCAACAAGGGCAAGTGTAGAGTCTTGCATCTGGGGAGGAACAACCCCAGGTTCCAGTACAGGTTGGGGGTTGACCTGCTGGAAAGTAGTGAAGGGGAAAGGGACCTGGGGGTCCTGGTGGATGGGAGGATGACCATGAGCCAACACTGTGCCCTTGTGGCCGAGAAGGCCAATGGCATCCTAGGGTGCATTAGAAAGGGTGTGGTTAATAGGTCAAGAGAGGTTCTCTTCCCCCTCTACTCTGCCCTGGTGAGACCGCATCTGGAATATTGTGTCCAGTTCTGGGCCCCTCAGTTCAAGAAGGACAGGGACCTGCTGGAGAGAGTCCAGCGCAGGGCAACTAAGATGATGAAGGGAGTGGAGCATCTCCCTTATGAGGAAAGGCTGAGGGAGCTGGGTCTCTTTAGCTTGGAGGAGACTGAGGGGTGACCTCATCAATGTTTACAGATATGTAAAGGGTGAGTGTCAGGATGATGGAGCTAGGCTTTTCTCAGTGATGTCCAGGGATAGGACAAGGGGCAATGGGTGTAAACTGGAGCATAGGAGGTTCCATGTGAACATCAGGAAAAACTTCTTTACTGTGAGAGTGACAGAGCACTGGAACAGGTTGCCCAGAGGGGTTGTGGAGTCTCCTACGTTGGAGGTATTCAAGGCCTGCCTGGACGAGTTCCTGTGTGATGTACTCTAGGTTACCCTGCCCTTGCAGGGGGATTGGACTGGATGATCATTTGAGGTCCCTTCCAACCCTTGGGATTCTGTGAGGAGGAGTTGGTTTCTTTCTTACTTTACATGCTTGTGGACTGTGCATGTGTTTCATGGTATGGTGACAGAAAACTTACCTGGGCTCTGGCTCAGGAGGTGATGAAACTGGGGACAGTGGTGGAAATGAAAGCAGTGCTTAAGGAATCCTGTTCCTGGTCGCTAGCTTTGCTCTCTGGCAGCAGTTAAATAGGAACCAAACCCCAAACTTGTCTCAAAGTACACGTTTACTGTTGAGTTACTTCATGAACAGGGTTTTGTCTCCTTCTGAACTGGTCCCTGCATTCAGCTTCTCTGAGATCCCTCTCTGGCACTCGTTTTGAAGTCTCAAGGCTCAACTCATTTTTTCCTGCAGTAAGAAATGGCAGGCAGTGCAGTAACTCTCCAAACGTATGAGCAACGCCAGTTCTTTGTCAGAGAGCTGTATAGCTGCAATGGCTTGGCCAAAGTACCTGAAGTCAGAGCGCAGACAAAATGCACATGGTCACAACTCAAGTTTTATGGGGGTGTAAAAAGAATGGACTGCGCTCCGATAGGCTTTAAAGGCCTGTCGCGTGAGTTACAGAGCTGAGTCTGGAAAGGGTTGAGGTCCTGGTTTCAGCTGGGATAAGAGTTCATTTTCTTCTTGCTAGCTGGTGTAGTGCTGTGTTTTGGGTTTAGGATGAGACTAATGATAACGCACTGATGTTTTAGCTGTTGCTAAGCCACGTTTACACTAAGTCAAGGCGTCTTTGGTTTCTTTTACCACCCTACCACTGAGTAGGCTGGAGTGTGGAAGAAGCTGCGAGGAGATGCAGCCAGGACAGCTGACCCAAATGGCCAAAGGGATATTCCCTACCATAGAACGTCCTGCTTGGTACAGAAACTAGGTGGAAAGCTGGCTGGGAGGCACTGCTTGGGAGCTGGCTGGGCATCACTTGGCAGGTGGTGAGCAATTTCATTGTGCATCACTTGTTTTGTATATTCTAATTCTGTTATTATTTCCCCTTCCATTTAGGTCCGTGAATGGTTTGTATCTCAATCCATGAATTTTACTACTTTAATTTTCCTCCTAATTCTCTCCCCCACCCCAGGGGGGAAGGAGAAGGGATAAGGGAGCAGCTGTGTGGTGTTCAGCTACCTACTGGGTTAAGCCATGATAATAAGTCTGTAGTGAAATGTGTTTGTATTTTGACCAGCTGTGAACGAGCACATACTCAGCTGTATATGGGGAAGTGTGATGTAGAAAAGGTCAGCCTGAATTTTTAAGGAGAATATGCTTGGTTTTGAGTAGTAAATTGAAGGCTTCCGTATCAAGAGGCGCAGTGTTTGCCCTTTGCTTTGAAGGAAACTGGGGCTGTGTGTTTACCCTTGGAAAGATCTGAGTGGGAGCAGAAGGCTGTCCATGTTAGTCCTCAGGTCTGGCAAACTGTTGTATCATGTAATCCCTCTGGAAAATTCATCTTGCCCTGCCTTAATGCGCTAGGTTGTCATTTTTGCTGTTGCTTTTGCTCTGGGAGGGTGGTTCTGAGATTCCCAGAATGTTATGAAACCCTTACCGATAACCTGGGTCTACTCTGCCTACAAACGTGTTTGTTCCGGTGCCATCGTTGTATGAAACAGGTTTGATTTGGGGTTTATTGTGTTTGGTTTGTGGAAAGGTATCCTATCTCCTTGGTAATGTATGTGTAGTAAACAAGTAAATGCTCTCTTAACCTTGATTTTCTGAGTCTAAGTTCCATGTCTGAGTCTGCCCTCTGAAATTGGGCTCCCTCGTTACCTTACATGTCTGTGTCTCAAGCCTCCTTCTGTTTGAAATCATCTGCACAGAGGAAGCTCACCAGGCACTAACACTGATCTTTCTCCATCTCTGGGGAGACCTTGCTTGTGAATCTGCCTGGCTGCCTCATAGTTTGGTTTGTGGGGAAAAAGAGAACCCCCAACCAACCCCTTCCTCTTCAGTTCTTCCTTGCAGTTTTGTCTTCGGTTTCTCAGTGTGCTCTTCTGTGCAGCAGGTCTCGAATTGTCCACATGGCCTCTCTGCTGTTGCATCCTTATACCCAATGTCTGAGCTTCAGGAGCATTCCCAGCTCCTTCTCTAGTCTGCATACCATTTTGATGCCAATCTGCAAGGTATACTTTGTGCATCATTTCTGACAGAGTTCCTCAGTGTGCACCCATTGAGCCTGTATCCTTTCATGTTTGTTGTTATTCTCAGCTGTTTTCTCAGTACTATAATCTTTTTTCCCCTGTAGTGCTTGCTTATCTTCACAGAGAAATGGAACAAGATCCTTCAAACCCTTTCTTTTACAAAGTGTCCTGTTTTGTGCTCTGAAAAATCCTGAACTTCTTGGGTTTAAACCCCTTTCTTCTTGCCCTCCTGTTCCACTGTTTAATCTCATCTCTCTGCTAATCAGAGCTCAAAGGATACCTTCATTTATTACCTATGCTGCGCTGTGTATAGCCACAACCTGAAAGCACCAGCAACCTACAGCCAGACGGCACAGGCTTCAAGCAGCGAAAAAGCCAACCATAGAGCAACATGCTAATGTTCACCACACCAAGGAATACAGAACGGGAAAGGAACAAGTCCCAGGCAAACTCCCTTGGTGATTTTGTTGTTCTCTGCTTTTTAACTTCTCAGCAGGGATGCTGGCTTCCTGCAGTCCTGCCTGAAACCCAATGAAACCACATTGGTAGGCTGTTTGAGAGCAAGCCCTCCTGTGCCTGAGAGGTGCCCTAGAAATCTTAGCAGATACCATCCTCAAGACTTACATAGCTTTATGTCCGAGTTCATTTGAAAGTGTCTTCCATAATGCAGATAATAATCTACTCTTCACAATTAGATGTAGTTCCAATTTCTTGAATGCTCAAGCAATCGTTTTCTTTGGTAATTGAGTTCCCTATAGAATTCCACTATTCTGATCTCCTGCTCAGAAAACTAAGCATATTAAATTGAAAAGCTGCATGAATGCCTGGCCAGGATAATGGCAGCAGAATAACTGCAAGGAAATCTCTTACAACAGGTTTATTTTCATCTAATAAAGCTTTCCCTGGTGGTTACGCTGCATGCCATGAATATGATAGGAGCTCTAAAGTGTGCATGTATGTTTGTATGTCCAACTCGCTTGAATCTTAACATTGAGACCTCTTCCTTAGTTTGTTAATAAGTGTTTAAAGATCTACTTTTTAAACATTTACCATTTTGAATGAATTTTGGGTAAGAAAGGGGAAGGGGGGGTGAGAGGAAAAGTGACACTTTGCCTGCAGGATTTATACATATATAGCACATGTTTACGAACATTGGAATAAAAATTGCATTCCAGTCTCCAAATGAAGTTAAGGTTGTCTGCTACTAGATGTAGGGATGCTACTAGATCAGTATGGGACCAGAAGCCTTTAGAAAGAGCTTACAGCTCAGCAATGTGACAGAGGAGAGAAGAAAGCAGAGGTCCAGAGGGTCATGCAGCAGGCTGGTGGTAGAGCCTCAGCTGTCTGGGTCGCTGTTGTTGGTGAGCATAAACCTTGATCCATCATGACAGTGATAATGCTCTCCGTTTAGGATGATATCAAATACCCTTTTCTCTCCTGGAGAGGGTTGCCTATGAGTGAGGCAATTAGTGGGGGTGCCCCTGATACGGAGATGGAGTTGGTGCTTCTCTTACATGTCTAGATAGGATGCTTTTGTCTCTCAAACAAAGTCAAGTGGCATCGTCTTGCGTTTTCAGACAAGCTGGGTGGCCAGCGCCCATTGAAGTTGACTGGATTGTATGAATCTCAGCCTCTTGAGATCCCTAAGGCATTTTGGGCCCATTTTCTTTTCATGTGTGTTTTGTAGTTTGATGGACTTAGACCCAAGGATACAATAGAAGTCAAATGACTTGAATCAACATAAAAGACATCAGAAATATGGCCCACGGTGGAGCCAAAGTACTTTAGGGATATAGAGCTAGTTAGGAATAAAGGATTTGTCCATTTCAGATTTGCTGCAACTCCCACTTTCCATAAAAGATATCGCAATGTGAATCAGTGCCTCCATAAACATTCGCTGTATGTCAGCAGCGCAGTGGTTTTAGCTTTTTGTTATTTACAAGTAGCTCCTGTAGGCGTTTTGCACTGTAATCCGGTAGCTGGAACGTTTCATACAGAATTTTTCCCTTCCTGGCAATCAGATGAGTGATGTCTTGGATGTCACATTCTCAAAGGAAAACTGGATTTGCAAACTCCTGCTCAGGACCTCTCCTTTGCTCTGCTGCTAATATTGATTGGCTGAAATATTTCAGAGAAGAGTCTTATTTTCAGGGTAAAAATATTAAGCAGCACCAGGGTATGGGCAAGCAAATGCCTAGACTGACTAGAAGTCTGTGGAATAGAATATTCCAGTTGGAAGGGCCCTACAGTGATCATCTAGTCCAGTTGCCTGGCCACTTCAGGGCTGCCTGGAAGTTAAAGCATGGTATTAAAGGCACTGCAATTTCCCTGTGGAAAATGCTGTCTGTAATTCCTAGGATGGAGGAGGTAGGGTTCGAGTCCCCACTTCTTGAGTCTCTGCATAAAAAGAATATGGGGTTGTTTGACTTGGAGAAGAGAAGGCGCCATGTATACTTATAGCAGCCTTCCAATACATAAAGGGGGCTCCAAGAAACCTGGAGAGGGGCTTTGGACAAGGGCTTGTATGGACAGGCCAAGGGGAATGGCTTTAACCTGCCAGAGAGGAGACTGAGATGAGCTCTTAGGCAGAAGCTCTTCCCTGTGAGGGTGCTGAGGCGCTGGCCCAGGGTGCCCAGAGAAGCTGTGGCTGCCCCATCCCTGGCAGTGTTCAAGGCCAGGTTGGACACAGGGGCTTGGAGCAAGCTGCTCCAGTGGAAGGGGTCCCTGCCCGTGGCAGGGGTTGGAGTTGGATGAGCTTTAAGGTCCCTTCCAACCCAGCCGTTCTGTGGTAATAACAGTGCTTCACCCTGGTACACAAAATGGCTTTCTTCAAATGTCAATAAAGCAAATGGGAATGTCAGGCTGTGTAGCTCTAAGGGTCAATTTCCCCCTGGGAAATGCTGGAATAAGAGATCTCTGTTACTAGCTCGGGTACAAATTTGATTTAATGCTGTGGCAAAGATATGCCTGTATACCTAATGCTGTTGCCTGATACTCCCATTTAGGTAGCACAGTGCATCGGGACTAGAGGCTAAAATCAAAGGACAAATAATTTTTGTCGGATATGAATAAATAAAACTAAGGGAAATAGAGTGTACATACATAGCCCTAGCTTTGCTATTACATTTCCGCTTGCTGGCTTGCTTTAATGCGGTACGATGATGAGAGCCTGAATATTGAGACACTTTCTTCTGCTTCAATCAGTGAAGTCACTTTCAGTCTCTTCTGCAATACCTTCCTTCCGTTAGTCATAAATGTCCTTGGCAAAATGACATTTATTATATATCCAAAATACAACCCATCCCTGGCATCTTTATTTTCTGTTTCCTGCCTCACTTTATTGGATGGCAGCACAAGCTCCCCATGTCTGTGCAGGTATGGGTATAGATGTGGAATCATAAATATTTAACCAGTATCAAAAGTAGCATTTTATGTAAAGCAGAGGGTAAGCTGCAAAAGCCAAGCTGCTGCTATTGCCAGTGGGTTTTCCCTAGTTCTCTCTGTCAGCAATGCTGGTGTCTATGATCCAGTGCTACCAATCTTTACAAATGGTTTTGTGGGAGCTTTTATGGTCTTTATTTTGTTGGAGATTAGCATCACTTGCCTTGCAGAAGGCTTTGAAGGTGACAGTGATCTTGAGGTCTCTCCTGGTTCTTTGTGCCCTTTCCACCTTGCCAGCCCAGCTTGGGAAGGGGGGCATTGTGCTGAAACACCCAGGGACCTTCCTGTATGACAGCAGGAGACATCTGAGGCAGCTGGCTCTGCTCCTTCCGTGCAGTTGCCTTCCTCCTTCAGCAGGAGACATCTGGGCTGCTTGGCTGCTCTCTTCCGCACCGGCTGCTGACCTGACTCAGCACTGCCATCCCCTTGTCCACAGCAGCACCCCACGGGCAGCCACACACCCGCTCCTTGGTCACTACTTTAATGAGTATTAACCTTTGGGATGGTTTAATTCTGTTTGTCCATGGATTGCAATAGCGTGCATTCTGTGCAACATGCGTCTGCTTTACAGGTGTGTTTTGATTTATGCTGGTGGATAAGCATTGAAAGATCAGTAGTAGTGGTCTCAAAACCCATGTGTGGAGCAGTTCTCCGAGGGTAGCCCTCATGTTGAAATGGGAGTTAGCATCCTAGTTGGAGAAACTGGCTTTGATTTGATGTGATGGATTCCTGCACCTCTGTCTCCGATTAATGAAGGGAACAGAAGGTTTGCACGTTCTGGATTTGTAGACTCAGAGATCATGATAGGTTAAGGAAACTTTACATTCCTTCCATCCTGTCGCTAATGTATTGACCCTGAGAGAGTAGGTGAACTCTATCCTTAGGGCTGGCAGCAGCATTCCTTAAAAGAGAAAACTAACACTGTCTTGTTCTTAGAAGCTAGACAATGTATGCCATAAAGGTAGGGGCATGACTGAGGGGCAAGGAGGGAGAGCATATTACATGTGCTGAAAGAAGGGGACTAACAAGATGAATCGGGCCAGCCGAGAATTCCTTGGTGTTGTCTGTGGTTGTGTCAGACCTGCATAAAACACTTGAACTTAGTAATGGGCCGTGGAGTTCAGTTGGGTGTTTGCTTCGTTATTTCTTTGTTGTTTCCTTTCTTTTTTCTTTAATCACTGGTGTGGTTTTGGGTTTGTTTTGGGTTTTTTTTTTGAAGCAAACACCAGGACCTGAATGTGTACCCTTCACCAACGCAATATATTTGTTAATATATTTTGGCATTCAAAAGTAATTTGTGTCAAGTATTGAATATCTGCTTTCCACTCCACTGGCAAGTCCAAGGAAATGGCAGGGCATTGGAGAAGCATTGATTTCTAGCATATATCATTAGAAAGCTTGGCACAAGGGTTGTCTTAATCCATCTTTTCATGTCCTTTAGAAAAAAGAGATATGAGTGTTGTCAAGTCACCAAGTGCCTCTTCTGTTCCAAGCTCCCACATCTGAGTGCAGGAGTGCCCGGGCATAGCTGTTCTTCCAAGCTTGGATCTGTGATCAAAGGCACATTGAGCCACTGGCCTTCCAACCATCTGCCAACTTTGGCATCTCCTGGGGTGAAGGATGGCCATCGAGTTGTACCTTCCCTTACTTCTTGTATGACAAGGAATGTCATCTAGCTCCCTAACGACAGGTAGATGTTGATTTAGCTGACTGTTCACTTTCTGTATTCTAACAATAAACACTATAAGAGTGATGGAGAGAAATAGAGCAGTAAAACTGAAGGACAGAGTGAGGCAGGGCTTGGAAAGAGGTTTTCATTACTCTTTAAAGTTCACTTGTTTTGCTTCGGCTAAATGGGGTTTAGTGGGATAAATCTCGCAGGGTTTGAGAAGATAAATCCTAGGAGCTGTGCCTTTCCTTGTGGTGCTGCCTAGAGTGAAGTGCACAGACTTAAACCTGTTCAGATCTGAGGCAACTCAGATGGTTTTAAAATCGGCTTCATTTCACATGTGTTGGTTTTGCTTGTATTAGAAGATTTTCCACTTTCTGCCCTGTGTTTTACAGGCTGTTCTGTAGAGGGCTGATGCTTTCAGTCACGTCTTGCTTGATTTGTAGTTGTATATTCATTTTTTCCCCACTTTGAAGAGGTAATTTCCGCCAGGTAATTTGTCTGCCTCACGTAAGACAGCTAGTGCTTGTATCAGAGTTGCCTTCTCACTGTGGCAAGTACCTAAAATCACTGACATCCTGTATTGACAGGACTCTTAGCTGTGGTACGTCAATACTGACAAGAAAAAGAGGACCTTTGCACGTATGTGTGTATATAAGCCTAGACCTGATGTATGTGTATTTGTGTATGAAAGGATCAAAGAAATGATGAACAAAAAAGAACCCAAAACAAAACCCAGAATTGCAGGTCTCATGCTTTGGGAGGGATCTAGGCAGCTCTAATTATAAAGGTACAATAAGCTGTCCCTAAGTAGACTTGGTAACCTTAATTTTGAGCACTGCTTGACTCTGTAGATCTGCAGCAGTTGTAATTGAGAGTTAATGCAAAGACACAGGGCTTTTGTCCCAGTATATATGGTTAGAGCTAGGAATTTCTGGAATGCCACAGTGGAAGAAAAGGCATATTCAAGCTGTTACGAGCTTGAAAAATAATAATGCCTGGAGCTATATAACCTGTTAAACATCAACAACTGCTTTCAAACCAGAAAGGAAAATATCCTTGTCCTCTTTAGAGAGAAGCCGAGCTGGAATGCTGAATGAAAAATGAAAGGGGTTTTTTCTGAGTATTGTAAAAAATAAACTATTTGGGCTTGAATTCCTTCCTGGCACTTAAAACCTACCCTGGTTTTGTCAGGATAAGCTGGTTGCTCAGTTCCTGTCCATCAGCTGGCACTGCACACTCCAAGCTGGCAGTTTCTTTCAGCACTTCATTGACACACCACTTCTATCCAAATGCCAAGGGCAGTGTGGGTGCAATTCTGTGAGAGGGTCATTGGGAACTTGCTTTTAGTCATGGGGGACTCCAAGGTAAAGTCGCCTGCAAGCTTGTTTCAGTGTGAGCAAGAGTTACCATGCAGCTTGTGTAATATACCGAGTAGGAGAAATCCAATGATAAAAGAAACAGCATGAAGTGGGATTTGGACTAAGTGTTTGCTTGCTGCAAATATAGAATCATAGAATAGTTAGGGTTGGAAAGGACCTTAAGATCATCAAGTTCCAAACCCCCTACCATGAGCAGGGACACCTCACACTAAACCATGCTACCCAAGGCCTCATCCAACCTGGCCTTGAAAACTGCCAAGGATGGAGCATTCACAGCTTCCCTGGGCAACCCATTCCAGTGCCTCACCGCCCTCACAGTAAAGAATTTCTTCCTTAGATCCAATCTAAACTTCCCCTGTTTCAGTTTGAACCCATCACCCCTTGTCCTGTCACTACAGTCCCTGATGAAGAGTCCATCCCCAGCATCCTTGTAGCCCCCTTCAGATACTGGAAGGCTGCTATGAGGTCTCCACGCAGCTTCTCTTCTCCAGGCTGAACAGCCCCAACTTTCTCAGCCTGTCTTTGTACGGGAGGTGCTCCACTCCCCTGATCATCCTCGTGGCCTCCTCTGGACTCGTTCCAACAGTTCCATGTCCTTTTTATGTTGAGGACACTGAATCTGGTGAAAAAGCACCTTTGGGGAGCCTGAATGTTTGTCACAGCAAAAGGACAGCCATCTGATTTCCATCAGGAGAGGTGGTGTTGTCCGAGCTGTGTTCTCCTCAATAGTTGAGGCAGGGAGGAAGTTATTTACGTGCAGTAATGTGCTGAGCAAGGCTGCGAGTGCAGCGTTTGTCAACAGCTTTTGCTTAGTTAAAGAATTGTCATGACAGTAACAACAGGAATTCCACACCTGAATTAGTGAAGTTAGGTAATAAAATATACATAGAGGCCTCAGGGGGCCTTTCATCTCTTGGAGAAGCCAAGCCCTGTGTGGGTTTGTGCGTGTTCAGAGTTGATTCAGTTTGTCACTAACAAGTGTACATGACTGGTGATACATTAGCAGGGTTAGATGGTATTTTCCAGTGCTAGGGCTAAGTGCAGACCTGAGCTCGATTCAGTTCCAGGAGACAGAGCTGACATCAGCTTAGCCAAGAGGCTCTCTGCTTTTGGTTGGAGAAGCCTTGGGGTTGGTCTCTCTTGTTTGTACCTTGCAAGAGTGGGCTGTATGAGCACGAGATACTATGGGTAGCCCTTTCTTGTGTTGGTCACGTGGCAGAATGGCATTTGAGTTGGTCTTATGCTGTCCCAATATCTGTGTAAATGTTCTTGACTGCTGAATAATTACAGCTCCAGTGATGATGATGGATCATACAGAGTCTTCTCTTGTTATACCAGATCAGCTTTACAACAGGCGTGCAGTCATAGAGTTGCACTGCAGTATTTTATGTATGTGCCTCTTTCTCTTCTAGAGGGTTCAGGTAGGTATTTAAAAGAAACCAACCAAACCCCATACAGAAATATAGCAGAAGGCATTTAAAAAGAGATTGTTAGTGAATTCGGACACTAGAAACTGAGAGTCCAGAGATGAGACATGGCCTTGTCCTGAAAACTGTCTCTCTTGGGTGAGTTTCATACCCAAAACTGAAACCACCCAAAATAACCAGACACTGAAAACGTAAGTCTTGTTGTTCATCTCAAAAGCTGTGAAACGTAATCATCTCATGGAGAATTACAGCCTCTTAAAAGTCTCCATCTAAGATGGCATTGTTAGCAGAATAGTCTCGTTTTTGCTAGACACTTAATCTTATGTACATATAATTTATGGTGGATTAATTTAACAAGTTAAACAAAACTCCCAGAGTAGAACAGGAGTTGCGATTCTGGCTGTGAACAAGCTTCATTTGTATTTGCTCTGCTTCCACAGTATCACAGTATCACAGTATGTTAGAGATTGGAAAGGACCTCAAAAGATCATCTAGTCCAATCCCCCTGCCAGAGCAGGAACACCTAGATAAGGTTACACAGGAATGTGTCCAGGCGGGTTTTGAATGTCTCCAGAGAAGGAGACTCCACAACCTCCCTGGGCAGCCTGTTCCAGTGTTCTGTCACCCTCACTGAGAAGAAGTTTCTTCTCAAGTTTAAGTGGAACCTCTTGTGTTCCAGTTTGTACCCATTACCCCTTGTCCTATCATTGTTTGCCATTGAGAAGAGCCTGGCTCCATCCTCGTGACACTCCCCCTTTATATATTTATATACACTAATAAGGTCCCCCCGCAGTCTCCTCTTCTCCAAACTATAGAGACCCAGCTCCCTCAGCCTTTCCTCATAAGGGAGATGCTCCACTCCCTTAATCATCTTAGTCGCCCTTTCCTTTGTGCTAGGCTCTTTTGTGGCGGTTTACAATACCTCCAGCGAGTGGCCGTCTGTAAGGGCTGGCAGTGTGCTTGTATGGATTAGCTAGGTGTTATGTGACTGCCTCCCCACTGGCAAAGTGTATCATCTGTGCTGTATACTCATCCCACACAGGCCCAGGGCATCCGATCCGCATCACATCAGAGCTCATCTCTCTCGGTTAGCAGTTCACTTGCACAGTTGCCTGAAGACTGGGGTGGCCTTGATTGGTTTTGTTGTCCCTGAAATATCCTGTCATTTAATGCATGTGTGATTTCTTCATGTTGCTCTCCTTGGTGGGAAGCGACTGCCTTTTGATGTGCAGGAAGCAGTCAGATAGGTGAACAGACAAAGGAAACCCAGGGTATGGTGGTAGGGGGAGATGAAGAAGCACTCGAATGGAATCACTCTACCGTGCTCCCAGCAGGGAAGTTTAATTTCTGGCAGTACTGCTTTCCATTGACTCCAGCTACTATCTCAGGCCTGTCGCCACTAAGAAAGTAGTTTTTGTGGCAGTGAGCCCTTCAATATCCAGCCTGTTCTCTTTCCAAAGTGCCTGTTTTCTCATTGGTACGTATGGCTGGGTCCTGTGACAGAGCAGGGAGCCTGCAAGAACACCTCCAGCCGTGAGGAACCCCTCAAAAACCTGCAAGAAATTAACTCAGGTTTTGTGTCATTCATTAATTCTATCTCTGCCCCCGTTACACCATTAGAAATATTGCCAGTGTCCAAGTGTGCCATTGCTACATCTGTTAGGAAAGGGGAGAAACAAAAGGATTAATGTTGATGATAATTTATACTGACACACCAAGGATGGGGAAAGCACTCCGGGTACTGAAGGCCTGGCCAGGGAACATTTGGAATAATCTAATGAATTGGGCAGATCTGGATGTCGTTGTTCCTTCTTTTCCTTTTGTTTTTCTTTTACCTACAACCACCAATGACCCCAAAGTCTTTTAAAGTATGCGAGTGTACTGTTCACACATCAGCACTGGAAAACATTCCAGGGCTTTGCAGTGATTTGGTTATCAGGGAAGTCTTTCAAGGGTAAAGAATTCATATTTTGGTGTCTGTGTTGTTTGTGGAGGGTTTTTTGGTCTGTTTGGGTTGGTTTTTGTTTAGCAATTTGAAGGACCTCACAAGATACGTCTGTACAGCACTTCGTGTTTCTGTCACTGTGCCTGTTGGGTCAGTTGGGTGGTTCAGCCAGCCCAGTCTTCTGCCTCTCTGCATGGCAAAAGGGACTGGTGTTTAGGGAGAGCAGGAAGTTTGGCCTCTCCTGCAGCACTCCCCACCACTCTCAGTGATTCTGGGGATGTGAGGTCCCTACTTCCCATCCCAGTACCTGTTTGTGGACCTATTGTCCGTGAGTTTGTCCAACCCTTTCTGAGTCCACTGGCAGTGCCGGTCTCCCCAGCTGTGCAGGGCAGCAAGTCCCAGGTGTTCACCACCTCCCGTGCAAAGTTACCTCTTCTAAATCCACCTCCTAATTTTACTAATTCCCACTCCTCATGCTGCAGCTCTTGGCAAACTGCAGTTCATAGAATCATAGAATGGTTTGGGTTGCAAGAGCCCTTAAAGATCATGTCATTTCTGGAGCTTATCCACTGCATCCATATTCTTGTAAACCTCAAAATGACAAGTCCTCTCCAGCTTTCTCTTCCCCAAGCTGTGTAGTCTGAACCTTCGTATTCTCTCCTTGTGCAAGGGGCAGCCTCATCCCCTTTATCCTATCGGTTGCCATCCCCTAACTGCTGCAGCCTTCCCAAGAGCAGGACTGGATACAGGATGGGGACATGCCATGGGCTTCTCAAGTGGCAAAAGAGCATCTGTCCCTTTCAGCTTCCTTCCAAATGATGCACAGAACTCTGTTGATTCTTTGTTTGAAGGCCACTGCACAAGGAGCTGATGATTTAAGGTAACCAGCAGTGATGATCCTGAGATCTGAAATTGTGACTCCCATGAGTTCACCATCATGCATGGTTTAGGTTGTTATGCCTGCATGTATTACCTTTAAGCTTATCTAGCGTAGCTCATCTGCAGCCTCCTTGTCCATTCAGCTTTTTAATGTTCTTCACCATTGCTGTGACATTTTACTACCCAAAATGGTTTAGTTCCATCTGCAGCCTCCGAGATCCAATTGTTTCTTCCTTTTCCACCTTTGTTATAAAGGTATGAATGAAATCCTGACGGCCATGTATCCCTGGGGGACCACAGCGCTAGCTCGTCTTCATCCCAGAACCTTTGGCTTCCTAACCGGGTTCATAAGAGGTTTTCCTTCAGGCCCATGACAGCTTAGTTTCTTTAATAATCCTTTCCATGGGACTTTGTCAACGGCTTTTTGAAAATCCAATTATTTCAGGAATCCCTTTCATTCACACCCCAACTGACCACCTCACATCACTCCAGGTTATTGAGGCAGAACTTCTCTTTATAGAAGATACACCAGTTCTTTCCCAGCAAAACCTTACTTATATGTGTGTGACAAGGGGCTTTGCTCTTCATAACAAACTCTTAGAAGGGCTGGACGTTGGCCTTGGTGGCCTCCAGCTCCCACAGCCCCCTGTGCGGCCATTTTGGGGATGAGGCTGACTCTGTCCAGCCGCCATTTTCTGCCACAGCGGCTGCTGGTGCTGAGGTTCTACTTCTTGATGCGCTCATCTGCAGTTTCTTACTGCAGTTCCTCCGTCGCTCTCTGGTGAATACCACCTTGTTTGAGTGCCTCATGCCGCCTGCAAACTTGTTTTGGGTAGACCAAGCTTCTCTGGTATTTCTGCTGCAAAGATGCCCCTGGCCCTTATGGGGGTCCCCTGACAGGAACCTGGCTGCTGTGAGAGACTGAGACGCACAGCGAGGTGCTCCCTTCACCCAGGAGCTGTGAGAGAGGAGGGAGGAGGTGCTCTGCCTTGGGGACGGTGCCTGGTTCTCCTCAGGAACCACTTTCAGCTCCCAATGGTGAGTGAGAGCGTTGAATCCTCCATTTGTGTTTTGTGGCAGATGCATGGGCAGTCCCTGTGGGTGCTCACCGCTGCCTCAGCGTAAACCACCACAATATTTGTGCACCATCATGGCAGGCCAGGGCCCTCCAACAGCTTTGGGAACATTTGTGGAGTTTTCTGTGTATTTCAGGTACTTCCCTTGGTATTTTTTCTTCTGTTTTTATTCCTGAAAGGGCTGGTCAGGAAAATGGCGTCGCAGGGGTGAAATGGCCTCCTCAGGGGTGGGCTGCTCTGAAGGGCTCCACAGGGCCATGAGCCACACAAATATTGCCTTGCATCCCCCTTTTCCTGGGGGGAACATCACTGTGGCTGGGTGTCAGTGCCCCCCAAAGGGCCCTGGGAGGTTTGGGGGCCTTTTTGAGGCGTTCGTGCCCTGAGGAAAACAGGGTGGCTGTGGGGAGGGCCCTGGGCTGAGGCAGCTGTGGGGGAATGGGTTTACAACAGGGGAAGCTGGAGCCCAGTGAGAAAGCCACAAAGGTTTATCCATTGGGACAAGAAACTTCTTAAATTCATACAGGAGAGCATATATGGAGGAAAAAAAAAAAAAAAAAAAAAAGGCCAACAAAACCCCACCAAAACCCCTTAAAAACTGTAAAAAAAAATGCAGGAGCAGAAGTCACAGTTCTCTGAACCTTCAGGCAAGTTCTAATGAAGCATCACCAAGCTCTTCAGTGTGATGCTTGAGAGGAAAACATTCTAATGTGGCAGGTCTGGCATGTCAGTCAGCTCAACAGATGCTACTGTAAACCTGATGTCCCAAACAGAACTGTGTAATGAACGCCGCTTAACACAATGGCATTTGGATAAATACAAATAGAAAAAGCATTAAAATAATGTCATTATTAGTGCATCCTGTTAATAGTGGGTAATGGCAGCTCCTGAGAGTTCTAATGTGTTATGCTCATATGCAGCCAATAGGGAAAGGAATGGTGTGGGTAATTTTGTTGTGCTGCTCCTTTGCAGTCTGTTAAGATAGTTGGTAACCAGACAAAGGGTTTGTTTAGACCGTAGAAAGCAGGTGTCTGTTGTTTTACTGCAAGCAGAGCATTTCATTATCCTCCCGCTAATAGCTGCTCATGGTGCTGTGCTGGGTTCTGTGTGTGTGTGTTGTGTGTAATGCTGCCCTCACTGCTGTGCCTGTGGAGTTTGCAGGGTGCCAGCGGGGAAACCTGCCTGTGGCAATGCTGTGCCCTGTTACCTTTGTCTTAATGAGGTGCTCTCTGTTTTCAGCCGGGAGTGGGCCGTGTGTGTGTAGGAATCTTGATGATTAAAGCTGCTTGGCTTTCTTTTTGATTTCTTATTTCTCCTTATCAATAACTCCTCACAATGTTGTGGCGATACGTACTCCCTATGAAAAATTAATAGCCATGGGCTTCTTGTTACTGAGGCAGCCTTCTGATGTCCTGACAAGGAAACAACCATGGAAGAAGCCTGGCCGTCTCTCTCTCTCTCTTTACTTTGATTAGTGCATGGGTGCCACACATGCTTTTAAACCCAGAATACAGCTTTATATCTAATACCAGCGTCATGGATCCTTCATGAGTTGGTTTGTACATCAGATGCTTTTCTTGCTCCTTTAGTGGGTTTAATTAAAGTGGACCTTCTAAGGAGCCTGCCTAATTTCAGGAAGTGATGGACGCTTTTGTGCTGTGTTGGCCTCTGTAGCATTTCCGAGCTGTAATTCTTGCCATGCTGAAGATCATTGCAAGCTTTCCATTTATTTTGGTAGGGCTAGGACATTGTCTAACCTGTTAGTACAAACTGGGATGTTAGCTAGCTCTATGCTGTTAAAATGTACACGTGCTTCTTTTTCTTGATTGTGTGCATGTTCTTTGCCACTGTATATGCTAATACACATATTAAGTCAATCATGTCATATCTTGTAAATCAATGGTGGAGCACTGTGCCTGCTCTAAAGATGGATTGATGCTGCATTGACTTGGCTGTAGTATCTGCTATATAGGTGAATTTGTTTCATGCATAGCAGGAATTAATCTAATGGGAGTAGATTTAATTGGGGTAGATATCCTTGTTTCCTTCCTTTTCTTGGTTTCTTTCCTGAAAATCTGTAGTATATGGTGAAATAGATGGGAATATTGACACCACAGAATACTTATTTTCTCAAGGTCTACCAGATCAAAGCTTTCAGGGCCCTCTTTTTTCCCTCTTTGAAACTGAGCCTGAGATTGATCTGTAAAAAGCGTGTTCCCTATCACTGGAGCAATGTTTGGTATCTGTATTCACGCTGAAACTCTGATCCATGAGAATGTTCTTAATTTTAGATGGAATACCATTGATTTTGGTATTGCGAAGTCCCAGTTTCTTCAGCAGTAAGTTGATGGCCCAAATGCAAGTGAGGGGAAAGATAGGCACGTATCTTTAGGTTTTCAAGGATTAAGAAAGTATTTTCCCTTTCACTAGTGCTTATTTCCTTGTTCCCATGGGGATGGCTATTAGTGGATGGGCCAGCTCTGAAGTTTGAAGTATCAGTAGCCAAGTTGTATTTTATATGCTGCAAGATAGAGTAGATGAGTAAGAGATTTTCATATGTATCCGCAGTTCTTAGGTGACCAGCTAGAGCCACTGTAAAGAGATTTTATTTGCAAGGTCCTAGATACTATGCAGATTTCCTGAAAGGAAATTCCTTTAAAGCTTCTTAAAAATCAGACCTTCCAAACTTGCCTATTTTAGTTTTTAAACATGATGTAAGCTTGCAAGCAGATGTATTTGAAGTCTTTTTTTAAGCCTCTTGCAAAACGGCAGTGTTTGGGGGAAGTTAGTCAAAAGAAGGAATTACTTAGAGCAAGCATTTTGCACATCTATCACTGTGTGTGCTGCCAGCCAAGATGGCTGTTTTAGAAGGGGATCATTTTATTAACATCAAACAGATCTACAACCTGTCAGACACAACTGACTGTTAACTCTGTTGCTGGAGAGTGTGTCAGGAACAGCAGCTCAGTGGCTGAGACCAACTTGATAAATGTGTTCAGATCAGTACCTGTCACTGAAAGGGTAAGGAAATATTCAGGCCCTGGTTAACATATATAAATAGTGAAATTTATCTTGGAATTCTGGAGGCCATGTGGTCATAGAATGGCAGAAATCTTCATGTTCTGGTGCGTATCTGTAACCCTTGCTCTAAGCCTCCTAGAAGGTAGAAGGGTTGCTTGTGCTGTATTGAGCACAGACTCTTTTTCCTTGTTTCTACAGGATCTGATATAAAAAAGTCCTGGTTTCCTAAACAGTATCCATCAGGGGCAAAGGGATGACATGGCTTTTTACTTTCTGTCTGGAATTGGGTAAAATGTTGACTGACTGAATGCAGCTGGCATTTTCAGTGCAGCAGAAGCAGGAATAAGCTAACCATGTGGAAAATGTTCTTTGCATACTGGAGAGAAACCCCCCTGCAGTGTTACACGCAGGCAGATGCGCATACATCCCCACAAATACTGTCTCAGCACTGCTGCACTGGCAGGAGGCAAGGCTGTGATGGATGATTGCCTTGCTAGAGAAGTTGGTTATGGATACCCCTCACACATTTCATAGAATCCTAGGATGGTCTGGATTGGAAGGGACTTTAAAGCTCATCTAGTTCCAACCTCCTGCCATGGGCAGAGACACCTCACACTAGATCATGTCGCCCAAGGATCTGTCCTTGAACACTGCCAGGGATGGAGCATTTACCACTTCTTTTCCAGTGCCTCATCACCCTCACAGTAAAAAATGTCTTCCTTATGTCTAACCTGAACTTGCCCTGTTTCGGTTTAAACCCATTACCCCTTGGCTTATTGCTACAAAAAGCTAAAACTGCACTAAAACTGGGCACTGAAACTGCATTTTCACCCATAGCTGCTTTCCATTTAGTCTGTCATGTTAATAGTGAAATAAATTGCTCTAATTGCCTGCAAACTTCATCAAATCCATATTTCTTCCCCCTTTTTATTGAATATTTATTAAGCTTCATGTCATGTCTTGCTTGGTTGGTAAAAGTGGTCCAGTCTGTGCATAACATTATACTTTAAGATACAGCGTGTCACATTTTCCTCTCTTCCTCTTGAATATTAATTTAGATTGTGAAGTTTTGCATTTGCGTTCATATTCATCCTGCCATTTGAAGAAAGAAGAACAGTTTGCAAAACATACTTGTCTCTACACTGGTTACTTTTCTGACTGAGCCTCCTTTTTAAAGGAAAAAGCCCTGTCAGGGGCAAATCAGAGGCTAGTGTGGGGTTTCCTGCCTGGTGGTGTGCATGGGCTGGGAGTGAGAGGCTGTTTACAGAAGAGCAGAGTAAATGCTCATCCCTGTTGAGATGTTTGTACTCATGTGCTTTTCAGCTGTGTGAATGGGTCAAGTGAGATGTGTGGGGACAAAAAGTAGCAGTGGAGTTTGGTGAGCTCCAGGAGCTTTTAAGGGGGAGTGATGCAAGCCTGAATCAATTCTGGACTTCCTGTTGGTTTAATACTTGGAGGTGGAGGAAGAGGGATTGGCATCCATGAGAAAATCCCAGCATCACACTAGCATTGCTTTAACTAAATATGATGTGTAGATATTGCTGTTAATGTTTCTTATTTTTCATACATCTCTTGGTACATGGTTTTCTTTGAGCATCTTCGCTCTTGCATTTGTTTATGTACAGAGCAATCTCTGCTGCCACCTTCTTTTTTTGGTTTTCTTTCTTTTTGTTTTCTTGGAAGTAATTCCTGGACCTGATGTTCATGGGGAAAATAATGTAAGTGCAAATGGAAGGCTCCAAAACCATATGGCAAAGAGAAACATCTATGAAAAGACTAAACTAATGTTTCAATGTGTTGGTTTATTTGGTTGTGGGGTTTTTTTATAATTTTAGGATCAGTTTGATTATCAGTTTGATTTTTTTAAACTTATTTTTGAACAGCTTGACTCTTGGGTTGGGTACTGTGCCTGTTTGTAAGACTGTGACTTTAGAAACCTCTCAATAGTACCATACTTACTGCACAATATCAAGCAACGTGCACACTTCTTTTTCCAGAGACTCAGGAATTCAGACAGGGTCAGATATTGTGGGGCAATTTTAGGTACCATAATTCCAATGAAATACTTGCCTGAGGGGGAGGGTAAAGCACCTAAGCTCTCATGAGAGTGAAGAAGAGGATGTTGCGGTGGTTAGAGCATCATTCGGCTGCTTTGTGAACTGCCTTTGCCTTTTGGCTCCTCCAGAATTTTTCCTTTTTCTGTTGGATTAAGCTGCCCTTCTTGACTCTTGAGGGTGAGAGCACTTCTCTACCTTTAGGCCTTTGACTATGAGTGATCACCAGCTTTTCTTTTGTGCACTGATCTGATTCTGGGAGCAAGGATGCGGTGCCTGGGATGGCAACCGTCAGCTTTCTAAGTGCTGCTGGGCAGGTGGGTGTCAGCTTTGGGAGATCTTGCTTCTTTTCTTGACTACATAGAAGATCTTGGAGCATTTGTGAGAACAGTTCACTTTTGATGCTCTTTTCCTTAGAGAAATTATTGTGTCCAAATATGTACTTAAATCGCTATACTTTGCCTCCATTGTCAGCTCTGCCTCTTCCAAAACTCACAGGAGGTAAAACTCAGCCTGCTCAGATTCAGAGAAAGGTGGTTCCATGCCAAGTGATCCTTCTTCCAACTGCTTGTAAGTTTAAAAGGAGCTGCATTCCCCTTCCTTTTTCCTGCTCTGCCCTTTAACCACTGAAAACATGTCCTTAAAAATTAAAATTACCCACCTCTTTCTTTGGTTTTGTTTTTTGTTTGTTTGCTTGTTTTTTCTCCTTTTTTTTTTCCACTCCTCTTCCCATGTTTCCATCTGCATGGACTAATATTATTCTTTGTGGATATAATCAAAATCTGTTATTTGTACATAAACAGTATGCTGAGTTGAGAATTAAAAATAATAAACCATAAAGAAACTAACCAGGCTGTTGATCAACTCACGTAGTAAATATACGCAAGAGGGTTTATCTCTGTGTGAAAGGCTTTTGTCAGATGGCTGGTGGAATTGTATAGAACTACCATTCCTAGTCAGTGGTGGTGTTACAATGCCATGGACTTGCTGACAGAATCCCTGCCCATTTAATTTAAAATAGGAAAAACAAGAAGGAAACAGAAAAAAGTTATAAGTATGATTTGTATTCCCAACTAAAGAAATGAATGTGTAAGTACTTATCAACAGGCACAGCTTTCATGTTTATTCATCCAAGAACTAGAAGCACATATTTTAGCATCTGAATGACTATAAATATGTTTGCTAGCTATCAAAATCACAGCTATTTAATTTGAGAATACCAATTCATATTCAGATGTGTTTTGCTTTTCACTACTAGTGTTAGTTACCCTGTTCAGCATTCATAGTTCTGGCATTCATCATTTTCAGCTCACAAGATACTGAGATGTAACTGAGGGCCAGTGTCAATGAGGTTAAGGGACATGGCTGTATGTTTTGATTGCTCTCATGTCAATTTGTCTTGTCAGAAGAATTGGATGGATAAATTATGAATATATGCAATATTACCCACCATATCAGAAAGGCAGCATTCTCTTGTGTTATGTGTTGTCCAAGGAAAATAAGTGCAAAGTGAGTAAATAAGCTTGACTCAATTAAAAATGATTGATGCCTGACTTGAAATAGCTATCTCCAAAACACACCTTTTGTAGCTCAACAAAGCTGGTCATCATGACGAAGAACCCACTGGGCCACACTTGCGTGGTGCTGCATTCGTATCCTATGTTGTCTCACTCACAGCCACAAAATGCTCATTTGTTGCAGTCCCCTGTTTTTGTTATTTTTTTTTTTCTTTAATACCTGGTAAGATGTTTTTCCCAGAAGTTCATTCAGCTGGAACTTACGTCAGCAAAATCAGCAGTCCACCAATGTTTGCTGGCATCAAGAATAAAAGGAAAGAGCAGACGGAACGGGAGGTCAGCCCAATGCTCCCAAGATCTGGATTGGGTCATGACATGCTTTGAGAGTAGTCTCAGTTGAAAACAGTGGGTAGGAAACCCCTTCCTTATTTTGTATGAGTGGGTTTTGCTGTAAGACTTGTTAATTACCTAAACTCTTATTTTCAAAGGTTAGAGGCAAAACATTGTATGTGAAAATGCTTTTTTGGGGCATAATTCTGTCCTTCCTTCCTGTCTCAGTCCTATCTGTTCTCTTTCTTTCCAAAGCCCTATAACAGATTATTATAAAATATACATGGTGTAATAATGCAGTTTATCAGCTCACTTTCTCCCCAGCCTCAGGCTTGCCTCACAAACCACAGCACAAATTGTGCTCAGATGATTGCACACTGATTTGTGAACATCACTTTTCATTTCAGCAGCTCTGTGCTGGCCTCTGAGCTGGAGGGTCTTGGCAATTCCTGCCACTGGTGCTGATTTTTCCAGGTTTTTGGGCCTGCTGAAGTTTAACATTGAGCAGCAGTTGTGATGTCTACCCCAGGCTACCCTTCCTATATTGAAGGATAGCTGGAAAACAAGCTGTCTCTGAGATTTCGTCGGACTGCAGGGTCACTAAGAATGCTTTGCCAGCTGGCAGCTTCCACGGTGGGGGGGGACCAAACCCAAACCAAATGCCTATGAAGACCTTCTGATGTTTTACTGATGACTTTGATGACTTACAGTCATATATATGAGCTAAATCCAGCTTTCTTTTTGATCATGCTCTTCTGCCTGTGCTGAAGTTTTATTTGATCCCTCCTTTTTTATGTAGGAGCGTTTTGATGCCATATGGTATGTTCATTGCTCTCTGTATCCTTCTTCTAGTAGTGTCCTACTTGCTGAGTAAGGCAAAGCAGTTTTACTGCAGCACAACCACCCCTTTACTGTTCTTCCTTTCTTTGTTCTCCTTTCCAGATCTTTTTGTGTTTTTCCTGATGACTCTTTCTCTGTTTGAAATAATCCCTTGCTACTACTGCAGACAGCTAACTCTGGTAGTCTGTAAATGTGGGCAGAGTTCGCCTTCATACTTGAGACCTAGTGTTGGGTGTCACTTGAACCCTCAAAGTAAGGCTCAAGGTGAAATTAAACGTTTTCTTTGCACTGATGTTCTGGCCAGAATTGCCTGTAACATTTCCAAATTCCTTCCTGTTTCTTGAAGGTCTCAGAGATTTCTGTAGTGCCATGTCGTTTCCCACTGTACATCCACTTAACAGCAAAGGATGGGTGAGGGGAGCAAAATAATGGGAGCATTTTCTTATCATATAATGGGAATTCTGTAGTTCAGTAATTTTTATTCCTCATAAGTGTTCTTTCTTACCCAGGTCCTGCATCAATAATTTTCTTCTTCAGTGTGTGGTATCCTTCCTCATGAGATTTCTTCCTTCCCTCATCCCTGGCTTGAATACGGCCTGGTTCTGTATTTTGTGTGATGCCAGCAGGGGCTGCAGGCAAATACTGTTAATTTGAAATTAAGGCATATTGTGTAAATGGGGAGGGGAGTTTTCAGATATCTTTGGTTTTGTTGTCTTGGGAAGTGTTGTTAAGCATTTGTTTTACAGACTCTTTGAGGTTCACATTTTGAAGTGCCTTACGGTTAACAGATGGTCGTTAGGGTTGAACGTCCAAAAGCACGTGATGTCCCTGAGCTCCTGTCGGGAACCACTGTGGTCCCTGGATGGGTGAACCCTGCTGTGCTAGGTGGGAAGATCACCAGGGCTTGCTGGTATTACCTTGGGTATGGAGTATGCAAACCTCTCAGTGTAACATCTGTCTGGTGACATTTGGGGAGGTGGGTGATTTGATGTAAAACTCCACATGGGATAATCCATTTAAATAGCCAAAATGCGGCAATGGTATAAGTCCACTAGAGTGGAAAGAAATTAAATTTGACCTTTTTAATTCTCACTGACTGTTATAATTTTGATCCACCAAGTAGTATAACAAATCCAGTAATTGTTGAAGAAACCTCCTGGTGAATGGAGGGTTTACTGGAGGAGGACGAATTTAATTCACAAGATTCGTTGTTTTGCCAACAAAGCTTTCAGCATGCTTTGCGAGTTCCATCTGTCCTTTAAAATCATCTTCAACCTGTAATAGTACAGTATTGCACTGGTGACTTCCCAGAAGGAGATCTGCTTCTGTGGGGCCTGCCTGTCAGTTAACAGGAAAATTGCCCATAATGTTGGGGTTTAGCTTCCTCTTGAAGTGAGCCTGGTAGTTTGATCTAGTTATTCTGAAATGCGCCAATACTCCCGAATACTGCAACACCCGATTATGGAGACATCTACAAAGTATTTGCTTTATTTGTTTTTTAGGCAGGGAATCCTCAGCACTTTCTGAAGAGTGGTTTTTTTTCTGTGTGGATTAATGTACCCAAAGTGGCTGCTACTATAGGAAAAAATAATCTTTGATATTACTGCTCGAAAGGAAATTTTCAGTGTTGAGCTTTAGTTATTCCCCACTTTATTTACGTTTTTTAGATGGAAAATATGGGAGGAAAATATCCAGCATTTGTGGAGACACTTACGTTCTTCTGCCAGCTAGAGAGGTGTGAAAAAAAGCATTCTGCATAGCAAGTTATTCTCAGGAGATCTGTTTAGCAGAAGGGCATAGTGTTAGCTGTAATTTGTGTATGGACGGAGTTTCCAACAATGGTGCAGTGGACCAGGAAACATCACTAAAGTAATGAGTCCTTTCCTCTTTTAAAGTGATTATGTTTGAACAGTGCAAATTAACCTGCTTTTTGAGGCTGCTGCTTAGGTGAAACAATTTGCTGATGTAAAGGCATCACCCAACTTGCTCCAGAGCTGATGTAGATGATGCTCTGCATGGGAGAAAAGCTGTTGTCTGTAAATCAGCAGTGAGTAGCAACCAGGCTCATCTAATGTAGGACCTACTGTAGTGAAATTGTGAAGCTAAAACCAAATGTGTCATACTGTGTGCAAAGAAACTACTGTAAATAAAGCTAGCTCAACTGGAAGAGCAGCATATTCCTGGGGGAAGGAACAGAATTACTGCAACTCCTGCATGATGCCTTCACACAACAGAAATGTCTGTCAGCTATCCCTGCTCATTTGTGCTTGGAGTCTGGGATTTCTGCAGCCCACTGTTCAGCCTCGTGGCTTACTACAGTGATCAGGCACAGATATTATTGGGGATGTTATCTCTGAATAATGCAATGTCATTACTGCTGTGTCTCAAACACCATCTCACATAGCTGGCAATAATGAGCTGCGATTTGAGCTCTCCAGAGAAATCACTCAGTATCTCACGAAGGGCATGCAATTAATCAGTGAACATAGAGCATGGTTTAGGCAGGTGCTATTGGTTGTTCATGCTTGATGAAAGTAGAGATGCACATGATAGCACTTCTAGCCAACTGTGATTGTGAACTGTCTGTAAATGGCTTCTTTCTTTTTACATTGTGGGGTTTCTGTTGGTAACGAATGCAAGAACCACCATGTGCTCATCTGGAAATTAACTCAAAAGGAGTAGGTGACAGTCCAGCATAAAAAGTCATATGGGAGATTTCCATATGCCCTGCTGAGAGTTAGGCTCGAGTATCAGGGGGAACTCGGTGCCCAGCTGCCATTTGTCTCTGCTTTTCAAAGAAGTCTTTCCATAGAAACAGTGCTTAATAGTAAACTGATCTAATTTTTTTCTTTTTGTGTGGTCAACTGAAGGTTGCTCTGAAGGAACAGTCTGGTTTGTCCTCGTAACAAATCTTTAGATAATGATTTGGGCATATAATTCTGATTTCATTAAATAGTAGAGTTTGGCTTGAATGACTGAAACTAGTGTATAGTATTACCTGATGCGCTTGAGTCTCCTGATGGAAATGTGTAACTCGGCCCTTGAACACAATATTTTGTTAGAAACTGCTGTGCCTCTTGGTTATGAAGCCAAGAGATACCATTCATAGTAATGCAGACACCTCCCTGGGATTATTGCCTATCCTCCAGTGAGAGCTGCTAACTTGAAATGATCACCTGTTTCAAAAAGTACACTGTTTTAATGACTTTCAGTATCTTTTGCTTAGCTCTTTTGGGGGTTATTTCCATTTCGGTGACTAATGCTGTTAATAACTGTAATCAGAATTCTTTTTAATGCCATCCTCTGGTATAACTAGTAACACTAGTATTTTTGTTTTCCATTGTTAAATGTATTTTGTGTATAAAAATTATATCTGTGTATATTTCTTTCCAAAGTAGAACAAAACTACCCAGCATTAAGCACTGCAGCTTCCGCTTCGGTGTTAGAAAAGCCAATTATTAATACATCCCTTTTCCTCTCCTTAGCTGAGTTTAAAAGGTAAAATCAGAAAGCACATGTTAACCTCATGCGAGTGAGCCTTTGGAAACATTCTGCTTCAGGCTGAACCTGGTTCCTTCCACCTCCTGGCACACGGAAGATGGTGCTGACCTCTGGGCAACCTTTAGAGTGTTCAGTGACATTTAGTTCTTAATTAAAACCTTGGTGGGGTTTTTTGTTTGCCAGCGGACGATGTTACTGCAGATTTCCCTG
Organism: Psittacula echo; assembly: GCF_963264785.1. Lineage (NCBI taxonomy): Eukaryota > Metazoa > Chordata > Aves > Psittaciformes > Psittacidae > Psittacula > Psittacula echo. The sequence goes on along the minus strand of NC_137756.1, from coordinate 5,807,023 downwards.
TGCTTAGCCTAGGGGCTAGCTAGGGAATACCAGGCGGCATCATAATGTTAGTTCTCTGGAGTGGTTTTTGGCAGTAGGTGTTGTAAGCCCTTAGAGCTGTTATGTTTTGTAAACTCATCCCTAATCCTGTTCTTCTGATTTTCTTCATTTTCAACTTTAATGTTAGCTGGCAAAGGATGAGGAGATCCGGGAAGCTGGCAAAAAAAAGCACACAGGAAAACAAAAAGATGGATTGAAAGTTGACATTCAGGAGTTCCCTACCAAGTCCAACAGCCTGTTGTGATTCTGATGTGAATAGATCAAACACAGGCACAGAGAATACAATTAAAGATAAATGCTATGACATTTCCATCAGTAGTTAATAGATCTTTATTTTGTTCTACTCACGTCTCTCACTGTGGATTTCCCTCGATCTTGCCTTTTGATAAGAAATCTTCTGAAGGCTAGATGTTTACTGAATTCCCTACCTTTACTCCCAAGTCTGTGACATACAGTTGTTTGCTGTTCTTTTTTACTATTAAAAAATCCTCAGGAAAAGCTAGCTCACTTAGAAGTAACTTAATTATTTTGGGGAAGAGTTTCACATAGGCTTTAAAGTGCTGTTTTGTTCTTTCATTCACAGGTAGGCAGTGGAGGTTAACAGTGAATTACAAACACAATGGATAACTGGAGAATTACCCTTGTTTTCTTTCCTAGTGGGGATGATGTAGGCCAGGGTTTTGAAAACCACCAGTCAAGTGTAATAATGATTTTGTCTTCATGTATCAGTGAACATTGTCCAAAATGTTCACTGATATTGGTATAACAATTCCCAGGGGAAAATTTCTGATCAGACTTGTGCACTTCGTATGCAGGTGAATGTAGATGCAGTTGAGCTGGAAAGGGGCTTTGAAGGATTTTTCCTTTTGGCTTTTTTCTTCATCCATTCTTACTGTGAATTTGTAGTGAAAAATGGAGATTTCACTGTGAAAGTTCTCTCCAGAGTTCTTCCCACACCTCCATCCTCCTGCCCCGTAAAACCCAACACCAGCAGCTGTTTGAATGTGCTTGTGCAGATTCTGTGCGTGAGTGGCAGAGCACCTCCCTGATGGTTACGTATCTTCTTCTTAGCAGTAGCTCCTGACATAGCAACATAAAAGTGGTACCTTATAGTCATCTGTGGTTGAACTGTTTAGTTTCTAAGGGTCTAAAGAAAATGTGTTTCTTTGAGTTGGATCACTTCTCATTTCTGCTTGCAGAAAGACAAAGAGGATTAGGGAAGTAGTTGCAAAATACATCAAACTATTTCTTGCTGAAATATAATAAGTCTTGCTAAAGACTTACTTTTGAACTACTTGGTGTTGTTTCCTTATTTAAAAAAGGGGAAAAATTAATGACATTGCACTGCTTATCAGAAATAAATTCTAAAAAGACAGATTGGCCAACCAGTCAGATACTCAGTACTTTCCAAGTTAAGGATCAGTGATTTTGGTCCTATGTTTTATAGTACTGTCAATTGCAGGGACAGTAGAATAAAATGTGGTCCATTCTGCATGTAAATGTTATTTGGTTATCTATGTAATGTACTATGTTCGGCAACTGAAATGGTAGCAGTATCTTGTTTCTTTGTCTCAGTCAGTAGCTATTTATTAGGAGGCTGTCTTGTAGAAAACAATTTCATTTTTCAGTCTTCCCTCTTTTTTGTTTTCGTTGGCAACTCAAAGTGGATCCATAGCTACGGCGTTTCTCTGTTCTGAAAGATCTGTGCATTGTATTACTGATTATAGCAATTATGTGCCGAGAGTTGGGTGGAAGGTGTTGATCACACAGGATAATATGGCAGTGAAAGATGTGGATCTGGCTTCAGAAGCTGGGGTTGTTTGGAGGCTGCTGTGAAGGGAGAGCTATTTCTGCTTGTGACACTCTTAATCCTCTGTAGGTATGTGTTTGAGCTGTTTGCTAGCCAGGCAAAGGCTATCAGGCCCTTTCTCCTGACCCAGTACAGAGGCTGCTGTGTAATCGTAACTTCAGTAAGTGGTAGCGGTGCTTGACCTCTGCTGTCACTGCTTTCTGAGCTGTACCATGGGGTTTTGTAATATGCATGTTGACCTGCATGGACCTAGAACTAGTAAGGCTTTGGTAAAAGAATGTGGTGGAATATGTGAAACTCTGCCTACCTGAGGTTTACTCAGGTAGGTAGATGCCAGTCAACTTAGGCTCAAGGCTCTAGTTGCAGGGCTGATGGCTGTTCTACCAAAACACCAGTTGTGAGAAGACAGAATGGGTGTCTTTGCCTATGACTGTGGCTAGAAAGATGGAAAAATACCCAACCAAATCTCTCAGGAGTAAGGCAAATATAATAATGAAACCTGTAATAATTTGTTCTGCTGTGGTTGTTTCTATTTTCTTTGTCCCAGGAAGTTAAACACATTATCCAATGGGACTTCTGAGTGCTTTCCCGGATGGCAGTAAACCATGAATCTGTCACTTGGGGAGCTGATCAAACTGCTTTGGTGCTTTGAGTGTGTAGGTAATGACCTCCATAGTGGTCGTGCCACCAAATGTCACACTCAAAAGGCTGTAAGTCGATGAAGCATCCGGGCTACTCAGTATATCAGTGTTTAATTGACAATGCATAAGACCTGCTTGTGATTTATCGCCCAATAAAGGGACACACTTTTTATGTTCTGCCAACACAATTGGCAGACTATTTTAGACACAGATGGCACATTAGCCTTGGACAGCTGGTTCGCTCTCTGCTGTCACATCCTAGGACCATCTAACTAATACTGTCACACACGACCCACTTCACTGGGTAACTGAGAGGGGTTCTCACGCATGGCTTTGTGTCAGCCTGAAGGCACATGAAAATCAATCTGCTAAAAGACTGCCTCTAAGAGGTTTCCAAGACTTAGCATCCTACTATGCCCTTCTGGCTGTTCACTTGCTGACCTCTCTCTTCTAGCTGTGCAAGTGTAACCCAAGAGTTTCTTCCTAGTTGCATGATGTGCACATGTGCAGCCTGCAGAGTGTGGTTCTCTCCTTGTAGTGTCCTCTACTTTGCATCTGTACAAATGTGGATTTAAAAAGGCAAGAGGCATGTAGCATGATTTTCTTTAAAGCTAGAGAATGAGTGGAGATCACTGAAAGCTGTCTATTTTGCAAGGTTTAGCTTTAATACTTAGCAGAAAAAAAAGAAGAATACATGGTAGAGAGATGGTGTATAGTGACAGTATAAATTATATGTAGATGATAGCAAGGATAAAAGAACAGAGAAGTAGAACTTCAAATGCTTTTCTGAAGAACAAAACCAAACCCAAATGTTTTCTGGAATGCAGTCGTGCAGCAGAGGTCTGAGGTGGAAAGCTGAAAGCTATGTTTTTTGGTAGATGAAACGCATTTTTCACCTCAGAAAGAGTATTTCAAGGTATGGTCCCAATAAAAATACAAGAGTTTTCTTTTCCAAAGCATAGGAAATATGAGGCTCATAATTTCTTACTATTCTATCAGAGGTTCACGGGCTTTGCTGCAAACAAACTGCTGTGCAGAAAGCCTTTAAAATGTGCTTTGGTTTATGACATCAGATACAGAGTCTAAGAAGTGGTGATGGGATTAGGAGTGGCTTTTCTTGATGCCAAGCAACTAGACCAGAAAAACTGGAATTTTGTGTTTAAAGCCATAATTTAAATAAGGTAGACTACAGTTTGTTCTAGGAAAACGCTCTTGGATTTGAGGAGGTAGCCAGCCAGGGGGATGTGTGAGCACTGTGAGGGAGGAAACCTCACCTTTTGAGGGGAGCACTGAGAAAACACTCACTTGCCTTATTCCCTGTCTCTTCTATGAGCAAAGCTTCACTGTGTCCATCTGGAGAGCAACCCACTTTGACTTGGAGTGGCGTACATGTGGGTGTGTGTATGCAGCGTGATGCTCACGCTAGTCAAGGGATGACAGAGGAGGGTGTCTTGCTCCCATCCCATGTTGATCACCTCTGTGAGTTTCATACAGACTTTTCTGTCCTTGCACTATGGTAGTTAGCTCAGGGAAAACGTGATGTGTTGGAGTTTGCTTTGTTACAGTTGGGCAGCTTACGCAGGTATTCCTCAAAACATAAAGAAATGAAGTAAAATCCAGAGTAGATGTAGAGCAACTCGTAATGACAACTTCAAATCACTTTCTTCCTTTCCTAGTGAGAATGATGTAGGTCAGGCTTTTGAAAAGCACCAGTCAAGTGTAGCAATGATTTTGTCTTCATGTATCAGTGAACATTGTCCAAAATGTTCACTGATATTGGTATAATAATTCCCAGGGGAAAATTTCTGTTCAGACTCGTGCACTTCATACACAGGTGAATGCAGATGCAGTTGAACTGGAAAGGGGCTTTGAAGGGATTTTCCTTTTGGCTTTTTTCTTCATCCATTCTTATTATGGATTTGTAGTCAAAAATGGAGAGTATTTCAGTTACCTGAGCTCCAAACTGTTCAGGTGTTACTTTATACATTTTGTGCTATTTTTGAGGTTAATGGTAACAAAAGGCAGACAGAAGAGCTACTCAAGTTCTGTTATTTTCCAAATTAGAACTATAGATAAAGGCCTTGATTTGGATGTTTCCTCCAGTATTAGCTGTTGTTTTCATCAGGGTTTACCCCCAAAGGGGAGAATCATATTGGTCTGGATAAAGGTTTAGTGGAAAAAATCCTACCTGGATGTCCTCCAAAGTTCCTCATTTCACGTGACATGGAAGCAGAGAGCACTAGTTCAACTCTGGTTTAAGGGAAAGCAGCATCTAAGTTCCTTTCTATGGTGGTGTGGTAGCAGATTTAGGACGTCTCTCTGGGCTATACTGAGTGTTATGTGCCCCTGTAGAACTGCTGTAGAAGTTGCGGGCTTTAATTTTTATGGATTCTTGAATGTTTCAGTGTGGGATGTGTAGAGATGGGTTTGACCATGGTGTCAAATCTAATTAGCATTTGAGTCGCTGGGAGGGACCTGCAGCTACGATATAAAACTAGTTTCTAAATCTCCATTTAGAGGCATTGAAATATATTTCTTTACAAGATTTCCAGTATATGTCTCTTGCATGTGTGAAACTTCCCTGAGTAACTGCCTTTTATGTAAGAATAACATTTTTGAATGCTGCATCAGGGTTAGGTAACCTTTTAAAGCCTTTGCGCTGTTATAGCACAGTGAAGTACATCACACTGATCGAGTAGCCCGAGGATTTTGTAATCTATAGCTAACAAACTAGTGCAAATCAACAACCTGTTTGGACATTAACAAGCAATTAGCTCTAGGACTGACACTGAAATGCTTCTGAGTCCTGGCATTGCATTGAGCAGATGAGACTTTTGTGGAGCAGAGGATGGGAATCTGCTGTAGTCTCCATGAAGTGGGGAGAGTTGTCAACTACAGGTAGGAGCTGATAAATACTCGCCTGTTCCCAAGCTGAGCAGGTGGGCAGGGAGCTGGGGTGGGCAACCAGAAGGGAATGTGCTTGAGTCACCTGGGAATCCTGCAAGTGAAATGACCCTCCCTCCCATTGGTGTTTACTGTTTCACTCCTGCCTGCTTCCCACAGTATAAACAGTGGGGAAATGCTGCTCAGCTAGATCCATCAAATGTGAGCTGTAATTTGAAGTCAGGCCATTATCCAAAATTAAAGCATATGTGGCAATAAAATCAGTGTTCTTCCATGGAAATGCAGATTTGTACTGTACACACAGAGATGTTGTCTTGCTTTTTGTGTTCTCAGCTTCAAAATTTGGCAGTAGGTAGCCTGAAATAAGTGTGGACAAGGAGGCAAAAAATCTTTTTGAGCTTGTTTGCTTATTTCTAATGCTGAAATGAAATATTTTATCTACATAAAAAGCTATACATTGCATTTGGTTTAATTACATAATGGTACTTCTGATTGCACACAAGACAGACAAAATCATGAGCAAATGAGTGCACTTCTCCTGTATACTTACTGGCATGGTAGTTATTGTATCAACTCATATCATCATCCTTTGAGATCATGTAAGTGATGGCACAGATCATGAAAGCACTTGTCTCAAGCTTTTATTCAGAAAGGAGTTGTGCTTCTTACTCTTAATGAAGGTTGGTAAGAACCATGTGTCCTAAATGTTCTAAACACTCACTGTTCTTGCTTTGGAACATAAGTGGGTGAGTAATGGAATTTCCATTCAGTGCCCAAGGAAAAGTTTGCTTAATTTCAAGTATGCATTATTTTCTGGTGCCATTTCATTCTGAAGTTATGTCATGCTTTTATCTTACTTTTTTGTTAAACGCATCTGCTTCTAAAGGAAAAACAAAATCACAAAATACCCAACAACCCAACAATTAGTTAAAAAATACCTTAAAGCTTCAGCATTTAGAAAAATAACAATAATTTATGTGAAGCTTTATAGTTCTTTACCCCCCCTGTGCTGTCTTTGGGACCCAACTGAATTTCTTAGTACCTAGAACTTGTTTGTTCAGCAGCTGTGTGAGTATTTTTATCTCTAGCTGCTTCTGAGTTTTGATTTGGAGGGTTTTCGACAGTGCAAGAAGAGTGTCGATTGATGAAACTAGTTCTCCCAGATTACTCTGGCAGGAATACTATTGCTGTTTGGGCTTTGCACTTGCTGAGCAAGACCTTTATAGAAATTGGTGTAGTTCCATTAAATTACACTGACCTGTCCTTGCAGAGGACTTTATTTTTGTATAGTGTTAGATTTAGTAATTTTCTGTGCTTTCCATTCTTCTCCAAGTGTGGTGTGGCAGCTTCATAGCAAGTGCCTCTCACCTCAGCCAAGGTTTTGCTCTGTTCTAGGCATGCTATTGAATAACTCCAGTGCTGCTGGAGGAGTGCTTGAGACTCCAGGTGGCTGCTGGCATCCAGCACCAAGCATCCATCTGATGATAAAAAGCAGCACTCATTCACCTACTCGGTGCAGTTTTAGGCTGCCAAGACCACACATGTACTGAAGCGGCTGAGAACGCCCTTTGCACCATCCACAAAGGGACTCCCTGTCACCTTTCTGCCCAAGGCCAGCCCAGGGAGGATCAAACACAGGGGTTGAAGGTTGTTCAGGTTGTGGGCTCTAGCATATTGCAACATATTGCTACTGTTTTGGTCTCTAACAGAGGAAATGGGATGGTCTTGGCAATTTGGGAATGTCCTGGGTTGCCCTGTGAGCAGGGAACATTTCACTTCTTGAGGAAAAACTCACATAGGAGTTGACTCCAGCTGAGCTGTGGAGATTTTTCACAAAACAGAGACTGTGTTTTGAATGAAAGTTCAATCCAAGTGAAACTTCAAAACCATATTGATCACCTCCACGAGTTTCATCCAGACTTGTCTGTCCTTGCGCTACGGTGGTTAGCTCAGGAGAAAAGTGATGTGTTGGAGTTTGCTTTGTTACAGTTGGGCAGCTTACCCAAGTATTCCTCACAACAAAAAGAAATGAAGTGAAATCCAGAGTTAGACGTAGAGCAAGTCGTAATGACAACTTCAAATCACTGCTCTAATTAGTGAGCACTCCCTGGGGACTCATTAGAATTATAAAAGCATTATTGTCAGTTATGCAGTGGTTGGAACACGTCAAGTTTTGGGCACTTCAACAATACTACCTTGAAGAAAAGAGTTTTGCAGCCTTTAAGAATTTTCTGTACTTTGGGAGAAAGCACAAATAGAAATCCTTTATGAACCGGGCCTTATGTTTGCTTTTGTAAAGAAGAGGGTTTGAGTTCATATGCCACAGTTTAATAGGTATATAGTGACTGCTTAATGGGATTTACATTCACTCAAACAAAATTAGGTTGGTAAAAGACAGTGCAACATGTTGGAATGTAAATGGGACTGACGGCAGAATTAAATGTTTGTGGAAACAGGGCAGCAGATCTATCAAGAGCTAATTAGACAGAGAGCTCAGGGACAGACTTGGGAGTAAACAGCACCGACAAAGAGGGAAGGAGAGCAAGAAAAGAGAGAAAATGGAGGCTTTGTGCAGCAATGAAAAGGAGTTATAAACAAGGTTATTTAAATGGGAAGGTCCGATGGAGCCCATCCCATGAGGACTTAGTCTTATCCGAACTTTGTGATTAACACAAGTTGAATGGCAACTTTGATAACCCCTTCTGTGTTTAAATAGTTCTTCGTTGTTGCAGTTTGCTATTCATGGTATCTTCCTCTGATGCACTTTTTCATCACAGTCTAATGTTTCCATTTTGCTGTCCAGCCTTTTCATCAGACACCAGTTTAAAAACAGACTTTGGCCAAAATATTTCCATTAGCCTGGGGAAGCCTAGAGAGCAGCACCAGGGAAGAGGAGAAGGTTTAGGTCTTTCCTGTTACCTACAGTCACCCCTATGGAGAGCACTCGGGTGAAAATGATGCCGTGGCACAAGAGCAGACAGTATAAACCTAGCATGTAAAGTACCCTGTTTGCCGGTCATGCACTGTGATGATATCTTTGCCAGCAGTGCTGTGTTTTGCACAGCTACTGCCTTTTGTAGGCACCTTAAGTAATTCTCTGGAAAGCAGAAATTCTGGATAAGAAATAACATGGTAGCTTTGTTGTGATTTCTCATTCATAGAAGGCTAGCTCAGGGCAGGCCACAGCCTTTCAGTTGTTACCATCTTTGGCAAATCCCAATTTGGGGTTATTTTTGTTGGTTTTCTTACTTCATGCTGGGAATAGATGGGCCTTGCTGTGAATTTTGCTGGTGGGTATTGCACAGTGATGTTTGCACTTGGAGGGGATCAGACAAACCTTTGTGCTTGTTGGGTTTTATTTAAAATGGGAGACTTGTCCTTTCTCTTTTGACAGCAGAGCTGGGATTATGAGCATGTAAGAGTTGGGACCAGAAGCTGTGCTGGTTTATCTGACAGCAAATGTCATTTTTCAGAGGGAGCTATGAAGCCTTGTTATGAGGGGTTGATGAAGCAGGGAGAAGGGAGTGCTGTGTCTCAGGCTTTTCCCTGAAATTTGAGCACAAATTTCTGTCTGAAACCAAGTCTACCAACTCCGAAAGATCAGATGGGAGCAGGGTTCTCTGAAGTGTCTTGACAACATGACTCTAGTTTAAACAGACATACACTGTAGATTCTTGTCTTGTATGCTCAAAGATGCTGATTCTGATAGGCAGTAATACCTTGTCACCTAGGGAATGTTATTTTATGGAAGAATCTGGATTTGTGACAGGAGGATGGAGCCCATGGTGGTCCTGGAGCTGTGGGATAGTGAAGATGGCCTGGTGCAGGTCATCCCTACAAAGCTACTCCAGCAAATCCACCTGCATTTCCTCCCTTTACCCTTAAAAGAGGCGAGAAGAAAGCAGAGGAACAACGCACTTCAGTCCCAGAGGACCCAGGCTCTTACCCAGCTACCAAATCTTACTGATTCAAAGTAGACATTTCAGTGTCTTCTAGATGTCAGCTAGACCCCTCAGCTGTAAGCAGTGTGGTTTTCTGCAAGGATGTTTCTATGTACTGCTCTCTTTGAAGATTTCAAAACATGCAGAATAAAACTGAAGGGTGGACGACAGTGGAGGAAGATACTCCCTGGAACCAGCCCCAACTACCAGGAATTGTGCCTCATATCTCTCTGTAGTCACTGGGAGCAACAGATTCCCCAAGATGATGATCTGGAGCAGAGCCATAGCTTTGTAGGGTCTAAGTAGTTGATTTTCCTTCTCCACCCTGCTCCCCACAACTCAATACCACCTTTGCATTGGTAAGAATACAGACTGGGGTGACATGTGCCCCATAATGAGCTGTTCTATAGCAGGTGATTTTGTTTGGTTGTTTTATGGTTTAAGTAACCTAGTGGTTGTGATGCTGAAAATTCATCTACTTAGAGGTTCAAGTTACACAAGGTGTTACAACAGTCTGTACTGCTACAACACTCAAAATTCTTTGGGTTTTTAATTTCATCTATGCAAAAGGCATTCCCTAGGGAAAGTAACCTGGCCCGGGTGTGGCATTACCCATCAGAAATGGATTATGCTCTTCCTTTCTTACAGCTTAGTATTTTTACAAGTATGGGTCACAGGTAGTTCCTTTGCCTTTGCTGCATGAGAGCAGCATCCTTGCATTTGAAGAGGTCTGTGGGCAACTATTGACTTTCATGTTCATTTGATTACAGTTTGAAAAGGAAAGATCTGCATTTCAGCGCTGACAAGAAGAGCACAGGGATGTTTCTGATCCCCTTGCTTTTGTGTCTAATGGAAGGAGAAAAGCGAGCTTGGGTGTTTCAGAGAGGCTTCGATGGGTCTAGGTTTTCATTAGGGAGCAGATAGGGTGTGAGTGGTGACCAAGGGGAAGATACTGGTGGAGAAAGGAGGTCTCTGGGGTATGATGGCCATGAACTCACTTTTTCCAAGTCCTTGGACAATATTCTCTGAAGAAACACTATTTGGGAGAGGCTGCCCAGGGTTGAATGACAGGGAAGAAACAATCAGCAGGTAAGAAGCCAAAACTTGTTTTGTGGTGAATCTGACATGTCTCTTATTGTAATAATAATAGATTATAAAAGTGTGAAATGTTAGTTGTGCAGTGTAAATTTACCAGAAGCCTTAAAACTGACACCAGCTTGTGATTGACTGCAGAAGGTCAATCCTTTGGTTTAGACCTAGTAGAGGCTTTGACAAATTATTTTCTTGTTTCTTGGGTTTCAACTGAAGAACAGAAAGAAGCAACCGAGAATGTCTCAGGGTATTTCACCACAGTTACATTTTTCATAACAACAAGTGGATCTGTTGTTTGCTGGAAAATGTGGATAAAAATATTAGTACTTAAGAAATACATCTGGGTGGTTTTCATTTCTGGTTTTAGGAAGGGCTGGAATTGTCCAATGATGAATTCTTAGAAGAAATTACTTGGTGCAACAAATGCTTTGTCTTGCCCTTTTCTAGCATTGCTGTGTTGGCATAGGATCGATTGCTCCATGCTTTGACCAAACAAGAGCATACATATTGCAGACCTCACAAATGCTTCTGACCAGACATGAAGAGCAGCTCCTGCTATAAGCTTCTTAACATGTGCTGTTACTTATGAATGCCTTGTCTGAAAGACTTTACTTAAGCAGCCTTCTCTGAAAGCTGAAGATGCATTGGCCAAAATAAAGAATGGTGGTTTTGTGGATTTTTTTGCCTTCAGAACCCAACTTTAAATCTCTATTTACTGTAGAAAAGGTTTGGCCTAGATCCCTTCAGTTTTACAGATTGTTTTCTTTACAAACATAATGTTTAACCTTTGTCCTGCTCTGGATGGACACCCTTCAGGACTGAAGTAACGTCTGGTTCATTTCGGTCTGAAATGGTAGATACTATTTTTGCAGAAACACGCTTTGAGATCTTGGATCCAGCTTTCCATACAGTGAGTGTCTGCACTTGCAGTCACTGGCTATTGCAGGCTCCAGGGGAGTTGTTTTATTACAATGCTTTGAGGTTTTACATGGTTTTTTTTTTTGTAAATAACTTGTCCTAAAGTTTCATCTCCCTCAACTTTTTGTACCTTTAGAATATTTCGAATGTGTCAAATCATCATGTGTATATTAATTTTGCTCTGTCATATACACTGTATAATTTTAGTGCAGAGATATTTTTTCCAACGTAAGGTTATTTTATGTACGAGTTTCACTTGATTTCATGATAGGAGAATTTTGAAGAGTAAGAGTGAATTCTTGGATGTAAAAACCTGCCTATTTTGTGTTTCAGCTTCACAGGGCTGTACTGTGCTGAATGCCTGGGTTACTCCACTGATATCTTCTGTGGTGTTCTAGTAATACAAAATTGTATTGATTGATTATAGTTGCCAGATGCAACTACTGTACAAGCATAGGAGTGTTTAAAATCTCAGGTGTAAGCAGATTTTGGTCCATGGCTTCTCATCTGCCTCCTAGCTAGTTTCTCCCCCTCCCACCTAACATCCTTGCCTGCTCCCTCACGTGATAAATAACACTGTCTTATCAAGGTCAGTCAGAAAGGCCCTTTTTACATATCTCATAAATTTTAGCCAGGTGCCACTGATGTGAGATTAATGTAATGGCACTACAGCAAGCACTCAGGCTTGTCTTAATTATGCTAAGGTTGCCGGTTCACCGTTTCTCTTCATCTGTCTCCCGCTTTAGGGAACACTAAGCACTATGTCATTAGATTGTCTGTTCCACAACATTGGCCCTTTGCATTTACAAAGTCATCAGACGGCTTATGACCTAGCTTTTATAAGAAATTAAATTAAACAAATAGTGAAAACAAAAAAATTAAGCAGAAAGGGAGCCTGCCCCAGGGCAAGGGCAGAAGGGAAGAGCTGAGAGGGCTGGGAAGGGGTTGGGGTAGCTCTTCAGTGCTGTAGGCTTTGAGGGAGCTTGCTGGCAGGACCGTTATTTTCGGGATGCTCTGCAGGGCACAGCTGTCAGGTGCTTCTTTTTAATGGTATAAATGCACATACCTCGTATGTGTCACAAGGTCTGCAATGGAAAGGGTTGCAAGCTTAGGGATTTTCTCTGGGTTTATTTTTTCTTTTGGAAATTAAAAGTCCTCTACTGCAGAGCCAGTGTTTGGGGAATCTGTAGCCAAGGGGCTCCCATGAGTTCCCCGAGGCTCAAACCAACCTTAGATGTTCTTTCCTCTTGGGAATGAGAGAGAGGGTACAGAGTCCTGCGGCAGTGTGCCAGCGATAGCTTTACATCCTGCCAAGGTAAAGCTCCTGTTGGGGCAAGGAACTGTCCGCTCCTACATCGCTGAGATTATGAGAAATATTTTTGGGTGTTTGTTTCTTTCCATCTTGCAGGCTCAATTTAGCAGCCTGCAAAAGGGCTGACCTTGAGTGTATTGTATTTATTTTGTGCTCTATGGCCACATTGAAAAAGACTTTTGTTTCTTGTCCAAGCATCCTCTGCAGGCTTTCCAGGCAGGAGGATTTCAAGATGGGACTCATTGATGCACCAATTTTAACTTGTATCTATTGGATAAAAATAAATACCTCCAAAGGGATTGAACAAGGCTTATGTTGGAGCAGTTGGGTTTGTTGGCTGTACGAGGAGTGGGGGAGTCTCAAACTTTACCATGAGAAAAGAGAAACCAGGTGTCTGGTACAGTTTGGTAGCAGCTACCAAAGTATGCTAAGTTTTTCTTTACTTTTCCTTTCTCCAGCAGTATATGAAAATTAACATGGTTATTGCAGATGAGATAAATTTATCTGTTGGTTGCATGCTCTGAGTACCAGTCACGTCTTAGCAATCGCTGCAACCAGGGCTAAATGAGAGGATTGTCCTCCCTCTACTTCTTAGTATTTGTAAGAATGTTTATAAAGTATTATTCATAAAGGACATTATGGGAGGCACAGAAAGCCAGCCAGAGCAGAGCAGTCATGCTCTGAATAACACACAGGGCCCACTCTCTCCCAGGCCCACTGAGCTAAGACAAAGGACCTGATGAAGAGGTAATGAGAATAATTTGATTTTTCCAGTGTTGTAGACAGAGCTACTGACTTACAGTGCTTGTGCTGCCAGCCAAAGCCCTCCATGAAGAAGAGAGGGTCTGTTTGTGGCTGAGGTTCAAACAGGAGAGAATACAGAATCATGGTGTGCTAATGGGGGCTTCTCTCCTGTCACTGCTATTGCTATGAGAAGGCAGTCCGTAGTATGAATATCATTCCTTCTGGCTGGGTTTCCTGAGCCACTCCTGCTGTACTTGTGTCACTTGTACACAGACATCACAGTGCTTGCCAGGGGCTGCAGACCCCTGCCTTGATTTCCATGCTGTTGGTAATCAGTGCAACTGCGCACGTAACATGGGAGTTTTCTACTGGAAAGGCAGGTGTTGCAGATCTGGCCTTTTAAAAAGGAAAGGCAAAACTTCAGTTTTCTAAAATATACCAGAGCAAATCTATTCAGTCTCAAGGTAAAATTGTAAAGACTTCCCTGTATAGACTGTGAATCACTTCCCAGTTACTCCATCAACTGTCAGTGGCTCCAAGGCACAGATCAGCTACCTGCCACATTAGTGTCTAAGCATTCGGTCAATATGGTAGGCATGGGATGTTAGCAGTTACCAGAAACACAGGAATTATTGCTGTTATTTTATTATCATAAAATAAAGATAATTTAAAAGGTTTTGTTTAACGAATAAACTTCCTATAGTTGACTGTCCAAGGAGCACTTATTTTTTAACCCTCAGATACTGTTTTAAATCCAACTGCAGTTTGTGAATAGGCAGCTTGACTGAAAGTGTTTCGAAAACAATATTCCCACCTCTGTTCCAGTTCAGTCTGCTGCCAGCACAACTCCGCTGAAAGTTCCTGTCTGCGCTAGACTTGACTCGTTGCTCCCAGACGTGGTAACTGGAAATGTGGTATCCAGTAATGATCTGTGCTGTTGCATTAGCACAGCATTATAGTGGAAATAGCTCCTGTCACCGCAGTAGGAAGCTCGTCTATGACTTCCTCTAAAATGTCTATGAAATCAACATGGCTGTGACAAATCCAGCCTTAATGGCCCATTTCGGAGGATGGAAGGTCTCATGACATCAGCTTGTCTTAGCAGGAAAAGATTTGTTAAGGTGAGATTGATATACTCCTGCATAGCTTGAATTTCAGCTTTTTGTTTGTCTGCTAGACAAGGAGAAATGGCACTTCTTGTTTCTGTGAGTAACGTTATTAGGAAGAACATTTAGGGATAGGTATAGATGCTGATACTCTGCTGAGTATTTCCGAAGAAACCAGACCCCTGTGCCCGGGTACCCAAAGTTTGGGCTGGATATATCGTCCTTATCGTAACTCTTGACTTTACTGCAGGGATGAATGATAAGCATGAGAATATCCATCCTGATGGCCCTTGGAGGGAGACTGGAGCAAAACCATTGACTTCATTGTCAGACCTACCTGTATTTCTCAGAAGTGAAGTGATGGGGGGAGGCAAAAAGCTTGGAAAGTAGTTATAAAATGGACGGGGAATAGTGCCTTGTTTTGATAGAAGCTGAAATGTTTGAAACTCAAGTTTAAAATGCAGTGTGGACAGATGTGCTGTAAAACAGCATTATTTTTCACTGAACATTTTCAAATCTTGTGGGGGTTCTGTGTTTGTCCAACTAATTTGCTGCTTTGATTGAGTGCAGTAATTGCATGTTTAAAAGAAGGGAATTGCTTCATTGAAACTAAGATCTTATCTCTGTATCAAAAAGCTTGTGAGCAAGCTGGGTGGGTCTGGCTTTTTCACCTTCTCCTATTGGCCACATTCTGGTGCCACATTCTTATTTCACAAGGGAGACCGGGAGAAGACGTCAGTGGGGAGTCTGCTGAGATGCTCGATGCAGTCCACAGTGCCTTTATTGGCTCTTGGAGTGAAAGACGTGACAAGCTTAAGCATTTCAAGGAAAAAAGGGTGGATGAAGGAAGGAAGTGAAAGGGCCACCAGCTCCAAGTCTTTTGAGCTGTGGGATCATTTTGAAAATGCTTTGTTCACTTAGAAAGTGTGTTGGAGTTAAAAGATGAAAATTGCTTTAACGGCAAAGCACACCATAAGGTCTGCAGGGACCGATTAGCACAACTGCTCTTTGTGTCCTACATAGTAAATGCTACTTCAGTGGTTACTGGGAGATAGGATATGAAGGTGAGAGAAGTTAGGAGCTGCTCGAACCCCTGTGGTTCACAGTTATCATAATATTAAAAGATAGAGGAGCTCTGGTTTTACTTAATTGGCAAAGACAGCAATTGATGGATTGTCCAGTTTAATGCAGTTTTCTTTGTTGAACAGCTCGTAACTTCATAAGGCATTTTTATGCAGCTGTGACACATGAAGCTGTGTTTTGCCTTGTGAAGATGTATCACAACTGTGTGATGGTTTGCTTTGATCCTTGCCACACATGGGTGAGAGGTGTAAAGAGGCTAATTTTGAATGGGCTGGAGAGGAGCAGGGGCAGCAGGGTTCTAGATGTGGGTGCAGGATGCTTTAAAGTACTCGGAGTTTACTTTGGCTTGGGAAATAGAGGAGAGCTTTTACCTGGTTAGAGAGCAAATTTCTGGAACAGTTTCCCATTAGGAGCCCTGGAAAGAGGAGTCCTGGCAGGTTTCCATGTGAGCTAGAAAAATGTGAGGCAGATTATGTGGCCTGATGATCTGCCACACCAGGGACTTGCCCAGAGTCCCTGCTGGAACCGACTATTCAGAGCTGGGAAGGTCGTTTTTGATTTATGCGAGTTAGTCATGCAAATGCAAGTTATTTTTGGTGTAAGGTACCAAGGTCCAAATGTTTCAGCCTCTTCTCCTCCATTGTCTTCTCACATCCCTGAGCTGAGGTGCAAGCATGGAAGGCCTGAGCAAGAAACAGGAGCCAAGCTGGATGTGATGTGCAATGAATGGCCCACAGAGCCTGCGAGAGATGTCACTTCAGAAGTGCTTGGTTAGGCACTCCCGTATGCCAGAGAGATTTGTGTCCACCCGCTTTTGCCTGCAGGCTGGCAGATGAAAAGGGGACTTGTGTGTGTGCAGTGAGGTCATGTACAGCTGAGAAAACTGAGTAGCTGTGGATCATTTCCTTGAGCAGCCCTGGGTTAAGGCAAATCTTGCTTGGAGAAGAAGAAAATGAATCCTAAAAATGGGTTTGATATTATTAGCAAAGAGGGCATCAGGATGTATATGCAGAAGAAGAAGAGATTGTGGCTAGATATGCTATCTTAATTGTAGTGCTTCCTGGCTTGACCTTAGTAAAATGTCTTTTTCAGTAGGGAATATCTATTAACACATGCATAAAAATGAAGATATGCATAATAGAATACAAAACATATTATATATATTTATGTATCTGAAAGAATACATAAATACATGAATATGTGCATACATGCAAACACTTTTTGTATGCATGGTAGGCTATATTCCTTGGTTGTCTCTTGCAGATTTTACCAGCATAGAGGCAAGCAGTCTCTGCTCAGGAATAGATTTTCTTGCATTTTCCAGACCACAGAGTTACCCAATATATAGAAAAACTAACAGAAACCTGTACCACACAAAATGATGGTGTAAAGAAGTAAAATGTTGTCTGGAGCATGCTGAAATCAGTAAATTGCCAGCAAAAGACACTTATCCCCTTTCAATATTCTTCTTCTTGTGTTTTAGTGGGCTACATGGTAGGTGGCTGTTCCACCAAGCTAGGCAGTAACTGGACTCCTTATCTGACAAAATCCTGGCTTGTGCTTGGTTGGCCAGATGGGTGTCAAAAGTAAAGCTGGGTGTTAAATGCTTAAGGTTTTTCTATGGTGGACTTTGGGATGTGGATGATGTATAAGGTGAATCTCTACTTGAGAAGATAGATGTTTGTTTGCTTTTGATTTTAGTAAGACAGAATGAAACACCACAGAGAAGTTCTTGTCTGGGACTGGAGTCACCAAAAGCAGCTGATTGTGGTACTGAGTTCTTGCTGATTTACCCAGGCTAAATAACTGCCTCTTGATTTCAAGAGTTTCCATTTCTGCAGACGCAGAAGAGTACGTTGCTTCATTTACACAGGCCTTTTGTTTTCAACTATATGTAAAGAGCTCTCTTTGTTGCTCACTGCTTTGATCGGGCAACTTCTTTTTTTAATCTTATTTTGACATTTGTATTGGAATTAATGCGATTGGCAGCAGAATCCAATAAACGAGAATTTCAGAGGTGTTTCTCTGCTGCTAAATGAACCTTTGCCTGCAGTTTGACTTGGCAGCACTTGTAGAGTTCTGCATCAGCTGGATTTTATTGTGTGGGGAGATGGATAATCAAAAAGGGAATCGCACATGCCTGCAAATTAAACATTTTGTTCAGAGTGCTTGCTTGGCATCAAACAGCAGCGTAATGGCAGGGGGACAGGCGAGGGTACACGAGCTCGCTGCACCGGCTGCTAAATGCCTCTTCATACTAAAGCACAACGGCAACTGTTGAGCAATGCAGTTGTGTCAAAACAGATCATGAGCAGCCCCTGCTTGCTTTGCTTTGTTTGCAGGGAAGTTTTTCTCATCCCTGCCTTGTGATAAATGCTAAGTGCAGGGGGAGTCACTGTATACGGCTAATGTGTGCTTTAATATCTGTTTGAATATTAATTTCCTAGCAGAGATGGTTTTGACATTTAGCCCTTTGCAAGCCTTTGAAAGCAAGTTGTGATAGTGCTACACAAATGCTGTAGTTGGTTTAATTGAACCAATATATGCGTTTTTCTGCCTGTTGCATTCGGAAGGCATTGTACTGTGTAGAGAAGAGATGCATCCAGAAGTGGACGTGACCTCTTTTGTGATGGGCCAGGAGCTTCAAAATCAATGGGTCACGCTCTGCTTCTTGGAAATAGAGGCAGTCCTACTGAAGCATATGATGCTAATTTGTGTGACTATTGGTAATATGTTGGGAAAGTCCTCCTCCTCCTCCCCCTCCCCTACCTCGATGGACCTATTGATCTTTTTGTTGTGATTGTGTGATTTATAGACCTTGGTCTGATCATTACAGAAAATGATACACTGAGCAAGCTGATTTTCAGTGTAAGTTTTTAACGCTATGAGGAAGCAACGTGGGAGGAGGGGAACTTCGGATCAGACTGTTCCACAATAACATGGAGACAGTGATGATATTAGTTCCTTCTTCTGATAAACACAAAATCTCAAAAACCTCAGCAGTCCTCATCTCTGGCATCTTCATACGGTTTCATTTTTCCACGTTTGCAAATGTAATAGCATCTTAAAGTCGGCAGTATGGTCAGAAAAGTGACCTTGTTTAAAATACAGTGTTTCTCAATTGTGTGTGATGGGACATGGCATAAACCCCGTAGCTACCAGGTTGTTTTTGATGTGGGGTTGAGGGTGGTCAGCCTGCGTGTGCGTGTGAGAGTCGGGCACTTGATTTCTGATTGCTTTTATTTAAACAAAACAAACCCAACCAAACAAATAGGCAGGTGGCATTGATGCAAAGCAACATAACTCAGTTTTGCTGTTCATATCTAGTGCATGGCCAAGCTTCACCCAGTGTTTGATGGACCTTAGGTACGTGTTCACTTGAGGGTGTTGAGCTGGGCTCCTTCTGGAGCTGAAAGGAGGTTCAGCAGCAGCTTCCCCTGCAGGGGCAGTGGCACTCGCCCTGCTGCAGCTCGTGCCACATCTCTGCTGGGTGCTCCACCTGACAACAGGAAAGCCTAATGCTGTTGAACGGTGTGGTCTGTTAGGTGGTAGCAGATGCTGCAGGAGGGCTGTCAGAAGAGCCAAAGTGGTGTGGGATTTCTGGGGGCTGTTTCAAAAGGGATATTCATCAGACTGTTTTATAGCTTGGCTTTGCCCATGTTACTCACCACAGCTACTCTTGGAGAAAGAATTATGCATTTTAAGGTAGTTTCAGGTTTTTGGACATGGTTTTCTGTCACTTAGCAAAATGCCTTATTATTAATAAAACCATATAAGAAAATGATTGCAGCACCACAGCTGCGTAGAAAGCTCTAGGGCTTAAGAAATTTTAATAACTTAAGAGGTATTTGGCTAAGTCACAATTCCTGAAAATAAGCACTATTCCTATTTTATGAAAGGACTCCAGTCTTCCCCGCTGCTGCCATACTTGAAACATGGTGTTCCAGTAAAATGCCAATAGTTGTTGCTGCAGCCTCCCTCGGGACAAGGCCAGAATGGATGACACTCTCTTTCAGTGGTTTAATGGTGAGTCTGTAACCAGAATTGTTGGGTTTGATTCTGGAAGGCAGTATTTCTTTTCCTAAAGATACAATCTTTGCAATATACCTTCTAGAATTATTTTCTCTGTGACAGGTAGATCTGGAAATATTAAGGTAGTCTCCTCCAAACTTATGATCTAGAAGACTGAAGGGCAGACCTTGGTGTGCTGAGATCCGGTACCCCATCCTTGCTTTAGGAACACGATGAGGAGCTTTGTGCTGTTGAACTAAATGAAGGTTTGGATGTGGAGCCTAGGAGGTGGTGCTTTGAGGCAGTTGCCAGCTAAGAGCTGCGCATGGTCTCACCTTCTGTTCAATGTAGGATAGCACTGCAGCTGCACTGCCTTGGCTGCTGGGTGCTCCCAAAGGTGCTACAGGGATAAAAGTGCTCTGCTGCACTCTTCATATGGACATAGTGCCTTCCTGGTGGCATCCCTCCCTGCTTGGAGGAAAGAAAGGCGAGATGTATTAATCTGGTTGCTCCCGATGTGTTCACTGAACAGTTTGAAGCAGGGATGATGAATCAAGAAATCACGCCAGGGCATTATTCTGTTTGCTGGGCAGATGGAGGGTATGTGGTAGAACAAACACACGCCACAGATGTTATTAAAAGAGCATTAGGGTCACAGTGGTGAGCATTTTGAAACTATCTGAGGAACTGCATTGACCACAGAGCTAAAATTTTGCATGGTTTTCAAATGCAGTGTGATGTGGTCTTCACCTGCTTCATTCTTTTCTCCTGAGAAGCTGCTTTCTCAGGCAGGCTGTGATTCAGCAAGGTATTTAAAGTTGTTGGCAAACCCACTGATTAGGCCTCAGTGTATGCATGCATTTCCTTAAATAAGTACACAAGCATCCTGGTGTGTCACACAGCCCACTTACACAGGGTCTGTGATGGAGAACATTGCTGTAAGGGTCATGGTTCCTCATTGATTTGCACGTGCTCTTTGTACACATACACTCTTCCATTCTTCCATTAAATATTTTGAAATAATGATAGCAGCCTTCCAGTATCTGAAGGGGGCTATAAGGATGCTGGAGAAGGACTCTTCATCAGGGACTGGAGTGATAGGACAAGGGGTGATGGGTTCAAACTGAAACGGGAAGCTCAGGTTAGATGTAAGGAAGAAGTTCTTTACTGTGAGGGTGGTGAGGCACTGGCACAGGGTGCCCAGAGAAGTGGTAAATGCCTCATCCCTGGCAGTGTTCAAGGCCAGGTTGGACAGAGCCTTGGGTGACATGATCTAGTGTAAGGCATCTCTGCTCATGGTAGGGGGTTGGAACTGAATGATCGTAAGGTCCTTTACAACCCAAACCATTCTGTGATTCTTAATCCTTCACTGAGCTCAGACTGAAGACACCTCCAGAGTTTTACCAGGAAAGCTTGTTCAGGTTACCTGGGAGCTGTTTTTCAGGGTGGTTTCGCTCATCATGATGAGCATTCTTCACTATGGGTAAAGCACAATAAGTAATACACATGCCATGGATTACCTTCAGCAGTACCATTTCCTTTTATATATATATATATATATATATGCATATTAAAAAAAGGGAATGTAAAATTACATCCCAGCACTATTCTAGCCAATGTTTTAATTACATCTAAGCCAAGATGATGGAACACCATTTTCCTTAATGCCTTTTTTCTTTGCAACAAAACCAGAAATCGCAAGCAGCAAAATATAAACCGGGGCTGTGTCTTAGTATATCCAAAGAAGCAAGAAAGAGTCTCGAGGAAAGCCATAGGTTTGAAATCTGAATTTTTCAAATCATAAATAATGTATTTTGTCTGTCTATTCTGACCAGGAGTTTCAGCTATAATGGTCATGCTGGGCAGAGCTGATGGGCAGAGCTGAACAGTTTAGACATGTAAACAACATGAGCTGTAAAGAGGATTTCATCTTTTCTGGGGGAGGAAATCCTTCATCAAATGTGTAAAATTTCTTTAATAACTAGACCTGGCAGCAACCCACGTGGAGTTCCAGCAGTGGTAATTGGTGCTTTGACTCACTACAACAACCAGCCACCCGAAAGATTAGCATTTACCCAATTCCTTCAGGACTTGAGTAGGTGAATGTCATTGTCTTCATGCCAAATGAGGGCACACACAGAGAAAAAACAAAAGAAGGGCCTAGGTTATGCTTATAAATATTTTTTGTCATGATTTAGGGACTGCCTTCTAGAGATCACTTTTTGTGCTGAGTCCATCCAGCCTGTCGTCGATAGGGATCAGCCCTGGACCCTCTTGGGTACTCCCCAGAAGCTGATGCGTAGTCCAAGTCCCTTTTCTCCCACTACATTAGTGCATGTAAGCACCTGTTTACCTTTTTCTTCCACCACACCCAGTGGCATCCAGTTAAACTGGTATTTGTAGATCAGGGCTTTGAATTGCTCACTCTGAGCTTATGCAAACTTTTACATGCAGAAATCAGTCAAGGTAGGCAGACCTGTCCTCTGAGCTACCCTTCTCTGCACGCTGCAGTGTAACAGCGGGAAGTAGCAGTTCCCACCATCTCAGGGTGGGCCATCACCTCTCTTCCTGGGGGTGCAGGCAAAGGGTGACTTCCTCAGAGTAAAGCTGCACATCAGTGGTGTCCTGTTTTGTGTTCAGATAGAGGATTCAGAAGGTGATGTGTCACCACTCACAAGTTATTTTCACCTGACCATTAGCTTTGCTGGGACGTGCAAATCACAAATACATGCAAGTTGTACCTACTCTCTATGTGTCTTTGGCCGTGGCTGCTGGTTTTATTGATCTCCCTTTGGATGGAAGCTGTCTGAGAGCCTCTTGCACCTATAGGCCTGTCACTGGAAGGAGGCTGCTGAAAGAAACTAGGGCCGGTGTGCCTCATTTTCAAGGCTCGCCATGTTGCTGCCATGGTGCAAGGCACAACCAACCTTTCTCTTCAGTCTGTCAAAATACACTCTGGGAGAGCTCAGCACAAAGGTTCATAGTTCAGCAACAAAGAACTGTGGAAGAAGTAATTATTCTCTCTGCTGCTGCTGTTGTTGGGAGCCCTCAGGAAGAGAGACCAGTGAGGAAATTTCTGAGCTCTTGTATGAGTAGGAGGTAAGAGAGACCCTTGACAGGGGACCAAGCTGAGCTGTAGTTGGGATATGAATACCTGTAGTCTGCCCTGGGAAGCAAGCAGGAATGCAGTTTCTTTCCAACCCCTGCAGATGCTGTGAGAAGGCTGTTTGCTGTGCAGAGGGTAGACTAGACCTCAGATTTAAAGGCAATTTAGAGCTCCATTGACTTGTAAGATAAAATGGTGATTTAAGTTTATTTCATTCCTCCCATGACTAAAGGACAGTGAGCCAGTGCAGGGGAAATATGAACTAACTTAACAGTCTTTACCCAAAGCTTGAAGGCAAGCCAGGCCTTTGCTGTGTCTAAGGAAAACACCCTCCTTCAGATGCAGTGGGAAACAAAGCCCGTGTGGTGAGAGGTTTTACCTGCACCAAAAAGCGTGAGTTTGGATGGCTTAAGGAAGAAATGAGGAAACAGAAATTTGCAGATAGAGTTTGCTCTGGGCTTGAAGTATAATTGTAGGAGTAGGAAGATGGGGAAGGAAAAATTTCAGATACTTTGAAAAAGCTTTCTGTTGTACTCAATGTCTCTCTCGCTGTGCAGCTGGGAGGCTTCTTTCCTTCTGGTGATGTTGCTGTACAGTTCATGGGGCAAACAGCAGGATGACCATGAGCCAGCACTGTGCTCTTGTGGCCAGGAAGGCCAATGGCATCCTGGGGTGTATTAGAAGGGGGGTGGTCAGTAGGTTGAGAGAGGTCCTCCTTCCCCTCTACTCTGCCCTGGTGAGACCGCATCTGGAATATTGTGTCCAGTTCTGGGCCCCTCAGTTCAAGAAGGACAGGGAACTGCTGGAGAGAGTCCAACGCAGGGCAACTAAGATGATTAAGGGAGTGGAACATCTCCCTTATGAGGAAAGGCTGAGGGAGCTGGGTCTCTATAGTTTGGAGAAGAGGAGACTGAGGGGTGACCTCATTAACATTTATAAATATATAAAGGATGAGTGTCACAAGGATGGAGCCAGGCTCTTCTCGGTGACAACCAATGGTAAGACGAGGGGTAATGGGCTCAAACTGGAACACAAGAGGTTCCACTTAAACTTGAGAAGAAATTTCTTCTCAGTGAGGGTGACAGAACACTGGAACAGGCTGCCCAGGGGGGTTGTGGAGTCTCCTTCTCTGGAGACATTCAAAACCCGCCTGGACACATTCCTGTGTAACCTCATCTGGGTGTCCCTGGTCCCGCAGGGGGATTGGACTAGATGATCTTTTGAGGTCCCTTCCAATTCCTAATGTTCTGTGATTCTGTGAAACAAAAGTAAACCTCAGCAATGGCACCAAAAACTCCTGGGTCCTGCATTCCTTGGAGCTGCACAACAGCGACTTGGGAGCAGGATGTGGTCGTGCTTAATTAGGTAGCCTGGGGCTGGGCTGGCTAAATGCCCCTTGTGCTGAACCTGAGCATGGTGGAGATGAACCTCAGCAGAAGTCTCATCTGCTTTTATCCATGCTGGTAATGGTTTGGAAAGAGGAGAAAGATGGACATGTTGCAGGGCTGCTTCTTGGGAGCTGGCTGTCAAGATTCCATGTCAACTTGTCTTCTGCACTAGAGATGTAATGACGTGGGACTTGGTTTGCCACCAGGTTACCTTATGTGTTAGATTAACCTGGATTTGTACGCTAGAGTTCCTGGATCTATACAGTGCTGTGTAACCTTTGCTTTTATCACTTGTGGAGGCTTGTGTTTTAGGTCATTTATCTTGGTAATGAGTTCTGTTTCACACCTCCTCAGACAAGCACAAATGTGGAAACAAATACCATTAGGGAAGGAGGAGGATCTGGAGGCTGAAGTCTCCAACAAATTAATAGGGTTTTTACCTCAGGCAGTACCGTCTTTCTTTGATTTTAATACCTAGCAAGCAGCTGAAGGCCTTGCTACCAAGGAGATGCATCTTGTCCTTCTTCTGCTCTTTCAGACAATACCAGATGTCCATCCCTAGCCTGAAGGCTGTGAAACATGTGGGAAGGTAGATCTGTTCTTTACAAAAGCTCATCTGTTTTGTGAGTGGTGTGAGTGGTGCCCGAGAGAGGTGGAATCTTTCTGTCCTTCCAGGTACAGCCTCAGTTGTACATTTTAAAGCAATGCAGGCAGTGTCTTTTTAGTGTGTGGTTTGTTTGGAGTTTTTTTAATGCTTAGAGCACTTTAGAAACTCAAGTCTGCAAAATGAGAATTCTCTGTAAAATATTTTAGCTTATACCCAGAAGGTGCTGCAAATGGAAAGGCCTTTTTGTGAAACGAGACATTGCTGCTGAGCATCTCCAGAGGACAGCTGCTGCTCCTGAGTTTCAGAGGAATTTGGTAAGGGAGTGGCAAAAAGGGCTGGAACAAAGCCCTTGTTTACTCATGATATGTTCTCTCTCTTTCAAAAGCCTCATCAGAAGCACCTGAGGACAGGAGCTGCCAGCCCATTTTCTTGGAGAGGCTGGGGGATTCAGCCCCTCGAGGTGACTCCCTGGGAGGGTGCTCAGCTCAGGGCTCCCCTGCAGCTGGGTGAAACGCTTCTGCTAGCGCTGGGCTAGGAGATGGGTTTGTAGGAAACCTGGATTATCAATTCTACTTTTATGGAGCTCTTTGAAGCATTTCTTCATCTGTTTATTTTTACGTCAGGAGATTTCTGTTGCGTTGTCTCTGTTGGGCTGTATTGCAGCTTGTGGTGCTCATGCCTGTTGCAGCAGATTTTTGTTCGAGGGACTACTCCATTCATATCAAAGTCTTGCTTATAGCCAATTAGTCCTGTAGTTACACTGAAAGCCCTTTAAGAAAGGACTTTGTGTGTGTGTGTGTGTGTGTGTGATTGAATGGGGTGTACTTGACACAAAAGACTGCAATGAAAGTCACAGCTCTCTTTCTCCACTTGCACAAGCACAGATGTGCGTGACTGGGAAGTTAGGCAGAGGGGGCCTCATCTTGCACCTTGGGCACCAAGTGCCCTGTCCTTGACATATTTAAATACCATAGACTCATAGAATGGTTTGGGTTGGAAAGGACCTTAAAACTAGTTCCAACCCCATGCCATGGACAGAGATGTCTCACTAGACCACGTTGCCCAAGGCTCTGTCCAGTCTGGCCTTGAACACTGCCAGGGATGGAGCATTCAGTACTTCTCTGAGCAACCTATTCTGCAGCCTCGCCACCCTCACAGTAAAGAACTTCTTCCTTGTATCTAACCTGAACTTCATCTGTTTAAGTTTAATCCCATTGCCCCTTGTCCTATCGTTACAGTCCCTGATGAAGAGTCCAGTTTAGAGTGGATCGAGAGAGTACTGCTGGTTGTGAGTGGCTGGGATTGGCCCTGACACTTGTTTCCAGCGTTCAGCCGGTTTCAGCTTGCAAGCTGGAGGGACAGATCTGGTATTTTAGGAAAGCTGGGAAGCCTTTCTGGGTCTTTGTTACCCCAAAGAGAACCAGCAGTCCTGTACTGTGCTGGAGGGGATGGTTTGGCAGCCTTTAAAGACAGAGCTTTTGAGCTGCTGTGGGAATGGAAGCTTAAGAGCATTAGTGAAGGTGGGTGGATACTGCACGAAAGTTGCTCTGTGAACAGGCTGGTGTTGCAGCTGCTTAGAATACTAGAGATGTGGGCAAGTCAGAGATCCATTTGTGGGGGATGTGTTCTCACCCTCAACACACCCGCTTACCAAACAAACCTGGGCCTCTTTATGAGAAAAATATGCTCTAGATATGTTGTTTTATTTTACTGACCTTTCTCAGGTTTTAGCACTTGGGCTCCTTTCTGCCACTGCGGTTGTGGTTTGCGAAGAGTCTCCTCTCCATGCAAAATAGGACAACCTATTTTGGTCCAGGAAACCCTTGGGGGTAAGAGTCTGCACTCTTCTCCATGTAAGCAGTTTACCAAGATAGTCTATTTTAGGGTTTGGTTTCGTGGTTTTCTGTTAGCAACATGGAAGAGGGTGGGGAAAAAAGAATGCTGCGCTTCAAAAGCACAGAATGCAAAAGTCAAAGCGCTGAGTCTTTGGTACCTCCAATTGAGTAGTTTCAAGCTGAGGCTGTTGGTATTTTGTTAATGAAAATACAGAGCAGCACATTGCCAGTAAAAGGATACTGTATATTGTGGAGGAATTTCCAGGGTTTAAGCATAGCTATTAACTGCCTCCTTTTAAATGAGCCATTTCAGGGTAATAATCTGTCTCTATCAGGTCATGATTTTGAGCAATTGGTATCTCTGATATTAGCTTTAACCTTTCCTGCGTAAGCAGAAGGGAGGAAACATACACAGGGGAAATCACAGTCGTCCTCATCTTCCAATGAGGAGTCCTTCCTCTTTAGCAAGAGTAACAGCTTAAACAACTTCACAGTCAATGGTATGTTGTGGTGCCTCTTGTGAGAGCACTACAGGATAAATGAGTTTATGGATTCCGAAGAAATCAGTGCCATGTGCCACACAGCAGTGTCCTCGGCTGGCTCCGACACTGTCACCTGCAGGATTTCGTTTGGGCTGTTGATCCTTCAGCAGAGGGCACTGAGCAGAGCAGGTAAGGGAGAACACAGCAAGGTGCGTATTGGTACTGCTGAAAAGGTGGCTTTTTAAAGAAAGAACACCTAGGGGGTTTGTTTCCTTCATGCCGTGATCTCTGTAGGCAGATCCATGTTGCTGTTGGTAGTTCACCCTAATCTGTACAACGTTGATGTAGATGTTTAATGAGTGGATTGGGGTGAAATCAGGCTTCAGGCTCCCAGACAGTGGCTAAGTAAACACGATAGGCAGCCACTCTTGTAGCCTGGAGGGGTTGTTATGAATTTTTTATCACTGTTTTTTTCTGACATTCTAATCCAACAGCATTTGGATTTGTAGGAAGCAAAAAATGAAACAAACACCCAACCCCTCACTTTCCCATGAAATCTCCATTTCAAAGGTTTACACACTACAACTACTAACTTAATTGTTGGTGGGTAAGTCCCTTGTGTGACAGCTACTTGCAGAAATCATCCTGATGTTTATTCTGCCGGGCAGATAGAGAGATAGCAGAAAGTGTCAGGCACCTCTAAGGAGCTGCCTGGAAGCCTGGGGACAGGCGTAACCCCCTGGAGCCCACATCAGTCTTTTTCTCTTGGCTGATGGTTGCATTTTCAGCAGTGATGCTTTTGCTATCCGTGTTATTTAACAATGCTCAGAATGCCTGCTGGAGTAGCAAGTGGGCCAGTTCTGTGCAATTGCCCTTTAATACAGTTTCAAAACTATTGTCTTGCTCTTAATTTCTTGTAAAGACTAAAAACCCACCAGAAGACTGCAAAATTAAAAGCAGCCCTTTAAGATATCTCTGCTAAATCAGGAGGGTGAAGCCTTTTTAGTAGGAGAGTTGAAGGGAGCAGAGGCAACCCCATTCTCCCAACTTTTATGACAAGATGACTTGTGCTACAAGGACACATGGTGCTGAGGGCTGTGCAGATACAGCCTAGGAGCACTTGCCTGCTCAGTAAACAAAAGGGAAAAGCAGAGCAAGGAGGAGAGTGAAGGGATACCCCAACTACCTGGGAAGGGGCTGATGGGGCTGCCCCACTAGGACCTCTGAGCTTGCAAGCTCCCTGCTTGCAACCCTCCTCTGGGGTCCTGCCCTGTCCCATGGGATGTTGGTGAGGCTTAGAGGGCTCCACATGTGTCTGGGTGTGTGCCAGGCTGCTGTGCTCCCATTGTGCTGCTTAGCATTTATCGAAAATGGGTGTAAAATGCTGAAGACACTCCATGCATGGGTATAAACAGCTGTTTAAAGGAACAAAGCAATGGGAGACAGGTACGTAGCTCAGCTGTACAAGCAAAACCTCTTTATTCTCTGCTGCTTGGTGCCAGCGAGCAGGAGGCTGTGGGGCAGTCGTGGGGCTGAGGCTGCTCTGGACTCTTGCAGGAGAGCACCACATGCAGCAGCACACACGAGCTGGAGAGATGGAGTAGAACAGGTAATGGGCTGTAATGTCCACCAAATGATGTTTTGTGATAGTGAAATGTGGCGTTTCAGGCAGATGAGCATAATTCTGTCGGTGGGATTAAAAGGAAGTGCTGCAGAATTACACAGATGGTTTTCAAGAAGTTATAAAAAGTTAATTGAAACGTTTTTTCTATTAGCTGTGTGCTGTGTTGCCACAGAGCACCGGGTGTGTGGATTAAAAGGCTGGCTGGAGTCTTAGGGAGGTGTGGTGAAGTGATAAGGATTTAATAGGACTGGCTAGAAAGAGCTCAGGGGAGGTTTTTTCTTGCCCTGTACTGCAGCTTTGTGTCTGCACCGAAGGAGGATGCTGCTGTCTATATACAAGGCCAGTTGAGAGGGAGAGGCATGAGTGTGCCTTGTTGATAGACTTGGAAATGGGGCAGGCCTGGCTGCTCAGTTTCTTGGGGCAGTGAAGGGAAGGATCCATTTTCTATTGTGTTTCTTTGCTTCTCACCTGGCCGGTGCTGTTTTGCTGGTGCTGAGGAGTTGGCTGAGTCCAAGTCCACAGCCTCCCCTGGCAGCTCCCACAGAAGGCGATAGTGTCCAGTTTGCCCATCAGTCTGACAATGAAAAATGAGAATAGTCCTAAGAAACCTTGGCTGCATGGGGGTTTCCTCATCCGAATGGTTCAGCTCCAGCCCTTCCAGGTGAGCTGCAGGCCCTGGCTTTCAGTTTTCACAGCCAATTTGGTTCCTTGAAAATTGAATGTGTGTCACATTCACAGCACAGATTTTGACAGAGCAGGCATGAGACTTCCATTGCAAGGGTTTCTTTCTGACAAGGTGTGCTTGCTGCAGGGCTCTGTGCTAGAAATTAAATACTCACTGCTCCTTGTGGAGCAGGACTGAAAGCTTGTGGCTGGGTTTCTTCATTGCAGATCCAAGCCCCGCAAATAGCTAATGATGGGAGTGACTGCACTGCCTGTCTGTAGTGTTCATGTTCCTGCCAGTTGAGCAAGAGGATAGGTTTTGGAAATCTGGTATGATAAATGGCCTGAATTCAAAATACTATTTATTACCTGTTCTAAAAATAACATGCAAGCACTCTGAGATGTGAGCTCCTTGCACAGGAGGAGATGCTCTCAATCCCAAACATACTGTGGACTAGTCAGAAGGTGAACCAAAACCCAGAGGCACAGAGTCCAGGCAGTTTGCCTGACATCACAGGCAGAATAGATGCCACGTGCCCACCAACCTGCTCTGTTGCTGTTCTCCTCAGCAGGATCCCCCTCTCTCAGGGGGAAGAGCGAGTGGAAAATAGGATGGAAAAAAACCTGTGGGTGAAGATAAAGGTAGCTTAATAAAGTAAAAGTAAAGGCTGTGTGTGAAAACAAAGGAAAGCAAAAGATTTATTCTCTGCTTCCCATTAGTGGGTGATGTCCAGCCACTTCCTGGGAAGTAGGGCTTCCGTATACATAGCAGTTGCTTCAGGAGTTGAATATCACAATAATTAATGTCCCACCCTCCTTTCTCTTAGCTTTTATTGCTGAGCAGATGTCATATGGCATGAAATACCGTTTAGTCAGTTTGAGTCAGCTGTCCTGGCTCTGTCCCCTCTCAAGATCTTGCCCACACCCAGCCTACTGGTGAGGGGGGTGTTGGAGATAGAGCCTTGATGCTGTGGGAGCACTTCTCAGCAGCAGCCGAAACACTGACAAACAAGGCAGCTGGAGGGCTCAAGTGGGCCTTAGGCAAGAAATAAACCCTTGCCTTCCATTCAGGTACTCATCTAGGCTTCCCTCTAACTTGGTACCTTTGAAATCTCCTGCTCCACCAGCCCCGCAGCAGTTTTGCTGGAAACTATTGAAATCTACAGCTGAACACTGGGCAGAACTGCACTGTTTTGTCAGAAGTTTGTCCTTGAATGTTCCCTGCATCCGTGATGTACCTGGGGGATGAGTTTCAAATTTCCCATTGTAGTTTTGTCAAATTCACTTTACATGAATTGCTTTGAGACTGAAATGGAAGACGTGGCCTTGTCAGACAACTTGCTTTGTGATCTGGGCTTCCTCCAGCCTCAGCTGGTAAGGGAAAACAGCATGAAAGCACCTTCCTTGAGTT
Organism: Psittacula echo; assembly: GCF_963264785.1. NCBI lineage: Eukaryota > Metazoa > Chordata > Aves > Psittaciformes > Psittacidae > Psittacula > Psittacula echo. The sequence continues at coordinate 5,776,306 of NC_137756.1, read as the reverse complement.
AAGCACATGAAAATGTGGGATTGAGCTGTCCCTGCAATGAAGTGGCATCATGTCACATGCTGTGGCTCGCAGGGCCACTGGATGATGTTCTCAGATGGTGTCTGTGTTGTGCAACCCTTGGGAAGCAGAATGCGATGGAGGGAAAGTGTTCTCACCAAAAATCCTGGGAACTTCGCTGAATAAATGGTTTAATTAAGACTGAAGAGGACTTAAGGGCTCTGAAACACTTGGGAAGTGCTTAGTTGAGTAGGAATAGATTGAAAGAACGAAAACCCAAAGTTTCTTTTACTTTCTGTCACATGCAGACGCTGGCAAAATCAGTGGTTTCATCTTTGCAGGCATGTAGGTGCCAGCACACACAGTCACAATCAAAACACTTGAAATGAAAAATCACTGCATTCCCTGGGGGCTTTTTAAACAGAGTAATTGGCAGCTACTTGCTTGGTCTGAATGGTTTTATTGGTGTAAAATAGTTGTTTTTCCGTCAGCTTCTTCCACTGTTGTGTTACAGGTTTATGCACAACCTCCTATACATTCTTGTGTATTGAAATGGGTATATAGAATCTGCCTTGATTCCTGACAACTTGAGTAACTAGTTGTAGTTTGTTTTCAAAGGCAACTTTCCGATTTTCCTAGCAAGAACTTAACTTACTGACATCTGTAATGGTACCCAGAAGCTGCACCCCTCAAGTAATGACTGTCTGGAGGCTCTTCATCACTGCTGGTGCCCATTTGCTGTGCTTTGGTTGTGTGGAGTAAGAACAGCTGTAGTGAGTCAACCCAAATAGATCTAGCTTTTCTGTCCCTCTCCGGATACTTAAAAGAGGGTTTTTACATGGACCAGAGAAGCAAGCACCCCGTGTCCTGGAGGACAGGATGTATTGAGTTGCCCCAAAATGTGGTATTTCTCTTAAGGTAAGTACGGTGCTGGTACTGGGCACGGATGTGAACTGATGGGGTTCTGCAGTCAACTCTGCAAGATGCAAGAAGCCAGTGTTGTTAATCTAGGGGAAGACCTTACTTCTTTTACAGTTTTCCTTCACATTTCCAAATCGTGCTGGTGTTGGTTTGGGTTGGTTTAATTTCTTTTATTTATTTCTTGATGTTTAGAGCACTTATGATAAACTTTACTGTCCTCTTTTCCAACAATTGTAATCTTTTCTGCTTTCCACCACAAAGCCTCAGCCTCTTGCAAGCAATAGCTGAGTTGAGAGAACACTTCAACAGTTGCTGGGGAAGTTGAGTGATGGTCAAAAGCTGCATGGAAGAAATAATTATGGATGTTGGGTATTTCATTCCACTGTTTTCAGCACCAGCCGATCCTGTTGTTTTGCTATGGTGTTTGAGATGACCCTGTTCAAGCTAAGCTGTAATGAGGCGGTGCTAAAGAGCCTGGGAGACTTCAAATGGGGACTTAAACCAGCTCAGATGGGCTAATGTGTATCGAAGGAAGAGCAGCCAACTAATAGTAATTACCTTGAAAGGGCAATTAAGTTGTCTTGGTTCACTGTTGTGGGCGAATGCTTTTTAGATGTCAGAACAGGAGCTGGGCAGCCACAACTTCAGGTTGTGTCACTGTCAACATTTTTCCTCCCTTTATCCTGTCAACTTCCATTTCAGGCTGTGTCTTGTCCAAGCAGGCAGGATGTGCCTCATGAAAACCCTTACCCAAGTGCCTTGTGAGCCTTCTTTGCAGCTTGGGATTTCTTTGATTGCATCATCTTAACACATTCTGTTAGCATAAGATGTCATCTGGTCACTTTGCCATCTTTCTCTGATGCTTTTGTAGGCAATCCACTGCCTTAAAGTGCTCTGGGCTTCACCTGTGTTGTCACTAGACAGTATGTTTAGTGCTCTACCTGTTTAGTTGATATTTTTAGGAGGTACAGCTTGCTGCTTTCATCTTCTGTGGTGAGTGATGAAGCCCTCCACAGGGTGATTGGAAGAGGAACATGGCTGGCACTGAGGTAGCGTCCTTGAGGACACTGTGCTTGCCCTGACTGATGTTACTATGGGGAATGTGCTTGTGGTTGCTTCAACCCTTGTAGCTATGGTTGCTTCTCCTTTTAAAACAAATGCAGGCTTTGCCCGCATTGGAGAATGCGCACCAATTACAGCTAATGGTGGGCAATTAGTTTGAATCCAGCAGAAGCTCTGCTGGCACAAATTACAGCTTAACTTTTTCTTCCCTTCTTCTGCTGTCGGCAGCTGTAATTGGGTCAAGTGCCACAAGGCAGGGGGGACAGCAGCCCCGCATCCTGCTCGGAGAGGCCCCCGTGCCGTGGCTGCTGAGCCTGAATGTGACTGGGACTGCGTGTTGCACTGACCAGACATAGCCACTGTGAATAGAAGATGGATCAGGTGGTCCACTGCTTTTTATTTGCTCTTTCCATTGTGTATGAGATGGCACTGACAAGGAGCAGAAGGTGCATCCCTCCTTTTGCTACTGTGCTTTTGTGTCATTGGAGTCCATCCTTGTTCTGGAAAGTTTCTGGCTTTACACAGGTTAAGTGGGAGAGAAGTACAAATTGTTCCCATTTTTCCTGGTGGGGGAACTATGAGACAAAGCAATGTTTGACCTGCCCACATCACATTGCTGGCATTTGGCACAGCTGAGTATTTGGAGTGCAGATTCTTGAATGTCAGGCCAATGCCCTATAAACACAGGTTGCCTTTTGTTGTTTGCTGGGCACAACTGTATGGGAGAAGCAATAAAGCAGCTCCGTAGGCAGGGCACTGAGGAATGCTTGCTCAATTTACATATGAAAACATTTATCCTAATACTCGGAGCTTACTGTGAGGGGTTTCCATGGGCCTGAAGTCTGGCAGAAAGTGTCACACCAGCCTCTTCAAATGAACTGCTTTAGTTTTAATTAAGTCCCCTACCTCCTGGGAAGTTGCAAGCTCCCAAATTTCTTAATTACCCACTGTGCAGCTGAAGCCCAATTGTAATTTAGGGCTCGGAGATTTCTTTTTCTTTCCTTTTTAATCGTAAACAGGCAGAGCAGGAGTGTGTACTGCAGTAGATGCACTGGCAGTGATAGATGAACCAGTGTAGGGAGAGACAGCAATAGCATGGCAGATTGGCTGTGGTTTTTTAGCTGTCTAGGAACAGAGCAGAAGAGTGCTGCCTGCACACCATCTGGATGAGACAGCAAGAGGTGGTGAACTTCACGTGAGCGCAGGAAGAGGAGGGTGCTTTTCACTTGTCACAGATCAGAACTGACACTTCGATGTGTTCAGGCTGCCATCTACCCTGTCTAAATATTTATTTCTTGTGCTGTGCTCAGTCTAATGCAATCAGACTACAGTGTGGAGGGCTGCCATATCCTTTTAGCTCTGAATTTGTCTTGCAGTAACAGGCTCTACTGCCCCCAAACTACACATGCATATTGCACGCGAGGAGAAGAGTTGTAGTACCAGCTTGTGTTACAGCACCTCACACGTTGCCTCTTCTCTTGCTATCAATTAGATCTGATGGAGCTTGCTGTATGGACTACCTTAGGGTTTGTCATGCAGAGCTGGAGAGGCACTAACGAAGTTATGTGCAAGCTTGATTCCCTTTATATTAGTAGGAAGACAAATGAGCCGGTGTTTTCTTTTGAAATATGAAAATGTAAATTGACTTCTACTGATATTAATTTGTTTTAATATTTCCCCTGCAAATTGAACGATGGCACACTGGGCATGTTTTCCAGCCATTCCCACTAGTTGGAGAACAGTGTGCTGTGGCAAAATCAGCTTGAACAATCCCTCTGCTGAGTTTGAGCATGCTAAACCCTAAGTTGTTTTTTAACCGCTTGGGTCCCCTGGACCTGGGTGAGATGTGGGGTTCGATTTGTTGGGCCTAACACCTGCACTAGTGCCTATCATGGTTATTAGCAGTCCTATGGTATATGTCCTCTTGCTCTGTGAATCTCTGTAATAGAATTGGTTGCATAAAGACATGGTGAAAAAGGAGGGTGGATAGCGTTTTACTTGAAAGAAGAGTGCTTATCCTGCTCAGCTCAAGCATGAATGTAATAGATTTGGTCCTTAAATCTTCCAGGCTTTTTAAGATAGGATGGTTAACTTGAACTCACCAGCCTGTTATGTCTGTGGTCCAGACTAAAACTGTTTCAGATAAATTGCATAGAGAACAATTTTTCAGTGTGGAAGAGCTAAATCATTGAGGAATGTTCATGCTTCTGGTGCCCTGTGACCAGGATCCAGCACTGCTCTGCCATCCTGTGTGTTGCTATGCAATAGGACTCCTGTGTCTTCCTCTCTCCCTGTAGAGCAGGACTTGCCTCCAGTGTAGGAGCTCAGAAATCACCCTGAAACTGTGAAAGTGTTCCAGTTTTAGTAAAATTTACATCAGTTTGATTTTATAGCCCATCCCTGTTACCCATTGCAGAGATTTGATTTAATCACAGCCTGGTTTGGGTTGAAGGAGCCCTAAAACTCATCCAATCCCAACTCCCTGCCGTGGGCAGGGACACCTTCCACTAGAGCAGGTTCCTCCAAGCCCCTGTGTCCAACCTGGCCTTGAACGCTGCCAGGAATGGGGCAGCCACAGCTTCTCTGGGCACCCTGTGCCAGCGCCTCAGCACCCTCACAGGGAAGAGCTTCTGCCTAAGAGCTCATCTCAATCTCCCCTCTGGCACGTTAAAGCCATTCCTCCTTGTTGTATCCCTAAACTTTCTTGATCATGTATAATTTATATATGACTACATACGTTCACTGTGGGATTTACAGTATTCAGTTATTAACTGTGTTTAACATCCTTTAAGTTGTGCTTACAACTTAATGCTGCATAGGTAAATATGCTTATGATATAAAGGCACCATCAGCTGAATGAGCACTGCTGAGCTCAGCAAAGAGGAGCAAAGATGTTGGCTGTGAACTTGCTGTGCATTTTAAGGTGGATGCGTCCCTGAGTGTTCATAGATGAGCAGCACTGGGTGAAAGTTTATCCCCCTTCAGGACTGTGGTCTTACAGCCAACTCTTCCCAGGAATCTTTTTTAACATGGCGTGGTGGGGTTTTGTTGAGAATGAGTATAAGAGGCAGTGAAAGTAATAGTAATACTTCATTAGAAGATATATTGTTGTCCCCTAAGCGTATTTGCCACTGTGTATAATGTAATGAGCATTGCTTTAAAGATGCCTGGAAAAATACGTGCTCCTCTGGGGACTCTGTAAGCAGCTGGAGGACTTCGTGTACAATGCTACCTCTTTGTTTTTATGAAGTAGCTAAGTGGCAAATAGGTGTTGAGGCAGAGCAGGGAAGCTTGTTAGGTTGCATAGCTCCAAGTGGGTTGTATTTGTCTGTGTTGGGGTGGGGGCATGCACAGAGTCTGTATTATTCTCCCCAGAGCAGCTCTTGGGTGATCTTTTGGCCATGGTCAGGTCCTATACCCATGGTGGCAAGGCAGATCCTAGAGTACCCTGGGTGCTAGCCCTGTTCCCAAGTGAGTCTGCAACAACCCCCTGGGGTGCTGCATCCTGCCTTGTAGTGAGACCACAGGGCTTCCTGTCATCAGGAGATGGCATAGGAAACTTGCTGGATAGCCTCCCTTATCTGTAGCACATAAAGTAAAATGGAGGATCAAATGAATGAGGCTGCATGGGAAGTGAGGGAGACTTGCATGCTGCTGCTCTATGGCCTTTAGATTCTCACTGTGGTTTCAACCTTCAAATGCAGTGGTGGACTTAAGTATACCACGGGTCGAAAAGGTCTTATACACATTCCTCATGGCCGCATGTTGATTTTACCTATTTTTGAGTTCTTTAGGCAACTGTGCCATTGCTTAGGTCTTACAGAAGCCTTGGCCCTCAGCAGCGAAAACTCTCATGCTCTGGGGTTTGGTACTGGAGCCTTTTGTGTAGCTCTCTCAAAAAGGTGTTTGGTTTACTTACAGATATTTTGCTCTTCCAACATCTTAGTGCTATCCTTGCATAGTTTAGCCCTCAGAGGCTGTTTGTAATTCTTCACTTTGTTTGCATGAGGGGTATGAAGAAAAGCAAAGTGTTATTCCTAGTTCTGCATGAGAACTCCTTGTTTATGAAATCCTACCAGCGTGAGGCACAATTACCACAAATAATTGCCAAGAGTGCTTGCTCTAAAATGGAAACTTAACTTTCTGGTTATTGTTGGCAATGCTTTTTACAAACTGAGCATGGCTATGTAAGGCTGAATGTTATGTTTTTATACTTAGCAATTGGGCACTGAGAGTGTGTGTTATCCTTAATAGCATTTTATTTACTCGAAAGAAAGAGAGGAGTAAGGTTCTTGTTCTTCAGGTGTTAGGGACAGAGAGGTTGGGAGTCACTTCATACTTACCACCCTGTCCGGAAGGTGCTACAGAGGACAAAAAGTGCAGCTAGGAACCCCTGTCCTTTCTGACAAAGGAAACTTAAGAAGATGTGCTCCTGTGGCATGAGGTTATTTCTCTGCTGCATTGCCATGTTAGTGTTAGGGGTGCCTTGTCCCTTTGTGTTGTGATGGGTGAAACGTGGGCCCTCCTTTGGCAATGGTTGTGTTGGTGTAAAGGATTAATGCTGCTTATTGACTGCCTTGTTGCCAAGTTGCTTTCGTTTCTTTTAGCTCACTTTTTCTCAAGAACTAATTTCATATACAATCGACTTATTTATTTCCAAGTAAAAAGTAAATTACTAAAAGCAAGTAAAGGTTTTTGGGGGTTGTTTCAGAAGAAAGTTGTCGTAAGGGTTTTAATGAAAGACATTGATACGCTTTTGCTCTTTCGCCAAAATGTATCTCCAGGCTGCAGGGATGGGGTGAAGGATAAAAAATGGAAAGTACAAGAAGGGCTTTCCATTAAATCCACTCCCTTGAGAAACAGAGGACATGACAGAACAATTCTGCTGGTAAAAGACAATGTTAAACCCATCTCATCAGATGAGAAACTAGCTAGAATTTGGGGGGAGGGGGTGTCCCTGCTCCTAGCAGAGGTTGGATATGAAGGGCTGTTTCCTCTGATATGCCCAAAATCGGAAGATAATGAGGCAGCTGGCACTTGGGTGCTGCCCTGTGTGCTCGGAAGGTCAGCAAGTGACCAAGTAATGCCACACTGTGCTCTTGCATGGGTTTCTGGCAGAAAATCAGTGTCTCAGAGTTCGTGGCTTTAATCTCAATAGCGTTTTGTTATCGTTTTCCCCCAGTGGCTGCTGTATGCTTGTATTTTTAGATAATGGGTGCTGGTGGGGCTGGTTTTTCCTACCACACCTTTCCCTCAGGAAAACCTTTCAGCTTGTCAAAACTGCCATTAAAACCAGGGCTGAGGTCTTCCCACGAAAGGGAATTTGCCCTGAGCTCTTGCCGATCAGCGATGTTGTCATTGGAAAATGAAAACGTAGCATTTTGGAAAGGATGCTCATGAAAGTCAAGGAGATGGGAAAGAAATATTGACTGCCAGAGATGGTCAGGTTGCTTTGCCGCGTGTTGGGGATCTGGCTCCTGCAAAAGGTGGTGTTTTCTGTTCCTGCCATTGCATGAGCAGAGCTGACATCGTCATTTCATGGTCAGAAGAGCTTCTGTTTGAGGAAAGGTTTCGATGCTTTGAGGATAAAAGTTCCTGCAACTTTAAACAATCATGAAGCAGAATGGCTACTGGTTTATTTCTAAGGTCACACATGTGAGCTCCCTTTTTAACTGTGCAAAATTACTGTGTAAGCTTCTGCTTTGTCATCCCAAAGCATCAGGTCTAATATCCAGATACCAAGTATCTGCAGAGCCCCCTAACTCCAGCTGCAGTTTTATTTCCTGTTAAAAACAGTCTTGCATTGCTTTGTATTCCTGAAACCCAAATTCCAGGAACTGTGTGATTTTTATGAGAATTTCAGCTTTGATATAAAGAAAATCAGAGAGAAATGGGGAAATGTAAACATTAAATGTATAAAAGAAGCCAAGGAAAACTCCAGGCATTTTTATACATCTATATAGAGATATATCTGTGTGCATGTGTGTATAACATAAATGATTTGGAGGAAATGCCGTAGTTTTGGATGCTGATGTGTTCAAATTAAAAGCATAACAAGGTCACATATAAAATGCCATGATGCTATTTGCTGAAAAAGATGTCTTCACATTAGAAAGCATATTCTCTTGTATGCCTGCAGATATTTCACTGAGTACAATTCCAGGACAGAAGTGCTTTTCCTCTCGCAAATAAGATGTTTAGATGCAGCAGGATGTGCTTAAAAACAACTCCTTTGTGAAGAACAACTAACTGAATTTATTGCAGAAAAAACCTTAGGTACTGCCAGGAATATGGCAGCTCTGTAGATGTGTGCTTTTGGCTCCTGAGGTAATTGGGAAAATGAAAGGATGATCCTGTTTGGCATGAAATGCCTGCTTATGCATTGGGCCTGATGCCCTGTGCATCCGCCTTGGAAGGCACTGGGGAGGGAAGGTGCTGGGGTCCTGCAGGGCCAAATGCATGTTTTCTTGTGTTGTTTTCACTGGAGTTGTTCTTTTTGGAGCTGGAGGATCAGTTAACAGGTAATTTATTAACCAAACAGTTTTCTCCACTTTTAAAAGCTAGCTGTATGCCTGTGCACGTCTGGTCCTGCCAGCTCCAGGGCATTTGTACATCTTTAAACATGTGAGTAGCTCCCAGAAAGCAAGGGCATTGCTCACGTGCTTGGAGTATTTACAGCCCTGAGACCTTACAGAAAACCTGGTCTAAATGAGAAACAAGCATCTGAGGCTGCTGTTTCTGTGAGGAAAGAGTCAGACTAGTGTGCTCAAAGGTAGCATTTGATTTGGGATAGCTTGTACCTTGGACCTTCTCTGAGCATACAGTGATTTAAATCTTCAGCTTCTTTAACATCTGTGTTTCTAAGGACTGCAAGTCAGTAATTGTTTCTGGAAATGGTATGTAAAAGAAAAGGGAGATGGGGAAGAAAAAGAAAGAAAGAAAAGCCAGGAAGAAAGAGAGCAAAGGGTAGCAGGAGTAAATCGTCTCAGATGGAGATTGAAATAAGTCATGGATAGCTTTCCCTGTTTATCTTCTTTAAGCTCTTAATCAGTGTAAGGATGTGGCTGCGTGGCACAACCTTCAGCTGGAGCAGGCTGGCAGGGAGCCGCCAAATCACACTTGGCTTTGCTTTGACAGTGCGATGTCAAAGGACACAGTGGCTTATTGCTGTATATCTGACTGCTGTTTATTCTGCACCTCTGTGCGTGGCTCTTCAGGCAGAAGTCATCTTTCATAAGGAGTTACTTTTTTTATATGCTGACCAATAGTCCATAGGGTCTGAGCACGATCTCTTCCGTCTCTCGGCAACATCAAAAGGAGATCCCAGTGTGATGAATAGGGATTTTTTTCCTTCTGCTGCTGTGGTTAGGGGCGTAGTGATGGGAAAGCAGAGTGCAGTTCAAAGATCGGCATTGCTCAAATTCCCTTGTAATGCTTTATTCATATCTTCAATACTGCTCGACAGAAGGGAAGTTTATTCATTCTATTGCCTGACTGTGATAGAGAGCATAAGTTCTAGAATAAGTAAGATAAGTATTGTGCAAAGATGCTGTTATAGCCTTTACTTGTAGTATTTGTGCTGCAGAATGACAGAAATGCCACCAGAGCAGCCCTTTGGAAGTCACCCAGCTCAAGCTCCTGCTCCAGGGGAGCCCCCAGCACTGGAGCAGGCTAATTATGCTGGTTCAAGGAGCTTCGCTGCCTCCAGGAATTGGGGTGGCTCTTTCTGTTGTATAGATAGATATGGGCAGCTGGTTGCCTCCTCTTCACCAGCGTAAGGAGCCCTATAGACATCTCTGTGTCCCTGGTGCCCTCTGGCTCTTCTCTGTGGAGCTGCTGTTCCCCTGGTGACTGCATGGTGTTAGTCTACACCCCCATACAGAAACTAGCCTTTTTCCTCCTCAAACCACATTAGGTTTCTGATGAGCTCCATCCTAAGGTTTATCAGGGTCCCTCTAGTGTTGGGTTCTACCTGTTTCTTGAGTTCTCATCTCATGTGGTATAAAATCACCTGCAGATTTGTGGAGGGCATGCTCAGTTTTGGCACACATATCAGTGCTGATAGGCCCAAAATTACCCAGTTTCTTCCTTGTCCTTCACTGCTTGGAGGTTGATGCCAGGAGGAAGGGCTGCCAGGGGACTCACCCAGTGCTCTCCAAGCCTTCCATTCCCTTCAGGTGTGGGTACCATCAGCCCTTCCCCACATCAGAGTCCTTCCCTGATCACCAGCTTTTCACAGCTGATTTTCCAGGTATGAGTTTTGCAGACTGGGATTTAGTCTCTTGTTGTTGTTGTTCGGTAAGTCAAGTGCCATGTGCACAAAACTGGTTTTATTACAAGCTGTAAGGTTTTATGGTATATCAGGAATGGAAGCAAGCAGATCTAGCTGTTGGCAGCAAGTATTAAAGATGAAGCAGGTTTAGAGAGGATTATTTCTGCCTTTTCATTTGGAGAAATAATCTCCATTTAAAAGTTAGTAACTAAATATGCCCCATGCCTATACATTCATCTTTACCCTGGATAATGGATTTTATCACTAATGCGCATGAATTTTCACTTACGTTATAATCCAATCAGCAGCAAATCTCTCTCTTTAAATGCAAGATATTCAGCAGAACAGGAACCCTGAGTAACTTTACTATCAAGTAAGATGGCTCAAACATGGTGGAGCAAGTTGGATTTTTTACCATCTGATATAGCAGCATTACCTTTTGCTGTATAATTTGTGTTTTCATATGTACAGTGTGGATGTGTGTATTTGGATACCTTGTGCAAACTCAGGCTGAGGTGAGGAAACTCAGAGGTCAGGGGGTTTGTTGGGTATGGAAGAAGGTACCGATGGAGGGGCAATGGGTAACGGGGCTTTCTGAGGAGAAAAGGGAGACCATGATTGAGCCGGGTCCTTCTGGAGAGCTCTCTCTTGCCCTTGATTTGGCTCGTTTTGCAATTGAAAACACATCCTTGGATTATCTGCACACTCCATGAGCTGCTCTTGAACCTCAGGGTCTTCTATAAGCACTACTGGAGAACTGAGTGCTCACTGGGGGTGGCACAGAAAGGCTCCAGAAGTGGTATTCCTTTTGGTGCAGCCCAGCCAGCATCACCTGCACAGGTCAGCGAAGCTGCTGCCCTCTCCAGCTGGCAGGGGCAGGTTAGAGAGAGGTTGTGGTTTGTAAACATGCAGGAGGGTTCTTGCATCCTTGCCTGGATGAGGAGACTTCAGTGTGAACAGAGATTTAGATGGGTTTTCCTCTTCTCAGTTCAGTATCAGTGAAGCTGGGTTTTGTGGGTTGTGTTGCTTTGCTTTGGTTTGGTTTTTAACAAATGCAAAATGAAGCTAAGGTTCACCTGTGCAGTTTTGGGGTGGTAGGTTGGTAGGTTTTTTCCCTTGACGTGACTCTTTCCTCCCCAGTGTTACAGCAAGTCATTAAAATAAACCCAGGCATCACTTACTGACACAACAGCCTGACACTGCTTTTCTTCTGTTGTTGTCTGCCTCTGGCTTTTCTGATGTCTGAGTCTTGAAGTGCAGCTGGCAGAATAAACAAAGCTTGTGTGTCCATCCAGTTGGGAAGTGGAGGAAAATTCTGGCAGCAGAGCCCATCCCAAATGATGAAGTTATATTGCTGTTCCTTATGGTTTCCAGCAGTTCAGACATAGAGTGTGCTCAGGACCCATCTAATGCTTCACAGCCTCAATTGTCGTTCATTAAAAAACAATAGAGGGAAGGAATAAATGCCACTCAAAGAAATACCTCCTTTTATTAGGGCCTGACCTCCTTATCCCTGAATTAAGCTGGAGGGGACCCATGCAGAACCAGGCGCAAAGCTTGTTCCCTTCCTGCTTTGCCCACTGGGTGTGGAAGGATGGCTGGCACTGGGTAGCAAACCCACTAGCCTGCTATAAAGCACAGGATCGTGACTTCCCATAGTATACCTTAAAGCTCCAGGTTGGAAGCAGAAAGGAAGAGCCCAGTGCTTTGCTTTCAATCCACCAAGTGTGTAGCACACAGGGGAAACCCTGCAGCACCACTGCTTTGTAAATGGATTTGCATGATATTCAAAGGCGGGCGGATGGGCTATCCATCACTGCCACCTCGCATTACACCTCTCTGGCCACCTCTCTGGCCAGCAGCGTGCGTGCCATGGTCACTGCCTCCCTACCACTCACTGCTGTGGTTTAATTGGCCCCTCAGAGGTACTTGCCAGGGCCCTGTCAGGCCAGCAAGATTTGAGTGCTGATTTTGCCTTTTCTTTCACTTATTATTCCTTGGGCAAAGGCTAACACCTGAGGCTCTGTTCTCCCCAGTTTTTATGCCCTCTTGTGCTGAGCTAGCGATTTGAGGTCATTTTATTTATACCTACAGCCTTGGCTTCATCAAGTTACTCTCCATTGTCACTGACTAATAACTTGGAAGTGTTGTTGCTCAGGTCTTACAGGAGCCTAATGCAGCATTTAGCTGAACAGTATAAATAACTGGATGTCCCATTTACTTCTTGCATACAGGGTGCCTTAAAGCCTCTGATGCGTAAAAAGTGGAAACAGATGCAAAGCTGGTAGGAGACCTTGCTCAGAAGTAGCTGATTCACAGGGTCTTTGGTTCAGACAGTGTATACATAGAATCATAGAATCCTGTGAAAGGTTTGGGTTGGAAGGGACTTTAAAGCTCATCCAGTTCCAACCCCCTGCAATGGGCAGGGATGCCTTTCACTAGAGCAGGTTGCTCCAAGTCCCGTCCATCCTGGCCTTGAACGCTTGAGAAAGCATCATGAGCCCAAAGTGAGAATTGTTTGTGGCCAGCTGCATAGAAAGCTAATCCAAGTGGTGCTTTGCTGCTTCCTGCAGCCACTGTTGAGGGTCCTGTGCCTCACACTGGAGGAGTGTGAGGGTTGAGGGTCTCCTTTCCTACAGAATAACTCAGATTATCTTGGGAATGAAAAAGAAAACCCATTTCCTGGTTGCTAAATCATGAAAGCCAAAAAGTGTGCACTGAAATGTTCGTAGTGCCCCAGGAGCTTGGGCATTGATGAGAATTAGGGATTTACCAGGTCGCATAATGTGATGTTCCTTTTAAATTGTCTGTGCTGTGCTGATGCTTTTCAGTTTGTAGCATTCAAAGAAGTCCTTAAACATGCCTTACGGTGAGGGACTGTGACTTGCAAATAGGCAGCCTGGGCTAAAGTCATATGGCCTCATGCTATTTTACACAATGGGGTCAAAATTGCACACAGTGAGAGCATTTAGGAGAAGGTAAAAATAAACCCACTGAATATTTGGATAAACCTGTAGCTGTTCAAAATGTTGATGGCTTGATTATTTGCCTTTGTCTATTTAAATGTTGTTTTTCAAGATCTTATGCTACCAAATAACTGATCTCCAAGAGATTTACAGGAAAAAAATACATATTTAATTTAGAAAAGTCTTGCGGGGAAGAATGTATTTTTGCCGGTTTGCACAATAAAAGGGCAAAGCACTTTTCATTCCTGTGTGCTTTTTCTTATTTGAACTGGGAAAGGCAGCTTTCAAAGAGAGCAAATTGTCATTTTGCCATGAAAGGCTGTTTTTGCTGACACAATTGGTAGTTTAGCTCGGCTTTGATTTCCTATTCTAAATATGTTGTAAGATTATAGGGTACATACCAAGAAATATTCAGCTCTTTTTTTTCCCTTTTGAATTGCTTAAAAATTAAGAGAATGATTACGAACATGGCATAAGTCTATACAAGATGTGCCTGTTTTTCCCCCCCTCTTCTTGACATTCAGTGTGTGCACTCCTGAGATGATATTTTATTACAGGACATTGATTCCAAGAAGATACTTTAACTATGTTAGGAATGAATTGAAAAGAAATGTAAGGCCAGAGTCCCAGCTGGTGTAAATCAATGTCACTCTGTTGAAGTTGTCAAACTCATGGCAGTTTATCCCAGCTGGAAATGTTCCCTCTGGTTATTTTTCCCATTTGTCCATAGGGCAGAGCTGGTTTTGCTGCTGTAGGCATAATTTGGGTGTATCTGAGGAAGAGAGGAGGGTCTCAGTAACTTAATATGGCAAGGGAACTCGAAAAGCCATTTAAATCTTTGCCTTTTCAGTGTAGGCAGAGGTAAGAGCTACACTAAGGAGTTGCTTCTTTCACCCCATCTGTCTCTAAAACCAATGATGATTGTTCATACGATATCAAGGTATGATCTAACAAATGGAATTATTGGGTATTCCTTCAGTGGTTTACCAGCAATAGAGAAGTTTTACCTTGCCATGGAAAAAAGTGATCCATTTCTAATTCCACTGGTCATCTGCTGGGGAGAGGATTGGTTGTACCTCTCCTGCTGTAGCCAGGCAAAAGAAGTGGCCAAGTCACGCTTTGGTGAATTGGTAAATGGTTTAAACAGCCAGTATCTCTTCTGCCAGTGGTGCTGTTCATTCCCTGCCTTTCCAGCTGGGTGCCTCTGATTTGTCTTCCCTGACCTGATGCTTTTCCTCAGCTCCTGCCACCATCCCCTGTCAGCCTTTCTCCCTGCAGCTGTAGTGCTTCTGGTTTCCCACTCTGGATGCCTTCAGGGATGGAACCCATCTCCAGCAAGGAGTGGGTTGAGTGTGGTGCGGAGTGACCCTCTCAATGGTTTGAAAAGAAAGAACATTAAAGGTCATCTCGTGTGAGCATAGGTTGTGCTGCACAGCATGACCACAATTGAAAGCATGTTGCTGATGCAGCGTGACCTCTCTGGTCTCCCTCTTCCCCAGTTCTAAGGACCTATGCCAGAAAATGGATGTGCTGCTAATTTCTTTATTCCTTTCAGTTTTTCAGTGAATCAGTCATAACAATTATTTTTACAGATGCAAAATGTATTTCTCCTAAATCTCATTTGTGCAAATGCTGAATCTGTTTTGGGATTTCCACATCACCCTTTCAAAGAAAGAAAAACCAGGCATGCATCCAGCCATGGAGATGGGAGCCTATGCTATTGGATTCAGTCTTGTAACAGGAAATGTAGAGCAGCTGTGGAACCAAGGTAGAGATATGTCCCAGTCTGAAATACTTCTGTCACTGTGGCATTATATTAACCTTGGGGTTTGATAAGTTCGTTACACACGGCTGTTTACAGCAGCTTTTGTATGAGAGTTTTATTCAGGGAGAAATCCATAGCATGTTCTATTTAAGAACATGCTGTTTAGGGGTGGGTTTCTTTTGCCTACTTACTGAGGGCAAATGCTTACAAAATGGGCTACAGATCGAAAAGTCCAAACCCACAGCTTTTGTGTCTATGGAGTCATGATTGTAAATGTCATGTTTGCATATTTTGAAATTAAAAATCAATACACCATTACGTATTGAGAAAGACTATTTCCAAACACCTGCTGTGAAAAGGTTATGGATTTCCCCATTAGCAGCTTGCTTGTAATAGAGCTGAACGAGGAGGAGTGGGGCTCTCTATGGACACAAGGCGTAGCCAGGGCTGTTTAGTCGTGCTCTGAGTTGGTGCCTTGTGTATTTCTTTTGGAAGGCCAAACCTGAAGTGCTTATTCTTGTTGTACAATAGGTGTCAGGTAGAGGGTAATTTCTTTCTGGTAGTACTGGTGCAAATTTTCCAGGCCAGAGCTAGAGAGGGATGAATCTTAAATCCATCTAAAAGAAAAAAGAAGGTAGTGCAGACTAGGAATTAAAATGCTAAAACTTAATACCTCTTCCTTTTTTTGTTGCCTTTGTTTAGCCAGTCGAGGGGATTTAGTCATAACAAGCTATTTTGCTTTCACAGAGTTTCCCTGCATGTCACTGTATAGACAAGGGATGAATCCAAATCCTACCTACATCTGTTCAGTGTGTATGGATGCACGGTGGTGTGTTTTTTAAGACCATACACAAACAGCCCTTCAAGCAAAAGAAAACCAGAAATAAGTGCTTACTGGGGAATGAATTATTCTTCTGGAGTCAGTCAGTGATAATGTATTGAAGTATGAGACTGATTTCTTTTGGTGGGTGGCACGTAAGGTTTATGATGTGATTCACCTATTCATTTCTTTATTTCTTAAGAACACAAATTTTGTAAGTGGTGTGCCAGTAAATACAGAGCTTGGTAGCACTAAATTTCCTGTTGAATGAATGTGTATGTGAGTAACTCCCTGTCTGGAATATAAGCAAACCCTTCTCTTCATTAGTCATAAAGTCTCCTTATGGGTCACCAGTTCCAAGTGATGTCATTGTTGTTCACTTCTTTGAAGTTTCTGGAGTGAGCCAATAAAGAGAGATATCTGTAGGCCAAGTGCTGGATTTCCATCTAGCTTTTCCCTTGGATGGAAAAGTTTGTAGCACAGTATCTGTTACACTGAGCCGGGGTCACACTGACCTGTCTTTCTTTCCAACCACTACATATCTTATCAGCCCTTACCAATGTAAAAACCTTTTTCAGGACTTGTTTCCCTCTTTTTACATCTGTGGAAGACCATTCTGGAGACACTTTGAGATGTGTTAAATGAGAGCAAATGAAAAGCAAATCAGTAGTTTGGGTAGTATTTGGTGCAACACACAGTCTGTGAGGTTGCTTTTCTAGTGTTATAGTAAGCTCTGGGAGGGCTCCAAGGCCACCACGTGAGACTTGAAGCTGCTGATGAGTGGGGTGAGGAAGAGAAAAATGAACCCCAAGTTTTGCTCAGAGTTGCCATTGCGCACTTGTATTATTACAGCAGTTTGTCATGGTTTGAGACTGTGATGGGCTGGGTCCTGCACAAATGCTGGGTGAAAGCATGGTCCCTTCCTAAAGATCTCAAGTAGGCAGTTAGCTCTCTGATTAACTCACTGTCCTTTGGAGCCTGTGATGACAGTGAAGCCGCACCTTTAGTCTGTACCATGATCATTATACGTTGTCAGGGGAGCAAGAAAAGTGGAGGTAAGTGATTATACACCCGTCTAAATCATATGTTTCCTTATCAAGCAGCTTCCATCAATAAATCCCTAAGCTCACCTGTTGTTAACTTAGAATAGGTCTGTGTGCTGGAAGATTATAAAGTGTATTTAAGAAGAAAAAGAAGATGCAAATATTCCAGCAGATTTTTAAATATACGTTGTCAAAAAGGCCAAGAGGAGGTGGTGAATGATTGTTTTTTCTGCTGGAAGAAGACAAAAAGCATGATCGTGCAAATGGTTTTGTCAATGCAGAACACTCAGTGAAGTAAGAGAGTTTGGTAGAATGCAAATGACCATTACTCAAAATGCTGCTGAGAAGATAAAATGACTGTGAGCGTTTGGATAGATGGTTGCAAGGTAAAGATCTATTGCTCACTAAGTCATGTGGCCATAAAGACAGGTGGATAAATGTGGAGATATGAGCAGAGAGGATAGGCCATATAACGATGAGCCACTGTGTGAGGGAAATATAAATCCATAAGAGCCTTTGCAAGGGGTGACGTGCAAACTTCAAGCACAAGTGTTTTACAGACAACACCCGAGCAAATCTTTTTTTTATTAACTGAGTTGAACTTTAAAATTATGTTATGACCAAAAATCAATAAAGAGAAACTGATTTAAGTTCATCCAAGTGTGAAGGGGTTTATTACCAGCGCTACATCACTCTAATGATGTCCTCTTAACTTTTTTTTGGTGTGTGATATATTGCATCTATTACTGCTAAAAGGATAAAACTGCAAAGCAACAGTGGACATTAATAAATCAATTGAAAGCAAAACGGGCAGGTAGCCAGGGGAAAACAAAATCCAATTTGCAGTTTTTAAACGTCGTGCAATTGTAATCTTATGCAAATGGCACCCACAACAAGGCCGTGGGTTTTCAGTTGCTAATGGGATTCTCTCTTGGTGCTTGTTTTGTTTGTCTGGCATTGGATAATCCTCCTCAGTCGCTGTGCTGTGACAGTACACCGATAAGTAATATTTCTAAAGCTAATTTTCTCACTTAACCTTCTAGATAGATCCACACTATAAAAACAGCCTGTAGGGTTTTGTTGATCGGGTTGCATGAAGCATCTC
This sequence comes from Psittacula echo, assembly GCF_963264785.1. NCBI lineage: Eukaryota > Metazoa > Chordata > Aves > Psittaciformes > Psittacidae > Psittacula > Psittacula echo. The sequence goes on along the minus strand of NC_137756.1, from coordinate 5,758,355 downwards.
TTGGAGCTGTTGAAACGCAAAACATCTGTCTTCCTGTCGCTGTTTCCATCTAAATTTATTGTCCGAGTTGTTGAGTGTATGAGAGGTGCTGAGTTGGTGCCATCTTTTAATACAAGAGGTAAAGACAGACCTATGCTGCTCTGTCTTGGAACAGTGTTTAGGCACTAGTTTCCAAAACCATTCCAATCAATTTGCTGCTTCTCCTTGCCTGGCTGTAACCAGGATAAATTTAGCGGTGGAGTATATTATTTGCAAAGCAAACTTTGTATTTCTACTGGGAAGCAGTGAACTGCCATTTCTCCTGATGCTGCCTATTTGTGGGCCGTGTTCTTCCCAAGGAATTACACAAGATCTCTCTTTGGCTGTGACCTTTCTTATTCTAATGGCATCTGACAGTGAAAAATGCTCGGATTTTCAAAGGAGCCCAAGGATTTAATTGGACATATACCTCTTTAAAGCTCTTTTAGCAAGCCAGGCTTATTTATTTTTATTAATATGCTCACGAGTCTGGGCGAGAGTGATACAGCCAAACCAACCTGCATCCATAATTACAAAGCACGTGCAAAACGCAGAGATTAAAATAAGGCAGCGGTGAATAAATAAGCTTTTGTCAGCCCTGCTCTAGAAACTCTTCAATCTGCATCAGGTCTAGGGGCTTCTTCATTAATGTGCCACTCTACATGGAGGAGCGATGCTCTGACAGTGGCAGCGTCAAGTTCCGTGCTGATTATTTCCTAACCATTACCATACCAAATGTGCTCAGGTCCAGGAGGGGACGAGAGGGGGTTGTACTTCAATGTGTCAGGGTTTAACCTCCAAGCATTCAGCATCACCTTGAGAGGAGATGCGTTGTGCTGAGGCGCACTGCTAAGTGCACCCTCACTAGTGGGTCTGCCTTGTTCTCTTGTGGCTGTGCTGACCTTGTAGAATGGGCGAGGATGAAGAGGCTGTGAAAGTGCATTTGCTACTTTTTAATGCAGACTGCAAAGGTTTGGAGATGGTCTGTTGAGGATGGCAACTTTCTATTTGTTATTTGCTGAGTGCTGGGCGATATTGTGAGAAACTGATGAAATTAAACTGTTAGGAGAGGGTTGGGGTTGGGGTTTTTTTCAATAGGGGCTGCAGTTGCATGTAGTGCTCAAGGAATGTACATTCCAATTAGTTTCTGTAGTGTCCTTCAGATGCTTCCTATAAGCTCAGGGAAAGCTGAATAAATTACAGATGCTTTTCAAAGTGGTTTTAAGCACCAGATAGTAGCGGGAATTTTGTTTTCTCTTACTTTGCTCTACGAGGTTGAAGAAATAATCTTGAGCTGGTTAGCAGCCACTTTAATTTCTTGTATCAGTTTTTAACTTCTTATAATCTTGTGCATTACTAATGTAAAGTACAGGCGTTGGGAGGAGGCAGTTAAAACGCATACTCTGGAATTGCATCAAGTGATGATTTTTGGGGCAGCCCATGGCTAAGATTACAGCAATGTGCAGATCACCTTCAGGAAGCTGGAAGGTAAACACAAGGCAGGAGTCAGCAGAGACTTAGCAAAGCTATTGCAGAAGGATCACTACAGTGATACTTGAGCACACATCTTTATTAATATTGAAATGTCAATGGTATTTTTAGCCCAGCGTTTATTACCACTTTGAGCAGGGTGCCTAAATGAATCCAATGTCTTGATAGATGTCTTTCCTTGGTGCCTGCCCCAGAATAGTTGAGAACCAAACAATAATTACAATCACTTCTATACAGGCAAGAGAATGGTAATTTTGGATCTTGCAATTTTCTTCTGTCTTTAGCTATCATGCAAGTCTGTCATTCTTGTGAGCTTTAATTTCTGGCATCTGCTTGGCAGGGGTAAATCAGCTTAATTGCTGTAAGATTCTTCAGAAAGTCTTCCAAGCATTACTCCAGCAGAAGAATCCTGTTTGCCTCTCCACAGACAGAAGCAGGGACAGGATGAGTCCCAGAATGTGTTACAGCCACTAACAGCTCACTGTAAGCTCAGAGTCAGGGTCTGGGTAAAGCACGATGCTGGAGAGCAGTGGCACAAAGCTGCTTCGTGAGGAGTGACCTCTATTATAAAATCATGGGACATGTTTCAGTTGATTAAAATGTGATGACAGTGCAGGTATGTAAGTACCTGTGTACTCTCTGTGTTTTCTACTGAAAGATATCCAGTGAAGCGTTGGGCTCTGCTTGCTGGCAAGGATGGCTGATGAAAGACAAATGGGAATCTAGTCTTTCCCACTCGTCTGGGGAGTTGAAGCCTTTCAGGGATCCATTAGTGAGAACAGGTGAAGAGCGCACTAAATCTGTCCCTATAGGAAGAACCAAACGCCCATCTATAGACAATACATTACCGAGGGATTTGAAGCAAAATACTCAGTAACTTTACCCAGGCTTAGAGAGATCCTTGCCAATTCAAAGTACTAACATGGATGGTGGTTTCAGGAAAAGGGTGCTGAGTCCCCAGACCCTTGGCATGATCTTGAGTATAATGTCACTGAAGGAATAAGACAAAGGAATGTTGCCCCATGTGAGATTATTGCTGTGCTGCTCTTGGAGGATTTAACAAGACAAAGATGGTAAAAGTCCAGCCTAATTAATGTATTTTTTTTACACTTTAAAGGAAAAATAGCTCTAGAAGAGCAGGAAGAAGTGATTTTATTTAACTTGCAGTTTCTGTTTACCTGTTCTGTGGCTGAATTGTTTATCTACAAGGAATTCATTTGTTACTTTATTTGTACCACTCAGTTGTGAGAGTCTGTTTAATGAAGTGTAATAGAAATAGATACTGTGGTGTTCAGTGGCATGGACAGGGGCTTCAGTATTGTCTCATTTCTCAGAATCCAGAGATTTAGACGCAAGGAAGCGCAGCTAAGATGGGGAGGGGAGTAATTCTATGTCTCACCTAAAGCTCAGCCTTAACACTTCATCGTTCCTGTGCACCCATGGTCATGTAATGTATGGGTTTGCAACTGATCCAAACATTTGCTTTCATTTAGTGGTTTGTAAATACCAAGATACAATTTGAACCAGTGTCCTGAAGATGTATTTTAGACATTGGTTGAGCTTTTTCCACCAACAGTGTTTCTTTTGGGCATTGTTTTTGACCAAGTCTGTCTCTGTGTAGCACACATGGTGCTGTCTATCTAGCTGCAGTCACAAGATCTAAGTTGCCAGGGAGCAAAATAGGCTGTGTCCCGCTCCTGATACACAAGATTGTCAACTTCCTCAAAGAGCTGGGCATGAAACCTTCATCTCTGTGAAAAAAGGCACCATTCCTGTTGTCTTGAATGAGGCCACTTTTTGTGCTATCTTTGAATGACCCAGAGCTTCCAGCAAATGCCGAGTGATTTTGGCTGTGTTTGAGAATGTTAGCTATCTGTTAGGTTGCAGTCCTTACTTCATCAGTCCTTCCTTTCTGAGCAGTGCCTCTAAAACTGATGATAAAAGGGAACTGTATAAAATGGTGAGATAATTACCTTGAGCAAGCCAGAAGGAGAGTTGCTCTGCATGATGCAGGACTACTTTTTGATAAAGTCTTCTCTTTTATGTGTGTGTTTCTGCAGGACATATTGAGTGAGAATTAGATGGAGCCAGTTTGGCTGGATTTATATTGGCAGGAGATAAATACTGTAGATGAGAAGCATGTTTGTCTGGGCCAGAAACCTGGTGTTGCAGAGAACTGTCCAACAAGATTGATTGACGTTCAGTTTTCTTGGCATAAATGGGTGCAGTTCCTTCTTTCAAGGTACCTACTACTTCCTGCAGTAATGTTTGCCTGATGGCAGCCATTTAGCGTTAACAGACCCGTAAGTTCGAAGTCATTAGCTGCAATGAACTCAAAAGAGAGTCAAGATTTATTTCATCTGTGTTCTGCCAAAATTAGGTGGTAAAAGGTAACGTCACTCAGATAAAGCATTGCCTTTTGTCAAATTGGGAATCTGGTTGTCAGGTTAAACTAAGCTGCTGATTTGGTCACTTCTGAAAGGACATCTCATCTTGTACTTGAGAGATCAGAAAAAGTGTAGATGTCATCCTTCTCAGCCATAAAGCTTTCTTCTTTCTCTCTGTTACAAACTGTCATAAGGCCTTCAAAAGCTCCTCAGGCTTGTGTAGTTAGAAGTCTCTTTATCTGTCATTTTGTTTCAGCTTAAATACTTCATGGAGACATCAGGCTTGCCACAAAACTTTTCAGAAGGAAATGTGCTTTTGTAACTGGAATAATGGTCTGGGATAGAAGGGACCAGAGTTCTACTTTCTCGCTTGCCTGATTTGGCAGCCGTTAATGGAGTTTTTCTTCCCTGAGACTACACAGCTTGTATTTTCTGTAAGAAATTGCCAGTAATCCAACCTGTGATGTTTCAAATGAATTGTTTGGTCTTCAGAGTGTTAAAGGCCTTTGTTCAAGTAAATCTGCCCAGCCCTGATCCAAAGTGTCTACAAGTGGGTAGTTATTTTCCCAGCATTTTTGTGCAGTGGGTTATTGATTGATATGGAGGAAATAAGGAGTGGTGAGTGTATGGTCCCTTGGGGAAACCCAGGTTGGAAGCAGTGAGCTCAGGACCTTTGATGGGAAGCCCCTAACACGTGAGCAACCCTTACGCACTGACCTCGACCACCCAGTGCTTTCCAGGGCCCCACAGATGAAATCTGTCCTCTGTATTTAGTGCAAGTGCACAAAAGCTGCATCAGTGGAATGGTTAGAAATAGACTTTTTAAATACCAAATAGCGTGCTTGCCATTGCTTATCCTGACCCCATCTCTCACCTTCTGCCCTCATCCCTTAGTTTTATATCCCAATAGAGCAACTGCATATCTTACAGTTTCTGGCTGCTCCTGCTTCAGGACATTTATTAAGGTCTTTGAAAAGAATTTATAGTGACTTCTTTAATGACCTTTCCCAGTTCATTGTTGATTAACTTCCAGGCTTGCAAACTGGGAGGACGGGAGCCAGCAGTGTGGTTTTCTGTCTTGCTGGCATGCCAGGCCCGGCATTGCAGGAATCGTTTTGGTGTCTAACACATCGCATCTGTTACTGGCTTCCATTTAATTTTACTTCCGTCTGCATTGGGCAGAAGCTGCCAGTGTGTAAGCTGGTGTCTTCAAATTGTAGCACCTTAGAACCCTTCACTGGAGTGGTGTGTAGGAAGAGTTATTTCTCCTTGGCAAGAAGGATACCTTCACATTTAACCCCTGGGCCTTGAGTTCAGCAGCTCTTTAACTGTAATAAATCTGAATGTCACATTCAGCAAGGTAACATCTGAAGAATGGTGTTTAAGAAAGAAAAAACAAACTGGTAAGGATTTTGCAGCTGGTTGCCTTTGGCCAAAGGCTGCTTCCCTAGATGATGTTTTCACAGGGAAGAAAAAGAAGTAAAAAGCAAAACAAAAGGCAAAGTCTTTAGTAAGCTACGAAGTCTCCTGTGGGATCTAGGTGGGGGTTTTGCTCATTTTCTTGTAACTGGAAAAAGGCAGAAATTATGTCTGTTGTGGTTTTTTTTTTTTTAAGCTGGTACTACATGGCAGAAAACCAAATATTGTTCTGCCTTGATCTCGAGGCCGAGTAATGCCTTGGCCTTGAGCCAGACCCAGTCCTGCCAAAATAACCTGGCGAGGACACCAAAGGCAAGGCCCGCAGCATATCTGAAAGCACCAGCTCAGAGTCGCCATCGTAAAATGATGAGGACTATGTGACTGTAAGCATCTTGGCAATGATTTAGAGTTCCTATGTCATCTGTGCTCTTATTTGTGTCTATTACTCTGGTTTTCTTCTGAATTTTTGGCAAAGGGCTGATGGAGACTGGGACGGACTTGGCAAGATGGGCCGAGGAAATTAATCTTTGACCAGACACTGGGCAGACAGATTTAGCAAGCTGCACGTCTGGGAGCAGGAGAGCTCCTAGGAGAAGTTTTGTCCAGCCTTTCAGACTGCTTCTGATGATATATCTACTGTAACTCTACCCTGGCTCCGATGCAAAACTGACCCGAGTTTAGTGATTCTGGGTAAGTCTTTGCACAGTACATAAGCTGAGGGTTGCAAAAGTGGCATCACAACATAGGAACTGTGTGCTGGAGGTTTGTGTGCCTTATCTAATGAGGTCCATGGGTGACAGTCGATTAAAGCCCTAAGCCTGGGGAAATAAAAAGGTAATGGCTGCCTGCAAACAACATCTTAGGTTAATTTAAAATCTTCTCCTAAGGTAATCAGTGTTTATTAAAAGAAGACAGAGGTAGCTGGCCTCAAGACCTTAGGACTGTTCCAGTGTGTGCTGTGCCATGTCCACAACACTTCTCTGTGGCTTTGTTGCTACAATGGGATACAATATACGCTGTTGAGGTATATTAAAAAATCACCTTGGTTATATTCTTTTCATTGAATGTGCTTAGAAACATATAATATAGGGCAAGAACTATCCTCTGGTCCTGATTAAATATCGGCAATCTTGGAAAAATGCTTGGTAAGCATCCGTGCAGGTTTCTGCAGATCAGCCAGAAGGAAACAGTGATCCAGTGCTATGCCATTTATTGATCTATAAGATTATTTGCTAGTCCTGGAATAGAAAAGCGGAGAAGAACTGAGGAGATGGAGGGGAAATGTCCTAAGATGTATGTTTGATGCTGGCTGTGTGCCTCATTGCTGCAGTGGTGAACACAAGGCAGAGCCAGCTGCATGCAGGCCTCACCTGACATAATGCCACTGTTCCCCTTCTTGAGAGAGAAAAGCTGTGCATTTTAGGAAGAGTGGATGTTTACAGCTTAGTGCCTTCTATTTTGGCTATGAAGATCATCGGTAGAAAGTTTTCCTAGAGCTGTCCCTTTGTCACACCACACGGTGCACTGCATTGCTGAATTCCATGATAGAGTTGGAGTATCTTCTGTCATAACCTTAATGTAGTTTTAAATGTGCCTCTCTATTTGTTTAAGCGTATGTAGAACATGATGTCACAAAATTCCATCACTGTGAATATTGCTCCTTTCCAGTTTGTTTTAGTAGAAGGCACTGCCAACAAAGTCCTGATCCAAGTTGTGTTACTTTTCTGTTCCTGTGAATTAGTTGAAATGGAGGAGTGTTAGCATAATAACTACATTAGTTATGGTCAGTTTATCTGCTACCAAAATGAGTTCTGCAATGCTGCAGCTGCTTTGCAGCAAGAACACCAGGAAAATTTATTGGTGTGTATTTTGCTGCAAGTTATTTAACATCAATATATTTATTTCTCATTTACTGTATGGAATTGCTTAAATCTAAATGGTATGTGTAATAACAGATCCCGTCTTGCTCCAAAGCTTAGCAAAAGAGAGAAGGAAGTCAGCCTGCAAAACTTGGTCCAAACTACTTGTTCGTTCTTGAGAGGTTTGGTCAAAGGACTTTTCGAAACAGAACTGAAATCAAGATGAATGGTCTGAACCTCTGTGCTGAGTGACTGTCTCCTGTGTCTCCCAGAGTTATTCTGGTATCGTTCTCAGGTAGGGTTTTGTATGCTGTAATGGGGAAAAACAACACACTCCACTGCTTTTTATCACTTTAAGGTAATTTGACGTAGTAGGAGCTGCATGTTGATTAGCTGACAATAAAGAGGGGAATTAATCAACAGGCATTAGGTGCTTAAACATTACCACAAGTGAAGAGAGGACTTGCGGAGGAAAATCAAGAGTCCTCTTGTCTGTCTTTTTTGCTTTGTTTTAATTCCAGCTTCCTGTGGTTGCTTATTTCAGGGTAAAATAAACATTGTAGATGAAATTACATTGGATTAAAAACATACAACCCTGGAAATCTGTCTTGTGTGTATTGCAGATAAAGTACCAAGCCTATATGAGCAATTAGTATTTATCAGCACAGAGCTCTGATTTTTCAGTTAATTTAATCCCTCAAAACAGGTGGTTTTGTTCCATTTCCGTAGTTGTGTGCATAGGGACAGCATTGAGCACCCAGAAGATACCATGTTGGACAGTCAGGTGTTTAAATGGAGAGCTGGTGTGTGTCCTGCCTTCGGGAAAGGCTGGAGGCACATCAAGATGGACTGCATTTCATCAGGTCCTTCGTCACTGCTACCTGTGCCTTCTTGACATGGGCTTTTCTCAAAGCAAATTGAGGGCTTTCTGAAGAGCAGAAATAGCTCGTTTCTCCTCTTTTCCAAAGGAGGGGAAGGTGAAGGAAGGACCAGTGGACCAGGGCACTTGTAACCATGTGAGCATTTATTGCCTGTTCCGGTTGGTTTCATGTTTCCGTGGCAACATGCCCTGTGTGGCTTGAGATCTGCAGTGGAATGGTACCTGTTGTGTCTGTAAGGGGCTGGGCAAGAAACAGGTTTCATGAAGCTTGTAAAGAATAAAGTAGCTTCAGGCACAATTGGGTTTTAAGCTAGATTTACATGATAGGCATATGGTTTACACAGATACTGTCAGAGTAACTGAAGCATGCTATGGTTGTTAGTTGAAGCGACACCAGAGGGGAAATGCTGAGTAAAATAATCTCATTTAACTACGTTTTGTAGTGAATTAATGAAAGTGCTATTTCTAACACAGATTACAAAGCAAATTGTAGTGATTGAGGACTATGAATAAAACACTTCTTGTGGAAGAGAGTAGCCAGAATAGAGAAAATGGACACAACTCTTTAGGGCTGTTCCTTCCTTTTCCCAACTGGTTGTCTACTTCTTCCTGCTATTATTGGTCGGTCCATTAAAGGTATTACTGTTTTTACTATTGGGCAGAAGGGGAAAGTGTCAGCATACAGTGCTGAGTTTAGCCTGAACAGCTACTCAGCATCCATTAGTTCACTTAAGAGCTGGATTTTCAAAATGACATGGCTCTCAGCACTTCCCCAGAGCTCAGATGGCTCCTCTGCTAATAAGGATTTTAAAAGAACCCCCACAATTCTCTGTTCTGGTGCCTAAAGAGGCATTTATCTCATCTAGAATGTGTTCTGAAACGCTTTTCTGCAGCAGCATGGTATAGGAGACAGTAAAAGTCTGTACTCATGGTGTCTTGGAGTGGGTGAGTGGCTCTGCTTGGCTGGTGAAGAGGGATCCTGTCAGGAGCTGAACTCCCTGGTCCCTAGACTGTGAGACTGCACAAGGTGATGAGGAGCCACCAGCCCAGTATTGCCAACCCCTGGGCATTAGCAAAATGCTTTCTCTGCAAAAGAGGGCTTTTTAGCGTGCTTGAAACCGTTATTACCTCCTGCAGCAGAGAGGAGGTCTTCTGTTGCTGCATCTGCCTCTGTCTTGTAACATGCCTGTCTCTGTGCCACCTACACTACCAAATGTGAGCATGAGATCTTTCAATGCTGGAAAGAAGGTCGTGCAGTCTCCCCCATCTCTTGTAAACACATGTTCTCCCTGTATTGAACAAGGCACCTCAGGACCTGCTTCTGCTCAGGGCTGGGCACCTCCCTCTGATGTGTTTGATTGATGGATATGGCAGGAGGTCATCTCCCCAGTGAGCTTCTCTGGTCCTGTTGCTGGCAGATTTGCCTTGTTATTCTGTGCTGAAGGATTGCAGGTTTTGGTGTGAGGTCCTTTGCCTGTTAGTTCTCCGCATTCCTAAATACCACACTAGCAGACTGGTTGTTCCCCGAAATATTAATCCCTAAATGCCTCCTATACCGCTAAGTCTGAAGCAATTACAATCTTTTCCCTTCCTCTGCTAATTATATTCATCTGGAAGCAGACGTCGCGGTCTCAAAGGGCCATCCTTTTAATTTCCCTTCCACGTGTAGCAATTAGCTGGGGGTTGTTAGTGGCTGAAACAATAAGTGCACTGAATAGGTTGGTGTGTTAAGTACAGCATTAAAGTTGTAAGGCTCTAACGGGGTGAACATGGCGTGTTGTCAGCCAGGGCTTGATAGAAACCTCTTACTGTCAGGTAAGGGATGCCTGGGGAAGCCCTTACCCCTGAGGCACACGCTGGTAGGATCCTGCTTTAATCAGCTATTAAAGGAAAAGTGAGTGTCTTTTCCTTTCCTTTTTCTTTCTGTCCTTGCCCTCACAGTGTATAAGGTATCGAGCCCATATTGCCCTGGGGAGATGAGTGTGTGTATTTTTCAGGGCTGTATGAAATATTCATCTGGTGTAAGTAATTTTTGCATTGTCTGGACTACTGAAACGTCCATCTGTAGCCTTTTAATGTTATTTTTGTTGTACGAGTCTTTATCGCTTGACAGAGATATAAAAAGTTAATAACAGATTTACAATTTTATTAGCATTTATGGTGCAAATGCAAGAGAGTTCCCTAAACCAAGTTTAATGCATCCTGAAAGTCCTTTTTATTAGCTTGTTAATTCCCAGCAGTGCCATTTCACAGAAGTGCATATTCTGTTTATTTCTAGAGGAGAAACAGTCGTTTAGATCCACATGATGAAAACGTGGAGGGGGCAGCCACTTCCCCCAAAGTGACTGTTTTATCATAGTATTGCCAGATAGAGGCGCCAAGGAGTGGACACCCAGGGTCATGCTTTGGGGCAGAGCTGTGGAACAAATGACAGAATTCCTCTTGGTGCCCCAAACCTGCTCATTGTCTCTGTTTCCTTTCAAACTCCTCCCCATTCACACATGGGTTGGGTGGGGATTTTCTGTTTTACATAGGTTTGACTGTCAGAGGCGAGGTCTCTTACTGATGCATTTAGTTTGACAAATGCCCCTTATGTTACTATCTTTGCACTGACCTTGGCTTCTTCACCCCTGAGGATGGGAATTACTTCTAAAATAAATCTCATTTTCTCATTCCATTGGCAAACTGAAAATTAAATTACATCTATTTCAATAGATTTGAACTGTAGGAGTATTTTTATTGTTCATTCATATAACTGACAGTAGAGTGTAAATTAAAGGTGTATGGTAGCTGTTGTACCCTATGGAAGCCCTCCCCGTTGCTTGTACAGTTATCCGTCTGTGCTTCCAAGTGGAAGCGACTGAATTTGTGGTTATTGTTCTGCTTTGCACATAGCAGGAGCTGGCAGCAGAATCAGGCAGTAAAATAGATTTCAAACATTTTCCATATCACTAATTGTAATTTTCCAGGCTTCCTCTGTGACGGAGCATACAAAGGGGAGCTTTAATAAAGCCTGTCATTAGCCTTGTGGATCAATGTGGGTTTGGAAATACAAAACAACTTGAGTTGTTTAAAAATAGGAAGTGCCAGAGGGGGTTCCCACCACCTGGCTGAAAGCAAATCACAGGATTGATCTGTCTGCAGTGTAAGTGCAACATTTGCAGCACACAGGTGAACTAGCTGGGAATAGAAATAGAGCTGCTCTGCAGGGCAGTGTCAGCGTTCTGCTCAGTCCTCCTGGGCAACCCCTGATGGAGCCTCCATGGATAAGACAGTCGCTTGCTTTCAGGGGAGTAGGAAGGGAGTTAATGCCAGCCAATGGATGCCTTTCCCGTCATAGTATTGTTGTATTTCTCTTCCTATTAATGTTTTATTTTCATCTTTTCCCCACTCACAGATGAGAACAGTTTCCCAGGTAAGTCACAAGCCAGTTTCAAGGAATCCATCCATAAATGCAGCAGAAGTCATGGAAGGACCCCAACTGAAATGACACTGGTAGCCTAGCCCTAGCTCTAGCAAAATGCTGAGAGAAAGAGAGGGCACCTGACATTCTGAATGTATAAAATGCATGGAATAGTTGTATGGGGCTGGGTTCCCCAGGTAGTTTGCTTTGGGGTTTCTAAAATAATCTCTGTGAGTTTCATCTGTGTTTACTCTTCAAGGTTAGACTTCTATATCCTGTTACGAAGCACGTTTCCCTTTTTCTCCTTGCAAGCCTGCCTCCCAAATGACTGTAGGCTTCAGTGTGTCAGTCAGCACATTCTCACCACTGTTGAGAGTTAGTGTTTGATTGTGTTTTATGTTCAGTAGTGTTCAGAGATTAGAAATCTGGTGTTATTCTAAAGTGTGACTATCTGAGGGTCCAAAGGAATTGTTCCATGCATCTGTTGTGATACCTACATTTGTTGCATGCACTCTTTATGCACGGTGTGGTAAGAACCTTCCTAAGATCACAGCTGTGTCATTAGCTGGGCTTTTCAAGGATTAAGGTCTGTAGACTTTCTTTCTGGTATTTATTCAGGAGTGATTTATGGAAGCAGGCGCTTAGTCCTCCACTGTTAACTCCATATCATATTGCATTCCTTCCCAGCCCACAGGGATAGTTTTCAGGAAAAATGCATTGGGTAAAGGACAACAGCAGCACTGATTTTGCTGCATTGATTTCTCTTGAGATAATGAATGGGACCACCTGTAAGTGTCTAAAAAAAGTCTGAGTCACCTGCATGGCAGTGGGCTCCTGTGTCTTCTTGATGGTAACTTACTGAAACCACAGTTTCTCTCCCAAGTGCCATGTTACTTCCAGGCAAGGAGGAATTTTTGACTGTTTGATTTGTTCTATTTCAATCTCAGCTTGTCAGTACTGAATCCATGACTTATTTTAAGTGGCATTTTAGCTTGCCAATTGAATCCCAAATTAAAATGGCAGGGTAATGAAAGCCATCTTTGTATTGACCAGAAAAGGAACTGCAGCATCCCAGGACTAAAAGAGTAAATTTCTGTGGGCTGAGCACACGTCTGAGAGAGTTTATTTACTGAAGCAGTGGCCAGTCCTCTGGATGCAGGATTCCTTCTGCTCTGGTAATGAACATCAAACCAATGCATTAAATCATCTTTAATGATGGGGGGGGGAACTATCCTTACGGAACGGTAAGGATACTTACAGTTGGATACTTGGAAAGTTTTGTTTGAAAGATACTAATTAATGGTTTCCAGTGAGTATGAAATCAATTACAAATTACTGTAGAACAACTCACTAAGGCAGCCTAACTTCCATGGTATTCATGTCCCTGTGCCCATCAGTTCAGGTGTTCAGTAGCTCAGGATGCAATAAAAGTCTGACCCATGGGCTCAGCTGGTGCTGCTCCAGGCTGGTGCATTCCCAGCAGAGGATCCTCCCTCCAGCTGAACCAGTCTTCTCCCTGCAAATGGTTTTGTAGTTTGATGAGGGAAATTAAATAACTGGAGATGCATGGTGATGCTGTGGCATTACAGCAAGACTTCATGGGTTGAATCTGTTCCTTTCAAGGAGGAACTGGAATCTAAGCAAACGTATATTCAGAAGCTAGAAAGGTTGACTTCAATTAGGTTTAAAAGATGCTGAAATATCATTTTAAGCACTAAGATAGTGTGCCAGGCTCCCTCTCTCATCAGTAGATACCTCTGAGGGTGATGTTATCCCAACTGAAACAATCATTTGGAGTTGAATGGCCCCCTTTCAGTAGCATGTTCTCTCCCAGACTGTAGGCAAAACTTACCAGTGGCAATGTATTGCACATTTGTATGGCGAGATATGCAGAGGAGGAATCCCACTTTTGCTATTATTAAGATCTCTCTGATTGTATTACTGCTTCTTAAGAATCACTAGCCTAAAGATACACAAGCAAGCATGACCATTTAATCTGTAATTAACCTTTTTACTGAAGGCTTTATATAGATGATAATATGCTATGGGGTTTCTGTGGTTTCTCAAGGCCTGGTTAAATATTGTAGAGTAATCTCTTGTTATGTGTTCAGAGAACTCACTGGCATTTGTGCAGTAGAGAATAGCAGAGGGGAATGGTCTTACATTGCTGTTTAGGGTCATTCACTGGAAGCTGACAGGGTTTACATCTGAAGAAGGCATCACCTTGCACGACTGTTTCTTTAGATGTCTGGTCGTGTGTGTTCAGGCCATGCTGTCAGCACACTTCTGAATACTGCAACATGGTATTTCAAGGCAAAAATGCAGACTTCTCTGAGTCTCTGAAAGCTCCACAGGTAAATTTTGCATGCCATTAGAAAAGATGCCATAGATCAGGCAGGAGTTACATAAATATCAGTGGTATCCCAAAGATTTTGGCCTTTAAAAACGCTTGATGTATACACACCTCATCTTGAAGGCCGTTGAAGTCTTAACTGAGGTAAACACACCTCCACTTTTGTTCGAAAATAAAAGCTTCATTTTGGATAGATAGCTGGCTTTAATAATGGCATCTGAACCACAGGTGTGTGAACTGGTACCTCCTGCATCCATCTTCTGGTTGAACATGGCACCTACGTTGTAGAGCTGTTTTACGTGGGCAATAATAGGAAGTGCATCTGTGGATCTGGACCTAAATGTGCAGCTAGTTTAAAGCATGCTGTAAGACACTCTGAAGATGGTGGATGGTGGAATTACGTGCTTTAATGTGAACACATGCTGGAACACCTTTGCTGTCGAGAGATCACTGTACTAAGTCCAAGAGCTGTCCTCCTTTACAGTTACATTGGAGTAGCTAAATTTGCTTCTCTTGAACAGCCTCTGTTTCTAGTGCCTGGGATGCAAACCCAGTGTTGCAAAGAGGAAATAATAGCCCAAATTAAATCTTTAGAAGCTTTTCTGCAGCTGGGAGGGTGGCAGCTACTCCTATTGGCATGTTGATTATTGTAGCACAGCACTGGAATAGACAGGCGGGCCTAATATCATCAGTGATGGCAGAGCATTATCTGAGATATTCAGAGAACAGCTGTGGTGTTTTGGCTATTGCAATCTTGATTGTGTCAGCATAGATGGATCTCTTTCTGTTTTTCCCAGAGAACATAATAGTCAAATGAAACCTGACTAACTGCAGCCTTGGGGCTAAGTTGGTGTTCTTTACCTGAGATGTGATTGCAATTTCTGACAGGAAGACTAATGCGTGTTTTATTGTTGTGTATTTAAATTTGATTAGGGGGTAGAGGGAAAGAACATTTTATTAAAAAGGGAAGGAGAATAACTGCTTAAAATATTTCCTGGTGCTCCTCAGGCGGGCTATGGAAGAGAGGACATGGAGATCCAGGCAGTCCTTGTTTTTGTTTTAAGGGGTTTGGGCACCACAAAAGTGCCTCTGTAATAATTCCAATCCAATATAGATCTTGATTAAGCAAGAGAACTTTAGCAAGGGCTTAAATGCATCCTGGTTCAGCAAGTCAATGAAGTTGTGAAGTTAAACACTAGGTAAATTACATCTGTGTCTTGCAGCAGTGAAGTTTAAAATCATGGTGTTCCCCTGTGCAAGCAGCTTGGAGTATGGTGGAAGGGTATTTGCGATCCTGATCTCCTGCACATGAAGTTTGTGGCACTGACTTGCTATGGTGGAAGCCCTTTGGAGCTCTGACTTGCTGAACACATCTGCCTGCCTTCACTGGCAAAGGGAGTGTAAGATGCTCCAGGCTGCACCAGGGAGCTGTGACAGTTTCCGTCTGACTCCACGTGACTTCCTGCAAAGTACAGTTTTGGGGCTCTTTTCCTCTGCATGTAGAATAAGGATGAGGTTTAACCATGTAAGGGCTTTTAGGAGTCTTATTTGTCATAAACTGAGCAGGGGGAGAGTATTTCTGCCCTGGAGCTGAATGGTCCAAGATGCGTGATGTAGAAGGTGTTTCTGCCCAGTGCAGGGGGGTTGAAACTAGATGATCTTTAAGGTCCTTTTCAAGCCAAACCATTCCAGGATTCTGTGTTGTTGCCACCATCCAAGGCAGTACCCAGTGCTGACTTTCTGAATCAGCTGAGAAAATCCATGGGGGTTTTGGAAAACATCTTTACTTTGCTTGTAGCTCTTTTCTTCTGGAGAACATCTGGCTTCAGAGGGAAAATTGGGGTTTCGCACTTTGTATTCTAAAGGAAGCACTTGATATCAAGGTTACATACATAAGGTGTGCAGTGTGTAGGGACAGTGTCCCTGTGAACAGCTCAGGATCCCTCTAGAACAGGAATTTAAAATGGTGATCTCTCATCTTATGGACCTATTTGCTTTTTGTGAGGAGGTCCATGAAACACAAGGAAGGAAAGAGGTTTGCTGTTACCAGGCATCCATTTTCTGTATGGGGTTGCAGGCTTTCACCATGACATTTCTGGAACCCACAAACTGGAAAAAATTAAACCTGCTTTTTTGGCAGCTCTGTCTCATTGTAAACCCTTGTGAGAGTCTTGGCCATGAAAATAATAATGATAATGATATAGTAAGAAGAAGGAATGGGCAAAGTGATTGCAGTTTCACTGTTTGGTATGCATATGGTTGGAAGCAGGCTGTCTTTGCCTTGGAGATACATATGTCCAGGAGCTGAACATCCATGACATCGGCCAAAATCATGGTACCATTTTGAAGTATGTGAAACTCCTGTAGGTCCAGTAAAGATAAAGTACGAAACTTATGTGACTTGACAAGATGGGAGCTGGTGTGAATCATCGTTGAGCCAGACGTGAGCTATCAAAGTAAATGGAGTTTCAGCAATTTACAGCTTGGTTCAATCACCAGTTGATACCCTCAGATCTCTAAGAACCACTGTCATTCCTGCAGCTTGATAATAACTTAAGGAGAACAGGCAGCTCTTCCTGCTCTTTTTCTGGGCTTGGAGTCCTAGTATTTGTCATGGAGTTCTGAAATTTTCAGTGGTTTGAGGAGGTGGATGAGGATGGGCAGGAGGGAACAGGGAGCACTTTGTACTGTACATGCCATTTCTATTTCACTTCTCAGGATTTTCTCAGCCCTCAAGGCAGGGTGACCTTTAACAAGCTCGAAATGAAGGAGTGTCGAATGAGTTTTTCATTTTATGAGATGTATCTTAGAGATGGCTAATAAATATAATACTCTGATGGGCAGAGAGCTCACCTGGACGTGAGGCAAGTGAAGAGCACGCTCCCTTCTCCCAAGTAACAAGTGATAGGAGAGAAGGTAATAGTCTCAAACTAAGCCAGGGGAGGTTTAGATTGGATATTAGGAACAATTTCTTTACAGAGAGGGTGCTCAGGCATTGGAACAGGCTGCCCAGGGCAGTGCTGGAGTCACCTTCACTGCAAGTGTTCGCACACCGTGTAGGCAAGGCCCTCAGTGCCATGGGTTACTGATGGCCTTGGCAGTGCTAGGGAATAGTTGGACTTCATGAGCTTAAAGGGCTTCTCCAACCTGGTTGATTCTGTGCTTCTTCAGCCGTGTTTTTTTTCCAGTGATTATGGGTTTTTGTGATGCTCAGGGTGTTGTGCTTGGCACACTTCTAACACTGAAAACTCCTCTGTCAGGTACTCCCTGCATTCAGCCTTCCTCTTCCATAATAGTGATTAATGAATAGCACCACATTAAATTAGGTTTAGGCTTATTAGCAGAGCTGGTAGAGTGCAAAAACATTTAAAGGTGTATCATCATTCAAGAATCAAATTTAGGATTGTAAATTGAACTTGCATTGCTTTTGGAGTTCTGTGCGATCCTGTAATTGCCTTCAACTCGCTTGTACAGTGTTTCCTGCTCCTGCAGAGTCAAAACAATGGAAAAATCTTTGGGGTTTGTTGCTTTTCCTCCCCTCCCCTTCCTTTCTCCCTCATTTCTTACCTTGAGAGCCTGCAGGCTCTCAGATGATTGTTGGCTCTAATTGGAAATTGAGTCCCTTGCTTTTAAAATCTTTTCATAAGACTCTCTCCTACTTCATTAAATGATTAAATGAGTTTAGCAGGTATTAGTTTTGAGTTTTATTAATTGTGACTTGTTTTTCATTATGAGATAATTGTCAGTCACGAGACATAACTGCTGTAACATATCTGAGCAGCCCAAAGTTTCCAGGAGGCAGGGAGAGAGGAAATACAGAAAGGTCGCTTGTATGAAAACTGCTTTAAATAAATCCTGGCTGGAATTCCTCAGAGGTACCTTGTTTGGTGTGTAAAACCTGCAGCTTAGAAGCTTCTCTAAAGCATCAGGCCCTCCGGCAGGAATTTGGTGAAGAGCGTCATACGTTTATGGTTCGGGTTGACTGTAAATGTAACTAGTTCTGCCCTTGATGGGAAAGATTTCCCATTTCCAAGCTTGCTTGGGTAGGGTGATGTAGAAGCATGGCAGCTTCTTGAAGGTTTGGCATGTACTGGGGCTTGCAGAGGGAGATTAACTTGGGAGATTAAAGAGTTAACTTGGAGACCTGGGGCTCTTTCTTTTCACAGGCTACATAAACTCTGTTTTCTGCAGGACCCCCTGAGCTGCTGAAAGTGTCCCCCATGTCAAGGGGCACAGCAAGGTGTCCGAGGGTAGCGCAGTGCGGGCTCATGGGCTTGCTGGTCCCTGCATATGGAATGCGATGGTGGAAGCAAGCCTGAATTGCACGAGGCCTGTCTGGGCTATGCTGACAAGAGCAGTGCAATTTATCTTGAGCTATTTTTCCAGGGACTTCTGGGAAACAAACTATGCATCATTTTAAAGATGCTTCCATGAAACAATTAGGCTGCATTAAATTATTTCTACTCTAGTGTGAAGCGCTTCCTCTGAATAGACAGACCTTAATGTACAACTCCAGGGACTGGAGAACAGATCCAAGCTGCAAACTCAGTTTGGAACTAACACCTGGTAAATACATTTTAAAGGTTTTTTGAGGCTCAGTTATTAACCTGAATGTAATTCGTCCTTCCCCTCAGAAGAAATTAGAGTTGTGACACCAGGATTTGCAAGCAGTAGTGAGTGATACGAGTAGCCTCTAAACACCCATTCTTATACTGCAAATGCATTTGTCATTGCCAAGTGATAAGATAAAATCTTTTCTGCAGATGATGGCTCCTGGAAAATATATATATAAAATAGAGTTTCTGAGAATCCTGAGAATAAAAGATATGTGGTCTTTTAAGGGTTGTGTCTTAGAAACCACACGGCTGCTGTGATTTCAGTAGCCTGGTATTTCATCTGTTGTTTAATGGGCTAACAGTAAAATATCACCCTGTAACAATTCTTGAATGTGTGTGGGTTTCTTTATAGCCTTTAATGGAGACACAGGCTTCAATTTTGCCCTGAAGAAGCTCCTAATATAAAGGGTAATAGATCAGTAAATCAGATAAAACCTGCCAGTGGGGGTAGAGGAATGGAGCTGAGGCAAGAGCAGTGCAGAGAGGGGCTGGTGGCTGCGGGTGATGGCAGTGGTACTTTGCTGAGCCCCTGCAGCACTGGGAGCATGTCAGTTGATGGTCAAGGGGGAGCTTGTTGCCTTCCAGGTGAGGCTGGACTAAACAAATGCATCATCTCTAAACTGGGTAGCTGAAACTCATAGTTTTTTGTAAGCATTCACGGAGGGGATTCAGTTGGTAAACTCTGTCTCCTGTTCTTCACTGTATTACTGAAAGTGGTTCATTCAGGTACTGCTATGGTAAATGTATTCAGATGTAAAAGCCATTATATGGAGCAAATTTCAGAACTGGAGCCTAATCCTGCAAGTGGCAATACCTTACTGTAAAAGCACGTTGTGTTGGAACAGATGCAAAAGCAAAGACTTTCCCTGTAGTAGCTGTTACTGATATGGAGATTATGGGGGATAGTAAATCAATAGGTAGGCATGAGCTCCTTCAAAGAAAACTCACATCATATTTGGTGTTAAAGCATCTCATGAGGGGTATGAAGTGACCCCTCAGCTGTAGCATTGCACCCAGTATTGGGCAGACTGAAAGAAAAAAGGGAAGAAGGATGACAAGTTTGACGTAGAAGAGACCTGAGCAGAGGGACACAGCTAGGGTCATGTATATGAAAGCATTCTGCAAAGGAGGACATTGGATGAGTCATGGTCTTAAATACCAGCAAGGAGTTAGGTATTAGGGGGAGTCCTAATGCTGAGGATGGTGAAGCATTGCAGTAAATTAACTGGAGAGACTATGGGATCTCTGTCACTGGAAGATGCCTGAGACAGAACTGGTCGAAATATGTCTTGGATACAGGATGTCAGTGTCAGTAACCTGTAGGGGTGAAGGTGGGTAAGATATGGCTATAGGTAGCCTGAGCAACATTTGAGTTAGAAAAGACTGTCTCTCACTTCAGGCACACTCCTTGGTAATCATTTTAAAGTTTAAGAGTCACCACAGGTTAATAAAATCAGTCTGATAATGTTCTGTTGTAGCCAATGAGCATTTCTGGGGACATGATTTGCTTCTCATTCAGCTAGTTGGTGGTAGAAGCTGAGTTATTAGTGAGGGTTTTGTAAAGAAAGACCTTGCTTGTAATCTGTACTCATTCACAAGCAGATGCAGTTTCTTCTTCTTAAAGCTGATGTGTATGTTTTGCTTACAACTCAGGAAGAGAAATGGATATTCTCCTGGGTGTACTTGGAAAGCTTCTAGCGCAGATTTCAATTCACTGCACTCAGTGGAGTTTGAGATTGTGCAAAGCCAAACAGCTCTTTTATAGAGTCAATGGAAATGTTGTTTATAGGACTTGTTTTATCTGGCATCTTCTTAAGCAAAGTCATCCTTTCTTTCTCTCTACTTACACACCACACCAGGAGCTGAATGTTACACGCTGAAGAGAATCAAAAGGTGGGACCTGATGGAGTTCCTGTCATCGTCTTCAGCTGTTCCTAAAGGATGAGGACAGCCACATTTAGCTTGACAGAGAGAGGAGAAAGAGCACAGACTGTGTTAGGGCTATTGTCCCAGTGATTGTGCACCTCAGCAGACTGATTTGTTTATAAGCACATTGCAAGAGAGCAAAATGAGAGATCTGGCTGCAGCACTGAAGTCATTAGGAAGGAAGATTATTGTAATGAGTGCGGGTTGACGTGGAGAGCTCTCCCTCCAGTCTTTCTGCCAACAACTGTGAGGGATCCCCCCAAAATATGTCCACCTTTGGCTGGCTGACAAACCCAAAATGAAACACCTGTGTGCAAGACAAATTCATGCACAGTAGTGCTACCTAGTCATCTGTGGTGCTGACCACCTGCCAGGCTTTGTAACTTGCATTTACTTGTCTGTGTATATGTGTACTTTAAACAGTGTATGAATATATTCTTTGTGCACAAGGTGTCCTGACAGGGAACAGGAGTGGTATTCACTCTTTGCTTCTTTACCTTCAATCCAGACCCCTCTGCTAGCATTTTAACCAAGTGCCTACTGTAGTTCTGGACTTTGCAGCTTCATTTTTGTTTCAGTGAGCTTGGACTCCTGAGAAGTCTTAAAACCATCTCCTCCATAGGTACTCAGCTAGCCTGGATGCCACTCCTCCACACAGAGGGGAGGATTCAAGGTCAAACTTCATGGTGCTACCTCATTTTCAGCTACTTTCTTTAGCATTCACAACTGAGACTGTTGTGTTTCAGTCTCCCTGCAGAAATATGTAGGCTCTCCATGAAAATAGGATTCCATTTGTAGCGCTTTCTATGTAATCTCTTTTTCTTTGCAGTTGGCCAAGAATAAATAAAACAGCCTTACGGTTCCCATGAGTATACACTATATGCCTCAATTATTGGTGCATTATATTAGTAGCAGATGCTACATTCCCCCATATAAAAGGGAAGAAGATTTCTGAACACTAAAACCAAATTTTTTGCTTATACACCGTAATTATCCCCATTCCTTCATTTCGAAGGCATCTGTCTGACGTATCCTAATTGTGATGCCTTGTATTACCATTTACATTACATTTTGTTCCTGAAAGCAACAGTGACAATGATGGTTAAGGTTGTAGGAAGGTTTCAGCTCAGTTCAGGTGCTTTGAACCTTGCCATAACATTTTCCTTTTAGCTTGAATTGTTTCAGGCATTTCTTCTGAGCAAGTCAAGCCCTCAAGAGAGGTGCGGCGTGGATGCAGACCTGCTGGCTTAAGGCTGTGTGGTGTTTGTTGCTTGGGAGCTGCCCATGGCAAGGGGCATCAGGGACATACAGCTCTGGCATCTCCAGACATCCTCACATGTACTTTTACTCCTCTTAAATATGTTACCACCATGCTTTTTGTCTCTATAAAGTGCTTTGTTCAAGTGAGCCTATGGACTCACTTGTTCTCAAACTACTCAACAGAAAGGTTATGGCACTTGGGGTGCAAACCCACACCAAAAAAGGTGAGATTTGCTAACACTACGTGCCTCCTGTAGGCTATGGTATGAGATAAAGCAGACAGCTTACAGTAATCTTACCAGGTTTCCTCCCCAAGGGATGTCAAACTCGCTATTTCACCTTACCCTGCTTCTGTGATCAAATTCACAGCTCCAGCATGCAGGAGTATTCACCCTTGCCTGTTGCAAAGCCTATTGGAGAACTGCTCTGCCGCTTCACCCCCCTTTTGTTACAGGCAGTATGATGATAACACCAAGAAAAGATGTCTTCAGCTGTCTCAGATTCTTGCACCCATAAAACCTCTTTTTAATAGACTCCTAGCCTCAGCACACTTCTCCCTGACATATTCTGGCCACTTTGAGCTCAGCCCTTGGTAATTTTTCAGGTTTCACCTGCTTCCTGTGTGCACTCAAATGCAGTCCTTTGCATTTGATTTCATCCACTTTGTCTTTTGCGGCTCGAACCTTGCTGGAATAGGCTGACATTTCCCCCTCTTCCCGACTCTTCTGCATCACTCCCTGCTTGAGAGCTGGTGTGATGGAGGCAGCTTTGCAGGGGGACAGGCAGAAAATGGGGGTTTGAGTGTGTGAGTGACCTCATCCCCTCCCCAAATTGCCATGTCAGTGTTGTTTATCTGAAAAACTTCTTGTGAGTCATCTTTAGAGATGTGTTTCGCTCTAATTTTCTTGCCCTACCTGCAGTGTTCAATCAGAGTGGCTGCAGCAGGAGGCTGGCTAATAGTAGACCTTTCTGGAGACAGGCACTTAATGGGAACAGTAGCAGGCCCTGAGGTGTGTTTATACAGTCGGTCTCACTTCCTCTGCTCCTGTGATATATTAACTACTTTGGAAGTTTCCCAGCTGTTTCAGGGGATAAATAATGGCAGTGGGAGCCCATATTTAACCTTCACTGTTCAGGCTGCATGCTTTGTAGTTGTCGTCTTTTATCTCCCCAGCTATCTGGGAAAGGCTTCAGACACCTTTCTGCTCTCTTGGCTGCACCGTTCCCCCTTCTCTGCTGGCTGCCATGCACGTGGGAAGTCACAGCCACTCACACTGTGTCAGTCAGAGCACAGCCTTCATCTTCTGCGTTCTTGGATGCGCTGGAGGCTGGCTTCCTCCCAGCAGTGGTCAGGGAATTCGCGGATGCTCTCCCAGCAATGCCTTTGCATCCTTCATCTCAGAGTTATTTGCTGAGATGTAACCTCTCACTTGTTTTTGGTGTGTTTTCCTCTAGCTCAGTGACTACTACATAGAGGTGATTTGGGGTGGTTTCTTTTATTCCAATGAAGGATAAATAGAAGTGGTTTGAGTAAATACCAGTCAGCTGTGAGATTCCCTGTATCTCTTACTCCGCAAAAAGGCTGCACCCTGAAAAAGTCCTGGCCTGGCATGGAAGGATTTAAGGTATTAATTGTGTTGGTGTTGCACCAGGCTAAGCTGGGAGGAAAATGCACCTATGCTGAGATATTTTGGCAATCCTTACTTTCACCCAAGTGTTTCATGCCTGGGATTTAAGCTTTCTGGTTTTAAATGAGTGAAAAAGGAAGAACCAGAGCTGTTGAGGAGGCAAGGTAGGTGGGGAAGAACAAGCAGTGTATTCTCCTTCACAGTTGCAGAAGGAAGAGGAGAATTAGTTTGGTTACTGTTCCTCTGTCGCATGTCATGTGTTCTTCCTGACTGTCAGACTGTTATGTTAAAGAACTGATTGAGGGAATCTGTGTCACAGGTGCTATACAAGTAATGTAAAGTTACCCAAGTCCTTGAGATCTTGCAGCATTGCAATTAGGACAGGAGCAAGTAAATAGACAAATGAAATGGAAACAGAAGGTGTGATTGTGGCAGAGACACATGGGCATATATGTTCATTTTAACAGTGGACTTGGCCTCAGGTAGTCATATGGTTTGGATATAATAATGAATTACATCCAATAGTCATCTTGATCTTTACTTGTGAGTGTACACAGAGAATTTTGATTATATGAAGGAAGATTATGTGCCTGGGCAGAGGGGAGGGCTTTGTGACCTCTCAAGGCCTCTTCTAGACCTGCTTTCCTGATTCTGTGATAAAAGGTTCCTGAGAGTTATTTTGCTGTACAATCCCTTGGTTTTGCTTGCCTTGCTGCTTTCTGTGTACTTCTGTGTCCACCCAAACAGCTTCTTTAACTGCGTGCCTGTGTATCCTTCATTTCACCAACGTACCGGCTTCAGGAACCGCAGGCTGAGACATTCATGCTCTTGTAAAAGTAAGCTTGAACTTTAGGATCATTCAGAAGACACAGCAATCTTGTGCTTTAGTTTTTGTCGGAATCTAAACTTCAAAATAGAAAGGCTTTGCTTGTGGCGGTTCAAGGGTACTCACCTTTGTTACGTTCACAAAATGAAAATACATGCTGTTCCAGAACAGATTGACTTCTGTCCTTGATACAGCGATGGGCGAGATATTATTTCCTCGTATCTGTGACTTGGAGGCTATAGAATTATTGTGGCTGACTGTAAATGATACCTTGACTATAAACAG
This sequence comes from Psittacula echo, assembly GCF_963264785.1. Lineage (NCBI taxonomy): Eukaryota > Metazoa > Chordata > Aves > Psittaciformes > Psittacidae > Psittacula > Psittacula echo. Next base: position 5,734,004 of record NC_137756.1, on the reverse strand, counting down.
TATTAGAGCGGTTTGTGTTAAAGTATCAGGTTTGGAAGATGGGAAGTTCACTCAAAACTAGTGTTGAAACCCTGAGTCTGACAGTTGAGTATGGACATCTTTGAGCTAGATGTAGCCTCTTGCTTCATGGAGTTACAGGACAAGCAGTGGGAGCTGTGATTTACTAGAAAATAATCTGAATAGCAGAAAGTTTTATGTACTTCACATTCTTGTTCTCGGTCAGTCTCCCCTTAGACTCTCAGCAGTATCTGGAGAGGGAGGCTCATCTCTAAGTGACCTGTGATCAAAGGTGTATGACCCAAATTTGACACCATACTTCAGTGTTGTTGGCATTGGGCATTGCTCCGTTCCTGTGACTTTGGTGGACTTGTAAAAGTACTAAATGGAAAAGATCTTTTCTCCCTCAGTTGGAAACAGAAAAGAATGTTTGGGAATAAGTCTTAAAGCCTACTATGACAGCATTTGTCCAGTCTTCCTTTAAAGCCCAAAAATCATAGTAGCATCATCAGTGTCCCAAAATGGTTTTGGTAACCTTGTCTGAGGAATAAAACAGTCACACTTGTCTGTTCTTTTCCTTATCACATCTCTTCCTAACCAGGTGAAAGCTGGCATCACTTTAAGACGTTTGTTTTATTTGGTTCTAGAGGGGCTGCAGTGGAGGATACCTGACCTGCTGATGAGTACTTCTTAGAAGCTGTTTAAACCCCCTGGAAACTCAATAGCTGAATAGGTAGCCCGAGCTGATGTCTGCAAAGCTGTGGCTGCCACATCCTCCTGCTGTGCCTGGCGATAAGGCGCAGCTTGAATCTTCAAATGCCACTGGGAGGATGATCAATCTCAATCCAGCCCTGTCCTTCTTCTCTCCCCCGGACAACTTCCACAGAGGAAGAGATGAAAACATAAAAGTCGTGGCTTTAGGATGTGGGAATTTTTAAGGTGGTAGAATTAAAAATCAATCAAGAGCTACAACAAAGGGTTTGCAACTTGAATCTCAGGGAACACTACTGCTGTGGGATCCCAAAAGCAAGTAGAAACCCTAAATGCAGACACAAGCAAAGATGAGATTTTTTGCATTCTTCCTATTATTGTCCTCAGTGGAGGAAAAACTGCTTATTCTGCCACTCACTAGATGTACCAAAGTTTAAATATGATAGAGGGGATCCTACTTACCTGATGTTTGTGACAATGTTACGCATATGATATACAGCAGGGAATTCACGTAACACAAAATAAAATCTTATTGTGGCCTTTCAGTACTTAAAAGCGGCCTATAAGAAAGATGGGGAGAGACTTGTTATCAGGGCCTGTTGCAGCAGGACAAGAAGTGATGGTTTTAACCTAAAAGAGGGGAGATTCTGGCTGGATGTGAGGAAGAAATTGTTTACAATGAGGGTGGTAAGGCTCTGGCACAGATTGCCCAGAGAGGTGATGGACGCCCCATCCCTTGAGGCATTCAAGGCCAGGCTGGATGTGGTTCTGAGCAACCTGGTCTAGTTGAAGATGTCCCTGCTCATTGAAGGTGGTTGGACAAGATGAGCTTTGAAGGTCCCTTCCAACCCAAACCATTCTATGATCCTATCTAACATTAATCCCCAAGAAACATCTTATAAACCTGATCACAAGATGCATTTTTATCAGGGAAGGAGGTTTTATAAGACTTAATGTTTTAAGAGTTGGGTTTTGTTTTAATTTCAGGAAAGGGTTGACCCCCAAATTCTTTAAATACAGGACATAAACCCCTGTATTTTCTGCCCAGATGTGTTCTCATAGAGAGACATGCTTCAATCTGTGAGTTGCAGCTCTTTGCACTACCTGAAATCCAAGCAGTGATTAAATGCCTGGTTACTCCTTAAGTATCCCAAGAAGAGCTTGGAACTTGAAAAATCAGGTGTGGGTTCTTACAGGGAGGTTAATTTAATTGATGCTGTTTAAACTAAGAACAGAAACCCTGTTGCTCTTATTGAATCAAAGGTTTCAAAACCATGAAAACGCTTTGATTTAAAACTTGGTGGTGGCACACACCTTCCTGACCTTAAAGCCGTGTTAACATCTGGCTTGCTTTTTTATCAGGTATTCCTCCGCTGGCTTTTATTTTCCTCCTTGGTTTGGCAGATACCACATCTTTGATTAGCTGCTCTTGAGAATCTGATGTTTGTCCCACTGATCTCTTTCCAGATGAGGATTTTAGATGGGGCTTTGAGCACCCTGCTCTAGTGGAAGGTGTCCCTGCCCATGCCAGTGGGTTGGAACTGGATGAGCTTTAAGGTCCCTTCTGGCCCAAACTAGTCTGGGATTCTGTGATCTGATGGAAAAGAAAGAGAAAATATCCAAGTTTTCAATTAAACTTCTTTATTAAATGCAATGGCCTGCAAAGCATAGGAATCTCTCTTCATGCCTGCTTTTACAGCAGAGCAAATGCTTAATGTCTGCTTGTACTTCAGGTCTGCTCTTTGCAAGGTGATTTATCTGTGTCGAGTTTGCTGCGTGCCTATAAAATCAGGAGCCTGGCTGAGTACATGAGAACTGAATGAAAAGTTTTTAGTCTGGAGACCAACAAGGTAAATCCATCACACAAGGTGAATGGGAATTTTTGCTGGGTTGCTCTCTCTTGTTTCATGTTAATTCTTACAAGACTTTATCAGAATGGCAACAATTTCTCCCAGCTGGGAAAGGAAAAAGGGGATTGTCTGAAGTTCATACGTTTACTTTTCTCCAAGACATGTGAACTTGTACAAATGATGGTGTTAGCTCCAGATATGGAAATAGGTTCTTTTCTGCTGTTCTGTGAGCTGTCACTTCTAGAGGTTTGATTTCGGGCTGATAGAAACGCACCCGTGCTTTCCCCCTCCACACATGTTCTATATCTATTGCATTGCATCTCAAATCAAACAGTGAAATGCATTTGGAGGACTTCACAGTAGAAATGCAAACCACAACCTTTGTTGTCAGTTTAATTCTCAGTTTAAAATAGAAAGAAATGAATTTCTTTCCTGAAGTTGGGGTTTGAAATGGTGCTCAAATACAGTGATTCATTTCATCTGCTCTTGAGTTCTTCAGCAATGATGGAGCATGTTAAGGAACCCTCTGCTACTTTGACTTGTTCTGGTTGAGAATTTCATTGCTTTGTGCAATTACAAGGTTGGAAAAATGAGACCAATCTTTGCACACAACGTAATAACAGCCTGTAAGAGTGGGAGAAGGGGGGAGATGGTATTGCACAGCATCAATCATTTCGGTCACAGTTCACTCCTGTTAACTGAGTCTTGAACAGTTGCAATTGAATATGTGCTTCTGTAATTTGTTGAATTGGTGCTTTAGAGCTTGCTGCTGCCCGCATTAAAATTAGCCCCAGTGCGGGATTTGAATTACCTTCTGAAGGAACAGGGTTGCTGGCAGAGTGCTCTCATCTGATGGTACTGTGTAGTTTGGATGTGTTGGGTCAGTTGCTGTTGTTTAACAGGTTTCTCTTGAGTAGTTTTGGCTCGATGTGGGAGGAGATGAGAGCTTTTAGAGCAAAGAGAGTGCCCTTGCAGATGAAGGCTCTGTCAGGAATGCAGCTAAACCCAGTGCTGGGGCATCAATGAGAAAGGTGGGGCAGAAGGCAGGATGCTAAGGGAAAGGGCAAATGAAAAGGAGAAGCAGCATTGCCATGGAAAACCTTGAGGGCAAGGACCAGGTGAATAATCCTCTCCCTGGAGCACTGCACAGTGTTACCATTTAGCACCAGTGTGAACCCTGGGCACTGTGTGATTATATAACCAGGTAATCCAGGGCCATTGGTGGAAATCATCTGCTGAACTGACAGAAAAACCCAACACCTTGCAAGGTCTTAAGATCCTCTGTGAGTAATTCCACTTCTCCCATCACTCTTGGTACTGTTCTGCACAAGCTGATATAGTAAGCACAACAGAAAGGAAATCAAAAAGGCAGAGCAATCTTCAAGGGTATGCATACAACCCCGACACTTTAATGAAGCAAAAGTAATCTGTCTTTAAGAGAAAGATTTGATTTATGCAATTATGTTGGCCTGGAATGTGTTGATACCTAATATCCTGTGTGGTGAGGAGAGACAGTGAAGAATTTGCAGCCCCAGCTATTTTTCCACGTATAATATGGGGGGTGGTTTTGGGGCTCAAATACATTTTCACAAGGAGAAGAAGCAAGAGACGGGAGAGAATTTGAGCAGTGTTCTTAAATGCTATGAGAGGCCAGTTTTTGATGTTAATATCAAGTTAGTGCCTTACAGTAAACAGCAGAAGAAAATCACAGGTATCCTAGAATCATGGTTTGGGTTGTGAAGGACCTTAAAGCTCATCCAGTTCCAACGCCCTGCCACGGGCAGGGACACCTTCCACTAGAGCAGCTTGCTCCAAGCCCCTTTGTCCAACCTGGCCTTGAACACTGCCAGGGCTGGGGCAGCCACAGCTTCTCTGGGCACCCTGTGCCAGCGCCTCAGCACCCTCACAGGGAAGAGCTTCTGCCTAAGAGCTCATCTCAGTCTCCCCTGTTCTGGCAGGTTAAAGCCATTCCCCTTGGCCTGTCCCTACAGGCCCTTGTCCAAAGCCCCTCTCCAGGTTTCCTGTAGCCCCTTTAGGCACTGGAGCTGCTCTAAGGTCTCCCCTTAAGGAACCTTCTTTTCTCCAGGCTGAACAAGCCCATTTGCTGTGAATGATGAAACAAGATAATTCCCCTGGAAATGTCCATGTTACTACTTGGGCAGGGTGGGTGGTGACAGAGTGATGTGTGTCAGAAGCAAGTTTCATGGTCAGGATGCGAACAGAGATAGTCCAGTGACCACAGCGTAGTACAGGAGCCTGATGACTCTGATTTTCAGTCTTGGGTTTCTCTGCTACTTATTCCTGGCACATTCAGTACTGAGATGTGCAAGTGCTGTAGGTAAGTCACAGATGTAGTTGGTAGTTTTCTGTTTTGATGGCAAAAGGCAGGTGCCAAAGGAAATTTGTCGCAAACTCTACAGCCCTGCATCGCCCTTTGTAGCCACACTTCATATTAGCTTCCTGAAAGCATTTCATGTTTCTCCTGACCTGGTAGCCCAGGATTAAGGAGGACAGTTTTGGATCCAAAGAAATAAGCAGCAGGGGAAATAATTGGAAGAAGACTTGGGAAGGGAGGAGCTGCCCAGGTGGCTTTTCGGACTGTATAAACTCTGTCTTACTGTGATGCATTCAGTTTTGTGTTCCAAGGCTGTGTGTGTGACTAAAGCATGTGAAACCCCACGCTCTGACAACGCCACGGAAGCAGAAGAGGTTTCGGGAAGATGCATCAATCTGACAGCGGGGGTGTATGCACTGACATCCCAGGTGGGCAGCAGTGTTGGTAAACAGGATAAACAGGATGCAGAGAAGATAAAAAGGAAAAGTAATTGGGAACCATCATTTCCACTTCCCCTGTTACAAAAAACCCTCCACCTTATGAACACGATCTGCTTTGAAATAAAAAGCAAGCAGCTGTATAATGCTAGTACAAAGTACCTGAAGGAAGGCTCATGATAGAATTAAACTGCCACAAAGAAAAGCAGTTATGGCTGGGGAAAAATAATCTTAGTGCTTTTCCTACTCCAGTACAGGTATGTGGAGGAACATCCCAGCATGGCAATGAGGTGATAGTAGTAATTTGTGTGACAGAGACAGATTAGAATCCAGCCATCTCAGGGTGGGAACGATTTCTGTGAAAATTAATGACTTGATTAGAAGGAGAAATGAAGCTTCTTCAAGGGGACATGCAAATAAAGGAGGAATCACTAAAACTGTCACCTGATGTAAGGCGAACATTATCCATAGAAAGATCGGTGGGATATTGTACCAAAGACAAATTTGATGTGATATTAATCACACAGCGCCAGCGGGAAGAAAGGGGAAAGGGAGAGGAAGGATTCAGCACAGTGTGTGTCTGTCTTAGTGAGGTGTCTTCTGCTGAAGCAGGGAATGAGTATCCCATTCCTGGTAAGTGGGTGCATCCTCTGCATCACCTCCCAGGCTGGTGCTGCTCTCAGGTGAGTTTCTGAGGGGTGCTTCCCACTATCTCCAGGCCCACTGGAAGGGATTTCCCTCCTTTCCTCTAGAGGCAATGCTAATAGAGAACCACTGATTTCAGCAAGTGCTTGTAGTTCCCACATGGCAAATTAGCAGAGCATGGTGGGGTCTGTATTGGGTGACTCCTGCAACCTCTCAGAAGGAGTAAGGCCATTATATTTTAAATAACAAACAGTTGTCATCTCTGTTGGGAAGGAGCTAATGAGGCTAAAACTGAGCAAGTATCAAACCCAGTTCTGAACTTAGGTTTGTTGCATTACAGACCAAATCTACAGGGGCAGTTATTTTCAGGTTCAAGCCCAGTGTTACCTTCCTAGGGAAGGAACATGTTTGAGGACAAGCAAGGCAGCTAAACCAAAAGTGATGCTTTTCTTAAATAGGGTTATTAACTGCATTAATGACTACAGACGTGCAAGTAAGATGTTCACAGGAGGCCTTGGTTTGAGTTTGAAGGGTGCCTGAGAGGTTTTTTCTAAGTCCAAATGATCTGTAAGGTATACTTTTTACCTACTATTTCCTTTCCTTGGGTATGGAGAGCCACAGACCTTTCAGTCTGATGTAGGTGACACAACAGGATCAAAGCTCTTTATCAAATGCTGTTTTTGCTCATCCAGCCCTACCAGCAGGAGGGAGACTGATGCCCAACTAGGTCTCTTGATGATGTCTTTTGTCATACTTAAGTCCGATGGGAATCTGTCATGGCAAAATGAAGGCTCTTGCAAAGACCTAACAGAAAATAAAAGACATCAGTGTCATGCTCTAGCTGCACATGGCAAAAGGAGGTGCAGAGATAAGATGGTAAGTTCATGATATGGTGAGCTCTGTTTCCCTGGCTGCTGTGCATTAGGTAGTGCCGGTGATGTCAAGCCAGCTGTGTGCTCTGGGGATCGAAATGCTGGGGATGAGTAGGATGGATTCGTGCTGCTAGGAGGCATATTTTTGGCCCGTCTATGTGCAGGCTTTGGCAGAAGCCCTGGAACAGTTTTCATACATTAAGACACGTATTTATAACAACATGGCTTGGATTTGTTAAACGATAAGGAAAGCGTGTGTTACTGAGCAGATGATAGCTTTCTGCAGGAGCTGCAGTGCTCTGCTGAGGCAGGATTTCTTGCACTGCTTTGGGACCTCCCTCTTTCACTTTGAGTTTTAGCCCACATGTTCTGGGTCTGCCTACTTTAGAAAATGTCATTTTAACTATTGGTAAGGAGCCTGAAACACTTGGTTTTCTAGCTGTATTATTACACCTGTATTACAACCTCCGAACGTATTCCCTCCAGGCCACCTGGAATTCCCTCTGCCTGCAAGGTGGCTATGATATGTTCTCTTTAAATACAAGTACTTTACTGTTCTGTACAGGATGGTTATTTTCACCTGAGATCAGGCTGATGGCTTCATGCAAAGCCACAAGAAGCCTTGTGGAAACCACACTGAGCACATGCGTGCAGCTTTCATGCTGAGTTTCGCAGGCTTCCCTGGAGCTGCCTAGCTTGCCTGGCACAACCTCCCTTTGTGGGCTTACATTTAGCATGCAGACTGGATGTACATTCCTGTGCTTTTCCATGCTTTCAAAATGTGATCCCGTAGGGTCAGATTATCTGGTTTTAGTAAGACAAAGCCTACCGTGGCTGTCCCTCCAGGGATAGGATTTACGCTTACGTTCATAGCAGGATCTATTTGTTCTCCAGTGAAGAGTTTCCCTTCTCCATCAAAAAAGTTTGGAAGTCTCCACCTTTTTCCTCCTGATTGAAAGTAGTTACTGGGTCTGTCTTCATATTCCCCACGTATATTGAAACATAAATTGCATCTGACTGCGGTGACACTAATTAAAGTGGAGGCTCTCAGATGCAGCCCCCCTTGCGGGGAGCAAGGCCAATAAACCTGCAGTGACTGGCAGGTGTTTGGAGCGCTTTAGACAACTGCAATTTCACAGTGTCCTTCCCCTTCTCCTCGATGAGGAGGGGACCCTCCAGGCAGGGAGAGGGTGGCACCCAGCACACCCCAACCTGCTGCCATCTTACCCCATAAGGGACATTTTCAAGGCTGTCGTCTCCCTTTTGCTGTAACCAGGGGTTTTATTCCCCCGCTTCCTAAAACCTGAGAATCTTTTCTATTCTCCTGATGATTTTAGCGCATCCCGGGGATGTGCTGCTGAGGTGCTTCACTAAATGTTATTAAAACTCTGCCAGGGCTAATAATCCTGGACGCAGCGCGACACCTTCCTGTGACATTGAAATCGTTTAGTAATGTTACAGTACATTTGAATTTTGGCGTCGCTCTGCCGCTCCGTTTCCATTAACTTTGCCTGGGATTTCGTCTGTCCGTGCATGCAAGCAAAAGCGTCAAGTTTCTCCTTCATGCTCCAGAATGCCACCTGAATCACAACTGTGCTCTGGCTAATTGTTATTAATGAAGCCGTTCTAGCTGGCCTCTGCTTTTTTGTTGGTTGTAATGAAAAGCAAATGTGTTTAGTAAGCACAGTCTCATGAAGGGAAAACAAGGAAACCCTGCTCCTGGGGACTTCTCTGCACCTTGCACGATGGTTTTAGGCTGAGTGTTTTAAAGGATAGGGCCACCTTATGGGCAAGTGATGCAGAGCCAGGCCTCCTCACCATCAAATTAGCTTCACTGACCTTCGCTGCCATTTACCCGTCACAGGCTTCAAGGACGTTCTGCAACGGGTAAATTTGCACTGAGCCGTTCCAGCTGCACGTGCTCCTGCATCACTTAAGCACAGAGCCGTGGCCAAAGCCCATGGCACAAGGTTTGGCCGGGATCACATACTGGGTGCCCTGTGCCCCACAGCAGGGCTCCCCCTCCCTCCTCCATCCCGTTTCCCAGGTTCAGCTGAACTGGATCATGGAGTGGGGTGAGCAAGAGGAAGGTATTAATGAAACAGGGACCCTGGGAGCAGCCTCCTTGCTGAGGGCTTGTGCTGGGAAAATTGCTTCTTGGCCTTTCCTTCTTAATGAGGCTTCTAATAACATGTCTGCTGCTCAAAACTCGGTGACAGGAGCAAGGCGCCTGTCATTCATCCGCCTTCCTCCCTGTTTGTTTATGGAAATGAAATCAGGTGGGGAGGTCTTTGGGCAGAAATGCTGTCGTCTGCTTATGAGAGGCAGGAATACAAAACCTCTTTTGGTCTGTGGGAATGTCATCCATTTTTTCAAAGCAAGCAACCAGGCACCTGCTGTGTCTTTTCTTTGCCTTGGGTTAAGAACCAGAAAACAGATTATTTTGGCACATGAGTGTTATTTTAACAGTGAGCTAATGATTACCATTTGCAGGATAAAGGTGCATGTAAATGTGCTCTGAAGAGGTCAGGAATAGGCTTGGGAATTCTCCAAGTTGAAAAGGATTAGGGAAGGGTTTGTGCACAGAGGTAAGAAATAAGTCTGGAGCACAGGCTGGTGCTTGCTCTGGGTTGCTCACATGTAGCCTTGCTACAAGCAGCATAGGAAGGGAATCCCTTGAGGAAGCATCACAGGTGGTAGCAATGGGAGTACTCTGTACCACGCTCGGTCTCAGAGTGGTTTTCTTCTGCCATCCTTTCCATGTGCTACTTGCTGAAGCTCTCATCTGTCCATGGATCCTCCCAGTGTTTGCAGGGCAGCTCCAGTGTTTTACAAGATGTTGCCTTTCCTTCACCCCAACAAATTCCTTGGCATTTTGCTGTGACATGTCCGTTCTACTTGTAGCATTTGTGGAAAAATGAGCAAATACCAGATAGTAGCCTGAGCTGGAGCCTGGGAAGTCAGTGAAAGGGCTTTATGGCCATTTGCATGGTTAAACCCCACAACTTGCTCTTCCAGCATATCTTCTGACTTCCTCCCAGGACTGCTGTATTAACCATATCCTCCAAATCCTCAGGGGAGGTCTGGCCAGTGGATTTGGGCTGTTCATTCCCCAGGCAAGGTTTGTGTCCATTGGAAACCTTTCCAGAAAGAAACCTCTCCAGGTTTCTTCTAGTCCCCATCATCTGGTCCTACGGACTTGTGCACCTTCAGGTTCCTAGATGGTCTCCAAGCTGATCTCCTGCAGCAGGTGGTTCTTCATCTCCCAGTCCCTGCCCTTGCCTTCTGTATCTTGGGCAGTGTGGTTGGACCACTTGCCAGTCAAGACGCAAAAAGATCATTGAGTATCCCAGCCTTCTCCATGTCCTGGGTAACCTTGTGTCTTGTTTCCTTCCAAAGGGGTCCCACATTTTCCCTAGTCTTCCTTTCATCGCTGTTGGACAAGCTTTTCTTGTTGCCCTTGATGTCCCTGGCAGATTTAATTCTATCAGGACTTTAGCTTTCCTAAACTGATCCCTGGCTGCTTGGACAATTTCTCTTTGTTCTTCCTAGGCTGTATTGTATTATTGTATTGTATTGTATTGTATTGCTGTCCTTTCGCTAAAGCAGCCTCCTTTGCAGTGCCTGCAGGGGAGACCTGGCTGGTACCCCTGGGGTGGGCATCTCTTTCTTCTTGCAGGTGAAACAAGAATCAGCCCTCCATGGTTTCTGTATTTCAGGTTATATGTGGGAATAGCTACATGTGATGTGCTCCTGTGTTCCATTGAATTAGCAGCAGGGGCAAACTCATGGGATCATGGTATTACTTCAGACTGCTCAGTGTGATGGTGCATTCACTGTCTGTGTTTCTCCTGCTTCCCTGATTCCCACCAGGAGCATGAGGTTTCTCCTGAGTCCGCAGTTATTACAGCAGGCAAGCTCCAGTACTGATTACTCCTGTGATAAACCAGTCCTGCTGTTGTTGAGTGGAGGATTCGAAAGTAATGGTACTTCTGCTCCTGGGATTTACCATTTGGAAGATACTTTATTGCTACCTTGTGACATTTCTCTGCACTTTTATACTCATTTATATAACTGTTTTCTTTGATTTATGGCAGGTTTTCTTCAGGTGTAACAGCGTCATAAATTGTGCAGCCCTGCTTTCGTTGGTTATGAATTTGAGATATTCAGTACACTCCGGGGTGGGGAGAAAGGGCAGAAGCCTTTTGAAGAGGCTTCTGATCACAACTCTAAACAAAATAAGCTGTTCTTTCAGTACAGCGCTTGCTGAAGCAAGCATCAGAGTAAGTTGGTATGGTCTGTTTCTTGACTAGCCAGTTGGTTGTGGGATTTTTTAGTGATAAGTATGAGTTATTCATGTATGACAAAACAATGCATGACACCAAACATGCATAGGGGTGATATTTGTATAGTGATCCCTGGGAGCTCTGTTACCTGAGGTTTTCAGAAGGAGGAGCAAATTAATGTTCTCACCACCTCATAGTGAAGATTTGTTTCATAATATCTAATCTATATCTCCCCTATTCTGGCAGGTTAAAGCCATTCCCCCTTGTCCTGTCGCTACATGCCCTTGTCAAAAGTCCCTCTCCAGGTTTCTTCTAGTCCCCATCATCTGGTCCCATGGACTTATGCACCTTAGGTTTCCTAGATGGTCTCCAAGCTGATCTCCTACAGCAGGTGGTTCTTCATCTCCCAGTCCCTGCCCTTGCCTTCTGTATCTTGGGCAGTGTGGTTGGACCACTTGCCAGTCAAGACAAACACAAAAAGGTCATTGAGTATCCCAGCCTTCTCCATGTCCTGGGTAACCCTGTGTCTTGTTTCCTTCCAAAGGGGTCCCACGTTTTCCCTAGTCTTCCTTTCATCACTGTTGGACAAACTTTTCTTGTTGCCCTTGATGTCCCTGCCGGACTTAATTCTACCGGGGCTGTAGCTTTCCTAAACTGATCCCTGGCTGCTTGGACAATTTGTCTTTATTCTTCCCAGGCTACCTGTCCTTGCTTCCACCTTCTGTAGGCTTCCTTTTTGTGTTGGACTTCGTTCAGGAGCTCCTTGTTCATCCATACAGGCCTTCTGCCTTTTTGCCTGACTTCGTGTTTGTTGGGATAAACCTTTCTGTTCATAAACCTGCTTGTTCATGTGTTATTTAAGACCCTCAGACAAGCTCAGGTTTCCAAGGAGGGTTCAACAGCTATCGGAGATCCAAAGCCTATCAAAGCCATTGGTCAGGCCAGTGAAATAAAGACCTTGGGTTTTGATTTTGTTGGCATCTTGCTTTGTAGAGAAAGAGAAACAGCTCATTTAAACATTGCTTTCTGAGTTGAGCTGTCAGAGAAGCTTTCTGTTGACCTTTACAAATTGATACCGTCACAATCAATGAACAGAAGTTTAAGGGCAGTCTCTGGGGCAGGGATGTGGTAATAAACCCAAACATTTATAAAATATATATGGCATGCATCTTAAAAAGCCCGACAGAAAGAAGAGAAGCTATTAACAGGGAGCATATTTGAGCAAAGTGATCTATAAAGAATTCATAATACGGTTTTGACAAGTACGGTTATTTAAAACTTACTTTTTGGGATGATTTCTGAAGATATAGGAAAGAAAAATAACAAATATGCCTATGGTTAGCGCAGCACAGCAATAGGTTGGGTGAAGAAAGCTATTAGGTATTTTGAAGTTGCTGTGCCAGATTTGACTGCAGAGGAAGTGCATTTAAGGAGCAGTTTCACAGCAGCTTTGGCTCTCCCCCGTCCCCTCTTTCAGCCTTGGAAAGTGCCATTGTTTGCGAAGGCTCAGTAGGGATGCATGAAGAGGGGCAAGGCAGGCTGTGCTTTCAGGCACCACCTCGCTCAGTGCTGATGAGAATCTCATCAGATGCAGACACGCAGTCCTCACCTCCCAGGTAAAACAGGCAGGCGCATCAGCACTGCGGGTGCTTGCCCTGAATATGCTGCTTGTGCAAAATGAGGTTATCAATTCAAATGCAAGCCCAGCATCTGCCCCCTTTGTGCAGATTTAATAGCAGCACCTTATGCCCACAGCCTCAGTGAGGTTTAAAAAATAGCTCCTTTACCTTCCTTGAAAACACCTCAGTGGTAGAGGTATGGTTTATACAGCATGACCATACCCCAGAATGGCCACTGTGCTGCTGCTCACCAGAGCTTGAAGTTCTCAGCGGCCTTGGAAGAATTTATTGGGTGCTCAGGCTTTTATTAGCTTTTAATTTCTATTTAATTTAAGTTGGCCAATCCAGTACTTGGTTCACAAGATGTGGGTTTGAGAAGGTGGGAATTTGGTGTTGACCTGCACCTCTGTCATGCGCGGCAGGAATGCCATGCATACTCAGTAACCTGTATGGAGCTCTTTGTGTGAAATCTGTGTAAACTGCAAGAGATGGAGGGTTGTCTGTAGCAGAAAATACTGGTTTAAGACTAGGCTGGTTTTTATACATAGTATATAGCAGTAAAAAAGGTTCTTGCATAGACTTCAGTTACAGAAAGGTTGGTTTTTCTGCCTGTAAACTGGCATCTGAAAGCATTTGGTCTAATAACATACAGGTGTATTATTCCTTTTAGAAGTGGGCAAATGGGAAAATGCAACCATCAGTTTAAGGAAGGCTTGTGTAAGAGAGCACTTTAGGTTCATTCTTTGTCTTGATGACCTTAACATGTTTGACCCCAGGACATGGTCCCTGTTCCCTCTTCAGCATGTTTCAGCTCCGAAGTGCAGTGTCCTCCTGTGGGCCCAGCCAGCCTCAGCATGGCCCCTCTCTCCCTGTGCAACTGCAGTGTCGTTGCCCTCATCTGCAGCATTTCCAAGTTTAAATAATTACCATTTCAGCTGTCTTACACGAGCTCAATTCTCCTGTCTGCTTGACAAGGTTCTCGTGTTGCTTGAGAGCCTGTTATTTTCATCAATGAAAAATAACCCGCATGCAGTTTCAACTTAATAAACCTGTGTATATTGGCTAAAATAGTTCTGCATTTCACAGTCACCTTGAAGCACTTGGGCAAAGCAGTTCAGAAATGTTGGGTGTGCTTTTACCTGTGTGATGAGAACACCCACGTGCCAGCATGACCATCTGAGGTGCTCCCTGTGAGATAGAATCATAGAATCTCATAGAGTGGTTTGGGTAAGGGACCTTAAAGGTCATCCATTTCCAACCCTCTGCCACGGGCAAGGATTCCTTTCCTCTAGACCAGGTTGCTATAATATTAATAATAATATTAATAATGATAAATAGTAATAATATTAATAATGATAAAATACACCTCTTACTCATTTGTTTTCTTTATTACCCAAATCTTTTTTCCAGGGACTTTTTGAGTAAGCCCTTCTACAGTTTTGTCTCGCAGGGTTGCCCAGAATTAGGGGAGGTTCTTCTATCCGAAGCAGTCCATTTCTTTGTGTTTAAATGTCACAGTTATTTTAATCATCTGATCAGGTGGAATACGCGCTGATTACCAGTGTAGTGTGAGAAAAATTGCTGTGGGAGATCTCGAGGAAATGCCTCTTTTTTTCCTCTTTCTTTTAATGTCACAAGTGCCTTTTGCTTACCCTGTAACAACGTGGTGGTTGCTGTGTGCTTTAGCAATGACTAGTTAGTTGCACGTGCATTAGTAGGTACAAAAGCACTTGTCCCACCTACCATGTCTGAGCTGTATCTTTTACCTAAGCTGTGTTTAAATCCCAGTAAGTAGGATCCAAGGGCTTGTGAGCACTTTGCCAAGTGCATTTTAAATCTCATGCAGGCAGCGAGGACCGCGATCCCGTTCCCATCGCAGCGGCTGCCAGTGCTCCCGCTGGATTCCTCGGGCTCAGAATCAGGCAGAGGCTGAATGAACGTGCTCCCTCGTGCACGCACAAACTCAGGGTGTTTGTACAATGTTAATTAAAATGCATTTAAGCTGAGTGAATGCTGTGGTATTCAGGGGGCCTCTGGAGAAGGAAAGAAAAAGCGAGGAGGCCTGGCAGGCAAAGGGCCCCTTCTGTTGTGGAGCCACATAAGTACTACTGGGAAGGCAACCATTGCTGCAGCACCATGGCAAGGCTCTGTGCAAGCTGAGCACTCCTGGGCTCCCAGAAGAGCACTGCAGGGAGACAGGAGCCCTTCATGTCGCCAGTAAGGCAGCCTGGTTTGTGAGCTGGGAAGTGATTTTTGGACCAACCGTGCAGCAGATGTTCCTGGCATCGCTCGCTAAATTGATTTGTGTTGAGGGCACATGTACAAAAACCCAGTCCAAGACCCTGGCTCCCCTCTACTCCCCCTGTTCCCACCCGTACTTGTGTTCACCTGGTGCTTGTGGTTTGTGTTCCATCATTTTCCCCTCACTTCTTTCCCTGGCATGGCCAAAACAGCCCAGATCCTTCCTACTGCTGAGACCTGTGGGGTTTTCCACCACTTTGCCATGGTAGAGAGCCAGGATACACTGTGATGGAGTGAAACAGGTTGTATGAATCATTGCTGCTGTGCTGGAATGGGACTTGGGAAGAGTGAGGGCTGGAAAGCAGGGAGAGCAACATTTGCAAACTCTTAAGCCTTCAGCTTGGCACTTTGCTCTGCATTTAACTGCCCAGGAACACAATGGCCTTGTATTACTCATGATCATGTATCTGCAGACTTACTAATCTTGGGAGGTGTTGGGTGATGGTCTATGCTTTGGTGCTTTAGAGGGAGGATTTTGGTTCTTGGCATAAAGAGTTAGATTCACAAGCTTGATTTTGGGTGCTGCACTCAAGTGGCTGAACTGGAGAGTTGTGCAGGAATAGTTGATATGTGGTGGCTCTCACCAGCAACAGGGTAAGTGATTCCTCCATGTGATGGTTCAGAGCAGCAGCAGCAAACATCTGCATGGACTAACTTGCACTCTGGAGTGGTGTGTAATGTCAGTCAGTTGGAAAAGGGGTGCTGGTGATGCACATAATCATACTGGGAGACCCAGTAAGGAGGTCAAACTGGGAAGCTGGTAAAAAGCTGGTAAAAGAGAGGTCCTGTCGGTGCTCAGGAGCTGATAATTGTATTTCAGACCTATTTGAAGACCTTTTCCCTGTCTCAAAATGAGGCTTTACTGATCCTCCCCCAGGCCTCACTGACCTAAGGCAGGTGCTGGAAGCAGAGACCACTCAAATCGATCTTTTGATAGATTAATTAATTGCTTGTTTAGGTTCTGTACTTCATTGAGAACTTGATTGCAAATGCTGAAGGCATTTCAGTAAGGTGGGTTATTTTTTGCAGCCTGCACCCAGTAAGCAAATCCAGCATCCTTCTAAGCTACCGTGTGTACAAGTGGCCAGAAAAGAAACCTTTAAATGCTTTTCTAGCACAACTTGTGTGCTGATCATTTGCCAGTTTGACCATGGGATCCAGCAAGCAGCTCCTCAGAGGTGCCTGGTAGGGGTGAGGATGAGCAGCCAGGGCCACGTGTCGCACCCCCTGTCGCCTCCATCCCTCGGGTTCCCCGCCAGCTTGGAGGCTTATCCAGTGCCTCTGTGTCAAAGCGAGTGCTTCCAGATTCCCAGCAAGACCTCAAGGAGAGCCAGATGATAGAGCAGATGGCAGATGACTAATTTGGCAAAGTTAGATGAGTGGAAATTGTTTGCTTTAATTGCTTGTCAAGTCCAGTACCTACATTATAGTTAAGAAGCAACTATTTACCCTCAAAATAGAAAGAAATGAAGAAAGTGTGTGTGTGTGTGCACGTCGGTGAAGAGTAGGGAGAAAAAGGGAAGGAGAAGTACCCAGAGAAAATAACTTGGTACAAAGGCCTGGGGGGAAGAGCCATTGGTAAAGCTTCTTGTATGAATTTCTGTTGTTGTTTAGTGGTAGCTGTGTGATACAGGTCCTGCAGTACATTTTTCCCATGTTGTCCTTTCCAGTTCCTGTATCATAATATAGGTATGACAAGCCTAAAAGAGAAACAATGCTGGAAATACTGGCATAAAGCAAGCGGATGGCAATGACTTGACATGGTCAGCACAGGTAATTATCCTTGAAATGTCACAGTATAGATCTAGCCAACATTTGATCCTGTTTTCTGGTAGCTATGAACAGGAGTGCTACATGGGTAAAATACACTGTGCAGCATCCACCAACCAGATTTGGAAGAGCTCGGTGCAAGGAGAAGGTGCCATCAGCACCAAGAAGTGTTATCACACATAACTAATCCTTCTTGATGAAGTTGCAATCGCTGTCAGCCTTTACTGTGCCTATTTGTGTTCATGAGATTGGGAAAGAGCTTCCCTTTGTGGGTGGCATTTGATCAGCCTCTACTGGAGGTGGGACTACCCTGATAATAGACATCCCTGCCACTTCCCTGGAAGTGCTGAGAAGCTTTTTCAATGGCATATGAAATGATATTTGGGAGTTTAGTCAGCACATTTTAGGGAATCAATGCTTTTGGTTCCTGGTGCTATCAACCCAGGGACCTCTTCTCTGGGTAAGGAGTAGAAAGGCTGTAGAAATGTTTTACAGTGTCCTTTTAAGTATGGATAAAAATCAGACAATCTTAGAATGGTTTGGGTTGGAAAGGGCCTTAAGAGCATCCATTTCCAACTCACTGCCATGGGCAGGGACACCTTCCACTAGAGCAGGTTGCTCCAAGCCCCTGTGTCCAACCTGGCCTTGAACACTGCCAGGGTTGGGGCAGCCACAGCTTCTCGGGGTACCCTGTGCCAGTGCCTCAGCACCCTGTTCCAGTGCCTAACCATGTATAGCCTCACCATTATAGCTCCTTTTTTTAACTTGACTTTATTTAGGATTGTGGAGAGCTTAACTTGGGAATCCATATAATCCACAGCACTCCCAGGCTTGTGTTTCTGCGTTGTTTGCACATTTGCCTGCAGGTAGAAGGGATTAAAGCTATGATAGGAGCGTGGGCCGGCCTGTCCTGTATCACCTCATCCTGATGATATCCGTGATAGCCTGAACGGTGGCTGGATGGCAATGCTGAGCTTCTCACGGCCTCACAGCTGTCCAGGGGGTTCATGGCACTCGGGTTGATTGCATGCAACCAGATTCAAATGGGATGGTAATTTCTAGTGGAGAGCAGACCTCACGGAAGGAAAACACTTGTGCCAGCTGAGCTTTTAATTAGGAGTACAGAGAAAATGATGCTCTCCTTCATTACAGTCTCTCACCTAGGGAAAGCAAGCCTCCAGTTTTCAAACACTCTCTGAAACCACTGGGTTTACAGGAAAATGGCTGGTGACCTCCAGGAGTGTTTTGTCTTCTCCTGGGAGCCATCTGCAAGGCTGGAAGTGCTGGTGGTCTCTCTGTTTGTTAGGACGTGCCTAATTGCAAAGAAATTCAGGGCTTTGGCAGCTTATTCAAGGAAAGCTGTAAAATAATAATGAAAGGATTAAAAGTGTGTTTTCTCCCTTCTTCTCTGTGTGTGTGTATGTGACAGGGCGCCCGGGCTGTTGCTGAGAGCGTGGAGCATAATGAAATGAATAGGGATTGCTGTGGCATTCCTGGTAATTAGTTGTTCCTTAAGGGGCTCGAGTATTTCCCCTTGTCTGGGGGTCTTAACAGATTACCATGAGTGTTTGCAATTATTAATACACAGTTATGTGAGCTGCCTTTCAAGAAACCCTGATGCCTGTAAACCCACTGCTAATTCAGTAAATAAGTGGGAAGTATGGGAAGAGAATGTGTTAGAAAGAGATACTCACTGTTCTTGGGCTTGTCCTGTCTGGGATGAAGGAAGATGGAGTCTCCTTTCATAAACAGGTTGCTGAAACCAGTCTAAGAGGTTAGACCTCCTCTTGTGTTTCTGGCCCATGTGCAAAGCAATCGATGGAGGGAGGTTGTGCTGCTTTCAGGTGAGAGATGGTGCAGGGCAGATGTGCCACTCTCTTATGTCCTTGCCAAAGAGAGAATAATAAATGTTTTATGGTTCAGGAGAATATATCCAGATGCTCGAGATAACTCCCTTGGTGTTGGCAAAAAGGATGCCTCATCGCCGCTTGTCTGAATGTGCTGTGGGAGAGGAGTGAGACACCAATGCTTCAGGTGGGGGTGACCATGCCAGAGATGATGGGATTCATTCTTCCCAAATCTCCAGATCTGTAGAGGGGTTAAATAAGAAAGGAAACGAGTTGACCTCCTTCCAAAAGTTAGTTCATCTGAGCTGGGAGGATTATAAAATCCTTTAGAAACAGAACTAGATGGAGTCAAATGTGATTTCTTAATTTAACATATAAATTTATCACCAACAGAGCAGAGCAAAGTAACGGCCTAAAAAGCAGAAGCTAAAGGACTCTTTTAAATGCCTCCATTATTTTCTACCTTTGAGTGAGCATCCAAATGATTTGGCTTTGTTATGAAAAATAATGTCAATGGGAAATTAATTTCCAAGTCATGTGCATGAATATTGATGAAAAACATCAATTCAATTCCCGTGATTATTACTGCTGTAATTGGGGCATTAGGAGCTGAAGCTCGTCTCTGTCATTTTCAGTAGCTGATAATAAGCAAACAACTGAAAGTGAAGCGTGAATGTGTGAGTAGTGCCTGAAATCCACTTTTGTGATGGCCAAGCAGTGCTCTGCCCCAGCACCCTGTGCTTGGGGTGCAGATAAGAGGTGGCTGTGGGTTGGCAGCCTGGCTGGTGGCTCTCACCTCTAGTTTGGAGCTTCCCAGATGGGGAAGATGCACATCCTTCAGCTTTGGGATAGCACGAGGGGTGGATATATCCCTGTGCACATACGCATGCATGTACAACAATACTCTCTGAGCTTTGTTGCTGCAATGTGGAAAGAGATGGAATGGCCAAGCTGTGTTGGTGGAGAGGTGTGTTTGAGAGCTTCATGGTGTGGTGGTAGCCTGGTAGAGGCTGGCAGTCAACAGCTCGCTGGGGTTTCCATCAGGGAAAACGTAAGGGAATGTCAGATCTTCCTGGGCATGTATTGGAATAGCACTGAAGGGTTCCTCTCATTGACACATCCCTGTGTAAGACCTTCTGAGTAAGTCGAGAGCAAGTGTGTTCAGAGATGCTCAACAGTGAGAGAAGCTGCTGCTTTTTCGACCTCTGTCAAAGGCTGGGGAATTAGTATTTTTAATTAACCAGGAGAGAGTGTGCTGCAGGGCCTGATTTTAGCATGGAACCTGTCTTTTCTTGCTGCTCATTGGTTTCTGGGGCTATCTAAAATAATGTACAGCAAAGTGCTTTGAAGAGAGTTTATGCAATACAGATTACGGTGGTTTCACATGGCATTACAAGGCAATGTATTTTGTTGTACTCATGTTTATGCCTGTATACGGCTGGAGTATCCCTGAAAATACTTACTTTCATATGTTTGTTATTTTGGTGCTTTAAAGAGCTCGTACAGCACATGGATTCTTTCTGCTGTTCCAGGGAAGGATCAGGAGGATGAGGGGGATATGCTCGTGCTCTGTGTGGAGCTCGAGGGCAGAGGGTCTGGGCGTCCCTCTCAGCTCCCTTTAGTGCTTCTGAAGTATTTTGGCAAATCAAACCCAGATTGATTATTTTTGCCCTGGAGGAGGTGGGAATTTCCTCCCGTGGCTCAAAATGGGGGGATAAAACTTAGTTAACTCCCAGTTCATAGCCTGCTTTCTGGCCTGCGTCCCTCCCAGGTTTGGCTTCCTGGTGTGTGTGGGCACCTCTGTAACTGTGCATGGCAGCAGCATTTCTCTTTCATGGCAGGGATGGCTTTTTACCCTGTTGGTTCTATTTTATCTTTACAAAACCACCACCAGCATATCTAATCTCTCTGTTTTAAAAGATTGGGAAGAATGGAGGTGCTGTCCCAGCTTTGTCCTCCTGCAAGTGACAGTTGTGATCTCATTTCCTTCTCTTAAATACTCCTCTAGTTTTCTCTTTTGTATTTAGAATGTGGCATAATTATTAGGTGCGTCAAAAGTACATGCTCGAAATCCGTGCTGCAAAGCTGAGACACAGAGAGATTAATGGCTTAGTGTAATAATGGATTATTGAGGATCCATGGTTATGTTCAAGTTCACGTTGGGACTTCAACTTGTTCTGCAGGTCAGGGCGTTCTCCTGCTCTGAGCACTGTTTGGATTGAGTACCTGTGGCAGTGCTGTACCCCCCAGTGATGTAGGATGCTCTTACTTTTTGTATAGGACTTTGAGGCAATCTGTAACCAGGTTTTTTTGTTGAGGGGGGATGACCTGTCAGGACAGCCCAGAGCTGTAAAAGCTGAGCCAGGCCATGCCATGGCTGGGAGGATTGACACTGGACAATGGCTTTCCCTGCTTTCCCAGATTTTGCGGCAGAGCAGGCTGGGAGGAAGCACGTTGCATGGACCTTTTGCCATGTATCAGCCAGGTCCAGGGGTCTTGAACAAGGAAATGTTTTGTGTAATGGAGGACCAGAAGGGATTTCTTTTTGTAAGACACAAATAAAATGCTTGGAATTATGAGATAAATGTAAAGGATCAACATGGTTTCTTCTAAATTTGCTTTTAGGATTTTATTTATCTGAAGGAATTGATTTCCACAGCAATATCCAAAGCTGAGAGGAGTTACTTCAATAGTTTGGTGGTACAAAATTAACCTCGCTTGGATAAAACTTGGAGCCCTGATTTACATCTGGGCTGGCTTCACCCCCATTGAATCCTCTTGCAAGATCAGGCCCCAGGTGTTCTTCCTCCTTACAAAAACAAAGAGCTAAATTAGTTTGCAGGAAACGTCTAATGGGTGTGAAACATGGAATAGCAGTGTTGCAGTGTATAGCTTTATTAGCTGAGCTGTTGGAATTGTTTTCTGAGCTATGTTGATCCTTAGCGCCGATTGTGAAATGGAACAGAAATTATTTATTAGTCCTCGGGAGCCTTAAGACGGAATAATACTTATTCAGCTGGAAACACAGTCAATCTTATTGTTATAGATGCTGCCACACTTAAGGAAGGAGCAAATAAGCTGGCTTTGTAATTGGTAGCAAGCAGTTTTAGGAGTCTTCTGGCAGGGATAGGCATGGAAGGGTGGAGGTGCTTGTACATCACATCCCGAGGTTGTTCCAAATAAAGCCCTAAAGATGAGCTAGGACAGAGCTTTGCATTTCAAAAAGAGAGATGCGCCGTCGCTAGCAGCAGTGGTTAATCCTTCCAGGTGTCCAGCAGAGCTACCTCTGGTCCCAGTGGGACCATCTCTTTCCATCTTGGGAATCCCCCAAAATGGCTGTTAAAAATGCTATCAATGAGAACCTTTAGATGTGTTTTACTCTAAGGGAGAGGGTTTTATGAGTAGAATTTCAACCTGGGATGGTTGTGCCTTGAACTAAGCCTGAAAATGAGGTGATAGTTTTTCTTTGAAAACCTGAGCAAAACAGCCAGTTCTGAGTTTCTGCAGCGCAGTGCAATGAATAGATGTCAACCATGTCAAGCTTTTAAACTTAGTGAGGATGTTGACGTTTCAATTCTGTCAGGTCACAGAAAGAAATCAGAGAATGACTTCCCTTACAATAGAATCATAGAATGGTTTGGGTTGGAAAGGACCTTAAGATCATCCAGTTCCAACCCCTTGCCAACTGGGGTAACCAGACCAAATGTAGCCAAACAGACCTGTACAGTGCCTGTTCACTTTGGTCTGTGCTAAATGAAACGCAAAACCTGAACAGGATCTGATAAATGATAAAGCCTCCATCCTGTGCATGGCTTGCAATGAAACCAGCCTTTCCTCTCCTTCCTGCTATGGTTCAGGAGGACAAGATTTCTCCTCCCTTTAGGTTTAGGTTGGAAAGGACTGTAAGATCATTCAGTTCCAACCCCTGCCACGGGCAGGGACCCCTTCCACTAGAGCAGCTTGCTCCAAGCCCCTGTGTCCAACCTGGCCTTGAACACTGCCAGGGATGGGGCAGCCACAGCTTCTCTGGGCACCCTGTGCCAGCGCCTCAGCACCCTCACAGGGAAGAACTTCTTCCTTATCTCCAACCTGAACTTCCTCTGTTTCAGTTTAAACCCATTCCCACTTGTCCTACTGCTACAGTCCCTGATGAAGAGATGAGAATTATTCCCCATTTCTGGTGGTGGTGTAGTAAGTAAACAGTCAATAATAGTACTCAAAAAGCTTATTGCTTTTGATATTTAGAAAAGGCCCTGCATCATTCAAAAGAGCATATTTTAGCCAATTTTAGTGATTATGCCTCCGGTCATGGAGAGTTTTGTTTGCATTGATCTCATCCAAGAGTGGGAATGGCTCCCGAAATGGTATTCTGGTCCGGCTCATGTTTTGCATAATACAATGCCTATATAAAAAAGGTTGGATATATTCAGGTTAACTTGGTCACAGATAAGAGCAACCCACAAACTGAAGAGTAAAAAGGGAAAGAGGAAAAGTAAAAAACAAAAGTAAGAAAGCCTAACCCCCCACTTGACCATTTCAATAGTATTGCTGCCCTGGCAGGCTGAGAGCTGTGTGACAATCTGTGGTTGTAAAACGCTGCTTCTGTGATTCTTTCTGCACTGATTTTTGTCATTGCTTGATGCACAGCGAGCTCATAAACTGAGCTGAGCAGTGGCTTGGAACTGGACATCAGAATTGAGAGCAGAGTAGAATACTAAAGGGAATCTTCTGAAAATGAACTGTATTAGGATGGGGTTCCCCAGCTCACATGGCATCTCCAATATAGTCTGGTGACTTGTGGAAAGAAAATGTGGATATGGATCTAAAAAGAGGGTCATGAAGATGATCAAAGGGCTGGAGCAGCTCTGCTCTGGAACCAGGCTGAGAGAGCTGGGCTGATTCAGCCTGGAGAAGAGAAGGCTCCTTAAGAGGAGACCTTAGAGCAGCTCCAGTGCCTAAAGGGGCTACAGGAAACCTGGAGAGGGGCTTTGAACAAGAGCCTGTAGGGACAGGACAAAGGGAATGGCTTTAACCTGCCAGAACAGGGGAGACTGAGATGAGCTCTTAGGCAGAAGTTCTTCCCTGTGAGGGTGCTGAGGCGCTGGCACAGGGTGCCCAGAGAAGCTGTGGCTGCCCCATCCCTGGCAGTGTTCAAGGCCAGGTTGGATGTGGCTTGAAGCAAGGTGCTCTGGTGGAAGGTGTCCCTACCCATGGCAGGGAGTTGGAAATGGATGAACTTTAAGGTCCCTTCCAACACAAACCACTCTATGGTTCTATGATGTAGGTTTTGCTATTGCCTTTCTCCTATTTAATTACATAAAGCTGGGAAGAGCTGAGGTCTTAAGGAAAGTGATGGGAAAACTCATGTTGGGTATGAACTTTCTGGTCAGGTTGCTCTTGGCTTGTCCAGCAGACCCTTCTGAGCATCAGCTGAATAGGGAGAATACTGGGTTGCCCCGGTCAGCTTGGGTTCATGGGTGTCTTCAGCCTGTACGTTTTCTGCTCTGTGGTGGGAGCATCTCTGTTCAGTGTCTGATTCTGTCACTAGCAGAACTAGCAGGGACCTTACTAAGGGCTGGGTTTGACATTTTAGGTGCTGGGGTCAGCTAGGTTTGAATTTTACCTGCTCTTGTACGTTTTCAGCCTTTCCACATTTGGTGGTGAATACCAGCACCTCATCCCATTTGATGCCTTTAAATTGCTGAGATGCTCGTGGACCATATTTGTTCCTTCCTGTCTCTACTGCTGATATTTAAGTAACTCATGTTGGGGTTTCTTTGCAGCACCCAATCCTCTGAATAATTCAGGATTTTGTTACAATTACCTGTATGCCTGTATACAAACTTTATTTCCTCCTCTGCTCCTTGCCCCACTCATCCTGATTGTTTGCCTTATGGTTTCTTGCAGTGTGTGCTGGCACCGAGAACAAGCTGAGCTCCCTCTCTGATCTGGAGCAGCAGTATCGGGCCCTGCGCAAGTACTATGAGAACTGCGAGGTAGTGATGGGCAACCTGGAAATCACCAGCATCGAGCACAACCGAGACCTCTCCTTCCTGAGGGTAAGCAACCTTCCTTATTCCTTCCTTGTCTTCTGTGTTTAAGGGGATAGCTACAAGTGCTAGGATCGGGAAGGCCAGGTCTCCTTCCCACCAGCTCCAGTGTGGTAGAAGAGGGTAATAAAACGTCACGCATGTGCAGAGGATGAGCAGTGTCATTGGTGTGACAGATACTCTGAGGATGTGTTGTTTAGATTTATCTAGGTCTCAGGGGAGAAAGCCATGCCACTGCATAGAAAGGTGACACCTTGCAGGTCTATGTGTTGCCAGCAGGGTTTGGGAAGGTCAGAGTGTCATGCAGATAAGCACTGGAGGCTTGGAGAAGCTAATCCAAATAAAATGCTGTAGATGGACTGATTGATAGACTAGGCAAGGGGAGGACTCTGGGTAACGTTTGTGGTGCTTATAAGAAAAAAAGGGGGGAAAAAGGTGATTGTTGAATGAACATCAAACCTTCTTTGTGTAAGAGACTGGAATTGTGAGCCTAATCGGGTCTCCAGTATCCAGGGGAAGTCTGTAAGAGATGGAGGCTCTCCTGCCACTGTGGACCCTTGGTTGCGCCACTCTCTCAGCCCTCCTTATATCAAACTCATGTAAATATCATGCTTTTGGGTTTGTGAAGGACCATTTTGGTGTGGTTTGCACATTCCTTGTTAACATGGCAACCAGGAGGAGGGAAGGATGAATGCTGAATTGGAAGAATTTAAGCCATCATGATGTGATGTTTGAAAACTAGTTATGTTGGAAGAAATACCCCGGTAGAGGAGTGATCCAGTGCACTTAGGTGGGCATCTGAGGATGCTGCAGACGTTGTGGCTGCAACATTGAAGGAGTTCATATGGGAGCCGTGGTAGAGAAGGCAGCCTGTTGCATTCTGCGCTGATTGTACTTTCCAGCAGAAGTCAAGCCATGGCACAGATAAGGGTTTACACTGCCGGTATCATATGGTATTGCTTATGTATACCTCTGCAGAATGCCCACATCATGTTCCAAGATGCGTGTCTGTATGGAACTGGCATTTTCCTAACAGGCACGTAGCAGGAGCAGCAATGCTGCAACCCGGCAACAGGAAGAGGGTGGCAGGAGTCAGCCCAGCAGGTTGTGTTACACTCAAGTCACTTGGTTCATGGGTGAACCTGGTGCTCAATTTCAGTTTGTGAAAACATGAACTTTCCAGTCTGGGTTCTAACAAAGGCAGAGCCAATTCTCCAGCAGCCTGTTCAGCTTTGCTTCATGTTAAATTTGTCAGGGATTTCACGGGATTTCCACTCTATATATTGGCCTGTATTTATTCAAGAAGTGCACCAGGCTGCGAAAAGCCCTGCAAGCAAAATTCAGCTACCAGATATGCCTGGAGTAAAGTTTGGGGTGCTAATTGCACTCAGACTAACAGGTTGCCTGTTAATTTGAGCGCCAAATGCCTAGGAAGTAAATGCTATCTATACATTTCACAGTTGTAACAGGTGGGGAAAACACATATGCTTGTGCTCTGAAATAGATACAGCCTTGGTGCAGCTGGACTAATGTTTCCCACTGCATTAGACAGGTGACAGATAGAACTTCCTGCGAGGGCAGGAGCCCCACCACGCTCAGGCATCGCTGGAGTTTCAGATGCCTCCTGAAGCCATTGTGGGCCATGGCTTGAATTCATCTTATCAGTTCTCCTGCTTCGGCTTTCCTTCCTTCTTACACTGCCACGTTCCTTGTAGAGAGCTGCCGTAAGCAGAGTAAAGTATTGGTGGAAAGTGGGCAGTAAAATCAGCAAATGAGAGCAAGAAGAAAGGGCCACGTGTAGTAAATGAAGGTGGCTCAGCCACTTGTGCTTTTTGGTGACAGCTACTGTTGCTTCTTTATTAGTTTTACTACTTCTCTTCCCCTTGTCTGCCCTCTCACAGATGTCTCAGCAAAAAGCACTACATGAAGCAAACCCCAGCAAACTGGAAGTCTAGTTAATATGATAAATTGTAGCCATTAAAACAGAAAACTGAAGAGAGGAGAACGTGTTCTTGAGGAGGCAAATAAATAAATAAATGCCAGTGTATTTACACCGATGATTTGACATGCATTAGTTAGGCAGCGTTCCTTGTTTTATCATTTAAAAGATTGCTTTAATGACCAAATGAAGGTGGCAGATGAGAGAAAACGAAAAGAAAGGCTATTTGTGTGTCTCAGACTTAAATGTGATGAACTTGTTGTGCAAGATAAGGCTCCTCCAACCTGCTCCACTTTTCCTTGGGCTCTGTTGTAAAACCTGCCCTCTTCCTCCTCCAAAGGGGCCTCAGCTGGGCAGTTGAAGCACCCCTGGTTTACTTATACATCCAGCTGATGAGTACCCTGGCGTTGTAAGCCTGCCTGCCTTCTCCTTAGTGCTCAGCTTAGCTGGGCAACTTCTTGCCCCAGGACAGAGGGAAGCCCTAGTGAGCTAGGCATGCTGAGCCTTTTTATCATGCCATAGTAAATGAATACCCTAAATGAATTGAAGTGGAAAAAACCCCCACTATAATTTTATTTACCTTACAGAGGAACATTAAAGGACCAACATCCCATCTCTCATATTTATTTAGACGTTTATTCCCTAAGTAGATTTGCTTTATGTCTGTGAGTTAGCTCTCTGGATATCTGCTGATTAAGACTAAGAAGGGCTGCCTATCACCTGAATGAAGTGCTCAACCACTTAAACCCGCAGGCTTGCAAGTGACTGCATGGCTTTGAGATCATGAGGAGCTTCATTTATGTAAGAAGGGATTGCATGTGCCAGTGTTTTTGTCCTAGCTTGTATGTGCACAAGACAAGGGGGAATGGCTTCAAGCTGAAGGATGGTAGACTTAGATTAGATATAGGGCAGAAGTTCTTCTCTGTGAGGGTGCTGAGGCACTGGCACAGAGTGCCCAGCAAAGCTGTGACTGCCCCATCCCTGGCAGTGTTCAAGGCCAGGTTGGACACAGGGGCTTGGAGCAAGCTGCTCTAGTGGAAGGTGTCCCTGCCCGTGGCAGGGGGTTGGAACTGAGGGAGCAGTAAGGTCTGTTCCAACCCATATCAGGCTGGGATTCTAGGATAAAACATGTCTAAGCCGGAGTGCTGGGAAAGACGTGATGTTTCTGACAGCAGGCTGATTACTGGTTTTCTTTGTTATTCTTCTGAGGCGCAACCTCCCCACAGAAAATGTACACTGGGTTAATTCTCTTTGGGGTCCCACCACTGCAAGCTCTGGCAGTGAAGTAAGGCTTGGGTTGGTGCTGGAGAAGCACCTGCCTGTCCTGGCCAAGGCAGGCTCTCCACTGGCATTGAAGACAGGCTCTTACTGTTTGCAAGAGCACGATGGAACTCGGCAGGACAAATAATTGGGTGGAAAACAGACCTTGAGAGCTCTCTTATCCCAGTTTCATGTCAAGGCTCAGCCAGCAAGTCAGCAATGACAGTGGGAAGAGGTCAGGTTTCATCTCCCACTGTTTTCTGACCCACTAGCATCCTTCAACTAACTGCAGAGGCCAGGCTTTTGTGCTAGGACTTGTTCTGTGAAACTAGAGAAGCTGATTGAGCTGGTGCATGTCTTGAGCTGAGATTTATTGCCCTGCTTTGGAGTTCAGGAAGAAAAACTCAGCTCATGGACTGGTTCATATTGCAAACAACTGTTTGGTTGAAGAAGGTAGTTGAGTTTCACTGACAGTTTGTCTTGTGGACAGTTCTTACTTCTTAATAGCATCTCCATAGTCATTTTTGAAATGAAATACACAGTTAGTACACCAGAAAACAATACTCTGCAAGCACTCTTGTTCTTTTAAGCACACTTGGGGAACAGGAGTTATCTTTGACTAATCCCCAGCCTTTCAGCAATTCACAGTCAGTAAATTATCTCCTCGTGCCTGGGTTTTGTTTAAACATGCAGATTATTTATTTTGGAAGACATGATCAAAGTTACGTTCTGTTCCCTGCAATCATTCTTCCAGATGATTATGAAACTTATTTGTCACTGCAATCAACAGCCTTCAGAAATGATCTACCACCACTTCATACATCCTTGTTTCACTTACCTCTATGGTGCCTCTGGAGCACCCTCAGCCATGGGCATTCTGCTTAAAAACAATAATCTATTTTTAATTCTTTTTAAAGCTTTTTGGTCTTTTATAGCAAAATGGGTCTAAGCAGACCCTTCTGAAGGCTCTATTGGCAGAAACTCAGGCATGAGGAGAGCCTGCTGTCTGAATAGATGTGTTGGGAAGGGGAGCACAGACAATGGAGGGTGTTGCCTTGTCCAGTTTGCTCAGCAGCTCACTGATGATACTGATGGCTCCTGAAGGCGGCACAGCTCTGCATCCTCTTCTGCAGCAACATGGTATCTTTATTCCCCATTGCCAGGCTTCAGTGAGGTCCTAGCTCAGCACAAAGAGAGCGGGATGTGTAGTGCCTGTCCTCCAGATGACAGGTTACGGGATGGCTGTGCCTATGCAGAGAGGGGATTTCCCCAAAAGCACAGTCTGAACCTACAGAGCAGGGATGTTTGCGGGTGGGATAGTAACCTGTGTGCTGTAGCATTTAATTTAGCCATTATTTGTCCCTGGAGTTGCATCAGGAGAGCCTCGGCCGCATGTGTTTTGTCCTTGGCTGGCAAGAAGCAAAGATTTCCAGGTAATTCTGGACCTGGAAATCAAATACATGTATTTATGTATTTGTAATTGGCCTCCCAGGACCTTCCTCATTAGAAAATGAAGCATAAAGAGGTGAATGGTGTGTCAGCAGTGGCATGAGGGGCAGGGCTATGCATGCCACACAGATCCAGGTGGAAAGAGGACACCTCCAACTGACTGTGTAAACCTGTTGAGGGCATCCTGTGCACGTAGCAACAAACGCAACTGCTGTGCTGGGTGGGTTACAAGAGACCAGTGGCATTCAGGCCATGCTTCTGGTGTGGACAGGATGTTTTACACTGGCTGTGATCAGGCGCCAACTGTGCTGGATGAACCCGAGCCGTGTTCAAAGTGATTTGGATTGCAAACTCGGAGGGTGGAGAGGAGGAAAGCCTGACTGCAGAAAGCACATGTGATAGAGCTCTCTTCCAGGACAGCTTCTTCTGCCATTTCCCATTGCTTTTGCAGGAACAGTTGCTGAAAGTAACACCAGTTGTTTAGACTGGTCTCAGAATGGCCAGGGAGTATTGATTGCCAAGGTGAGGAATGGCACGGATTTGTGGGACCTTCCAGACTTGTCCTGTGTTGGGAAGTGGGTAGTGAAATGGGATGCCTATGAGTAGCTGAATGCAGGCACTATTAGTATAGTTGGTGCTCCCATTGCCCTCATCCACTGATGTGTGGGACAGCACTTGGGTGGTTGGTGCCTAGTCCCTACTATTAAAGACAAATAACACATGATGCATAGTCTCTAAACATAATCTGATCCCGACCTCACTGCTCCCAGAGCCTCCCAGCTAGTACATAAAAGGCATCTAGTGCTTTCTGGCCTGAAGGTGTTCAGAAGTGTTACATGATTATTGTGCTTCAGTTGCTTATCCCCCTCACGTTACACTGGTAGACTATCCTTGTCTCTGCAGAACCTCTCTGGTGTAAGGCTCTAGCTGCTGCTGTGCAGCTCCCCTACTAGATGCAGTGTGGCAGCACGAGGTCCCTGCTCACACCTCTCTTTCCTTCCCCCACAAAAAGCTGCTTGTGTGGCCACCAGGCTCCCATCCTTGTTCTGCCAAGGCTTCCCCTTTGCCTGCTTCGGGTCCCTGTGCCCCCTGTGCTGCCCCTACGCCATGGTACCCTCCCACTAAGGCCCTGGTGGAGCTGCAGAACATTAAGGGGGTGACCCTGAGCCTACTCCCACCTCCCGTGTCCTGCTCACCCTGCCATGAGAGCCCTGCTCCCCATGCAGCTATTTCTGTCCTACTATTGCAGAGCCTATTTTAATGGTGTTTACAAACCCAGCAGCTTCATCTCTCCAAGCAGCTAATGCTTTGCCTAGGTCCCCACAGCCAGATTCTGACTCGGCTCCTTCCAGCCCTACTCTCTTATTTTTATAGCTGTCCCGGGCATCGCAACAGGCAGAATAACTGGGCTATGAGGCTTCTTCCTCTCTCATACACAACACCAGCTTCCTCTCCCTAAAATAAACTGGAAAACCCACTTGTGCAACCTCTCTTTCCCCTCTCCTCCTTTCCCTATCAGCAATGCACCACCACCAAGAAGCCGGGATCAGCTCTGCAATGGAGTTTGAGCTTTGCTTTCAACTGAGAGTAACTTAAAGGCTCTGCAAGCTGGTACTCTTCTGTTTGAATTACATTTTTAGCTTTTGCAAAACAAACACAGAAGAGAATTAACACACAATTAATCTTCAAGCTGGGTTTGCCAAGCTGTAACCAAATATATGTACATTAGCTATTGCCCCATTAATTTAGCAATTATTTTTGGTGACTCTGTGTGAAAGATACAGTTTGAAAGAACCACTTGGGTTTAGGAGGAGAGTCATGTGCTGCGTAAATGCAGGCTCCAGTTTTGGCACAGGGATGGTCTGTGAAGTGGCTCTTTGTGGCTGTGTGTGCCAGGGGCTGTACAGCACCCCCAAGGAAGCATTTGTGTGGGGAGGGCTGCAGATGATGCCCTTTTCCAGGGGAGCCTGGGCTTGCCGGGAATGGTAGTGGGCTGCTCCTCACATCCTGTTTGCTCTTGGGAGTGCTGCCGAAGCTGCTGAGGCAATAGCAGCTTCATTCCCTTGTGTCCATGTCCCTGTGATAGATTTGCTGTATAAAACACATGCTGTCATCTGTGTGGAGCAACTAGTAGGTGATGTGAATAGGCCCTTCACCGACACATGTGCACCCACTATGGGGAGTTGGGAGAGGCTCTCCCAATGGGGCTCTGGGAGGATGAGGGGATGGATCGCAATGTCAGGCTTTGTTTCCCCCTTCTCTTGGGTTGGCAGCAGCCAAGAGCTCCCCCAGCTCTCCTGCAGCCTTTGCCTGTGTCCCTTTCAGTTGGGGGGAGCATCCTTCAGCTGTGTCACACGTGGAAAAGATGAGAGGTAAAGATTTGAAGTCCAGAATGATTAAGGAATCTCTTTAAATTGTCTTTTAGCATTTCCCTGTCAGCTTCTATTCTATGGGAAGCACCCCAGCTCCAGCCACCTGGGAAGCCTGTCTGATTTATGTGCATGGCAGCAGTAGCAATTCTGGAGCAGGAGAGAGATGAAAGAAGCTTGACTTAAATTATTCAGAGTAACCCAGACCCATGCACATGCTGGAGATCAGTAATGCCTTTTTCACTTGCTCTCCTGCTCGAAGCTGCCCTTTGTTAGGCGGAGCAGAGCCACCCCAGTGCTCAAGAGCTGTTCCTCGTGGTGTGAGGTGGGATCTGTCCTTCTCAATGGTCCTCCTGATCCTCAGGAGCCCTTCTGGCAGCTTCTGGGTGCTGCAGGGAGTGCCTGCAAGCCCAGGTTGGTGTGGGAGCATTCCTGCTTGTGATGAGGCGCCAGCTATGGTTGCAGGTGATGTTTGCCATTCCACAGTATTGCTACCCCATTCCCAGCCCAATTACTGGGAAATGATGAGGTGAAAGAGGGGCCAGTACCAAAAATACACCCAGGATGTGGGGTTCACCACTCCAGGTAGATTGCTTTCCAGGTTTGGCAGAACTAACGTGGTGGATGGGTGCCAGCTGGCAGCAGGTCAGCCTGGGTAGCTTGTGGAGGATGTTAATGGTAGTGGAAGGCATGTGAAGGAGCTGGCAAGGTGTACCCTCACCCTGGGAATGTCACAGACAGGTCTGGGGGCTCTTGGCTTAAGCTGCTGAGCAGTCTGTAAAATGGATATGTTCTTGTGTTTCAGTTGTGTAGCATAAGCAATAGCCCAGAAGACCTTTCTCCTAACACAGATCTTGTTCCCTGTTATCTGGGGCTGCGTCTGGGGGCACATGCTGACCCCAGCGCTTCCCTTCGTGATCAGTGTGTGCTGGTGGAAGCATGTTACTCCTTGGGCAGGGATCTTTGAGGTGCAGGTGAACCTCCTTCCCCATGCAGCCCCATGTTGGGCTTGCTAGCCCCTGGGCCAGCATTGTCACCTTGCCTGTCCACTCTATGACCTACCTTTGCCTGTGCACAGCCAGCCAAGTGTATGACAAACTGGTTGTGCTTTTCAGCTGGTCCTGGCACCTTGGATCTTGGTCACTGGCAGCAGTACAGATCAGGAGTCAAATTCTTAACATGAACAGCAGCAAATGTTGAGATCCATGACTCTGTCTAGGCTTGGGTTTGTTTGGTTTTATTTTTTTTTAATCAATTACAGACTATTAATTTCTTATTGCTTAGCATTTCATCAGGCTCTTCCTTCTGTCTGTCCATGGTCTGTAAAATACGTGTGGCCAAACCAGACCTCAGACGCTGCTGTGATGGGCACCACACAGCTGGTGGTGTAGGGGAGGACATTATTAGAACTAAACCGGTGCAAACCTCCTTAATTAAGTGGTGTTTCTCTTAGAAGCTGCTCTTCCCTCTAGGTGAGTAAAAGCAATTATGCCCTACCTTTCAACCACCTTATGCTGTTAATGATCTTCCTCTTGTAAATGTAAACCTCTCCCCTACTGATGCGATTGGGAATGGTGGCCTAATTGAAGCTGGCCTAAAGCAAGCAGTGGAGTGAAGTTAAACCAACCAACAGGAAAAGAAACAAACCTAGTTGCAAATGCTTTTAAATTAGAAATGGGTTTACGAAGTTATAAAGCAAAGAAGTAGTTTTCTTCCATAGAAAGAAATGTTATTTGGTATAAATGGTGAGCGTAGTGAGTTTTCAAGCCTAGTCTTCATCCTTGCTAGAAGATGTAATCAACTCATGCTGTTCACTGCCAGGCTTTGCTCAGGTGTTGTTAAGTCTGGTTTATTCTCCTCTTTATCCACCTGCCCTCTGTCTGTAGGACAGAGATTGAAGTTGGGAGCCACAGATGAGGTATAGCGAGGCCTATAGATACATCCGTAACTGTGGTATAGCAGCCTGCACCGAGTTGGAAGTATTTGATACTTTCTTGGAATGCCATTCTTCTCTTTTCCCGGGCATTTAGGCACATTTTTCCTCTTGCTCCCCACTCCCTTCAATCCCATTTTACTCTGGAATAAAATGAAATTAAACAAACTGATTGTCAGAGAGCTGAATAATCTTGTATTGTAATACAGTAGCTCTGCGTTCTGGATCAATGGGCTTGAATTACTGTTAAAATCCATATGAAAAGAGAAGGCAAAGTCTTTTGCTGTAAGCTGTGTCAAGGGGTGGGGGAGCAGAGGGACGAATGGAGGCTTAGCCAACAGTTTTCATGCTAAACTGGATCAATTTCAAAGGTTTCCTCTGTAGATGCCTGCTGGAGGGTGTTTAGAGTGCAGAAATGTCAGCACAACTGTGCAGATTGCAGCATTTAGCAACACTCCCACCCCAAACCTGGTACTAGCACTGGGCCCCCTTATCGCAGCCCTGTGTGTGTGTCCTGCAGGCATCCTGTGTAGATGCTTAGGAGGGTTGGGGCAAAGGGAGAAGTTGGCCTTCCCGAGTGTCCGTGTTAAAAACGGCGTGTCAAGGGAGCATTTACAAGGATGTGTCCTAGAGAAAGCTGGTCTGAGGGGCTAGGGGCACTGGAGCTGGCCAGGGTGGCGATATGGACATGTCTGGGATTGAGGATGGGTTTGCCCAACCCAGCAAGCAGCTAGCAGGGATATCTCTTAACCACGTGCAGTGTGTGTTGCTGTGCCAGTTGGCTGGGTGCTCAACCCTACGGGGTATGAAGTCAAGTACCACTGACTTCTCAGGTGAGATGTTCTCTCTCCAGTGTCAAACATTATCGTGGAAAGGTGGAATCGGGAAGTTTTGGTTAAGGCAGCGAGGACCTTGTTCAAGGCAGTACTTCTACAGGTGGTTAAGCACAACTGATCTCATCGATTTCGAATACTTGTGTTTGGAGTTAAGTAGAAGGGTAGTAGCATCTGCCTGCTGTATTGAATAGCGCATAGTGTTCCTTTCTCCCCTTTGGTGGTCATTAGTCCTGCCAGGGAGGAAGAATAGAGTGCTTTGAGGTACTGTCTGAACATAATAAACTTGGAAATGTCAAAAGGCAAAGTAGAAATATCATGCTGATTTTGACCAACCTGCACTGTTTTGTGCTGGGAAAATAATAGGGATAGCTTAATGTTGCGCACTGGAGAGAGAGGTTATACTGAAAATACATTTTGTTTATGCTCATGCTTTCAGAAAACAACTTCAGTGAGCCCAAGCTGGAGACAAGACCCTCAAAGTAAATACTGTTTAGTTTGAATAGGATGGAAGGGCCGTAGCCAAGTGGCTCAAGAGCTTGAATGGTGGCCAGAGCCTGAAATTGCCACTCTTTCTGATTTCTGATGTTTTGTGATTGATCCAGATCCTAAAGTGCCAGAAAAGCAGCTGTAAAACATTATAAATTGGTTTGTAATTCTGAATAATCATGGTGATGGGGGAAGCATCTGCATTGTGCTGCAGGGGACAGCCTGTGAACCAATGACAAGGAAACCCACCAACACCCATGGCTTCCTGCAGGTGTATTGCCATCTCCAGATGGGGAAGCTTGAGATACGGAACATCATTGCTTTTAATCCTTTTTATACCAGTGTTGCTGATTTATATATATCCCTCCTGCCTTGAATTTGGAAGGAGGCTTCGGAAAACCACCCCCATTGCATACTCATTGGCTTTCCCCCCAGAAAGGGTTGAAGGGCAGGGGAGAGTGAAAGGAATGGTGAGGCACGTGTTGTATTGCTGCTGTAAATCAAAAGCGACCACCCTGTGTAATACATACCTTAGGAATGGTAATAACAGCTCATCCCTCAAAAGTACAGTGCAGAGTGAAGGCCTAAGAAAGGAAAATCCATAATGAATATCAGGGAATTAATGGCTGTCTTTGCAAAAGTGTGGAGTAACCTCTTTGGGAAGCAGAAGGCGTTACTGGTGATAAACTAGAAGAAAATGTATCTGTTGTAAGGAGCTGTCTTCATTTGATACAAGTATGGAAAACCTCACCTATTGGGTCTTACAGACTGCTGTCATTTTTGAAATACCACTTTTGGTTTCTTTGGAGTCTGGTGAAGTTTTAGGTAGAAGGAAGTGCACTCTGTGGAAGGGGACCCCTCTGAGCCAGCGAGCTCAATGCAGAGCAACCCTGCTGCTGTGGCAGCCGGTCTCTGCAGCCTGGGTACGTGACCATGTTTATGTTTCATCTCCCATGCAACCTCAGTGATCTGCAGGTTATTTGGCAAATGCTCATGCAGTTGAAAGCATAAAAGATGATTAAGAAGAATGAAAAGGAAACTGCAAACCTGTGTCCTCCCTTGTGTTTCTGTCCCGTTTGTGTGATGTTCCCATGAGCAGGTGGTACCTTGCCTGAAGTAGGGAAACCCACTGCAAACAGCCACAGCAGGAATCCCTGTGGGAGAGCACTGCAGAAAGGGATAAGGTGAATTTGCATTCTCAATAATTGTCAGAGGTGTGCAAGCAGAGAGAAATAGGAGGAAAATACTTGCAAATATTTGTGCTATGTTAAAACTATCGTAGAGAGCAGAGACAGCCGCAGAACTTTAAAGCTAAACCATTTTGCTGGCATTTGTTGCAGTCAGAGTATCTGACCGGTGGTGGGCATCCTTCTTCCCGCCTCCTCTGCCTGTTATTTCTTTCATGAGAATGCTGATATTTGTAATTGAGGCCAGATGAGGTCCATCCATTTAGCAAACCAGGAGCTGATCCCAGCCATGCTGTCAATTAGCTCCAGTCTCAGCAACAGCATGGCCGGAGGTTACAGCAGCGGTACCCAGTAATGACGGCGGATGCTGAAGCACGCTCCCTTGTCAGCTCATCCTTCCAGTGCCAAAGTAATCATTTGATCTCAGCAGAACAGCTGGTTTTAAACTACAGATTATCCACTACTTCATCTCCTCACTTAGCTGCGGAGCTGATTTGTTTCAGCTATAGATCAATTATACCCCCAAACCAACACTCAGTTCAATCTTATCATGTGAAATGAAGATAAAACAGGTTCAGGCACTAATGATAGATCTTCCATTACAGACCCTCTGTCCATGCACTTGAATACCCGTCACCAGGGAGTGTAAATTCATTCATGGAGTGAGTCGTGCTCCTTTCATTAGGATACAATGAATTATTTTAGCAGAACAATGCATATATAAGAATAAAATGCAGTTAAAAGGGCATTTAGTTCTCAGCCTGCCTGTAAGTGTCCTTGATCGGGTGACACCCAAAACAACAACCCAATCAAATGTAAAATCAAATACTTATGGTTAGACCCTGTCAGGAAGCATTGTGTATTGTGAGCAGGGAAATGCAGTCATTGCAAAGCAAGTGTTTTCGTGCCATCATTATGGCCTTTTGAACCGAATTTTCTCCATTACTGGCCAGTGAAATTGAGAAATCTCACTTGATTTGCAATGAGGATGCCTCACCTTGGAAATCCATTTGGTGCGTGCTCAGCTCATGAGACAACAATGTCCCCAAATTATGGAATAATGACTTCGCCATGGGTGTTCCTAGCAGGCAAGGCAGCATTTCCTTGTGCAGGGAAGGTCTAGAACATTTAAATCTATACCAACATCAGTATGTTTGCATCTTTTGCAGCAGCCCTGCCGTCGCCTGCTTTGGGATCAATTCAGCTTGTGTTGGTGGACGTGTGGCTCAGCAGCATAGGGCTAAATAGAGCTGGCTGGAAGCATTCAAAAAAGCAGATTTTGGGAAGATGTTAAAATACACTTGCTTTGGCTTTGTAATCCTGACATTCAATGAAACCATGCTGGTTTTATTTAATGGAAAAGGTAATTTATAGGTGTGCTTTTCCCCTAATGGATCGCAGCAATGGAGGCATCACATGCCAGTTATCATCATATTTCTTCCTGCCACAAACATCTGAGGCTTGTCGTGTTCTCTGGTCTTCCTGAGATGGAGTGAAATGCTTGTTCAGGGTCGATGGGAAATACTGGGTTTATGTCATTTACCTCAGTGTTATGCTTTCAGTATGCAGAGATTTAAAGCCTGTGATTCTTGGTGTGAGGGCTTTTCTCTGCACTCAGCTTTGTGCACTTCTGGTCACCTTTGCCTTTTCCATCTTCCATTAGAAATTTATTGTTTTGTGGGAGAAGTGTGGGAAGGAACCCAAGAGTGCTCTTTGAAACAGGGAGGTACACTGGAAGCTGGGATGCGGGGTCTGTTTAATGCTGGGGAGAGCATGTTGTGTCCTGCAGTGCAAGCACCAGTGCCCCAAAGGCTGGATGGAGAGGGAATGGCTTGAGGCAGGAAAAATCCCCCTTCCTCCAGCTGTTTTGCACCTGATTTGATGGCAGTGATACTGTTCCTTGTTCTTGTTAGCTTTCCATTTCAGCAGTATGAGATAGCTGATATGGGCTGGAGAAATCCCACTGTGGGTGATTGCATGCCTTCATGCACCAAAGAGGAGTGAGCTAGCCACAAGTGTATTTATTTTCTGTGAAAGGACTTTTCGGGTGGCATTGGAAGCAACCTGTGTTAGGCAGCTTCCTCCCTGTCCTTTGGCAGAGCAGTGAAAGTGGGGAAGGTTGTAAAGGTGGTTTCTGATGGCCTCATGTTGGGAGGCGCAGAACAACTCTTTCCAATAGGCCTTATGGCACTGATTAGTCCAGGGACTCATGTCCTCAGCTTGATCTGCCTGACGGTAGGAACGCAAAAGATGAGTACTGAGTAGAAACCCTTTGAAATCAGGTGATCTGCGCACACCTGCACTAGCATGTTGGACCCTGCTAAGCCAGACTAAGGGGAAACTTAGGTTAGATACAGGGAAGAAATTCTGCACTTTGAGGCTAGTGAGACACTGGAATGGGCTGCCCAATGAAGCTGCGAATGCTCCGTCCCTCTCATCAAAGCCAGGTTGGACCCGGCCAGCTAGATCAACCTGGAAGGTGTCCCTGCCCATGGCAGGGGACTGGAACTGGATGAGCTTTAAAGTCCCTTCCAACCCAAACCATTCTGTGAATCTATGATTCTAAGCCAGCAGCCAGGAGTTACCAAAGTTCTATTCATTTAAATGACTTTGAATAGAGTTCTTACACTCCTTGAGATTACAGCTTAAGAAGAAACTATTTTGGTTGCATTTCTGCACCTCAGGTCCTCCCACTGAAGGTCACCTTTCTCCAAATGTGCCTTCAGCTCATGAGAATGTCGACCTGGCTTTTGGTTTTGCTCCTTTTCACTTCTTAGTTGCTCGTAAAGCCCTTGCTGACCCTCTGTAGCTCAAGTGCTGGGTTTTAACCCTGATCTCTGGAAGGAAATGACCCATCTTTTTATGTCCAATAAGGGCTGAAGTTTTGTTAGGTTAAGCAACTGGTGGTTTTCCAGTGTAACTATCCCTGTAACTGTGAGGAGCCCAGACCCAACCGCTCCTTAAGCAATTTCCAATATTCTTTTCTCCCATCAATTTTTAATGCTGCATCATACCATGAATTCACAGCGGATGCAGATAGTTATCAGATCTGCTGCAGATAGCATCCATTGGGTGTCAGTTTGCCAGAAGGATGAATCCTGTTGTGTCCGGTTAGCAGGGACTTCACAAAATAAGGAGGCTTCATCTTGCCTTTCGGGAAAGCCCCCAGTAAAGGCTCCTCTTGTTTCCTTAAACAAACATCTTCAGCTCCATGCTCCAGAGGCACCTCTGGGGCTCTCACAAAACAAACAGGGCTCTTGTCTGGTGGCACTTTTAAGAGGCAGTGATTTTTTTAGCCCTCGCTTAACTGGCGGGTAATCGTCCGTCATCTCGCTCAATACAAGGCTTTGTTTTGATGTGTTTGTTTTCTAATTGAGCTAAATGCTGCTTCTGCTTTCCTGCTGCCTCTGATCTCTGCTGGAGAGAGCAAATCTTAGCAGCCTGCAACAACGAAGGCTTCTCTGATGGCTTTTGTCTCCCATATGCTCTGGTTCAGTAACAGTTTCGGCTGATCACCGTGACAGCAAAACACCTTTTTTATTTAAGCTACAGCTTTCTAGAAATACATCTTTGGGCTTAATCAACATAACCTTCAGCGGTTCTTTGAAACCAAGGATCTAAAAGCCATCAATGTCAGAAACACTTTACTACTTGTGGGAGTCTTTAGTGCTTCTGACAGATAAAAGCGGAGGAGGAAGCCGTCAAAAAATACAGCAGATACAGCCTGGAATGGGATTTTTGCTGGTAGCTGATGTTTAGGTTCTGTTATTTGACAGGACAGGCTACTGAAGAAAAACTTAGGACTAAGAAACCAAAGTGTAAAGTAGGGCTGAACGTAACATGGTGATCAGTGCTTGGGTTTTATACAGCGTGTGCTCTGCAAGCCAGCTGCGTGCGCTGAGCTTAGGCACCTTTTGCTGGCAGAAACAGTCCTTTGCTGAAAGGTCTTTCGGACGTGCGAGCTCTTGGTTTATTATTAGAGTAGAAGTGGTGTTATTTTTAAGAAGAGGAGGAGAAAACAGGAATAAATTACAGCAAAATGTCAGCAACTGCTGAAAATAGAGGAGTGGCAGCAGTTTCTCTTTGGTGTTTTTGCAGCCAGGCGAGCAGAGGCAGCAGGAATAGTGCCAGTGTGCAATTTCCATCAGCCTCAAGTACTACCTTGGCCTGGTTTTAAATATTTAAAGTTTTAACATTTAATTTTGGATGATGCTGAATAACAAGAATCAAAATATGAAAATTCACATGAAAGTATTGGTTGCAGCAAGTACCTATCAATAATGGAAGTGGGATGGGACTGAATGGCCACGGTTTTCCAGGAAAGCTTTTCCATTTCTCTTGTGTTCCCTGTCTAGACAAGATTTATTAAACAGCCCTCTGAAGGGATTGTCCTTCTCTGCTACCTTTTATTATTGGTGGGAGCCAATTTGAGGCTCACTCTGTTGTGTGAGGGGCCAGTTCCCTTGTGTGATTGATGAGCTGGATGGGAAGCGATTAGACTTTTACAAGCCCATGCTGCTTGGAACAATACAACCAGGAAAAAAAGGGCTGGTTTTCAAATTTCAGATTGATTACCTATTATTTCTGAACTTCAGTTTCTCTTGCCTCCTTTTTGATGTCTCCTCATTTTCCGGGCTTGCTTCACAAGATATGGAGAGAGGGTGCAAGATCTGCATGGTGCAGGCAATGGAGGGAAAGCTGCTGGCTGTTGTGGGCAGTCTTGCTGTTTTGCTTTATTTTGTTGTTGGTTTTAATGCAGACTGATTGTGATTTGCTCTTGATACACTTCCCCAGAGGTCTGCCTTCTCCAAAGAGAGGCAATAAGCTGGGCAAGCTGCGAAACAAGGCTGGTAGGAGGAACAGGTAGGATGTACATGCTGTTTCCCTAAATACAAGCTGGGACAAACCCCAATCCCATACATTGAGGCTGTTGCTGTGAAACCACTTTGCCTTCTGCCAAATAGAACTTGCTGGATTGCTCCATGGTTTACATGCAGTGATGGCCGAGCAGAGACTTTTCTCCCAGGGATGCCAGCAAAGTTGGTATCTGACTGTGTGTAACAGGCAGCTTTGCTCCTGCCTGTGATTGGGGTCTAGAAAGCCTTTTTAGAGGCAGAAATCCAG
The DNA here is from genome assembly GCF_963264785.1 of Psittacula echo. Lineage (NCBI taxonomy): Eukaryota > Metazoa > Chordata > Aves > Psittaciformes > Psittacidae > Psittacula > Psittacula echo. The sequence goes on along the minus strand of NC_137756.1, from coordinate 5,692,701 downwards.
GTCTCCCTGTCTCATTTTGTCTCTCACCCAAACTACCCTTTCACTTTTAGCACACGGTTGTTTTATCTCACATTAAGACCTGTGTTCCTTCTCCTCTTCTGGGTGCCCAGCAGAGATTTTCATCCTAGAAACAGAAGAAGGTGCGTGATCATCGTCCTTGCCCCTGAGATTCCTAATATAATTCTTGTTTTCATTCAGGGGTTTCCACCTTGTTTTTCTTTCTAAGTCTTCCTCAGGAGACCTCTAAAACTTACTGCAGCAGTGGCACATTGGAACTAGGCGGGTGTTTTTCTTTAGCATCCCAGAGGACCACTGATGAAGGCTGGAACATGCACACTATACAGCAGCCAGGTATCACAGTGAACGGGGAATCCTATTTCCCTAGTAAAAGCCAAATGAATTATTCTAGTTTAGCTTTAAACCTGAGCTCCTTATGCATATGCCAGAGCCTCAGGGGCTTGTCCCCTGTTGGTGCTGTTAGCTGAAAGTCATCACCGAGGGTAAAGAGAGGTGATGCCCAGCCTAGCACCTCTGAGGAAAAGCATGCCAGAGAGATGAGAATAAGCACTTCTGCTCCTGGCCTCATGGTATCTCTGTGATGTGATTTAATTTTGTTCAGCTAGAGCAGAGCTTGGGGGGTGTGTGGCTCTTTTGATGGCAGTGGAAGGATGTTTCATCAGTATTTATCCTGTTGTAGATGATAACCCCCATACCATGGCAGGGGTGTTGTAACTAGGTGATCTTTAAGGTCCCTTCCAACTCTAACCATGCTATAAAGCTTGTAAAGGAAAAGAAGGTAATGGATGATGTTTTCTAAATGAGACATGGAATAGTGGCAGCAGTCACCTGAGTGAGGGTATGAAAGAGGAGGCTTTGTAATCCAACAGAAGCAAACCTCAGTAAAAGCCAAGCCATGCAAATACTTGACACTTCAGCTTGGAGACTGGACTGGGAAAGAATTAGAGAAGTCATTTGAGGTTGACCCAAGTGGGAAGTCTGGTTTGGTTTTTTTCTTCCCCCCATCAAAACAGAAACTCTGGAAAACGTCGCTTTGTGGCCACTGATTTTTTTGTGTTCAGCTCAAAGTTCTTGATTTGTTTCAAATAACACATTCTGGTTCATTACAGAGCAGTGAGCACCTGGAGGTTTTCAAGTGTGTTTTTCGTTCCCCTTCCCAGCTGGAGCTATTTGCCACATTCAAGATTAATATTCAATTTACTTTGGTCAACCAAATATTGATCTTCTTCTTTTCCCCTGTGCTGATATATTTGTTCTTTGAAAACTTGCTCCAACCTGATAAGGATAGATTTTTTTCCGTGGTATTTTATCAAATCTGTTTTCTCTTTGCTGGGTTAAAATCTGATGAAAGCAAGGTATTCATAAAGATGCAGGTCAGTTTTTGTTGCGCTGAACAGAGCTCTTGCCTGCAAAAGAAATACAATAAATGAAACAAAATGAAGATCACAGATGTTGTAATAAAATCAGTAACTGTGTGTATCATTGAACTTCATTGAAATGATTGTAAATGGTGCTGTAACATTGTTTAATTATGTACAATTAGCCCAGGAATGGTGAGGTCCCTGCTGGAGCCTTTTCTCTTAGATTTACAATAGGTCATGGTAGAGTATTTTCCCCATTACTGTCATGGAGGCACTAATTGAACTGGATCTGATCTCCCACATCGACTACTTTTATCCATAGAAGGATAATTTATATATGTGCAAATAGTTCTTCTTTGGCATATTTAACTGGAGCCTAGAGCAGGCATAGAAAAGAGAGCAGAATTTATAGTCCATTAGAGTATTTTCCATCAAGTGTTGTCTGTGAACACTGTTCTGGGCATATAAAGCAGGAACTAGGTAAATGTATGTTGGTAAGTCTTGAAAAGACTTTTCTTCTGGCCCACAGCCAGCCAGCATGGGGAGGTTCTGGGGAGATGTGCAAAAGAAGTCAGCAATGTTAGCGGTTTTGTACATATATACATATATAGATCATAGAATCCCAGGCTGGTTTGGGTTGGAAGGGACCTTAAAGCTCATCCAGTTCCAACCCCTGCCACGGGCAGGGACACCTTCCACTAGAGCAGCTTGCTCCAAGCCCCTGTGTCCAACCTGGCCTTGAACACTGCCAGGGATGGGGCAGCCACAGCTTCTCTGGGCACCCTGTGCCAGTGCCTCAGCACCCTCACAGGGAAGATTTTTTCCTAATAGCTAATCTAAACCTACCCCTATATATCTATCTATATATGTATGTGTATTGCTGGTTTAAGGTTTCTCTCAGGAAGCTGTGAAGGAGCTGGGGGCTGCAGAGCTCAGCAGAGAGGTGTTGCTTTGCTAGAGGAGCCTGCAGGCAGAAAGGCGTGTGGGGCATCTGGCCCTTGTGAGGCTGATGTGACACTGATAAGTTGCCCACGCAGGAGAAGTGGCAGAAAGCATGGGAGGGAGAAGAGCTCATCATTTACTTACAACCTGAAATCCCCCAAATAGTGGAGAAGAACCCCATCCTTGCACAGCCTGGCATAGTGATCTGATGGATCCAAGGATTTTGCCATGTTAAGCATTTCAGAGCATTTGGGGGTTTCTTCATATTGATCATCTGAGTGAAACCCGTTCGATAATGTCATGAATAATGTATTTGCTGACAGTTTTCCCAGCCTCTTCTGTATGCACCTCACATAGGTACAGTGTGAAAGCTGAACCTGGGCTTCTCAGAGGTTAGCTTTGCAGACAGGGAGGGCAGCAAGAAACCAACACCAAGTTCAGCTGCAGCCTTTCCTTGCGAGCTCAGCTGCCTCAGGTATGTGGCAAGGAGAGGAGGATGGATCTGCTGCAGAGCCTGAAGAAGGCTTTGGCTGTCAGGGAGACCTGTTACGGTAAGAGGTGCGTGTGTGGTGCTGTGCAGGGGTACCAGCTTGTGTCTGGAAATGGCAGCTTTCTGTTGTGTTTGAGCTTGAACCAGATGGGACTTCACAATTTAGAAAAGGCCAAATGTGACTGAAAGTCTTTCTGCATCCATCTGTAAGCACAAACTCAGCACAATTTACAGATAGGAGCCCACTTGCAGCACTGTGTATGATTCTGATGTCTTCAATGTAAGGAGGACGTGGAGCTGTTGGTGCAAGTCCAGAGGAGGCCACAAGGGTAATCAGGGGCTGGAGCACCTCCTGTATGAAGACAGGCTGAGAAAGTTGGGGCTGTTCAGCCTGGAGAAGAGAAGCTGCGTGGAGACCTCATAGCAGCTTCCAGTGTCTGAAGGGGGCTACAAGGATGCTGGAGAGGGACTCTTCATCAGGGACTGCAGCGATAGGACAAGGGGTGATGGGTTCAGACTGAAACAGGGGAAGTTCAGGTTGGAGATAAGGCAGAAGTTCTTCCCTGTGAGGGTGCTGAGGCACTAGAACAGGTTGCCTCACCTGGAAGCTGTGGCTGCCCCATCCCTGTCAGTGTTCAAGGCCAGGTTGGACACAGGGGCTTGGAGCAAGCTGCTCTAGTGGAAGGTGTCCCTGCCTGTGGCAGGGGATTGGAACTGGATGGTCTTACGGTCCTTTCCAATATAAACCATGCTGTGGTTCTGTGTTCATGCTGTACCCATGGAGGTTGATGGATATAAGCTGCAACTCTCACCTTTCTGGACCAGGAGATCCCTTTCCCTCAGCATCTTTATACACCCTCCGTCTTGTTTGTGAACCACCAGGCACCGTGTCAGATGGAGGTACCACATGCCAGAACTCACGTCGGTGGTTCCTGGCAGGCATGGTACCTGTGGACATACTGGAGCTGTCTCAGCAAACACTGCCAGACGTGTGCAAGCTTATTCAAAGCTGTTTCCATCAGTGGAGGAGTACATTATTTATGATTGCATTTTCCACTCTGTTTGGAGAGCATTTATCAAATCAATCAGAGAATTCATTAGGTAATTATTATTTTTTCATTATTTGCCGAAGCCTCGGTGTATTTACTCCACACAAATAGGAAAGCTGCTAGTAAATGGGATCAAGAGCTTGAAATATCCTTTTTCTTCCTGGTAACACAGAGGAGGAGCCTGGGAGTGTCTCCGTAGCATGACAGCCAGCAATGAAGTTGTGATATACAGTAAGTGATGAGACACTGTCAAGTGTCATTTGTCATCTGTGGCCTGAGTGAGGTCACCTCTGCTCTGTGCTGGTGAATGGCCAGAGGTGATTCTTGCCCTGTTTCACATGTGTTCAAGTGGTGCTTCCTATTTCCCAGTGCAAGGAAGCTCATGGATCAGACCCTGTGATTAAATGAGATGAGCACAAATGGGACAGGGAAATTGAAGCAGGCTTTTCAGGAAAATGGTGGAATCACTGTCCCTAGATGTGCTCACGCTGAACCAGGACCTTGCTGAGGCCCTCGGTGACATTGATTAGCGGTGGTCTTGGCAGTGCTGGGGTAATGGTTGGACTTGATGATCTTAACTGTCTTTTCCAACCTGGTTGATTCTATGATTCTATGAAATTACAGCAGTGCTGTGTCAGGTTGACTGAAAGTGTTGTACAGAAGGCAATGGTTCTGGATGTGCTTCAGGAGCATCTCAAGGTGAGGGGCCAGGGTGGCTTTGGGTTTCAGAGTCTTTTCTAAGACCCTGACCCACGCAGACCGAGGGGATTGCTGAGATGATGCTGCAGCTGCCTGTGTGTCCCCTGTCCCCCACCTCACCCACTTTATGTGGTTTGTTACCAGGTAAACATTGGGTTTCATACCTACCAGCTGCTTGCAGTGTCTGAGGCATCCCCATGGCAATGTTAATGAGAAGGCTTTTGGTGCAGTGTCTCTCCAGGTGACCCAGCTATTCTGCAAAGCACTAAGGGCCACTGAACAAAAATGTATCATGTATAATGAATGCAACAATTGTATAACTTTATTCCCCTTTTCATCAAAGTTGCTGTGCAGAGTGCATGTATTAAGTATGACTACAGTGCTGTTTCCCAAGACAACTGCTGCAGATGAGTTAGGAAGACCTCAATAGGCTATTCCGGTTAAACATTTTCTCTGCAAAATAAATACAGAATATCTTGTGAATAAGAATGAGATGAGCTGGAGTCATTAATTAGTATGACTTTTTAAAGGGAAGCTGTAAATGGAATAGTTCACCATATAGGCATCTTAATTTTCTTCACTGCAAAATAGCTTTCAGGTTTTAATTACTCTCTGTTGCTGCTAAAAGCCTTTCGTAAGCTCAGAACTTCTTTCTGGTGGGTCTGCCCAGGTGTTTTAGCTTCTCTCTTTTGCTCCCCAGTCCTCTGTTGTCCTGCTTCTGGCTTTTGGGTATAACTGTGCCCAAACCATCTTTACTTCCCTCCAGCCTCATCCCTCTTGGAGTTTCCCATCACCGTAGGATTCAGGTTGGTGAGCTCAGTGCCCAAAGCAACTAACTGTGACCTGCAGTTATCTAATAAATCAGAAGAAGAGATTGCAGGGCCAAAGGTCTCTGAAGCAAGGAGAACTCCACTATTGCCGTTGGTTTTCTATTAGCGTGTGAGCATCACCAGTGCATGCCCTATTGTAGCATCAGTTGTCATAAGTCCTGACAGCAAACCGGAGACCTGAAATCCCATAACAGGGCACAGAAAAGCTCCTGAGTCCCCTTTGGCCTCCTGTCTGTTTTCGTTACATAGTTCAGTTTGGAGAGTGTTAAAATGCATGTTGATGGAAGGTTAAAATGGTCCTTTTGGGTGGATGGAAGGGGTTAAACTGAAGTGAAAAAAGCCAAATTTGAGAGGTTGTTTCAGGAGGAAATTCAGAAACACAGAATTGGGATGGTTTCGTCTCACAGCTTTTCCCCAAAGCTGGCAGCAATTTGTTTAAACATTGATTTTAACATTTATTTTCCTGCAGTTTGTGAGGTTTTTTTTATCAGTGGCTTGATTTCCATTCCTTGTCTGGTGTGCCTGTTAATTTTGCATGCTATCACAAGCCTAATTCTTCTCCGTTTCAAATGAATATCATATAAATTAATTGCCATATGATTACCATGTAATTACATTGTGACTCATGACAGTTTAGACAAAGTATCATAGCTGCATTTTAAGAAATGATGAATGTTTGACTAATGTGTCAGAAAAATGTAAATATATTGTGATTATTGTGGCACTTTCAAACACAGTCATTCTCTCCCTAGCTTCTGTAAGCTGTCAGTCACGCTGTGGCAAAGAGTAGTCAATCCAAGCACCTAAATTTAGCTGTGTTTAGGCAACATTTAACTTCTGGGGAAGGTTTTTGCACCAAGGGCCTGGGAAGGAGGTATGTGACCAGGGTTGCGCTGTGGGATCGTATATGACGCTCTTGAAAGACCTGTTGTATACCTTTTGCTGTATTTCAGAGCACAGTTTTACCCCAGCTCAGCATCAGAGGCTCTCAGTTGGTTGTTACTGTTTGGGTGCTCTCCTAGCTTGCCCTGTCTCCTTGCTGAGGTGTCTTCACTGCCCAGCACCTCGATGCAGTCGCTATTAGTGATCTCAGCCATTTCCTCTCTAGGTATTTCCCTGTCTCTTGCACTCTCCAGAGGTGCAGAAAACCATAGTTAATTAGTGTTTATGCATGCACCTTGGTCTGTGGTGAGGCACTAATTGGAAACTAAGCCCAGCCGAGCGTTGCCCTGGGGAGGCAGTGGGATGGTGCATTGCTGCTGCTGTGTGTTGACATGGAAGGGGATGCAGCCACCCCACCTGGGGCTGTGACGTGGTTGTGGAGCAGAAGCTCACCAAGGCTTGGGTGGAACAAGGCTTTGGCTATGCATTGCTGACGGTCCCTTCTGATGCCAGTCAGTGGGAGAGGGACCTGCTCCATTAGCAGTCAATAAGTGGAAATTAGGAGTGGTTTTCATCATGTTAACTGAGTCGCTCTTCAGTATGTCTTATGGTCAGTGTAGACAGGGACAAACCTTTTAACAGCTGCCGTGAGGTGTCAGACTCCTGTTGATGGCAAAAACGTGTTTAGCATTGAATTGCTTAAAATAGCATCTTCAGTCTAAATTGCTCTGAGCTCTGTAGAGGTATTAGGGAACTTAACAGCCATGCCAAGGAAGTTACTGAAAGCCAGATAATGGATGTTTGGTTTCGGTTATGGATACCTTCACCACTGATCTTGTTTTATCACTTAGAGTGAAGCGTCCTTAGCGAGACAGCAAGATTACAGAAGAACACTTTGCTGTTCTTCAGCTTTCTTCCATGCTTGTGTGTCAGCACCATACAAGAAAGTCAGGATAAAGCCTCGTTACCTAGACCTACAGTGAAGCAGAGAGCTCTTTGTCTTGCAGGTGCCAGCATCCTCTTGCAGGGATTTGGGCTGAGACATCTCAAGGTCTTATCTCATCCTCTTCTGCATGCCAGTGGCTGCTGCTCTGCACTTGGTCCTGCCTTTGCAGCATGTCCCTATGCTACTTGAGGTTCTTGCCAAGGATTTAGAAGGGCTTCCTGGGCAATTCCAGAGTGGGACAGATATGGTTAAGCCTCCCTGCTCATTTAAGGCCTTGGCACAAGATTAGTAGCAGTTGGCAAACAGGCAAATCCATTAAAGAAAGTAAACTGTGGAGACTGTGATAAAGGGAAAGACAAGGGAGATGTTTATAGTGAATTTACAAGCTGGATATGATCAGCCCCATGACTTAGGATCCCCTTCCTTGATGATGAGTGACAACCAAGTTACTCATCTGCTTCTGATGGGCTTTAAAAGGGGGAGGGATGGCAGCTAGCCAGGCTGCAGGAAGCTACTGAAGCTGTAGGCATTTCGGAGCAACCTAATCAGAGCCACCCAGCTGGAAATCAGTGTCCCATTGCCCTGTAAACCCACCTCTAGAGAAGTTGTTTCCAATCCATAGCCACAGTAAAAATGAAATCAAGCCTCCTTAGTTCTGGAAGGTGTGAACTTGCCTGGAGCTCGTTTAAATGTTAACGGTTGAACATGGGCAGTTTTCTTTCCCCTTCTTCATTGCTCTCCTTTTATTAGCTGAGAAAAGTAGGGAGGAAAACAAATTGAAAGACTTGGTTAATGCAATGTGTAACATTAGGAATTGCCTTAATAATGAAATGCATGATTGGACCAATTAGAGGGGTAGGACGGAAGTGCTGCTTATGTAGGTAGTGTGTGCTTAAAAAACAAGCTGGGAACCATCAGGGAGTCAAGAATTGTCTTTCCTTGGATCCAAACTGCTGGTTTGATGCTCTTCGCTGTGGCCAAAGCCAGGTCACCTTTGTCCTCCTGACTAATTTGTGCTAAGATATGAAGCCAGGCTGAGAACATTGGGACTGTTCAGCCTGGAGAAGAGGAGCTGCGTGGAGACCTCAGAGCAGCTTCCAGTGTCTGAACGGGTTCACAAGGATGCTGGCGAGGGACCTTCATCAGGAACTGTAGTGACAGGACAAGGGGTAATGGGTTTAAACTGACAGAGGGGAGATTGAGATGAGCTCTTAGGCAGAAGCTCTTCCTTGTGAGGGTGCTGAGGCGCTGGCACAGGGTGCCCAGAGAAGCTGTGGCTGCCCCATCCCTGGCAGTGTTCAAGGCCAGGTTGGACACAGGGGGCTTGGAGCAAGCTGCTCTAGTGGAAGGTGTCCCTGCCTGTGGCAGGGGTTGGAACTGGATGAGCTTTAAGGTCCCTTCCAGCCCAAACCATGCTATGTTTCTGTGATTCTAAGTCAGAAGGGCAGCTCCTCACCTGCTGTGGGTGAGCACAGCTCCTTGGTTTTCCCCAAAACATGTGGACTTGCTGCAGCTGATCATCCGCAGACTCCACTCCTCACAGGTTCATGCAAGATGGTAATTTAGATCATCTCTGCTGCATGATAGATAATGGGCAGAAGCTCCACTTGCAATCCAGTGATGCATTACCCTTCCTCGGCCTCTGTTCCCATGTTGATATCTTTATACTCACAGATCTTTTTAAGATGTATGGTAATGCATGATTCCTGCCATTAGTGCCAAGTGTCTTAAAGAGATTTCATTTAGATAAATTATCAGCCAGATATGAATAAGTAAGAAGTAACAAATCACAGAGAATCAGCTGTTTCAGCCAAATGGGTGTTTTCATATCTGTGATGTAGTCTAAAAGGGAACGTCTCTTTTGTTTTTAATTGAAGAAGGTGGTGCTAAGGCATAGTAGAGAGAGGCCCAACGGGGTGTTTAATTACAGTTTTGTGAGCTAAGTTTTCAATCCCTTTTTTATCTGTACCTTAGAGAAAAGACACTGTTGTTTCTGTGAGTAGACTGAAAATGAGCATTGCCCCATCCCTGGCAGTGCTCAAGGACCGGTTGGACAAGGCTTGGAGCCAAGCTGCTCTAGTGGAAGGTGTCCCTGGCCATGGCAGGGGTTGGGACTGGGTGAGCTTTAAGGTCGCTTCCAACCCAAACCAGGCAGGGATTTTCTAACAGTTGCCAGTCTTTCCTGCTAAGTGTAGTGGAAGGTTTAGTCTATATCCTGTGATTGATACCACAGATACGTGCTCACAACCATGTGTATCTGAGGTATGTACAGCAATTGTTTGCATGGAAAAGCAAAACTAAGAGGATATTTATGTGCTTGTAGCGTACATACATGTGAATCCTTCTGGAAAGCAGCTTTTCTGTCCCATCCCTATAGGATCGCCCATCTCTCCTTCAGTCATCAGTCACATACCAGAAACTTGAGAACTGCTGATCTGCACCTGGGAGAGTTTTATTCTTCCCAGTCGTGCTGCACTGATTGTGTTTGATACTTCTGGACAGTATAGATCTTCCCCAAGGAAGGGGCTCCTCTAAAGATCTTCCCTTTCCCTCATTTCCTTAAATCCAGCTCCCATGCTTGGAATCCCTTTCCTGGCGTGCTGTGCCCACAGCTTTTTCCCCAGGAGGCTGTTGCCATTCCAGTGAGCTTTTTCTGTTTCGCCCCCTGTGAAATAGTGAATTAGGGATTTCTTTACACTTCAGCAATTGCTGGGAAAGGCTGGGTTTGCCTGGTCAGCATCTTCCACAGAAACCTGTCAATATAGGCTGCCATTTCTCCACGGCATGTATTTCTGTCTGGTTAGTCCCTGCTTGTGTGCAAGTCCAGTTACTCTCCCCACAGTATGGGCGAGCTGATGGTCGTAGCAGAGTTTCACTTACAGAGCTGCTCTTTGTCCCCAAGATGGCACAAGCATCATCTTTGCTACAAGCCCCACACTGATGGCAATGGCAGTGTTTCTGCCATGCTTCTCAGGGAGATAGTTTAGCATTTTAGCTCTTTCCTGTTGCTTTGTGATACCAAGCACTGTCAGTTCTCTTTCTGTTTCCTACTGTTGCATTTCAATTAAAGGTGTGTGTTGGTATATTCTACTCAAGGGCTATTCTTCACATTGCTGCAGGTTATACATAAGCAGGCATAAACTAAAATGCAGTATTGAGTGTTACAATATTCAAGGGCCTCATTTCAGACTTACGGTGATGAATGGAAGGGTTCCAGAACAGAATAGACCTGAGAGTCAGCTTAGCCACAAGAAAATACTTGACACAATAGGAAAGCAGGGAATTAAAAGTAACATGCTTCCCTCAAGTACAGTAGTTTCTGTGCAAGAGCTAGCAGTTGTTTAAATAGAAGGAATTGAAATTATACTGCCATTTGGCACAGTAGCGCTTAGTCTAATTTTATCAATTACAGTATAAACCTATCAGGAAGAATGCTGATTAGGGGCACACTGTTTGGCTAGGGAGTGACATGGCAGGTTCAAATAGGTGCCAAGCGCCTGGTTATTAGCTTTATTGAGTGGAATGTTTTCTTTATAGCGTAGCCTAAAGGCTTCGAGGTTTAAAGCAAGCAGTGCAGAGTGTGCGTGCAGCTCTGTGCACCCATGCACGCAGGCAGCTTGAGCCAGGAGATGTGGGTAAAGGTAGGAATTCAGATCTGGAGGTGCCACAAAAAAGGTGGCCCTGCTGCTTTAGTTTCACTTCCATGTCTGCAGTGTGGTGCAATCCCTGCTGCGCTACGATGCAGGGATTTCTCCTCTCTGGATATGTATTTTCCTCTATTTCCTAATCTAAACCATTGCCCAAACTTCTGCTTAGCAATATTCTTATCCAAGAAGAGGGATGGATTTTGAAGGCAGGCATTTTTGATGCTTATTTCTCAGTTACACTTTGTTGTATGGAAATCATTGAGGATTCAAGCAGCCCTGTTATGGTGCACTTTGCTGTGTGCTAGTATAAAACATGTCCACCTCCAGCTGCCTGTCCCACCAGCAGAGTCCCCGCAGGCTCAGGCTGTAACTACTCTACTTTGTTGGCCAACATTTGAGTGAAGACCCACCTCCATTGGCAGCTTAAGTCAGGAGCCTGCATTCTCCACCTGGGATGTGTCTGGGTTGCAAGCATTGACCCCTGGTCACCTTCTGCTGATGCCATTGCTGCAGGGCCATAGCACAGACGGGTTGGCTGGACACGTCCAAAGCCTCAAACCAACACAGCAAGACTCACGAGGGACCATCTGTCACTGCCCAAAGCCCTTTTGCTCTGAACGCAGAAGGAATTCAAAAATCAGAGGAGGTAATTGCTTTAGTTACTCTTCCAAGCTTCACCCAGCACTCACTGCTGAGCACAGTGCCTGCTGTCTGTGCATGGGGCCAGGCTTTCCCCAGTTACAGGGGGTTTCGCCTTGTATATCTGCCTCTCCCTCAGTTTTTCTGGGGTCTTCAGTCTCCCACCATACACTGGCAGACCTTCCCCTCACACCCCCAGCACAAGCACACGGACATGCTTTTGTTTCGGTGGCATCTGCCGTGCTTTGGTCACTGGCCCCAGTTTCTTTCCTGTTTATCCCAAAGGAAGGGCAGCATCTGTCCCTACTGGTTTCAGCACTTACTGTCTCTGGGCCTCCTGCTTGCCCCACAGCAGGAGCTGGAAGGTGTGGTGCTGGCCAAGGCACGCTGCCATGCATTAAGTGGTGGAGGTGGAAAGAAATGCCTGGCAGGGCCTCTTTTTCTATCTCTCTGCATAACCTCATTGACTGAATGGGCAATGAATTCCTTTCCCTTGGAAAATAACCATGTCTGGCACACTGGTCCTGATGGAAATCATGTACAGGTGTCTCGGTCAAGATAGTTGAGATTTTTCTGGGTTTTTTTCCATAAAGGGTGAGATTTCTGCTTAAAATCAATAGTACCGTGGGAAGTGTTGGCATGTTGTGAAAAACATTCCCTTTGCTGCACGTGTTTAAGGAATGTTTCTCCCATGTTGGTTGTTAGAAGGAGTAATGCACAAAGAAGTAAAGCGGGTCCCTGTTGACAATTTAACTTACTTCTACTCCTCAGATCCAGCTTTGCAATAGAAGGTAAAAGCCATTTCAACGTTGCTCTTGTTTTTTTCAGGACAGAGCATGTGGATATGTGCATGTTATCCATGAAAAATAGATTAACTTATTTAATCTTGGAATGAGCTTGGTGTGGAGCTCTTTTGCTTGACCATAGCCCTTGTCGAAGTAACGGTGCCATGACCAAGAAGCCTAGTAAGAAGCTTAGCCTCTTTTCAGACAAAGGAAGGAGTCATAGGTGGGATATAAAAGGCGGAAGGATTGGCACGAGGATGTATTTCATGTTGCCACTTGTCACGCTTGGTGTAATTGCCAAGCTGAAGCGCTGCTTAGCCTGCTCTTCCCTGACCCTCTCTGCATGGAGGGCTTGCTTCTGCCTTGCTGACCCAGCGTGGAGTCACAGAACTCTAGTGGTGATTAAACTCACCAAAACCCTTGGGTTTGTGGAGTACAGAGCAAGAGATGGCCCCACTGAGATCTTCCTGCACAAAGACCTTGAAACCCAAGTCTGGTGTTGTATCTGTATGTGCCTGAAGTAATCAGGAGTGCCTTGTTGGCTGTGGGGGCTCAGCTAGATCTGGGGTGAAATGCCCCAAAAGTCAATTTTATTGGCTATTTTATGCCTATTTTATCAAGATCCTTTCAGTATGAGTCACAGTAATGGAGTGTTTCCTAATTTAATTCAGGTATCTAACCACCCCAGCCCAATTCCAGACATTTTAGCTCTGTCCAGTGTGAATAATTTCTAGAACTACAAAAATACCTGTCCTGATTTTCTTTGGCTGTATTACAACCCCTGTCCTAAGATTAGTATTGGACAGACAGCTCTATGGAATTTCAGTAAATACATTTAGGTGCTAAGGGTCAGGTCTGCTGCCAGTATAAGTTAGCTGAGCTCCACTGATGTCAGTGGTGCTGTGCAAGGCTTTACCTGCTAAGCAGCTGGTTTCTTGGAGTTGGGACCCCACAAACTTAACCTTCAGTGTGATTTCAGAGGGAACTTGGTCCCTGTGCATCTGGGAGTACTGACATTTCCCCCCCTCTAGTTTTCCCCAAGTGTTTTGTCAAAGGGTTAAGCAAACACGGAGGCCCATTTAAGCTTGTAAGCTGGGTATTCTGGAAACTACCACCAGGTTCACCGGGAGCAAACTCCACAGCTTTGTGAAATTCAGTGGAAAATTGGCTTCAAGGAGCATTAACTCAGGTTCTCAGGGAATGTCTTTCTACTTTACTAAGAGGTGGTGGTGGTGGGGAAGATAAAAGAAGAGCACCTTTAGATACTAAAGTAATCTTTTTATTTCCCCTCCAAGTTTGAACTTGGCCACTACCTGGTGTATTTTACTGTTGTATTTATTGCTACTGAGGCAGAACTAGATTTAGGCTTAATACCGGGCTCCAGATGGTTTTTAGAAGGTGATCACATTTACAGTCCCATGTTTTGTGCATGGCTGTTTCCCGCTCCATGCCTTTACAGCTAAACCCTGTGCTCTCAGATGCATGCTCCTGGAAATGCTCGATGGCATTTCACAGCTCCTATAAAGGAAAAGATCATTTTCTGCAAAGCCTTTGGCATGATTTTTGTCTCCACCAGGCTTCCCCCTGCCACTGGGAGATGGCACTGTAGTTTTACCCAGCACGGAAGGGTGATGGCCAGTTCTGCAGCCTGCTCTGGCTTTGCCTTGGGGAGCTTTGGAGAGGTGGAGTTTTATATCCAGTCCTTCAAGGTGCAATGGGGCCACAGTTCTCTCAAGCTGCCAGCAGAGGGGCTGGAACACCCCGGGTATCAGGCATCATGTGGTGTATACCCAAATGGCAGCTCAGCTGGGGATTGGAAATGGGGAGTGATGCTTTACAATCACTTGGGTTGTGTTTTAACGAAGGGCTCTGAATTATGTGATCTTAAGATGAGACTTCGTGCTGCTCGAGGTCAATTCACTGTCAGAGGATTATGTAAAAATGCAAAGGACCCTCTGGTGTTGCCCCCTTTGGAGCCTGGAGCCTCTGCATGGGTGCCTGCTGCTTCTCCCACCCGCCGTGGGGTGGGTGGGTGAGCCAGGGTCTGTATCTCCCTTCCTGCTGTAAGCTGTACTTACCTTCATGCTGCATGTGATTCTGTGATTCTCTAGTTTTATTTTAAACACCATAGTATGGCAGTGTGTTGTTTTGTCAGAGGAGCACCGTGTTATCCAGCGCATGGCTCTGTCTTCTCTTTCTGCTTTTTCTTTGCAGAGACAGGCTATAAACCCAGCTTCTTTCAGTAAGCATAGTGCAGGAGCATCAGGGAAGTGCCCTAAGGCAGGACCTGCCCTTCCCACTCTGTCTCTCTGTTCCTGTACCCCATACCCCAAAGTTGTGCATATCCTGGTTTTCATTAGCAACTAGAAAAATCCATCTTGTTTTAGCAAAAAAGTATGCAAAAGCTGCTAGCTTAAAGAGAGGTTTTAGGCTATCAAAACCTCACTGAGGGTACTGATGATGGAGAATAGCTTGGGGAAGCACATGTTTTGTCATTCCTTTGTACATTTGGTTTTCAGCTCACTTGTGTTAAGCTTTTCAGTTTCTGCATCTGCTATATTATTTTGCTTTCATTTTTTAAAGTGTTCTATGTACAACTAAACCCACATGAGGATGATCTGCTTTCTCCTTTCTGCTTCTTTCTAAGGCAATAAGACATCTGGCTGCTACTAGCGTGAATTATCAAGTCGCATCCTTTTAACCCTCCTCATCATTTTATTTGTAAAGTGCTCACCCGCTGAGATACCAGGGGCCATGTGCAAACAGTTTAAAACAACATCAGGAAATAAACAGCATGGGCAAAAATGATGAGAGGGTTCTTAAAGCTGGAAAGCTGTGAGTGCTGAAAACAGGCTTCTTGTTGTTGGGAGGGAGGGGAGAGTGGTCAGATCAGCCCAGTGTAGGTGCAGAGGCTGAAGCTGACCCTTCTTTCTAAAGCTAAGTGTGAAGTTCAGCTCTTCACCCATGCGTGGTGACTGCTGCAGGCACCAGGATATGCCTATAAATCTCTTTATGTATGAAGCCAGTGCTGTAAGAGAAGCCATATCCCTGAGTGTTTGGGACCCCAGCACTGCTGGGGTGCTGCTTACTGCAGGGGCAGACAGAAAACATGTCAAATCCAAGCTTTCCTTCTGGAGGCAGCTAGTGAGGAGACCTTTGTGTGACGGCACCAGCTCCATTGGCGTTCAGGATGTACCTGTGCCGGCTCTGTGTGCCAGGGCAGTCTCTGAAAGCTCTGCTAAAAGGTAAAGTTGCAGTAATGAAGCTTGGCTGTGTATGGTGCTCATGCAAAATCCTTGGAGGATGAGTAAAGATGAGCTGGCTGGCTGGGTCTGTGTGCCACATCTGCCAAATGGCTTTCTGTTTTGGAAAGAGCGCTGCCAAAAAGATGATCAGAGGGCTGGAGCTCTCCTTATAGAGACAGGCTGAGAGAGCTGGGCTTGTTCAACCTGGAGAAGGCTCCAGGGAGAGAAGGAAGATTCCTCTGGAGAGAGGCTTTGGACAAGGGCCTGTAGGGACAGGACGAGGGGGAATGGCTTTAACCTGCCAGAACAGGGGAGACTGAGATGAGCTCTTAGGCAGAAGCTCTTCCCTGTGAGGGTGCTGAGGCGCTGGCACAGGGTGCCCAGAGAAGCTGTGGCTGCCCCATCCCTGGCAGTGCTCAAGGCCAGGCTGGACACAGGGGCTTGGAGCAAGCTGCTCTAGTGGAAGGTGCCCTGCCCGTGGCAGGGGTTGGGACTGGATGAGTTTTAAGGTCCCTTCCAAACCATTCTATGATATTACGAACACCAGCCCATGGCTCATTTGGGGCCAGTGTGGAGCTTGCCAGGGTCATGGTGGGAGAGATGCGGCCATGTAGGAGCAGTGCTGGGATTAGGGTGTGCAGAGATGGGGCCATGGGGCAGGCAGGAGGATGGGAAGGCAATAGCCCTGTGCACTTCTTAGCAGCTCTCTTTATTGTCTTGCAGCACTGTTTTGTGCTTTCACAGTATCTCTGCAAAGAACTTTGCCAGAAATAAATAGGAGTTTTCATGGATAATAAGGAGGTGATAAAGCGAATAACACATTCTTGATCTGTACAATTTAAAACTAACTTAAATGCAGCATAGGATAACTTAAATGCCAGTAGGTGAAAAGAAGCATCCAAAACTGATCACAGGTTTGAATGGCCACAGGAGCTGAGCCATCAGTTCCTCTGACCAGGATTAACACAGTTTATGTTGAGCACTGTGGGAAGCAGCAGTAGCATCAGAGAGGATAAATGCTGGTGTTCCTGGTGCTTTCCCATCTGACAAAGCCTTCAAAGTCTCACACTTTACCCAGGAGCATTAGGATGAACACAGGGAGGAGGTGAGCAAACTCTGTCCCTCCATGTGAGCAGACTGCTCATACGGAAACCTGTCACTTCATTGGAGAGTAAAGAGCTAGGGTGGCAGGGATGCACGTATCCTGTGAGCAGGAGCAAGGCAGACTTAGGGATAGATGCTGAGCACCACTGAGTGCTTTATTAGTAATGAGGTGGGTGCAGGTGTTGTGGAGACAGGGAGTCTTCAGTAAAGAGCACATGAAAATTCCTCCTGCCTGCTTTCCATCCTCAGGATGTTTATTCAGGTGCCATGGATTTTTAGTAATCCTCACTGGGACAAATTTAGTGAGCTCCTTCGGGGTTTTCTTGGGTGAAGATGAAGGCAAGCACAGGTTTGAACACTTCAAGGGCTGTGCCTACAGCAAATGAGGAATGTTGCCCAGTAACAGCTTGAGCACGAAGACAAGAAATTCAGCTTTGCTGGGGTAGATGGCAGAAGACTCACTGGGTACATCTGAAATTGAGGAGTTTAATCAACATAGCAAATGGTGGGTGTGATTTTAAGCAGTTGTTGTTCTCTTCCGACAGAGATGGTTTGAATCTGGTCTCCATCTCTGGTAGTGAGAGATGGAGAAATCCCTGTGTGGATAGCTTGGTAGGTGGATGGCTAAATCAGTGCTCTCTGGTGATAGATTGTTCCCCAAGTGTCTGGGGTTGGACTGTATCACCAAGGCTTGCTCTGTCATAGTACCAAGGTGCTTTGCTCATGTTCCTGCATTACTGAATCAAAACAATTGACAGCAAAGCATGGTTGAAAGGAAATAATCCCAGCATGGAAACTAGGCAGCCCTGTGCCACCTAAAACTACTGCAGCCAGTTATTTCCATCGCTGCAGTGCTGTAGACTTATTACAACCATATGAAAGGGATTTTAGCCAGGAGAGGGGAAAGGCTATGCAATAACATGAATGGCTTGCACTGACTGAAAGCCAAATGAGCAATTTTCAGCCACAAAAATCAAGCGAGAGGACAAAGCACAAGACCTACACGCAGGCTAATAATCCACATAAGTGCTAGAGATAAAAAACTCTACACAGCTTTACTGTGCACTGCACGGTGTTTGTTAGGAGGTTTCCTGTATGCCATGAGAATTTGCCGATGCCGCTGTTGAGATCGAGTCAGGCTTCTCTAATAGTTACACTGAGCTTATTAGCAATGATTTTCTTTAGGGTGTGAAAAAATAAGGTGCAAAAAATACTTCTAACTCTTCCCTCGAGGTAGAAAGTAACATAAATACGAGGATAAAAACCAAAACAGTTTTGCTTTTCTCATTTTCCTCCCATTTGCTCCCTATTCGCATTCATCCCACCATGTGGCTCCAAGTGTTTTAAAGGAGCAATTAAGGATTTGTTTATTTTCTTACACAAATATTTCTCTGACACTTTCCCATTCCAGGCAACTTTTGGAAAGCAAAACCAGTTTGAACTCGAGAGGAAAGAAGTGTAAAATAGTAGCGACAAATTAGCTTCTCCCAGGACCTCAACTATGTACTCTCTCAGAATTCAAAATGAAATTGTTGGAATAAAGTCTATGAGGTCCTTTTTTTAAAATGGAGGGAAAAAACACCCAACCTCTGAAACAAACCAGAGAAAAGGAAGATAATAGTGCTTGGAAAGCAACCTCTTGGCAAAGAGGAACAAGAGCAGTGGAATAATTTAATTGCTTATCAGCTAATTATACGGTATTATAATGTTAATGTGTCTTCATCATGACAATGTAATAGGTATAGATTGAAGCATATGAAAAAGAAAGTGTTGATGTAGTAATTATAACTAAGAGCAGAGCTGTTAGAGTAATTATAACGCTTCATCAGGTAATTAACGTATTGTTCAACTTGAGATGGAGAACAAAGAGTGAAGAAGTTAAATATTGAAGGACATGCCTTCCCCGCTCCGGGGCCATCTCCTGCCTGTGCTGTAGGAGGGGATACGCTGTATTGATACTGTTATTTTCCTATTTCCTTGTGCATCCTTTATTGAGTGGGGGAAAGTTGTCGGGGGGTGGGTAGCAAAATAGGCAGCGTGGCAATCATTATTTTGAGCCATTTATCCTGAAGACCCTGCCCAATCCACCTTGCTGCAGAGGCAGTCAATCTGTGGATGGGTATCTGAAATAAAGGACAGTGGAGTCTCCTGCAAATTAACTTTTGATCAAAGGCACCCATTCAGCACGGGCAGAACTCATTCACAGGAGAAGTTCTGGAGCGAAACCACTGCTGGAAGTGCAGTTTAGCTTCTCCTCTCTGTTGAAGTGGCTGCTTTTGGTGTGCTGGGGGATGCTGAGGGCATCACTGCTGGGCACAAATGGAGATGGAGAGCTGGAGCCCTGTGCTTTTGCTGCTGCTCTGCCTTCGTCTCTCTCCCACTGCCCCCAAAAGCCCCTGGGAACAGCAGCACAAGCCTGACTCTCACTGCCAAGCTCTTGGGCTGGGAGTTCTGCTTTGTCTGATCAAATCTGCCCCGTGCCTGGGAATGGGGGTGTGCCAGGCAGCAGCTCAACACCCTCCCCACTGGAGACCCCCATCCGCCACCAGCAACATCACTCACCCTGATCCACAAGGCTGTGGCCCCAGGCAGGGGGGAACTGCTGCTGTGCAGCTTAGGGGCTGAGCAGTGGGTTCGTATTGATGTACCTTCAAAGAGGGATGTGAGATCTGTCCTGCCTGTGCAATTTGAGTAGTAAAAAGCTGCTTGGGATTAAGGAACAGTGCTTGTGAGGGGATTGATGTATGTATCTGGGTTTGATTTTTCATTTGCTGGTGAAATGGACTGAGTGTTGGTTCCTGCTTAGTACAAAACTGATAAGAAAGCTCTTGTGTCTTGGGTAACAAGTTATGGAAATGTAAGCATTACTTTTAAATGTCCAACTTTGTGTCTGTTCCCCCTAAAATACCAGAGTAGGAGTTTCTCCCTGTCTCCCACATCCAAAGGAGTGCTTTGGTTTGCTGCTACACAGTGCACTGTAAACGTGTGGGTGTGCTTAACCACAAACATATTCTTACACGTGTCTCTAAGATCGTATTCACATTTTGATGTGCAAGTTTTGACACATCAATGATTTTGTTCAGGTATCTCCCAGTCAAGTCTAAACTCAAACCGTGGCATGTGCTAATAGCACAGGGAGATTTGTCCTCTGTCTCTGGTCCGTCAGGACAACCTCAGCAGCTAAGTACCAGGCGGCTGCTCACTCATTCTCCACTCCCCCCAGGTGAGTCAGTAAGAAATGAATTAAATATTAAAAAGGTCATCTAAGGCACAAAAATGTCATACAGCGGAAGAAGGACATAGTACTTCTGATGGAAGTGGGAATAAATACCGTATGGGAATAGAAAGATGGGATCAGTGTAAGCAAATGGGATTTGAATGAGCTGAGCTGCTGTTGGCTGTGAAGGTGGGGACCTATTTAGGTGAGCTGAAGTCACTGAAGTGCAGTAAAGAGAGATCTGGAAGAGAATAAGGTTGCTGGTGGGGAAGGCAGAGACACAGTAGTGTAAAAAGAAGTATGATGGCTGAAAGGACAGAGTTTGATCAGGGTGAACAGACTGAGTTTAGGTTAAAAGGATGTATAGTGACAGGACAAGGGGGAATGGCTTCAAGCTGAAGGATGGTCATTTTAGATTAGACACTGGGAAGAAATACTTGATCATGAGGGTGCTGAGGCACTGGCACAGGGTGCCCAGAGAAGCTGTGGCTGCCCCATCCCTGGCAGTGTTCAAGGCCAGGTTGGACACAGGGGCTTGGAGCAAGCTGCTCTAGTGGAAGGTGTCCCTGCCCGTGGCAGGAGTTGGAACTGGATGAGTTTTAAGGTCCTTTCCAAACCATTCTATGATAAAAAAAGGTGTCTGATTATCAGAGGACAGAGACTTTCATATTGATGTGCCCCAAAGCACGTCCTTCTGGTCATAATGGCGAGTGAAGTTTCAGGATGGAGGTTGTTAAATTTACAGTGGGGATGATATGCTTCTAATACTAGCAAGAGGAAGCTCCTTCAGGTCCTGCCTGCAAGGGACCTTGTTTCACCTTGATCCAGCACAAGCTAAATGCGCCCTGTAGTCAATGTTTGGAGTTTTTTGATGGGACAAGAGAGAGGAGCTGGAGAAGCTCTTCCATCTTGCAGTGACTGTGCACTGGGTTGTGCGGGTGCGTGAAGCTGACTTTGCCTTGGGAGTAAAGTAGATAAATGTGATTTAAGTCTCTTGTATCTTCATCTGCAATGCCATTGTTTAGGACCTCGATTCATTATTGTTTAACGACACAGTGTTCAAGCGTTAGCAGCACGCTGTGTTTCAGTGGATCTATACTAACCCAGCACAGCATGCTTTCTGACTGAGCGTTCCAGCATGGCTGAGTAGAGTTTCCGTTACTCTTAGAAATGAATGAAAATCAGACACCTATGTCTTTTGCATCTCTGTGAAAAACTTAGCCTTAAATACAATGAAAAGGACCTATCCCATATGCAACAAATTCTAGGCAAAATGGAGCAAAGCTTTTGCATAGCTGTATTGTAGCCTTCCAGTATCTGAAGGGGGCCTACAAGGATGCTGGGGATGGACTCTTCATCAGGGACTGTAGTGACAGGACAAGGGGTAGTGGGTTAAAACTGAAACAGGGGAAGTTTAGACTGGATCTAAGGAAGAAATTCTTTACTGAGAGGCTGGTGAGGCACTGGAATGGGTTGCCCAGGGAGGTTGTGAATGCTCCAGCCCTGGCAGTGTTCAAGGCCAGGTGGGACAGAGCCCTGGGTGGCATGGTTTAGTGTGAGGTGTCCCTCATGGCAGGGGGGTTGGAACTTCATGATCTTAAGGTCCTTTCCAACCCAAACTATTCTATGATTCTATATAAAAAAACAAAGGCTTTTAATGCTCTTTCAGTATTTTTCTAGAATGTATTTGCCTCAGTCTGCAGGAAAAGATGGGTTTATTGAGCAGAATGATTTATTCGTTTGGTTGGCCTTCGCCTGTTAGAAGTTTGTTCCCTGATGTAAAGCGCGCATCTCCATCTTGTAAGGATTTCATTGTATTTCCATGAGCACCTCTGTTGCAGGCATAGATGACATCTTTAACATGTCTGTTTAGGCTTCAGTGTGTATTATCAATAGCACTCTAGAAAAATTCCTTTAAGTGAAATAGAAAAGCTTACTCTGAGAGCATGCAGTAGTGACAGATGGCTGTAGTGTCTTCTGCTGGATTGTGACTGATGCTGTGCAAATAGCTCAGGACTAACGCAGGGTAATGTTTCCAAGTAGAGCAGTCCAGTTCTCTGATCAGATGAGGCCTTTTGAGAACTCCCACAGCTTATCTCAGCTTGAGGATCTGCTCTTAGGCTGAGGTTCCCAAAATCCTGGGGTGAAGCATTCCTGTTAATCCATGCGGAGTTGTTTGTCAATGCTTGAGTGGATTCTTTCTGGAGGGTTCAGCTTGTTTGTTTTTCAGACATTCATCATTCATTCCTTTACCTCTGCATCTCTAGTTTGGGGCCAAACCTAGCAACCGAGATGTGGACATGACAATAGGAGAGGTTGTTTGCAGGCTGCTTCTTGTGATAAGCGGTCCAGAGAGCAGGAACCGAGTCATTGTTCCTTCCCCTTATCAATAGCCTTGGTCGTCCCACCCTGTTCCAGCAAGCATGATAGGTGTTGAGCACGCATTTGTTGAGTGAGCATGAGTAAGCAGTAACATTGTTAAGCAAGCAGCTTAACCCTCACCCCCCTGTACATTGGTTAACCCTTCACATCGCTTGCAGGGAGCTGTAGGAGCAACAGAGGAAAGATTGCCCAGTGGAGCAGAGCCCATGGAGTTGAACTGGGCAGGAACCCATGGGTCTGCTGATGTAGGCAGTGAGTCCTTCCCCACAGGCACAGCTCTGGGCTCCAGGCCTGGGGGAATTGTATTTGCACCTTTAAAAGATCTCCTCTTATGCCTGAGGATGCTCTGGTTGTCTTTTCAGCTGAGGCATCCTTGATGAAATCCCTTTCTAAATGCATTAATTTAATGGTACCTTAGAGTAGTGAGAGCCACAGCTTGGGCATTGGTATTAAGATTTTGTATCCATTTATCAGGTTTAAATTTGGTGGCTTTTGCCTCTTGTCATTGGTAGTTCCACGTTTGGAGGGAGGCTGAACAGAACTGTGCCATCCACCTCCTCCCCACCACACAGTCATGGGAATATTTTTATCATCTCTCCTCTTCCTTTCAGTGGTCACCCTTTTATTGTGGCTTTCCTTAGTTTGCCTTTGTCCTTTCTAGCATTGTGAACACAGTGTCTCACATGGACCCAGACTGCCTATACATGTAGTGCATTACAGCATCTTTGTGGGTAACAGCCATCAAAACATCCTCTTTTTCCCAGTCCTGCTGCATTCCAGCCATTTTTCCTCCTTATTGATCCATACATGGAGTTTCAAAGCTCAGCCGGGGAGGTTTTATGTTGAGGCAGCAATTCAAACACGTCCATGGGCCTTATTTCCCTCTCTAAAACAGCATTCATTCCGCTGTTGACACCAAAGCCGTGCTGAGACTATGCCTTCCTGAATTAAAAACTTGAAAAGCAATTAGAGGAGCTCCTTTGGAAGATGTCATTGAGCACAACCACGGCCTGGTATTCGTGTCCTCCTCCCCAGCACCCTACACCCTTCTTAATTTCTTTTCCTTTCTTGCAAGTCATCCATTCAAATTGCCTGGGAGTGGAAACCAGTGTTATTGACTGTCTTGTCAGGAGCTGTCACAAAGCAGTAAATAGAAGCACAAGACAGATGTAGGCACATCCAGGGACAGGAAAATCATAATTAATGCTTCAGTAGCATAAAGTGCCTCTATAAGGACACGAGTGGAAATAAAAGGAGGAAGAGATATTAGTTTGACATATATCAGTGTTTTAGCTAGATCATATATATATGCACATAAATCTATACTGCGGTTGTGCCTAGTGTGCATGTTCACCTAATAGGGAGCATAAAGGCAGGATAGGAATGAAGCCTTTGAATGAGTTCCTAAAGAGCTTACATTAATTGTCAGAGATGGGGATAAGTCTTGAATGTCAAAGTTGCAGGAGTCGTGAGGTTGCATTTCCTTATGGTGGAGACACTGCAAACATTTGCAAACTGAGTGTTTTAATGTAATGGTATTAAACATGTTAAAAATGCAATGTATTAGTATATGTACATGTACATATCACAATGAAATAGGTAGGTCTGTTCCTCTTATAAATGGCTGTACTTTGCAGAAAAGGATCAGGCATTTATATCGATAACAAAAGCATCCACATTTGTGGTAGGCTATGCTGAAGAAGAGATGTCAGCCTTGAGCACTCAGGTTAAAGTATTGCCCTTGGAGGCACCACATAGCTGGGCCTGTTTCAGACAGGGGAGTGCATAGAGGCTCCCAGGTATCAGCATGACATTCCTCACCCCTTCCCCCTGCTACAACACTGCCCGGCATTGCTGCCCATCTGGATTTTGGAGGTGGGCACCACGCTGCAGCTGCTGGCAGATGTTGCTCAGTAGGGGACATGCACTGCCGGTATGTGGGGCAGCCTTCACCCAGGATGGTGCCTGTGTGGTAGGGCAGATCATCCTGTCCTGTACAGATTGGATCTCCACATGTTTCTAACGGTATTGCTGGAAAGAGGTATCCTGGAAGCTGCAGATTCCCATGCAGAGCCCAAGGTCTGCAAGGTGATGGAGCCCAGGAGAAGTTCAAAACCAGAAACATTTGCCCTCTAATTTATGTAGATCGGTTGAAAGTGTAGGCCTGAGGCCGAAAGCAGATAAATTACTTAGGCAGCATCCAGTAAGTTACAGCTATTGGGTGACTCCTAGTAATTGTGGGGCTTTTTAAAAGATACGTCTTGCGCAAATACAATTACTTTATTTTACAGCAGTCAGTGCAGATCACACATTTCCATGTTGCATGCCAGCTTGGTATCTGATTAGCACCAAATTCAATTTGTGTTAATAAGCCTAAGGCTAAATTAGCTTGATACAGTATCATTTAGCAGTGTTTAGACATGAAAACCAAGTCATTTGATTTCACCTTACTTGGCTTTACCGTGGTACAATAAACAAGTTGACTGTGAGCATTAACCTGCAAGATCTTTCTGGCTGGAAAAGATGGTCCGTGTTGTCAGGGAGGGCTGGAGGTGTGGATGTTGACATTCCAAAGTGACAGCCGCAAACTTACACCTCTGAGCTTACAGGAAAGAGTTCAGATGGGAGCACAGATGGGAGCAATATGAGAATATCAAGAGAATATTTCTTAGGAGTCCAAGAAGCATCTGAAGCTCATGTTACAACTCAGTAATATCTTTCTAAATGCAAGTAGCAGTTGCCTTTGGTGGTGTGTGGCTTAGGGACTAAAAGCTTAATATGATTTAGAAAACGTTATCAAAGTGTAGCCCACAACACAAAGGGTGCTACAAGGAGCATTTTCCTGCTTTTGAGACCAGCCAAATACTGCTTTCATTATACCTGTGAAATCCCACTGATGTAGGACATCAGCGTTTTGTTTTGCAAAGTCAGCTGTCCTCAGCCATAGCTGGACTTGCGTCCACTGGTACCGTGTGAAATGGTCTTAAAAAGGGTAATATTAATCCCTTCAGTGGCAATTTTCATCAGCAAACCAGCTAAGAGCACACCTATCCCTTGGTGTTAGTGAAACCTCAAGGCACTGAAGCAGTCCCATAAGGTTATTCTTCACTGTCCCTCTGAGCTGCCCCTCGTGTCACTTCCCGGTTGACTGCTGCACCAAGATGGAGATTTTCCTTAAATCCAATGGAGAATAAATGCATTTTAGTTGAGCTCTTTGCTTTTCTTTCAGCAGCTTGAAGAACAAACTTCTGTTGTGTCTCCCTGTTTATATACGCACTGAACTGTGGGGAACACAGTTACCCCCATAGAAACTGAAGGGGCCCAAACTACGTGTAAATGAGCACGTTAGTCTGTTTGGTTTAGGAGGTATCTGCTGATTTACACTAGCTGAGGATGCAGCCTGGACCTCCTTCCAGTCAGATGGGCGTGAGATTGCCTGCAGGACCTCGGTTGTCAGTAAAAAGCCGATGTTAGCAATTTTCATCAGGCAGCATGGAAATTAATTAGCCCAATTTTATGGAAATTAGCTCATTATAAATAATTTTAGCTGGCCCATTCACAAAGCACTTTGCACATTAGGGAAAAAGAAAAAGGAAAAAGCAAAGCTCTGTGAATTGGATACCGAAAAAACTCTTTTCTCTCCGCTTTCTAAAAACAAATGCATTTCAGCAGCTGTGCCATTTGCAGGGGAGGGGCGGCACCACAGATGAGCCTCTAGACTTCGCTTTCCCACTCAGCACCCAGAAGAGCAACAGTGAGTGATTTGCTTGGCTCACTATTGTTTGGGGCCGCAGATGGCCTTGCACAGCCTGAGATGGCACGTTCTGCTCTTGCTGCCTGAGGGCTTGGCCAAGGGAGGAGGAGGTGGGGAGAGTAGAGATGGGCATCTCTGAAGGCATCTCCCTGGGGCTGCTGGTCCTGTGGTTAATAGAGATAAAATATGTCAGGCACAAATATGTAATTACAGGGGTGAGAACAGGGACATGAGGAGCTCTGCCATCTCCTCCCTTAGACTTTTTGGGTTGTAAGGTCTAGTATGGCAGAATAGGAAGGGTATGTGAGTGCTGAGGGGGTCTCATGCATTTTGGTGTCTATCGCAGCCCAAGAAGGCCCTGTGTATCAGCTTGGCCTTGTGAGATCTCCAGATGGGCCAGGCCAGGTAATCCTGAGGCTGCTGTCTTTTGTTCCCCGTCTTTTCTAAGGATTTGTTGATTCTGAAGAGTATTGAGCACAGCCTCTATCTTCTGCTTCAGTTTTTGCCCTTCAGTGCTTTTGCCAGAGGAGGGTTTTAACGTAACTTGTCTTCAGTCTAGTCCTGTAATACACAGGTCATGCAATGAAAGAAATACCTTCCTTCCATGCTCCATCTCAGCGTTGTCACTTCTCTTGGGAGTTTTCAGGATACACTAACCTTCAGGGAGTGTAGAGAATTGGCTGAGACTCATCATTTTCCTCGTGACTTACAGAAGATCTCTGTTCAGCAACCGGTTTTCTCCCAGCCTGGATTGGGTGTCCTACTGAAGAATGGTTTTCCCTTCTGAAAGTGTTAACTCTTGGCCCCAGTTTCATTCTTCTCTCAGTTCTCTGCTTTTTGGTCCCTTGTCGTTTTCCCTTTGGGAAATGCCATTCTTGAATCCCCTGGAAAGAAGCTGGGTAGAAACCCAACGAACATTCCTTGTTTTATTCAGGTTGTGATGCCTCCTGTGTTCCCAATGAACCAAATGTGCGCAGGTGCTGTAGTTCTTCAGCCACAGCCACCACCATTCACATTATAGCCAGCCTACAGGGACGGATCAGACCATCACGTCTTAGGAGGTCTATAACCTGTCACCTTTTGTGTATCTCAAGGCATCTCCCCAGCAATAATTAGCATCTGACTGAGCACCGATGAGCTTTTCTTTCCTTGCAGCCCTCTGTCTTAGGTCTGGCATTGCTCATTTTGGAGATAGGTGAGTAACACTGTCGTGAAGCAATGAAGCAGCCAGTGTATTAGAGAGAAGCAGTGCTGGAGTCCCAGGCAGTTTTCAACACCACTGCCTCCTTTCCCTACCAAGAGAAACCCTGTGTGCATCCTCAAGGATGTGTGATGACACACAAGGAGCAGCCACTCTTACAATGTGCCTATTCTAAATAAAACCTGCTATTTAGAAGGAATTGTGCCTCAGAAGATGCTGGTTTCTTTTAAAATGGGAACTTTAAATGAATTGAAGCTGAAGGAATGCTTTGGAGGTGAGGAAAAAAAGGTCTTTCTGGCAAGTGACAAGATCAGACTTATTACTCCTCCACAATTTGCTTAAGCAGCTACTATAAACAGCTACTAATCAGGCTCCCTTGGTGTTTAGAGATATCTGTGGATTGATTTTAATTAGATTGGCACCTCTTTGTTTATTCTATAATGTTTGTTTGCTTGTAAGTTACAGTATTTAGGTGCTGCGAAGCTGTTTAACGTCTTCAGTTAAATTCGAATTAGTAGGCTCTTCGGCACATTGTTCTCTCTTCTAGTGGGGTTTTGCAAGAAATAGAGTGTGTGCTGATACTTTTGACACCCCAACTGCAATGTTTTGGAAGCACCTTGGGCACCTCCACTGAATTTACCAACGTGACCAAACGACACTGAGGAAAAGGCACAGACACAGAAAAATGTCAATGTTTGGGTATCTTATAAGGTCATTTTTTGGCGGTTATTCCAGAGCAAGAGGTGTCTGGTATAACAAAAACCAAAGAACGGGGAAAATATTTGCAGCTGCCCCATCCCTGGCAGTGTTCAAGGCCAGGTTGGATGGGGCTTGGAGCAACCTGCTCTAGTGGAAGGTGTCCCTAGAGTGCTGCAGTTGAGCTCTCTGTGAGCACCCATCTGCTGCTGGAGCCGCCTCATCTGGGCTGTAGATCTTAGCAAGCAATTCCAGTGTGTTCTATTCTAGCCCAAGGAAGGATTTAGATCTGTCAACAGTGAAGATGCTGAACCCACATGAACCAAATTGAGTCTTCTAGGGTTGGAAGTCGGTTTTTGCTTTCCCTCCTTTCCATCTTTGGTGTGAAATTGTTTCTCTGCAATAATAGCTGATTATCTCTAATCTGCACCTTTTGTATTATGGTTTTTGTTGATTTACCTTGATTTGAGTTTGTTTTTTGTGATTATTATGGATTTTAGCCTACTTCCCACAGGCTGTCAGAGCTCTTCCTACGCTTAACCCATTTCTGTCTGATTATCTTAGAGTGCTCCTGATGTGATGCTGATGAATAGTGGGTAGGGGGCCTTTGAATTGAAAAATGAACTTTGCAACAAACCCCCTGAAATGGAGAGTGTTCTCTATGAAAGGAATATTTGGTGATTAAAAGACATTTGTGCCGTCCTCTATGAATTTGGACTTAGGAAAGGAGATGGGACATGTTTTATCACTGATGGAACAGGGCTCTGCATGATTGCGTCTGCAGCATCCTACATGCCACCAGGCTGAGTTTGTTTAAGCCAACCAAAGAGTTAGCTTTGAATTTTCATTTCAGGGCTGATGTGTGGTTAGGGTTAAGTTTCCAAAAAGCAGAAAGCTGAGACCTGCAATGAAACCTTTCCTCTGCCAAAGGGCAAGGGAGGGCTGTGACTGTAAATACCCACCCAAGCACCATAAAGGCAGGGGTGATGCTGATGTTGGGATGATGGGCTCCATCCCAACCAGCATGCGTAACCAACCCTCTGGCTCGTTCTGGTGTTTATTTGCCTCCAGCACAAGGCACTGAGAGGGCACATAATGCTGGAGCCAAGCCTGGCACTGTGGAGTTACCCATGGGTTTCACCCAGCACCTTTGTGCAGTTGTTTAAAATCTTCTTTGAGTTTCAGTCTTTCATCTGGCATTTCTGCCTTTCATCCAAGAGCATCTCGTCTCTGCTTGATCTCCAATCTGATGACAAAAACAAACCAAACTTTCTCTTGCTGCAACAAGTATGTAATTCAAAGGCTATTTGAAGGTTGAGAGAAGGAATCTCACTATTTGCTGAACTAGGTGGTCCAAACAGCTAAAGAAGGCTCAGTGCTTTAAAAACAATTATTATAACAAGCAGGATAATTGTCTTTGGGTGGGATAATTTGGATTCTTGATGCCAAAAATAATGCACAAGATAACACCATGGGTCCTATGTATTTGTGCAATATTTGTATAATGATATAGTCCGAAGAGCTTCACCTAAGCCTTGTAGCAAGGAACTTTATCTTGGAAGAGGGAATTGTGCTCTGCGATGTTTCAGTCCAAACAGACCAAGGAGCTTGAGAGATTGGGGAACAGGGAGAGAAAGGCCCAAGCTGTGCAGAAGTCCTGGCAGGGGATGTCTGAAGGTCCAGGCTGGCACTCTGCTGGTCCTTGGTCTTGGAGCCATGAACTTGCAGTATTGGGGTAAAAGAGGGCTTATTTATTTATTCCCTGTCCCTGGCAGCGTTCAAGGCCAGGTTGGACACAGGGGCTTGGAGCAAGCTGCTCCAGTGGAAGGTGTCCCTGCCTGTGGCAGGGGTTTGGAACTGGATGAGCTTTAAGGTCCCTTCCAATCCAATCCATTCTGCCTCTTTATAACACGTATGAGGTATGTTAGTGGGTGCCTGGCTCAAAATGTCAGTATTTTAGCCTGTAGAAGTGGTGCTGCCTATGGGTTCTCTATTATTCGTGAAGCAGCAGCTAAGCCTTCTTTCATGGGGTGCTGCTTTTCCAGATGTCTTTGCCTCCACTTTGTTCCTTCCAGTGGTGGATGTGATAGCTTGTCCCTCTGCAACCTTTGTGCTGAGCTACCAACATGGTATTACCATGAAGATCCAGTGCACTGTTCTCCCTTGGAAGCATCTGCATATGATGTCCACCAGCTTTACTACTAATAATATTTACTGCTCCAGCGAAGGTGAGCCCACAGCAAGGGTCTGAACCATGTACCTTGTGTTTCACATGGGCTGCACTCTCGAAGCTGTTCAGGTTAGCCATTGACTCCTAATTAAACATACAAAATCCTGCAGAGACTCCCAGTGCCTTACTCCCTTAAACTTCCGCTCCCAACTGTAGTGATTTCTGAGCATCTCCCTCTGTTAAATCCCCGTAGCAGATTTCCATGGGTGTCTCCAGCCGACTTGGAGGTGGGTCCCATGCCTTGACTCAAGCACTGCCTGTGGTTCCTGACTTATAAGCTAAACTGATTATTCAGCAGCAGTCAGGAAGACATGAGGAAAAGAGGGGTTTGAGAGCAGCTGTACTGAGTGATGGTTAAAGCACAGAGGGTTAGCAGGTGTACCTGTGTGTGAGACACACATACCCCCTCCTACGGAAGGAGATTACCTTAAAGACGGCTGTAATAGTGTGACTTAAACCTCTAAATGCAATTAAATCCTGAGTTAAGCCTGGAAAATTTGACCTGACATTCTGCCTTTGACTCGTCTGGTTTTGTGTTCTGGTATTACAGCGAATCCTGTGTAACGGATCACACACTCCAAAGAGCCTGCTGCAATAGCTGGGGTAAATTAGGGACAGCACATCAGGCTGGCTGTTCAGTCTCCACCATCAGTCGCGTTTCTGTAATGTGTGCTAATGTCTGTCAGCTGCATGTGTATTTAATGAGATTTTAAAAACAACAGTTTTGATCTGCTAGCAAAACATGCCATGTGAGAAGGTGCCTGCGCTGCTGCAGAGCTGAATGCTTCAGGAAGGTTAGCTTGCTCGGAACACTAAAGGCTGAAAAGCAGCTTGTTAGCAGGAGAGGTACTGTCTGCTCTGTCCCAGGGTGTTCCCTCTGCTGAAGGGAGACCTCAGCCTTTTTGAAAGGCTCAGAAATGCTTAACCTCACTCTTCCCATTATTTTTCACTCTGTTATGCTATGTAACCTACCAGCCCTTCCATCCAGGTGTCTTCCAGATGCCACTTCCATCCATTGGGTGGGAAGTGGGCTCTTGATGAAAGCGCAGAAACCTGCAGTCTGGCCTTAATTCCTGTCTCCCTTGAACACTCATCATTGGCAGAGCAATTCCTTACTATGGGAAGCATGAGTGCATTATCCCTGGCTGATGCTGCTTCTCAGGTTCATCCGCGAGCTTTTGCTCTGCTTCTCCCAAGAGATTGCTCCAGCTCATGTTTTTCTTATGTCTTTGATTACCAAGTTGCCCAAGAAAGGGACTTTCTCTTTGTGTCTATGTCACTCCCAGCCACTACTGCAGTGCAGGTAATAAAGAGCACCCAGGAGAAGTACATACAGCAATAGGCTGAAGTTGAGGGTTGGTTTCTTTCATCTACACCTCTCAAAACTTCCAGGTGCTTGTGAAGAGGTTCTGCTGCAGCCCATCAGACACAAGAGGCCAGGGTAGTTCAGGTAAGCATCTAAACCACAGGGATTACTTTGAACCTCTCTGCAGCTTACTTGTTATTCATGTGAATATTATATAATATTATATTAATATTATATAATATATATAATATTATATAATATGAATTCATGCCAACATCAGGTTTCAGTAGAGTAAACCCATCCCTGGTCTAAGAGCAGTCGCTGGTAGCTGTTTCTTTAAAGCTATGGTTTAGCCCTGTGTGCTGGAGATGGGCCAGGATTTCCAAAATCCAGAAGGATCCTAATTATTAGCATCCTCCTGTGTGGAAAAGCACGATAAAGATGCCCACAGAGCATCTGAAGCGCAGCGCCTGGTCTATCAGCTCCAATAAATATTTAGAGGTGCCAGAAGAAAGGAGACTGCAGAGTGAGGGGATGTGTTGTTCCTCCATCCCATTTCATGGCTGTGATAAGGGTTGGTGTGCAGCCTGCTTTCACCAGGGAAGATGTGGTAGCCTTGGAGCCATCCGGGGCTATTTCTCTGTTTGTTTCCATTGTGCCTTCAGATGTATTTTCCGTGCCTCTGCCTGTGACTGAGCCAGTTTAAATCCATTTAGCTTCAGTGACAGGCTGGTACCTAAACAGACACTTGCATCTAGCCTGTTGGAAGGTTTTTTTAAGCTCCACCAGCAAGATGCTTTTTGGGAACACGGTCAATAGAAGCAATGACAAGCTCTGGGCTACCTGAATCCTGTGGCAGTAATTACAAGCAAATGTTGTGTTGTTCTGCATCTGAAACACTGCCAGCTTGGGTTACTCCTTGTATTTCACCTCTCTCACTGTTTGTGTATCTGCATTCACCCTGCAAAAGCTGGGAGCGAGGTCTGAGGTTGCTGATCGAGGAGGGCTCTCAGCAGCCACTTGCCAAATGGCCACTCCAGTGCCTACTGGCAACTGTGACCAGTGGGATTGCTCTTACTTTATGAAACATTCCTTTGTCAGGGTTGTGTCTCACAAAACAGGATAAAACAAGAATCTGGTAATTGCAGAGAAGGGGTAATGTAAAACTTTGTGTTTTCCAAAGGCTGAGAGTAGGGTTGGGTGGAAACAGTGAGAAAATACTGTAGCAGTGTCATGTAGTGAGGTGGTCTTTCCCTTTCAAGCACTTGCCTGGGTGGGTAAGAATTATTTACCAAAAGCAATAAATGTGATTTTTCTCTTAGATCCTGTGAGGGGACAGTGAGTGATCACAAAAAAGGGTCAGGTAAAGGCTCAGGGTGTCAGATGAAGCCATTGTGAGGTCTGTGTTTATCGAGGATGCGCTTTGATGTTGGGCAGTCGGGAAATAATACCACAGGGTTTCATAGTGCAGGCAGCACCTTCTGATCCTGATTTACTGCTGATATTTGATAGGAAATGGTTTCCATGGTCCTCAGCTAAAGAGGAGGGAAAAGGTTTCTTTCTCTACCCAGCTGTAGGTCTGCCAGAGCAGCCGGTGGGGTGGGAGGCAGCGCTGTCAGCTGTGGTGCGGCTCTGCACCTCCAAAATAGCTCAGGCACTAAGTTCCTGTGCTTCAAAACTGATCAAGTGATCTGGATTTGAATGACCAAATAGATGTGATTTATAGTTTTTGGTGGTGTTTCTAAGAACTGGTGGTTTTGGCCACATGTGTGGCCTGTTTCAATATTGCCGTTACCCTTTTTAAACCTCATCTTGTCAGTCGATAACATTTGCCAGGGTATGTTGTATTCTGAAAGCAGTAAACGTGCCTGTTGGGTTTGTGTTGCTTTTTCAGGTAATGACTCCAAACAAAGTGTATTTCTCTTAGGTTCTCCAGCTGCACTTCTTACCAGAGAGTATCCTGTGAGCTGGCAGCATGTGAGTGAGAAGAGTGAGCTGAGGTTTGTTAGAGAGAACCTCAGATCGGACTTCAGAAACAAAACTTTCTGTGGATGCTGAGATTTTTAAGTCCTCCTCCTTGCTATTTTCTTGTCTAATGTGGAGCCAGGGTATGAGGGCGGAAAACAGCCCTCATTTAAAAGAATGAGTTTTCTGTTCCTCTAGCATATGCATCCTGGTTAACTGTAGGAGCTGGAAGCTGCGTAGATGATGGATACCCTACCCCGAACAGCACCTGTGCCATGGGAAGGCAACAAGGCTTTTTGGCACCCTGAAAGCACAGTGCAGAGACATACAGTGTGGGAATTTCCATAGCTTCTTCTGAAATGACAATGTTAGAAGTTGTGATTCCCTGAAAGACAGCAGGCCAGCAAGAAACAGGGATCTCAGCCATTACCTTGGCTCAAAGTCACACCACCTGAACTCAAGCCTTCCTTCCTACCCATAAAAAAGCACCCATGTGAGGATTTAATATACTTTAACTTAATTCTATGGACTATATGAGTTTATTTCCACTTTCTCCACTGTGTTTTTGTATGTAAGCCTTCATAGTACAAGAACAGTTGCTTTATAGATGCTGGCAGCAGTATATCTCTGTATCAGATCCGTAGAAAACTCTCTTATGGGATTTAGGAATAGATTAGAAATGTGTCTGCTGAAGATAGGGCCACTGAAGAAGTCTCCAAAGAGTTTCCTTGAAGTCTCTGTCCCTGTAGGTGTGACGAGATCTCTGAAGCATGAAACAGTTGGACAGATTAGAACTTGTGTCAACAGTAGAGATCCAGAGGAGAGATTCCAGGGAAATCAGTTGGTATCTGCAGTCTAACGTGTTCCTTCCCTTCCCCACACCCCCCCCCTCAACTCAACCCTGGAAAAAATGGGAAAGGCAAAAAATTGACTGCTCAAATCTCTACAGATTGTTAAAGCCAAGAAAATGAAACAAAAAACTTGGTCCAGGGGTTTTTATTTTCCAAGGCTGGCAGAATTTCCCTGGAGAATAATTGAAGTGTTTCTAGAAAAACCTTTTCTAGTTATGGATAATATATTTAACTGCTTTTTTAACTATTTCACAGTTCTCTAGTTCTTGCATCAGTGTCTCTATCAAATCTGGTGATGATTTTGTTAAAGAGTCCTGTGATACCTGCTTTTGCCATGTACCACAACAAGAGGATAAAAGAGTTACCAGCAGCAGCAAATTCAGATGCCTGCATGATGTTCCTGGTTAGAAGATGGCATTTCCTTGGGGAAAGATTCAGGCCACCTATGTTAGATTGTATTAGGCTGTTTGAATATCATAGAATCCCAGACTGGTTTGGGTTGAAGGGACCTTAAAGCTCATCCAGTTCCAACCCTCTGCCACGGGCAGGGACACCTTCCACTAGAGCAGCTTGCTCCAAGCCCCTGTGTCCAACCTGGCCTTGAGCACTGCCAGGGATGGGGCAGCCACAGCTTCTCTGGGCACCCTGTGCCAGCGCCTCAGCACCCTCACAGGGAAGAGCTTCTGCCTAAGAGCTCATCTCAATCTCCCCTGTTCTGGCAGGTTAAAGCCATTCCCCTTGGCCTGTCCCTACATTCCATTGAATACCCCATTCCTGGGGGGCTTTTCTAATTTATTTTAATTTTGTGCTGGTTTTGTGCCCACTGCTACTTTAATTCACTCTCTAATCAATTTACACCCATATAATTCATGGGCTTACTCAGAAGGCTTATTTCAATGGGCACTTACAGTGCAAAAGCTGCATTTCACTATGAGGGATAAATCAGCTCATGAAAAAGTGAGCTATAGATTAAATCTTTTTTAGTCTTTTATATATACTTTCTTTGTGCATTTGATCTGTTACATCTCTGTGAAAGAATAAGAGCTTGCTTACCAAGCCACCAGGAATGAGTTGCACAATGCACTTTACTGTACGGGTCGTTTAGATGTTATTTCTTGCCTGGTCTCAGAAGACTGCTCTGGTCAGTACAAACCTAATCAAGGCAGCCCTGTTCATGAGGGCCAAGCCAAATGTCAGCTCAGACACAGCTCTTGTCCCTGGAGTCCATGGCAGCAGTTGGTCTTTTATGGGCTTGGGCTGTGGGAGCCTGGAGCAGTCGACTTTGCTGGTTTCAGCCTTCAGCAAACATGGCTCAAGCGAGTCCACGGACGTCTGCAGCTTCACTGGCCTCTGCCTGGTTGGCTTTAGTGTCAACTTAGAGCTCAGCACAAGCAGCAGTCATCAATGTTCCAGTCCCCTTGGCTGATCCTATGGTATTTTAGGAAAGATTTCTGTGACACTGGCTTTATTTCCCTTTGCTTGGGCAGGTAGTTTGAGTGGCTTTGGATTTGGGCTAAAGCTTCCCAGATTGTGTTGCATTTTCGTGTACTCTATAGGACTCTGTTGAACTTGTTTGCTTGTAGAAGCACAAGAGCTGCCTTTTCTATTTGTGCTCTGAGCAGATCAAATAGTGAGGAAGCCTCTCAGAGGCCCATGAGAGATACTTTAGCTGTGCCACAACCATACCAAAGTTGGCCAAATGAGAGGCAAGAGAAGGCTGGACCTTCCTCATTTCAGCTCAAATGTCTCTGGGGGATCCTGAAAAGTGAGACTATTTACCCTTACCTCTGTATTCTGGCAGTCTGAAGTGGACAAGGTGAAAAGAAAACGTGGTCATTTGGGTGTTTCAGTTAGGGTTTGAACAGGGGCACAAGTACAGGCGTTCTTTCAGGTCAGTCCCTTCAGAGCTAAAGGGGAGAAAAGACTTTATACTCGTTACTCACTTGTGTGAAGAAAACTTGAGACTTAGAGAAAGTGTGTGACTTTGATCTCGGGATATAGCTCTGACTGCCAGTGTTCAGTTTTATACTCTTATAATGAGTTAACAAGGCTATGAGCAAAATAAAATGCAATTACCTGTGTTCATTTTGCAGACTAATAAAGGATTCAGGAGGCTGTGGGAAGGGGCAGTGAATCATGCAAAGATATTTGTGATCAAAATCAAATCTGCGCTTTTCCAAAGAAAAGTGCCTCTGGACTTCAAGCCAAGACCCAGGCAAAAGATATATGGTGCAGTGTCAGCAGCGGTTAGGCTGACTGCAGTGGGGTTAGGTCAGGACTCGTTATATGTGATGATAAATCAATACAAATGAACCTAGCTCTTACTCTTGGGTTATTTGTTGGCTGGAGCTACTTTTTGGCTCTTGGAGGGAATCTAGCACTGAAATGACTCCCAGTGTTTAGGAAAGTTCACTTTTTCCTTAAAGCTCTGAGCGGGGGAGTTGACTGCTCCTGACGTGACCTGCTCCAGAGTTTCATAAGGATCATCTTGGGGAAATCATTTGCTTTTGAGTTTGGTGTTCGTGTCCGAGTGCCTCTCTTCTTGCATGAGATAACCTTCAAGTAGCTCAAGTACCCTTAGCATGGACGATGCTCTCAAATCACTCCAAAGAGATTTGTGCTTGGAGAGCATTTGGGTATTTCTTTAAAGGTTATGACAAGCTGAAGTTTCTCCAGTGGGATTGCATGGCTTGAGGGGAGACCACATCTATCAGATGCTTCACAGGACTAGCTTCGTTATTGTGTCTTACATTCAAAGCTTGTTTCTGATCAACTGTGGCTTTGAATCCATGCCAGCCTCATAAATCTGGTTGTTGGTGGTGATTCTGGACTAGGAGACTGTGGGAAGTCCCACTTTGTATGGCTCTAGGCTTAAGCATATGTGTCAAGAAATTGGAAAAGTTGAATTGGGGAAGGATTTTCCTGGGTCACTGTTGTTCTGGAAGTAGGAAAAGCTTTCCTGTTGCAGCATGTCAGCTGGCCTGTGTAGCCACCAGCTCCCATGTGTTACTGGGACAAGTTCCCAGTAATGCACAGGACTTGCAAAGGTCTCAGGTTTTAAGCTTCTGTCATCCTTCAAGGGTTCATTAATTTGATCCCAAAAGTTTTCTGTCCATGTGCGAGCTATATCATGTGGAGCTAAGGCTTCTGCATGGATTAGGTGTAGTTTAGAAAGGAGAGATGCAGTAGATCATTGTATAGGTCATGGAACATGTCCGACACATTTGGCTCTTGCACACCATTTTTGCATGTTATCTTTTCTGCGTGTATTTGTCACTGTGCTACTATTTCCCACCACTAATCACACTTGGAGTCCATCTCATGGATGCATTAACCATTCATGCCAGACTCCATAGCAGACCATCCAGCAAAGCTTTTTGATATCTGCTTAACTCAGAGCACGCAGGTAAATGTCTGGCTTGTGGGGCATGAGTACATGCTTCACTATGCAAATAAAGGTGAACTTAAGCACTTGCTTATTTAAAGTGATGATTTCCTAGTTGTCTGAGGTTTCTTCTCCTGATGTGGTTAGCAAACTGCTGGTGGCCAGTGTCATATTCTTCACACACTTGTGGTATCAACAAGAATCTGCCATTGACTGGACTTTGGAAAAATACTTCCTCTATCATGAGTTGGCAGTGAACTGCTCTGAGGGATGTTTCACTGCTTACTTGCTGGTAAGGTGTGTTCAATCACACTGATAATTGCTGCCATCTATATATGCCTTGCTTAATGAGTTCCGTTCCCTCGCTGACTGCCTGGAACTGGTTTATGAAATGGTCTGCATGAATTGCTAGTGACAAATGATGTTTATTGTAGGACTCATTGACGGGAGGTTCATGTGTGTGAGAACTCGCGTAACTATTAAGTGTGCAAATGATTTTTTTGGCATTATTCAGATGCTCTTTAAACTTGAGTCTATAACGGAAGGTGAATCAAACTCGTGGTTATGATTCACAAAATTAAGTATGAACCTCTCATTATATATTTAAACTGTGCCCACGGTTAGGAATAGAAAACACAAAGCTGAGTTGCAAATTGTGCTGTGATACCATGTGAGTGAGGGTGCTGAGGCCCCTGCACAGGGTGCCCAGAGAAGCTGTGGCTGCCCCATCCCTGGCAGTGTTCAAGGCCAGGTTGGACACAGGGGCTTGGAGCAAGCTGCTCTAGTGGAAGGTGTCCCTGCCCGTAGCAGGGGTTGGGACTGGATGAGCTTTAAAGTCCTTTCCAACATAAATCATTATTGATTCTATGATTCTCCTGTGCTTTACTGTTCCTGCAGCTCCTCTTCAGTGGCCTGAGAATCTGATGTTACTTATCAGTTTGTCAGCATTACTTACTATAACTTGAATGTGAACTCTGTACACACGTGAGTTATACGTAGCTATGCTATTAAAAGGGCTTGTGGCTATGGAACTTTACTGTCACGTAAACGCGCTGATTTATTGATGTGGCCTTTGAAAAAGTTGTTTCTTTGGGGAATCCAGTGTGGATTTGAGACAGGTTTTCTAAAACAACTAAGAGATGCGGGTGCAGAGTTCAGTGATCAACCACCAGACTTCAGCTGGAAAGCAAGGAGATCGCAGTGTGTCAGGGGCGAAAGCCTCAACGTGTTATTCCAATATCAGCCCAGCCTGAGGTGGGCTCGGGGGAGCTGCCAGAACTGGTGAAGCTCCTGAAGGGAGGGTGCTGTGGGGCTGTGAGGGCTGAATTGGATTTGTGCAGGGCTGCTGGTTTGGGAACGGCTTGGGAAGTATTTTGAGGTATGGGAGAAAAGGGCCAGGGCTGTGCCAATGCCACATGCACATAAATATACTGTAAATATACAGTCTGTGTTTCAGGAGCTCTGTTTTCATTACAGTATGTGTAAGTACATGGGATTATTCTTGCAGAGCACTTTGAAGCACAAGTGCTCACAAGCGTGGCCAGCCTGGCATGGGCATGGTCACCACTTGCAGTGCTCCCACAGGTTGATTGAGCTTGAGCCTCCAGTGTGAAATTTTCAGCTTGCTCTAGTCCTTAGCATTTCAGTGACTATCTAGAGCCTCTTAATGTAGATTTAAATACCTTGCATCACCTACAGCATTACAGACCCTGTCTTTTAAATGGTCCAAGCAGAGCCCAAGAGGTGTTGAGTACAAGCGTGTTATTTTTCCTCTGAAAGAGTTGTCACAACTAAGTCTGCCAAACTTTCTCTGTAAATCATACAATCCCAGACTGGTTTGGGCTGGAAAGGACCTTAAGATCATCCAGTTTCAACCTCCTGCCATGGGCAGGGATGCCTCACATTAGACTAGGTTGCCCAAGGCTTTGTCCAACCTGGCCCTGAACGCTGCCAGGGATGGGGCATTCACCTTGGGCAGCCTGTTCCAGTTCCTCCCCACCCTCACAGCTCCATATTGAAGGGTGGCCTAAATAAATGGCTGGGATTCACTTGTTGCTGGCTGGTAATATTGAACCTAAATTTTACCATTCAGAGGGTGAATAAATAATGGATGTGTTACTCTTATGATGTTTCCAGCTCGCTGGTAGCAATCCCATCATCTTGCACACATCTTCTGCCTCAGTCTTGTTCCACTCACAGTTACTTCCAGTGCCTTAGCTCATTATATTCCTTTCAATCTCTTTCTGCCTCCAGCCCTTTTTAAGTATTTCAATCTATTTTGACTAGTCTCATGCAAAATTTCGTCTTCCTCATGTACTCGCCTCTTTCAAGACGTGGTGCTCCTCTGTCAGCGTGCGGTACAGCTTTAGGAATATCTACATGACCCTTGTCTAGGGCTCCCTGGTGACTTTGTCAGGAGCCTTCTTGAAGAAGAATGGCAGAGTCAGTCCCAGTAATGGTAATTATGTCTCTATTAGGTACTTAGACATTTTTGGTGAGGAATCTGTTGGTCGGCGAAGGGAGGAGAACAGAACATCTGTGTAATTGTCATGGTTCCTTTTTTAACGCCGTTTCTGCTTAGTGGAAGGAGTCTAAAATCTGTTCAATTCCTGTAATGTCATTAAAGACTAATTTGGAAAACTGAAAAAAGAAAGGGCTTACTTTGGATCACTCTGTCTACAGTTAAAATACTTCTGCGTGCTGAACTGGCCAGAAGCTCTCCATTTCACACAGTTCATGGTGTGTTTCCATCTATTTAGTGGCTTGGGTGGCGAAAGAAAGGAGAAGAGAATGATTCTTTCTCCTAATATAATAAGACCTTGATAATTCTTGCATGAAACTGATTTTATTTATCTCCTTGAGCACTTCATAGATTTTTCTTTTATACCTAAGGTAGAGGTATTTTTTCATCTTGTCACACCTCATTCCTCCTGCCATCACCTTGGTGTTGATTTTCACTAGCTGCAGGGTCAGTGTATACCAAGTGGATTTTTGCTTTCAATTCTTTGGTCATTCAATCTTGCCAGGGCTGTTTGGGTGTTTTCATTATAAGTATGCATTGCCAACTGATTTTGGGTAATGAACTATTGAAGAGCAGCAGACATCCACACTAACAGCAGCAACGTAAACTGCGAGGTTGATATTCCAGCCTTAGGGGAAAATTCGGCTCTTTCAACATTTATGGTAAGCCTGGTTTGGAATGACACGGTAAAATAGCCACAGATTTGGCAGAATGAAATGCCCGTACATAAATGTATTGGCAAGAAGTGAATTGTGTTGTGAGGTGCAATGGCACCAGCTGCACAATGGTGTCTGAGTTGCAACTTCAGCTTAAAACTCAGCAAAGCTATAAATTGTAAGTGCTATGGAATAACGTTTTGGCAAGTTAAGGATGAACTGAACTGAGCCAAGGTAATGCAGCTCGTCAGAAACACTTCAGTCAGAGGTCAACCAAAATATTATTGTTTTCCTTCAGGAAAAGGGAAAAAGAAATATCAGTCAAATAGAAAGATAAAAGGAAAACAAAGAGGCAGTGCTTCGGTCAGTGGAAGCAGTTTTGGCTCAAAGCTTGAAGTCCATTTCCCCTTGCCTTTCCATCCTTAAGGAAACCTATGACTGTCATTTCCAGGCTGAACCAAGCTGCAGTTTCAGGGTATGAGATTTCTGTCACTCTCGTCCTATTTTAAATAATCAGTATCAAAGCAGGAATAGATTTTACTCATCCTTAGTGTTCAGAGAAATATTCAGGAGGAGTCAGAACTGAGCGGAAACAAGTATGAAATGGAAGGTGAAAGCATCTTTTGTTCCCCCATCAAAACGACAGGAGACCACAGTGCCAGGCTTTGGGGCTTTAGTACAACCTCCAAAGAGAGTCGATGGAAGTAATGAAACCTGTGCAACGAAAGGCAGTGGGGTTTCTGTGAAACTGCCAGCTTTCATGGTGTCTTCATCCAGACGTGCCCAGAACTCTGGGTTTTGCCTGTCTGAAACAGTGAGCAAATCCTGCGGGCTGTGAATTCCTGTGTGAGAAATCTGGGATCACTGACAGAACCCTCCCAGGCAGCTACGCTGCAGATAGCCAGTGTTTGTTCTGAAGGAGACAACGCTTGAAAAACATCCGTATGTGCAAAGGGGCTGGTACCACAAATATCAGGAGGGGTTGTGAAAAGCCATCGGAAAGGGAATTTACACCTTCAGTGGGAAGAACTGAGCTGGTGTGAAAAGCAATTCCCAGAGCAATCCTAATTCACCTTTGGGGTGTCAAAAGTTCCCAGCAGGAGGCAAAGACAGCTCTAGATTTAGGCAGCAGATAGAAATATGTCTGCCTTGAAAATGAGACAGCAGCAGCTTGAGGACAGGGTTCTAGAACACACAGAAATGTATAATAAAAACCGGTTGGTAAGGTAGAGCAGTTAAAAGGGAAATGTTTGTACATAAAGCTTTCTGATGTCCTGGGATCAGCTTAAACCACGGGCTTAAACCACGACACCTGAGCACAGGAAGTGCTTTGCTTTTAGGTATCTTGCTTCATCAGGTCAGTGATGTGTCTGGGGCTCAGGGTTGGATGCTGTTGGTAAGGGGATCACAGCCGTGCCACCAATCTCTCTGAATAAGTGGCTGCTGCCCGAGGACCAGTGCATTTATTCTCTATCCTTCACATTCACAACCCGCTGCAGCCTCTGTGGCAGCATCTTCTCTTGCACTGTGGTAAGGCAATTCCTCTCAACGTGGTGATGCTTTACCTGTGCTCAGCCAGTGCTGGTTCTCATTAAGGGAATGGGTTGTCTGGAGCTCATTTTTACAGCTTGCCACCTGAAAAGAACCTCTGACAAGAGCCCTTTGGTTCTGGTGTCGGGTCGGGCCCGTTCCTCTGCCCGCTGAGGTGGATGAGGGGAGCGGCGGCCGCCATGTTGTGTGCCCTGAGGCGCAGCAGCCACTGAGGCAGGGCAGCACCTGGAGGCACACGGAGGCCTTGGCTGGGTCCATGTCAGCAGAGGTAACGTAGCTTTAGGTTTAAAACCAGGAATTGTCTGTGTTTGGGTCAGTAGAGGCTGTTGGGAGACCGGTTTAGAGGGTCCTGTGCCTGTTTTGGGGATGTAGGGCAGCACTGAGCCTTAGGGACAGCAAGCTGTGAAGCACAAGTACTTGAGAAGACTCCATTGAGACCTTATTGCAGTCTTTGAGTACTTAAAAGGAGCCTATAAGAAAGATGGGGAGATACTTTTTATCAGGGCCTGTTGCGACAGGACGAGGAGTGATGGTTTTAAACTAAAAGAGGGAGATTCAGGCTGGATGTGAGGAAGAAATTGTTTACAATGAAGGTGCTAAAACACTGGCACAAGTTGCCCAGAGAGGTAGGTGGTGGATGCCCCATCCCTCGAGACATTCAAGGCCAGGCTGGATGTTGTTCTGGGCAACCTGATCTAGTTGAAGATGTCCCTGCTCATTGCAGGGGTTGGACAAGATGAGTTCTAAAGGTCCCTTCCAACCCACTTTTGATGGTGTGATGCGCAGGGGTTCCTAGTTCCTTGGTGTCTTTCAGCAGTCTAGGGAATTACTTAGAATGCATGGGTTTAGGTAGCAGAGACTACAGAATCTGTTCTGCTCCACTTCACACCTACAGCAGCAAAATCTCTCTCGGCTGCTGCCTCAGAAAGAGATTTTCAAATGGAAAACTCACAATCCTCAAGCGCCCGCTGCGCCGGGGTCTGGTCCCTGTGTTTGACACTGTATTAAGAAGTGCCACACGCTTCTAAAGCAATTTTCTTAGCCAGCGTTCATAGGCTGTCTCTGCACCGGGGTCACTGCTTCACAGCCCGCAGGACTTTGAGCCCTGACAGAACGGCTCTTTGAATGTTCCTCACATTGGGCATCACACAGCGTGTGCAGGCACATCTCTTCCTGCCCTGCTCACCTGCTTGTGCGGAGCCGCGTTAGCCTAACTCCAAGAGTTAGGCCCTTGAGTTCAACTAGAAGGCAGAGATTAACTGGGTTGTAATTAGGGAGTTCACAAAGAAGACGTAAAGCCCCAGGTTATTTTAAGCCCACAGGAAAAAGTGGGCGCTTGATGTGGGTTTGTGCTGCATGAGCTCTCTTAGGAAAAATCCTTATGTGCTTCACAGGGATGTGTGATTGATTTGAGGCTTGCCCTAAGTATGCCAAAGTGCAAGGCTAGGAGAGAGGAGGGGAAAAATCCTTCCTTTTATAGTGTGCTCTCATTTTACAGTATGCTCTCAGTAGGCAAACAATTCTAGTTTGAGAGGTTAATTAAAATGCAGTGTCTTAGGATTTCCTGGGCAATGTCTCCATGAAGCACCTCACGATTGCTTTCAGGAAGAGGTTGGGGAACTTGCCTTGCAATCACTGGATAGTGTTACAGGAGTTATTTGGGGATGCTGGAGCAGTGCTCAGAGTACTAAAGACTGCTCACAGAGGCATCAGGATGAGGGAAAGGGATGAGCATCCTCTGTGGACATCTGGATGATGAGAAACAAGGCTGGTGGA
This sequence comes from Psittacula echo, assembly GCF_963264785.1. Lineage (NCBI taxonomy): Eukaryota > Metazoa > Chordata > Aves > Psittaciformes > Psittacidae > Psittacula > Psittacula echo. The sequence continues at coordinate 5,648,573 of NC_137756.1, read as the reverse complement.
CCTCTCCTGCCCTAAGGGCATGGCTCTGAGAGGCAGAGAATGACAGCTGGCAGGAAAATTACATATGCTAATTACCCCCAAATTGAATTAATTGCTATTAATTATTTTATCACAAAATCAATTAGTATTGCACTGCAAGTCATTTTAATTAAAGTAGTCGATAAAATTCAGATAAACTGTAGACACAGCAAAATGATGGCAAAACTCCAAAGTTAGTCTCTAATAGGAAATGAAGCCCCAAACAGTTGAGCACCAAGATTGAATTAGCTGTTATTTTTATTAAAAAATAAGAGCCGAAGGCAAAAACATGAAAGCGGGAGCTTCTTCGCAGAGAAGAAGAAAGCTTTTGGAGTTCATGAATGAAGTTGAAAAGCACAGTAGTAGTGATGGGTTTTTTGTATCTAACTGCGTGTTTCTGAGATGATTTTCACCTTAATTAAAAAAGAAAAAAGGGGGGGGGGGGGGGAGGAGAGAGAAAAACCACTGTTTCCCAGTGTTCAGGTTATTGTACTTAAAGAGATGCTTGAAAGAGACTTGATCTTGAATGTTTCTGACCCCACTTGGAGTACAGCATACAGTCCAGGTGTCCCAACATAAGAAGGACGTGGAGCTGTTGGAGAAAGTCTTGAGGAGGCCATGGGAATTATAAGGGGCTGCAGCATCTCCCATGTTATGAAAAGCTGAGAATATTTGAGCTGTTCATCCTGGAGAGCATAAGCTGCGTGGAGATCTCAGGGCAGCTTCCAGTGTCTGAAAGGGGCTACAAGGATGCTGGAGAGGGACTCTTCATCAGGAACTGCAGTCATAGGACAAGGGCTGATGGGTTCAAACTGAAACAGGGGAAGTTCAGCTTAGATCTAAGGCAGAAGCTCTTCCCTGTGAGGGTGCTGAGGCGCTGGCACAGGGTGCCCAGAGAAGCTGTGGCTGCCCCATCCCTGGCAGTGTTCAAGGCCAGGTTGGACACAGGGGCTTGGAGCAAGCTGCTCTAGTGGAAAGTGTCCCTGCCCGTGGAAGGTGTCCCTGCCCGTGGCAGGGGTTGGAACTGGATGAGCTTTAAGGTCCTTTCAACCCAAACCATGGTCTTCTCTATCGCCATCCCCTCAAGCAAAACCATGTCACCTTTATATTCTGCATTGCTAATTAAACCTACTCAGAGTAGGTTTGTCTTGATCTTGGAGTAAATAGGTTTCTGAGGGGAAGAAAAAACATTAGAAAGATTCAGTTTTGTTAAGCTTTTTCAGTCAAAATGTGGTTGAAGAGATGGTATGCAAAGATTCCGGGCCAGATGCCGTCATGGCATAACTGGGCTGCTGTGTTGGCATTCGCGGTGTTGCTGCCTGTGTTCCTGCCTTGCCCACCATCTGACAGGCACAGGCATCCGCTGAAAGAGGCTTCTGGGATTTTAGGGATGCCAAGCTTTCAGAATTGGATAATGGCGAGAACAAAACCTGGAGAACATCAGAGGCATAATTAATCCGCTGCCTTTGCTTTTGAGTCATTATGTGTGGTATGCGGGTGGGTGGCAGTTTGCATTAGAAAGGAAGATGTTGTGCTGCTGTCTAGAAAAGGACACGGCTGCCTGGTGTGTGGCAGAAACACGCAGGTGCTTTGGATCCTGGTATTTTGTTATCGACTGATTTTGCTCGCTGGTTAATGACAGCAGCCAGGAGAAATGGACACGGGCCTTCCAGAGTGCGGGTGGCTTTTGCGGGGAGATGAGAGAATGCTGTGATGTGTGTGCCTAATAGAGCCACAGGAAAGAACATTTTTGTTGCTGCAAAAGAAAAGTTTTCTGGACCGAATTTCTCAAACTCATGAGTGGAATTTAATGTTTGGGACTTCAGTGACTAACGCACAAAGCAGTCCGAGTAATGAAAAAGTACTCTTTTCAGGCGAGAAAACAAGAGGCATTGGTGGAAAAGCTAATTTATTTACTCTTTTCATGGAGAGAACATGCTTTGCCCAAGTTCAAAACTGACTGTGCAGCTATTGATGAGTATTCCTGTGAGTAAAATGGTTAATGAAAGCGCTGATGCTCTCCCCACATCTCTCTTGTGTGACTTTAAAGTGCAACTTCACTCCATAGCTCTAAAGGAAGGGCTTCCAGGTGTTCAGTGAGCACTTGTCAGTGTTGCCATATGGTAAAAACTTCTATTTTCCAAGTCTTTAGTTTCAAAGCACTAAATGATGAAACAGCTGGAAGGGATGGAATGCCCCATCCCTGCCAGTGTTCAAGGCCAGGTTGGATGGGGCTTTGAGCAACCTGGTCTAGTGGAAGGTGTCCCTGCCTGTGGCAGGAGGTTGGAACTGGTCGAGCTTTAATGCTTTGTGTAACTAGCAGTGTAAAATCAGAGTATCAGTCATTAATTTTGCTGAAGCTTCATTGAGGATCTGTGGTTTCCCCCTTCTCTGTGCTGCAGGTCTGCACTGAGGTTTAAAGCTGCAGCTTTTGCGCAAAGCCATTAAATGGAAGATGTTGGGGTTCTTTTGCTTAGGAGAAGGGGAAGTGCTGTTTGCAAGATGGAAGGAGAGAAGGGAAGGAGCTGAGATTGGGGCAGTTTAGTGTCTGTACTCTCTCTCCCTGCGCTAATGAATGAGGATTTGGACCCTCACCTGATCCACTCCATCCACCTTCTCTTAGACTTGCTGTATTACATCCATGAGCTCTTGTTGCTTATAAAGCTTAAGTTCTATACGGGACAACAAGGATATCACAGTCTACATTAAAAGGTACCAGCTTCCTATGAAGACAGAGAGGTCTTTGAGTAACAATCTCAAAATGCCACAATCCTCTCTCTGAAACCAGTGGGTGATTTGCCTGAAAAGATTTCAGGCTGTGGTCCTGTAAAATTAATCTCCCCCCCCCGTATATACTCCTACGACTGCAGACAGAGAATGAATGCCAGCTAAACAGTATCCACCACACATACAAGTATGCTGACATGACACTAGTGCCTACAGTCTGAACTATGTTAATCCCACAGACATTTCTGGGGGAACTGTAGCACACTAACCCGTGATGACTTTGTGCAGACCTCTGCAGGAGGCTGCCCACACTGGAAAGCCACACTCATGTTTACTTGGAGGGGCAGAGTCTGTCCAGGCTCCTCCGTGCCTCCGTGCAGCACCAGGCAGCTGCCTGCATGAAAGGACTAAAGAAAAAGTGTGTGAACATAGCAATGCTGATAGAATTTTAATAACACAGTATTTCTATTGACCTCTTGAAACCAAAATTGCATCGTGAGCCAACAGGCATGAATTTTGGTGATGGGCCTTAGAACCAACACCAGAACTGTTATTTTGAGTTCCCTTCTGATTCCACAGCTGTTACAGAAAACAGCCAAAGTATGTCTCAACCACCCACATCCCCATCCCTTTTCCACTGCCAGGTGGAAAAGCCTGTACCAGCAGCAGCCACTGTACTGCAGTCTTCCTTGTGTTCATAGAATCATAGAACCATAGAATAGTTTGGGTTGGAAGGGACTTTAAAGCTCATCCAGTTCCAACCCCTGCCATGAGCATGGACACCTTCCACTAGAGCAGGTTGCTCCAAGTACTGTCCAGCCTGGCCTTGAACACTGCCAGGGATGGGGCAGCCACAGCTTCTCTGGGCACCCTGTGCCAGCGCCTCAGCACCCTCACAGGGAAGAGCTTCTGCCTAAGAGCTCATCTCAGTCTCCCCTCTGGCAGGTTAAAGCCATTCCCCTTGTCCTGTCCCTACAGGCCCTTGTCCCAAGCCCCTCTCCAGGTTTCCTGCAGCCCCTTTAGGCACTGGAGCTGCTCTAAGGTCTCCCCTTAAGGAGCCTTCTCTTCTCCAGACTGAACCAGCCCAGCTCTCTCAGCCTGGCTCCAGAGCAGAGCTGCTCCAGCCCTCGCAGCATCTCCATGGCCTCCTCTGCACTCGCTTCAACAGCTCCACGTCCCTCTTGTGCTGTTGCCCCAGAGCTGGATCAGGACTGCAGGGGGGGTTCTCCCCCAAGAGCAGTAGAGGGGGAAAATTCCACAGCCTGTCACTTCATTGCCAGCCCTGAGCTGACATCGGAAAGCACCACATTTTACTTGTTGCTTACAAGGTTGTTTGCATGCTACCTGCCCAGAAGTGGAAAACATCCTTGTATCTTGGTACCCTTAGACCTGTGCTTTGGCGGGGGGGGGGGGGGAGGGGGGAGGAGCCTTTTCAAAGAAATACACATTTAAAGCTCTCTCATTTTATTTTACACTTCACATCATGTTGTTATCAGTGTCTTGTTCCATCATGTAAGATGTAAGAGGACAAGTGCAGCAAGGTGCTCACTATGTAGGTGGTAGATCTGAAGAGGTAGCATTCTCTCCAACATATGGCTGGGCTTTAATCCTGGATTTTGTTGGGGTTTTCTTAATGCTTTGCTTTCTTCCAAAGGTCTTTCTGTCTGCAGGGAAGTGAGATTTCTGTGAGAGATGCTATCCTGTAGGTATGCACAGCAAAAATAAAACGCAGAGCAAAGCAAATCAGCCCTGTTTGTGCTGTTGAGCACACAGCCTTGAAAATCTCCAAGACGGATCTCCGGTATAAGTGACAGAGAGCTGCTGTGGAAAAGTCAGCATCCTGCTTGGCATGTACGGAAGCATCCCTTATCCAAGGGTCGTGGGTGTTGGGCAAAATCCTCATGTTACAGAGAGGAAACAGGCAGAGATTTGATGTTTTGGCTAAACCATTTGGTGAAGGTGGGCCTATAAAGCACTGCTTCAGCTTCCTGGCTTTTGGACATTTTCTCACTAGGCTGTCTTCAAAATACATGTCTGCACCAGTCTTTTTTGGAGGAAAGACTGTCCTTGTCTTTGATGTTTTTTTCATGAGCCTTGTGCAGAGGGTGACTCATGTCCAAAACATGAGCACATCTCTTTACTGCTGAGGCCTCTATGTACTTCTTAGAAGGATGTTTTCTCTATCTGTTTCCATGAATCTGGCTGAACTTGCTTTTATCTATAGAATCACAGAATGGTTTGGGTTGGAAGGGATCTTAAGGAGCATCTAGTTCCAGCCCCCTGCCATGGGCAGGGGGACCTCAACACTTCCATCAGCAAGAAATGTTGGTTCAAAAGATGGAAGGTTCTTGAGAGAAAGCAGTCAGGGTACATAGCATATTTTTCCTCAGAGCCTTACACACCATGGCTTTGAGAGCCCTTGTCATAGCTTTCTGCATTAAATCGAAGTAAGATGGAGAGAAGCAACCTAGGAGAGATACAGGGGCTGGACATCGCTGCAGGGGTACTACTGAAATGGAAGCCAGAGTTTGCCCCCAGAATAGGATGTCTCATATTGCTTTATCTCCCTTGAAAATAATGCTGGGTTTAAGAATGAGGCCATTGGCAATGCTGCAGGGAATTGAGATGATGGGCTGGCTTTTCCTTTGTTTTGGAAGCTGGAGTATCACAGTGTGATGTGCTCGAGGTAGTCACACTTTGGACCCGCTTGTTGCTCTAGGGTTTAGCCACTGGTTTTGGTATGGGTGGGGTGTGTGTGTCAAATGGTGGATCTCTGAGACAAAACAGCACATTTCCTATTTACTGTAATTCTCCAGATCCTAGGGTTTGAATATGTGTTGCTATGACTTAGGGGAACTCTGTGAATATTGATGTCAAACTAGCTAGCACAGTATCACACTGAAGACCACGCTTCAGTGTTCACTGGTGCTACTGTGATATCTTATGCATGGTGCTCTTAGCCACTACCTGGAGGGCATATCTGTTGAGGGCATCCTGGTTTTGAAAATAAGACACATATCCCTGTGCATTCTGACTTCTCATGTGGCTTTTAGTGTGGTGGTTCAGCAGGCTGCCTGGTGTAGGACTTGTAACTGTAGAATGGAGTTTCTGATCAGAGCTACCCAGCAAAATGGCCCCATACTGCCTGTTGTTGCCTGTGAAGTTGTGCCTTCTGGTGGGTCTGTTGGGCTCCGTGCTGTCCTCCACCACGTGCTCGAGAACAGTCTGAGAGCAGAAAGCCTCTGCATTGGCCTGACCAGCCTCAGGAGCCTTGTTAATAAAGCACTTCCTAATGAAGGAAAAAGGAACTAGAGAGTTATTTACTAAGAATAAAAAATCCTTTATGGTATTTGGAAAACTGCTTTACACATTGCACAAATGGTCGCTCAGCATCTGGCAGGCTGGGGTTCTGCCATGTGTGGCAGAGGATACAGTTGGTGGAGTTGCAAGCAATCGACTCCAAAAGCTTTTGTGTAGTGCTGGAGCCCAGAAACTTGTTAATTTTGAGCAGTCATTTTCCGCATTTAGCCCATTAGAGACTCTATTTTTGGTGACCTAGTTTGAGCTCTTTAAAAAATAATCAAGCAGCATTTTTCAGATCTGATTTGTAATGGGACTGAGGATTGGGTTTGCAACTTGAAATGAAAGTTGGGGGGGGATGTAGAAACTGCTTTTCATCTGCCTGGGCCTTCAGAGCTAACGTTTGCAATTGATTTTAGAAGGCCTCTAGGAAGGTTAATCTGACAAAGATTACGGCTTGGCTTCACCACTTCAAGGGTTATTGTTTGACATACCGCTGGGAAAATAATAAAGTAGCTGAGTTTAAATAATACTTCCTATGTGATAACCTCCAGGAGTGCTACTGAGTATTAAGGGCCAGGATCCAGATGCTGTTAAAGCCCGTGGGTTCACTTGCTCCCAGTGTGTGCGATGGGGTTTGGGGTGGAGGGCAAGCAATTGGAGCACGTGCCAGAAGGGCTTGCCTTGGGTTAGGCACCAACTCTGCTGCAGCAGAGCTAGGATTAGGGCTTGGATCCTATTTCTGTGCTGTAGCTTGGCTGTGGGAATTAGTACTACACAGGAGAACTATCAGCCTCTGGCTAGTGGTGACTGCAGGAGTAGCCTGAGCGGTGACAGACCATTAGTTTTCCTAAGAGAGGAAGGATGCTTACAGCCGAGAGCTGGCTGGGATTGAGGGCCAGCTTGTTCAGATGGGCAGTTCTGAGCGATTCCAGCAAAATTAAAGCAAAGGAGATCACCTGAAAAGAGAATCTCTGGTTCCCCAAGAATCATCTCTGTGATGTGTTTAAGGATCTGCAAATTTAGGGATTAAATCTGCCAATTCAGTAGGCAGGGAGAACACAGTCCCCTCTCTAGGAAACACAGCAGTGTGTGGGGGGATCTCTGGCGTGGAAGGGCTCTGAGGTTCTTGGGGTAACTATAGGAAAAATGGATAACCATCATGTGTGATGGATGTGTGCACCTCCCAGCCATTGTCCTTGGATGCTCCTTCAGTGGGGCATATGGAATAGAGCTGAAACAAGCAGAATTGCAGCAAAGATTTGGAGCAGCTGTGAGACTTATGCTAGGGCCAGCCAAACCCTCCTTTAGGGAGAGAAAATATCATCCTTTGTCCCTCTTGGTCCCTGCTCAAGCCCCAGCTTGTGTGGGGCTGACCTGCAGAGCACAACTCTGCTTCCAACTGGAGATTCTTACTGCTGGATGCTTTCTTGGCATCAATGCTTCTCCAAGGGTTGGAAGTTGGCGAGGATGATCACATAATTCAATTGAGATCAGATTGTAATTAAAAATGCTTGGCCTATTAGAAATATGAGGCTCCTGTCTTTAATTTATATTTGATTAAAAAAAGGCTAATAGTAATTTACCATTTTTCTATTGCCATTTTCATGTTTCTGTAGCTCAACTGTATCTTGGTCCAACAGATGAGATATGGCAAATGTTCTAAATAGTGTTTAATTTATTTTTTAACTGAAAAAATATGTAAATGCCTGAGAAATTATACTTTGAAACGTGGCTACCACGAATTAACAGCATTTCACAGGGCTCTTACTTTGCATTTTTAATACACATAATGCGTGTCCCAAATTACATGATTTGCATTATAAACCAGAACAGCTCCTGTGTCGCTGCTGCTGTCCAACAGTTGAATAACAAGGCTTTTCTTTCCAAACTGTATAAATACATATTTACCCAAATGATGCAATTTAGGGCTCTTTTATTTACATTTTTATGGTCAGTCAATCAGGCTGCCATCTTTACTGCCAGTGCTTTTAAAACATATCCAGTAAATCTGGCATTTGAGGAATGGAGGTGCCAAACTTACTCTTGAAGTCATCGTTCTGACATTTTGGCTCCAGAGTTGGTGCCCTCTGTGTCTTTGCCCTTGACTCGTGTCAAATGGTGCATTGTGTTGTGCCACTTTCAGCCGCAGTGGTTCTACTTGTCCCCTCTGGGCCTGGGGTTGGGGACGCCCTGTTTCCTTCCACCAGTCCTGCTCCGGGCTTTATTCTATGGGTGGGCTGGCACACGTTTCGTTGGGAGCCAGGATACTGAACATGTGTCCCTTCACCACTCCAGAGCATGCTTTAGGTAGGGGCCTGTCACCTTCAGCCCTTCCTCCTCCTAGTCCTGCCTTGTTTCTCCATCCTTCTACTGTGTGAAGTGTCTGGAGAAAGAGTTGGATGATCCATCACGTTATCTCATCACTGTTCTTTAGAGAGGTTTCTTAAGCATTCAAGGTTTACGTGTACCTTTTACTCAGCTGCCTTCCCTTTTAACTTTCATTTGCCCTGAAGTCTCCCAGGCACTCATTTTCAGTCCTTGTGCTGCTCATGAAATAAGTTAGTTGTTGTGGATGTGGGGAGTTAAGGGAGCAGGACAGTTTAAATATCTCTCACTTAAATGAAACAACCCCAGAGAAGAGTAGGGGTTGTGTGTTTTGTTATAGTACCTAATGAACAGCATGGTGTGTGCCAAAACTGGGAACCTGCGTGTTTAACTAAGAGTCATCTGAATCTAAGAGCGCTCAGGAGTAGAATGTAGTTGTGTATGTGGTAACAGCATCACTGACATTTGCTTTGGAGTTGCACTCTGTTTTGCTGTGTGTAGAGGGTCCCTGTGATTTTGTACCTGCTGGGCAAGTAAATGATAAATGCTGTTAGTAATTTTATGTTACTATCAGACTGTGGGGTCTTGCAAACCCAGCTGTGGGCAGCCCATTTCAAGCTTATGGGGCTGTGTTAGAGCCAGTGTTGTAGCTCTGTCTGGAGCTTGTGAGCTAATGCTCGCTTACAGGCAGGCTTCAGGAGGAGAGGAAAAGACCCAATGCCACAAAAGTAGCCATAGCTGAAGTGTCTAGGACCTGGAGCTTTTCAGATATAAGAAATATGATTATGACAAATGATCAAAGCAACAGCACTTTGTGCTGTTCTAATAGTATCTAACCAGGTGAAAAAAATCCAATAAATGCCTGTGGTTACCTGGCTGTGCAGGGCCTGTGCCAGTGGCAGCCAGTGTCAAACCCAGCTCCTGAAGGATGGGGGATGAGAGCTGGTTAGCATGTTGGCTGCTCAGGAAATTGTTTCCCGTGCAGGAAGCAGGAGCTCTGGTGCAGCACCCACTTAGTGCCAGTGGAAGGCAGCGGGTTTGTGTCGGTGAGCAGCAGCCTTTCTCCTCCATGAAGACGGTTCAGTGCTTCCCAAAAGGAAGCCAGCGTGATCCTCTCCTGGGTTTGCCCACTGAGGCTGGGGAGAGTTAAAGGTAGCAAGGCAGGTGTTACAGCTCCAGCAGTGGGAAGTGAGAGGTGTGCTGGGCACTCTCTTGCCTGCGCATTGCCAGGGGAGCTGCTGACTTTGAGGGGCATTGAGACCCAGCAGAGGATGGAAGCAGGTTTCCCAGCACTTTCCCCCTGCTGATTGCCTGCAATGGCAAAACGAGCAAACCCTCAGCTCACTCTCAGTAAGCATCAGAGGGCTTTTTGTGAAGCAGGAGCCCTTCTAATCAACATTTTCATGGCATCCTGTTTATTGTGCTGATCTCGGTGCAGCGGTACAGACGTGAGGGATCTCGCTCCCTGGCTCTGTTTCCATTTGCTACTTTGATACTGCATTGGCATGACCTCCTCTTCCCCTGTGCCCCACTCCCTGAACTATGTTTCATGTCTTGGGGTAGTTACAGGCATCTAGTAAAAGGCTGTGTACTGCCTTTCATGCATATGCTAATGGTTGTGGCCTTCCAGTGTGTAGTTAAGCCCACAGCTACCAAAGAGGAGTTACCACTGGTTATAGCACTATTTTCAAGACAGTTGGAACTCTTCATTGCCTCCCATGCTTTGTCCCCAGCCTGCCTCTGTAACATGCTGAGCAGAAGCTTCCCTGCAGAGTTATCCATAGAAGTACAAAGGAGCAGAGCTGCCTCGGTAGCAATCCATGTACACCTCAGAAATCATCTCTGAGATGAGGAGAAGGCAGGAATAGCACCAATTGGGGATGGAAGGCACATAACATAAACAGTTCTTTTGTGAGGTGAAAAGCCAGCAGGATGATGATGAAGTACGCAACGTTCATTGGTAACCGAATGAGGATTTGTTGCCAAAAAATGCATTTCAGAACTTAGCATAAACTCTGTTACCTGATTCTAGCATGGCTTAGTATTTATTAGGAAACATATGGCTTTTTTATAGCCATTGTTCACCTTAGGGAGAAAATAACAGAAGGGAAACAAGCCATTTTATTTTAATAGCACTGACTTCTTAATCTGGGCACTTTGTACTAGCGGCCTGGTTGCAGAGTGGAAAGAAATGGTTGATATTACCATTTCTCCTTTGTTATGGAACACTATCACCTCTCTCTAGCTCCATCAGCAGAGCCAGGCAATAATTTACTGCAGTGGATGCTGAGGGATATCAGCTCCAGTTCAGGTAGTTTGTCATCATGAGCCTTCATGAGGTAAATAAGTTGATTAAGGGGGAAGATTTGTCATGCCAGCATGTTTGCCCACCTAGAAGGCAGCTCTCTTTCCCTCCCTCCTTGTTGTACCCCTACTTCTTTTTGTGCTGAGTTTTCTTGTGTATATAAGTAGCTTTGATAAAGAGATACTTTCTTAGCTGTGCCTCAGAAATAGCAAGTGTTATATATGGAAATGTAAATGATGCTGATTAGCCGAGTGTCATGGTTTGAGGAGAAAAGTTCAATCAGAGCATAAAGAGCAGGAAGAATACTTGGCTGCCCCCTGCACAGTCAGCTCTTCAGCAGCTGCCAGAGACATTCCTATTAATGCCCAGAAAAGCAGGGCTTAGGGAAGGCAGTCAGGAACTAGAAAAGATGAAGACACATGCCTGGTGTAGCACTGTCTTTCTAGAGTGTGCATTTGCACTTGCTAAACCTCCCCTGGAAGTTTCCACATTGTGTAGTTTGTCTCCAAAAACTCATAAACATGCTGAATAGGGTAAGCATAGGGAGCCAAGGAATCATAGAATCACAGAACAGTTTGGGTTGGAAGGGACCTTAAAGCTCATCCAGTTCCAACCCCTGCCACGGGCAGGGACACCTTCCGCTAGAGCAGCTTGCTCCAAGCCCCTGTGTCCAACCTGGCCTTGAACACTGCTAGGGATGGGGCAGCCACAGCTTCTCTGGGCACCCTGTGCCAGCGCCTCAGCACCCTCACAGGGAAGAGCTTCTGCCTAAGAGCTCATCTCAGTCTCCCCTGTTCTGGCAGGTTAAAGCCATTCCCCTTGTCCTGTCCCTGCAGGCCCTTGTAAAAAGTCCCTCTCCAGTTTTCTACCATTATTGCTTCATTCTTAGTGATTGGAAATGCTTAGAGAGCTGAAGGCTGTGCAGTAATTTCTAGAGCTCGTCATACTATAGTTGCATTCTGAACAAGACTTCAAGATGGAGCTTTTGGCTCTGATAATTTACGAACACCTTGAGCCATAGCAAAACTTGGTCATCCATCCTGCTCCGCTTCAGGTGGGGCTAGTTTGGTTGTGACCCACCACAGTGCACTGTGCAGTGCTGTGATTAAGTTTTAGTTTCCAGAGAGTAAGAGAGAAGTTCTCCTCCAGCACTGGGTAAATCAGATTCTGGAGGTGGGAGACTTGGGATGCTCCATGCCCTAAGCCAGGGTTGTCATCTAGGTTCGTTGATGGGTTACAGCAGGAATTTCTTCCTGACAAAGCAGGAAACAGGGCAAGACAAGAGAGGGCTAAACCCAACTGCCTGTACCGTGGCACTCTTCTTAGATATTGGCCTCCAGAATATAAGCTAGCCAGAGTTTTGCATGAAGCATAGCTTCAGAGAAAGACACCAGAAACTATTTACCCAAAGATGCTGTTCTTGATCATTTTCCCTTCAAAACACTGCTAGCTTGGAAAGAATGATGGAGTTTGACATGGAGGACATCCTGAGGCAGAAAAGAAGACATTGCCATCTGCATTACGACAGCAGCAGCTGCGTGTGGTTATGTGCTTCACAGAACAGGGACAGGTCCATGGTTTTATGTGGTTTGGAGCACATTCTTAAAGGCAGTATTCAGGAAGCATTTAAGCATGTTTTAGCTTACAGAGTGAGGGTGTTATTCCAGTCCATGCCCACAGATGTGTGCCTCCATCCCAAAATGCTGGGGTTTAAGCTGCAGTCTTTTCGCAGTGAAAATGTCAGCTGATGTGCCCTGGCTCTAGCTCACCTTAGTATGCTTCTTTGTCCCCCTGCCTAAACCTAGATGGAGCCTCTGCTGAGGAGGATGGTCATTGTTGAGGGGGAGCTGGCTACAGCTGTGGTAAGCACAGCAAAGCTTCTAGGGACACAGGAGGAAGTTCCTGCTCTGATGCTGGAGCTCAGGAGCCCTCTGGATCAGTCCCGAGCCTGTTTGTTTCTCTGAAAGGAAAATATTTCCTTCTACTTGGCATGTCACCCAATTGTTAATATTGAAATAGACACTCAGTGTTGTCAGTACAGTCAAAATTAATCCAAGCACAACTTCCCTAGAAGGAAGATACTTGCTGTGAGCAGCCGTGCAAGCAAGACAACCACTATCTGGCCACTCATTCTGTAGCCTTCCCCCTTGTGCAGACATGTGCAATCCCATCCTCAGCTCTTACCAGACCCATTCCTCAGGCATCCTGTAGTTCCAAAAGTGGTGGTTTGCTTGGCGAAGGTAAGAATAGGGCAATACATTCCGTTCCATGAAAGCGCATAGCATGACGATAATTATAACTGTTTTGAGTTCCTTTGAAGCAGCCTGTGATTAAACATAAGGATTTCTTGAGGAACAGTTGGCCTCAGGTATCATTTCCCACTTCTGGATGTGGAATGATGAAATTCTGGTTTAGAGCGATGCTTTGGTAGAGTTCTGTCTGGTTTAATTGGTTTGGATTTAGTGATGCATCTCAGCAAGAACAGCCAAAGCAAAGCACACGTGTTAATTTGTAAGTGTCTTGTGAGTTAACATTGACTTTGAAAATGAAACTGCAGTTTGCCTTGTTGTTGGGAACACCAGAGCATGCAGTGACATGAGAATGAGCCTCCAGTGCCTTCCAGATCCTCATCTCACATCTGTATCTTCAATCTAATTTTGGCAGTGAGGATGGGGAAGCCTCTGATAGTGAAGTTTCTCCAGCAGATGTTATCCCTTTGACCGTGATGCTGTGTTGAGAGCCAGGGGGGGCAGTTCTTTGTTCCCTGAAGTTTGATGCAAATCTGGTCACTGGGGTTCTTGGAGTCCCCATTTGTACCATTGTCGTAAATATTTTGGCCATGCAAAGCATTGGCCATTGGAGCGCCAAGGCTTTAATATCTCTTAAGATGGGAAGCGCCTGCTGGATTTTAGGTGCAGGTGAGAGATTAACCTTGGTCTTCGGGCTTCACGTGAGGCCAGTGTGAACTGTTGTTAAGACAAGATGGGTAGGCCAGTGACCATTCACTGGAAGTGACAGGGTTGCTGGGATTTCTAGTACAGGGTGTGCAGATGTTATCATCAGCTCTGGTTTCATGAGAAATACCTATATAGAACAGCAGCTTTTCCATTCTCTTCATTAAACTCTAAGCATTGATTTGCAAAGATCATGGCTGGTTTTCTGTAACTAATGATGATTTCTGTTTTGTTCTTGCCTCTTCAACTTGATTTCAGTTCAGAATTCCATTACGCAGTATCAGGACATCATATGACACAGACTTTTTCCTTTTCTGGGAAGCTTAGAGCCTAAATGGACAAGGGGAGGGGGGAGGGGGAAGCTGATAATTCTATGAAAGCAAAGGCAAATTTGCTAAATCCTCTCTTGGGGATCAGAGAAGTGGGGACATGAACTACTGGGCTGGTGGAAAGGAATAGGGAGCTTCTAAAGGGAGACTTAGAAGGGCTGAGCTTGGCTTGTTTAGTGTAGCAAAACAAGACCTCAAGTGATACATTCATCGCTGTCAATACCTGGGAGTAGTTTGAACTAAAGGACAGCACCAGCACACAAGCAAATGTCAAGCAAAGTAAAACGCCTTCATGTAGGCAGATGAAAGCTCCCTTCTTTCTCAGGCTCTGGTTCAACAGATGCCAAAGCCTAAAGCTCTTACAGTGACACTCACACTGGGAAATGTAACTAAGGTCTGCGAGGGTTGCATCCTGGATAGAATTTATCCCTTGGTTTTGTAATGCTTTAATTTAGTATCAAATGTTCATGGACTGGCAGGGTCAAATAGGGATAGGAAAGACGCTGGCAAAGTAGGATGCTAAAGTATTCAGCCAAAAGGTTAGCCATCCATGGAAACCCATTAGGAGAAATACTGCAAATACCTTTCTGCATCTGTGAGTCCCAGAGTGAAACATGAGTCACTTGTGCCCCCGGCATGTGGGAATTCTGGAGTATGAAGTACAACATGTGCACACTTACACACACACACACAGAGTGTTTAGAGCAGACAGCTGAAAGTGCCAGTGTTTGACAGGTTATATACTTGCATATAGAAACTTTTCCAAATGTTGAAGCATGTGAGGTGTGCTCTGCACATGAGATGTCCGTAGTATCTCACAGGACAGAAAAGGCTGGTTTTGGGGCATCCTGGAAATAGCTATAATAATCACGCCCTTAATACCAATTACGGACATGATTCAAAGTCTGCGAGTGATGTTTATTGACTTCAAGCAATCAGGACTTACACTGCCCTGCTCAATCCTTACAAAGCAAGTCTATTCAATAAACCAAAATACAGAATTAATTCAATAAACCTGAATGCATTTATTAGTTCAGTAGGATGGTTTTGAGGCCTGAAAGGCGTGCTTGGTGCATCTGGTAGGGAGTTCTCAGGTTGGAAAGACTGGGTCAGGAAACGAGGGCAGACAGAGCCCTCAACCAGTGGGACCATACAGTTCAGAGCAGCTGGGAATAAAGAGCTATGAGAAGTTAAAGTGTCTCTTCTGTCTAGAGCCATGTGAGAAAAGAGGAAGGAGAAGAAGAATTGGGTAAGCAGTCTGTGGAGCAATATGGAGAGAGGAGTTGTCTGGCTGCATCGTCTGGAAACGTGGTAGTTTAGGAAATTGTGTGTGTGTGGATACTGGGCAGGGGCTGGCACTGAGTTTACTGGCTTTATACTCCATCTCCAGGAGTGAAATACCCCCAACCTGCCATCTTCTGTTTTCCCAGTTGACTCTCAAAAGCACTGGTTGCTACAAGTAGAGGAGAATTGGACAGACAGAAAAATATCTTTGGAGGCAGCATTGCCTGCAGCTTTAACATGATCCTGGCCCTGCCAGTTGAGCCTTAAGGTCAGGCTGGGTGCTGTGAGAATGAGAGCTGGGTTTGCTCAACTGGGAAAAACCTGTCATTTTAGCCAGGATTTTTCCCATGGATCACACCAAGATGCAATTCAGGGAGGAAACTGCCTAAGGATTGCATTTTTAGACACCCAAAATATCTAAAGACAAGAAATGCTTCAGAATACAAACACACACACACTTTTCAAAAGCATATATGTGTATTTGTAAATATGTATAAAAGATATACGTGCATATATAGACACACACAGAGACACGTATGTTGTGCAGATCTGAAATGTCTTCAAAAGCCCAGAGGCTTTAAACCTTAATTCTCCACAATCCTCAGGCACTTGTTAGTGTTAAATTAATAGTGGTATAATTAAAATGGTGATACTATTTGTTAAAAAAGAGTATTTCAATAATCCATTTTACTATTGGTTATATGGAGTGTGGTTAGGTTTAGCAATTACATGCTAAGTAAAAGCAGCCTCTCCTGTAATGATTTAATGATAATCTGACCTTTGATGGTCCTAGCTCACAGCAGCTGGCACTTTCTGTATAGTTTACAGATTGTAAAGTAAGTAATATCCATGAAATGCCATTGCTGGCCTTCTGATGTAGTTGAGTCCTTGAGCACTCCCTTTTCTCTCTCTCAAGCCATCTTTTCTTTCCTTGTGTCCCTGGATATTGAATGATAGACACATTTTCAAAGCCACTACCAAGCCAGCTGCCAGCTTTGGGAAGAGAAGGCCCTTGCTGGATGAGAAATCTCTGCCGGATATGCTAAAACCTGGTCTTGGGTTTTGGATGACCACTCAAGCCCTTGTGCCTTCATTCCAATGGAGGATACATCCTTAGCGTGGTCAGTGAGGTGAAGGAGGCAGCAGGGGACCAGTTCAGTGCATTCAGGGTCACAAGTGGGTTGTGCTTTTGGGGGTCTGGCAGCTGGACTGCTCCTGCTGAATGGCACATCCCAGCTGAAGGGTTCAGAAGACATAATGCCAAGTCTGCTGTGCTTAATTGTATTTAATATTAAGTATGACAATTGCTCTTGAAAAGCTGTCTGTCAGGGAAAGGTAATAAGGGTATTAATAAAAACAGGTGAGGAAAGAAGGCCTTTTTTAGCCTGCTGCATTATGTTATCGTTGTCAATCAGCTGGAAACTCCTTTGAAATTATTCCTGAATAGTTAATAACATTGTTTCTGTGATGACTTTAATGACTGAACCTTTCTTCCATCCTTAGCTATGACAGTAACCACTCAACTTTTTCTCCTTCAACAAGCTATTGTGTGTGCTTCAGTACATTAAGGAACATCATTAAATATAGAGGTTTCCTCTAATTAAGCCATTGGCAAAAGATTGCCTGTCCAATCATTTGCTGGTGATAAGTATTGAAGGAAATTATATCTTGTACAGAATATTACACTTTTCCTGCCATGCTTTGCCTAAAAAAAGAACAAAATGATGTAAAAATAAAGCAGTAAGATTGCAAACTCAAGCACTTAGAAATTAGATAATGCCAGAATGAATCTGCCTTGTCTTAGGAGAAGCACAGTCTGTCCTTCTTCACTTCTGATGATGAGCAGTTCCCCTTTCCTCTCTGATTTCTTGCCCTGTGCCCTATCTTTCCCTGTCACAAAATGACCGTTTCTTAGGAACTCTTAATTCTTAAGCATTTTAGAATCTTTATATCAAGAACAAGCCACTTTTTCCTTGTCTTTCTCCTGGGAAAGGGGAAATAATTGCATGTAGAATTTTTTCCAACACCCCCCACCACAAACCCACCTATAATTCAAACAAAAAAAGGCTGTTTGTGTGCCTTGAGGGAACCACCATTTGTTCATTGTTTCAGGAATTGCATGTAGGAGCAGTGGTATATTTAAGGTGTCTGGTTATGCTGGATAAGATTAATAAAAGATCCCATCTCCCATCAAATTGTGCATCTCGCTCAGTTCAGGAAGCACACAGAAAATGGAGTGAGTGGGAGAAGGTTTTTTACATACCCCCTTAAAGAAAAGTAGTGGAATTAATGCAGAGAAAAATCTTATCTCAGGGTTAGTTCAGTCCCTGCAGATTAGAGGTTGTTTTCCTGGTTGGTGGCACCCTGCATAATCTCTAAATCTGGAGTTTACGTGTCTTTCCTAAAGAATACCTCTGAATTGAAAATCAGATGCATTTACTAATAGCTCCCATCTTATAAATTATGGATCTCTCCTTCAAGGAGACTTCAACAATCTATTAAAGCCTGAATAACAGAGCTATTCTCCAGCTCCTAGATAAACAAACCAAAACCACAGCTTTAAAACCTACAAGAAGCCTCTTCACTTTTTATCTTAATGAAAATAAACCTAATCAAAAGCCAGCAATTAATGAATCTCTCCAGGGTTTCTGTTCTTGAAGAGATTAGACTTACAAAGGCTAAAATAGTTTCAATAGGTAGGTGTGATGCTGAGCTCAGATGATGTATTTGTATATACTCAGCTAGAAAGAAGAGTTGCTAAAATCGGTATTTGGATGAAGATTCTCCTCTTCAATGAAACCAGTCACCAACTCCTCCAATATTCAGTAATTTATGTGTGCAGAAATGTCCTGGAGTGCCAACAAAAGGAAATGCATTGAAAATACTCGTTAAAGAGTGGTTGTTGCACATGTGAAACAAACAGAAGGTATGTTTTCTTGGGAAAGGAAAGCAGTGCTCTCCAGAAATAAGAGATCTGCTTTTCCAGGGTTGGACAGCCAGCTATTAGCATCTTGCAAATAACCAAAAGCCCAGACTGAGAAGGTTTAGCTGAAATTTGGCAAGGGTAACACATTTAGTCAGTTCCTGCATCTGGAAATAGAAACAGCCTTTTGCTTTCAGGGGTGACCTGACACTTTCACCTGCAGTTTGAATGCAAGAGTAGAGAAGTCCTGCAGTTCAGTTCCACCTCTGTATCAGATCTCTGGGATGTTTAATTCATCCTGCATTGCTCTGAGGAGTGGGAGTCATCCCTACCAGGGCCTCCCATTGCTGCCATAGTAGCTGGGGGAGAAATTTTAATGAACACATATATTTGGCTAACTATAGACTTTCCCGTCATTCACACCAACTAACCTGGCTGCATACTAGGAAAAAGAAATCACAATGTCTAATGTACAGTGCCTGTTACTCATCATATATTAAATGAACACATAAAACCTCCTTCTACTGTTAAGCAAAACATTCCTAGGATCCTTGCAGGCAGCTTGCTTACCATGGTGTGTAATTCTAGACATCCTTGTGCAGCCTGCACTGTATTTGTCATGTGTATTCTTCCATTTGACTTCTGACCAGACACTCGACCTTTCATAACCATTGTGGGAAAGACATCCTTTCTCACCTCTCATTTTTCTTCCCTGCATAAAACTTCATCCACTTGATCTCTTTGGGTGCATGTAAGCTGGAGAAGCCATGTATGCTTCTGAGATGTGAGAGACTATGAGCACCGGTCCTGCTCCTCCATCTCCTCCTCTTTGTCTTCCATATTCTTACTGTGGGAAGGAGACTTGGGCATGGATGGGCTCCCTGCCATTCTCCAACCAGTTTCACGATTCGGAGGACCAAATAAGCAGCCTCCAAAGACTTGGTTCAGCTTAGACACTAGCAAAAACATCATGGTGATTTAGGGTATCACAGATAGGAACACTGAGGAACTGAATGGGTTTTTTCTTATTTTGTAGATGATATCTTGTTTTTCCAAAATAAATACACCAACTTCTTTCAGTCCACTGACATCTCAGGATGTGTAAATATGGTTGTGAAGCATTGTACAGTGAACATATAAATGGGGATCAAGGCTCCTTATCTTCTTGGGAAGGCACCTCTGCTCTGAGGGCTATACCATCTACGTACAGAAAAGAAATGTCAAAGCTGATAGCGGGTGCAGCCATCCCAGTGCAGTGCTCATGCTGCTGGCCCATGCTGCCTCTCGGAAGGAGTTACAGACATCGGTTTGATAAGACATCCCAAGACCCTTGAATGTGCTCACAGCTTCTTATAGGCTGTGGCTGTCTGAGGGAAATTGATAAAAGGGGATGTGTTTTCCCATGGTTATTACTTTCCTAAAGTCCTCCCAGAGCGTTGCTATTATTTGGTTTATGAAGTAGCAGTTTGTGCAATTTTATGTTGCCTGGAAAGAAACCCTGATTTACTTGATTTAAGCTCCCAAAAGCAGAGAAAGCAAAAAGCATCAATCTCTCCAGCTGGAAATTCTGTAACTGGGCAGCTATAAGCTGATGTGCTTTGAGTTTCTGCAAAATGTAGCTGCTACTAAACAGCCCAAATGGCAAAGCCTTTTGTAAAAGCATAATGCTCTCATTTTAGTCTTTCCAATCTAATTTATGACTTAAGTTTTCCCTTGGGAGATGATACAATAAACTCTCCTGGAAACCACTCTGCAAATATGTTGAAGGCCAATCAAGTCTTATAGTTTAATGTCAAAATTCTTATTGACTTGCTAAAATAAGTAGTCATCCATAGCTTTCCTTAGGACGGAAAGATGTTAGCTGTGAAGATTGGGTTGTTACAGAGTAGAGACTTTGTCTAGGTCATAACGATGCTCAACGTGAACAGTTTAGGATTTATTGTGTGCATTCTGGCAGCCTGTGTACGTGAAAGTCAGACACTTCTAAGCAGATACACAGAGGAATTCTGTTTCAGACAGAAAACATTGGGAAGACTCAGATATTGATGCAACCCTGATCAGTTGCTCTAATCAGATGATATTTTTAACTGAAAAGGAGGCATAGACACGTGGTGCAAGCTGTCACCTGAGCTTAAGTCCAACTTGGTCAACAGGAGGAATTCTTGGCTGCATCTTCAGAAACCCTATTTCAGAATTTGAAAGCAAAAGATTCTGGTTTATTTTGGTCCTGTCTTTTACCAAGTTATTTCTCTTTAATGTTCCCGTTCCCAAATTATTCTATTATTTTGTCTATAATAATTCTATTTTTCATGTCCCACAGTGGTTTCCCAGCAGTACTTTGCAAAATGAGATAAGATACATGTTTCAAAGACTCCCCATGGTTTTGCCTATGACCATCACTTACATATTATTTATGGGGCTTCCCTTCCAAGTGCCAGATTTCAGCATTCATCTGCAGTTTAATAGATTCTAGACTTGTATTTGTTTTGCCTCCAAACCCTCCCTAGGCCCTTCTGTAAGGTGTGTTAGCTCAGCTTCATGTGTGCAACCCTGTGATTCCTACATCAAACTCGGTAAATGAATAACTACACAGCTAATTCTCCTGTGAAAAGTCCCACTCTTGGAGTAATGAAATGTAAAGACCAACCATTCAGAACACAAAGCTTTAGTTCAACAGCTCCCACGGTGGTTTCTATAAATGATGTAGCAAAATCTTCCCTTACAAATTTCCAACGACTTTAACAAAAGATGTATTTAACTGCTCCTTGAAAATGGGGGAAATCGAATGCTGTGTTCAATTCATCGATCTGCTGCTGAGGATATTATTAATGTTTTGTAAGCATGTTACCAAAGAAGACTTAGATGTCTGTGAGGACAAGAGTATGGTTTAATGTTTGTACCAGCTGTCTTTAAATAACTGACTTACAGTTCGATTCTGCAGCCATGCAGCAGTGCAAGGCTCCTCAAGTGCAGCTCTTAATAAAATCATATCTAAGTCCATCCTTCTTTCTTTGATACATCTTAAAGCAGACTGAAAGAAAGACTACCACAAGTTCCTCCTTTCTTTTGATAACAAATTTGAATCTAAGCTGCGACTTCAGTGTTTTGGGCAATGAATTCTCTGCGGCTCTCAAGGCAACTCTAATTACAATGCACGGCTTGCTTCTAGATCAGGCACCAGAAGAATGTTTCTCACAATCTATGTTCTGATACTAACCAGTGTGCTTAAACTTGAGGGGTTTTTATTGCAGCTTGTACAGCGCAGCTGAAAAAATGCTGGTGCTCAGAATGGCTTAACATCTCAATTTCAGATGTGTTAACTGAAGGATGCACAGTGCGGAAGGAGACAAGGCGTGAGCTTGTTGTGGAAAAAATTCCTTATGTGCATGCTCTGTGTTAGCTGTGATGTTGTCTCTAAATGGACTGTCCTCCTAGAGATGAGAAATGTCAGTTTGTACCACGTATTTCTCATGGTTATGGATGGGGCTTTGAGAGAAGCCGGCCACAGCCGTGTGCCTGAATCCCATCAATACATCTCCCAAACTCCTTAGAAAATCTCAGTTTCTCTGTTGATCAAAAATTCATAACCATTGATGAGCAATGCATGGAACAGCTCATCGAGCTCCATAAATTGCAATAGGCTTGCTATATCCACAGTGTGGGTATTAGGATTTCCCTTAGAGTTAGCACTGCAAGTGCTGTAGCTGCTTAGAGGCCACTTTGTGGCTCTCCAGTAAACGCTAATGTTTTAGTTATGACAGTGACAGATGTATTGCATTGTATGGGTGAAAATGTATGAACAAATAATGAGAATGAATTGATGGTGATTTAGGTTAGCAACACACTCACAAACATGCCCAGCTGCAGTTTGTGAAGGTGGGCATTATGACTGCTTTGAGAACTTTAGCTTAAAGTTAAGCAAGTGCCATCTTGGCTGGGGTTTTTCATCCCTGTAATAATAAGTGGAAGGAAATTTGTCCAGTTGGACGTTGCACAGTTGTAACCAGATAAAAATGTGGGCTTTTAATTGATCACAAAGCAAAATGTGTAATGCTCTGTTCAAGTCAACTTGAGGCACGAGAAGCTTCTGAAGGAGACGACGTGGTGGTGACTATTCACATTCGTTATTTTCATCAAGGCTTTGCTGCAGGATGTTAACCTTTGTTGAGTGAGGAAGAAAAGGATGATGCACTTAGGAAACATCTTCCTCTTTGTACCACTAGAAATTAGACTTTTAAGGATTTGATATAATGCAACAAAGCGCACAGTTCACATTGGAGGGTCAGCCTAGCTCCTTGGATCAGAGTCAGGAGATGTCTCTTGTCTGCTGGCAGCCGAGCCATGTGAGGAGCTTTGCTGCTGCCTCGTGAAATGGATATCCCCTGAAAATAGACATTACTGTATTTGCAACAGATGGGATGGAAAGTGTCCACTTGGCCTGTTCCCTACATATACCTAATTTTAAGTTCTTTGTCTTTTCTATTTCCTTCCTTGTGGTGGAAGGAGAGGGAACCCCGTCCCTTATGGAAACCCCTGCCCCTCCCCAGACTTTTCCAAGTAGCTGCCTCTCTTTATTCCCTGAGGAGCAGCCCCCTGGCTTCCCCCGGGAACCAGAGCACCTCTGTGTCATTGCAAACAAGTGCTGGAGAAGCAAAGACTTTTTGGCTTTGTCTCTCAAGTGAATATGCTGAATATGCATTCTTTGTCTTTTAATGTTCGTGAATTAAACACACTCATTCATCAGCTGATCCTCCTCTTCTGCGCTCGTGTTTATTGGCACTTTCAAAGTGACATCAAAGCAGGCTTAAAATGTACTTAGCTTTTGTGGAAAAGGGAAAAAATAACCTAAAAGAGAATTAATTTTCGGGGGTCCCAGAAGCATGAGCTGGCCCTGCAGCAGGTTCCTATTGCTCCAACTCCCATGCCAAGGACTCATATGTGATCAGAAGAGGTCAGCAAGGACTTTACCAGCTCAGGGTCAGCGACTGGATAACTACTGCATCTGCAGCTGAAATAAACCCCCCCAGTACAGCTCTCTTCGGTGCCTTAGCCACAGCCTAACCTTCCTTGCTAGATGTTAAGAAGACTTGGTAGTGTTTATGAGAAACATCAGCTTTCTTAATCATTCATTGATCTGTTGTTCTGGGCAGAACGATGAAGTTCTCCCTGTTATTTTGCTTCGTTACGCTCAGATTCGTTTGACTTGAGCAGAAGGATGATAGAAGATGGCAAGGAACAACCTTGCCTGTTACTGCCAGCTGACAGCATAATTCTGACTTTGCTGTTGGGAGCTTAAAATGCTTTACCTGTGCTCAGTTAATGGTAGTTCTGATTAAGGGTTGTCTGGAGCTCATTTTTACAGCTTGCCACCTGAAAAGAACCTCTGACAAGAGCCCTTTGGTTCTGGTGTCGGGTCGGGCCCGTTCCTCTGCCCGCTGAGGTGGATGAGGGGAGCGGCGGCCGCCATGTTGTGTGCCCTGAGGCGCAGCAGCCACTGAGGCAGGGCAGCACCTGGAGGCACACGGAGGCCTTGGCTGGGTCCATGTCAGCAGAGGTAACGTAGCTTTAGGTTTAAAACCAGGAATTGTCTGTGTTTGGGTCAGTAGAGGCTGTTGGGAGACCGGTTTAGAGGGTCCTGTGCCTGTTTTGGGGGTGTAGGGCAGCGCTGAGCCTTAGGGACAGCAAGCTGTGAAGCACGAGTGCTCATCTCCTGTCCAAAAATGTAGGTGAAGAGCACTGGTAAATATGTCAGACTTGAATCCTATGGCTTGGTGTGGTTTTAAAGCAGCTCGTGAGGCTTTAGACTTGTGAAGGATTAATGCTTTCCCCCCTTACACATACACTCTTTTTGTTTCCTGCTAGAAGCAGGCCTTTTATTACTTCAGGATCTGATACCTAATACGCCTAGTGAGAGGAGCAGACACCTTTGGCTCTTGTATCCTCAGAGGTGTCTCCTCATCAGTGTTTGAATGGCTAGGCATGGGCTTGGAGGGCTTGAGGAACAGTGTCCATTGTCCTTTCCCAACAGGAGCCTGTGAGTTTCACTTTTTCATCATTGAAATCTATGTGCTCATTCCTGCTGCCGGACATGAACGGCTTCATGCGAGCGTGAGCCCGTTGCTGCCTCAGCTGGTGAGCTCTTCACAGAACAGGTCATGTCTCAGGAGATGGAAAGGTGACAGGGAAAACCAGACCATCCTGGCCAGGAATTCAGTCAAAATAATGCTGTAATGGGGTTTGGGAGGAGTCCTGGTGAGTAATAGTGATCAACAATCAAGAATGCAGGTTGCCAGAGTTTATTTGGTTTTCCCCATCAGAAGCTTTTAGGTTTAAGTCTGTTGCCTCTTAATCTACCTCGTTCATTCCAGTAGTAGGTTTTGGGAACAAAATGCTATTATTTATATCATTGTCTCCCCTTTTTATTTTCCTGAGGGACTCAGGAGAAAAGTATTTTTGCAAGGACCTCCAGCCCTAGCAGGAGAATCAAACTAGGAGGTAACCCTCAAAGCTGCCACTGCTATAAGTCACTCCACCTCCTTGGTGGAACGCAGATTAATGGTGTAGCAAAAGCAGCTCAAATAGAGTATTAGGATACCTGAGTTCAGGGTACCTGAACAGGAAAGCTGTGTATTCAAAGGATGAGAGGTTCAAATCGTGCCTAACCGTGGCATGAGTTGCAGAGGAGGAGATCAGGCTGGCTGATCCCTTCTGGTGTGAGGATTTGTGAGTCTGCATGGGAGCCAAGAGGCGTCTTTGCAGTGACTCCTGCAGGGCTTGGGGTGAGCTCCAAGCGGGCAGGTGTCTGTGTTCAGTAAGCATCATGTCAAAACTTGCAGTGACTGGTAAAATGACAGTGCTGGCCAGGAGTGACTAAAACCTGAGCTGCCTGCTGGGCTCCCACTATGAGTTTTCAAGCTGGACCAGTCAGAAAACACACCATCCTGCAAAAACATGTGTATGCTTTGCCTTCCTCATTCATAATTGAATGAAAAATCGAAATACAACCCCAAATTAATATAAGGTACCACTAGACTGGGTCGGTCAAGCTGCTGTGTTCTAGATTAGAATCCCTTTGGTTTATTTTCCTAATTCTTTCTTGCAAGGATTAATGTGGCAGTTTCCCCAGTAAATAAATAGGCATTGTGATACAGTGAAAGCCATGGGACTGGAAAGGACCCTCTTGCTTGTTAAAATGCTTGCCATAATTTGTCGTTGCAGTCTTGACAGACCAACGAACCAAAGTACAGGGCTTTGGGAGTAGTTCACAATTATCAGCAAGAAGACTTTGTCCTTTTCTCCTCTTTTTAAACTTTGGAATGAAGTTTAAGTTGCTGCTGAGTGTGTGTATGTGCCATGCTGAATTAGGGCTGTTTCAGGTGGACTTGCCATTCAGCAGTAAATGAGACATACCCTAAAAATAGAAAACGTGCTTTATAAGTGACAAAAATTGGCAGGGAGGACTTGGTCAGATGCAGTTTTGGAACTGCTTTTCGGGTTTTTATTTTCAATTCAATTCCAAGTTAAACATCCCTTTAAATTAATTAGAGCAATCACAGTGTCCCTGGAATACCAGTGGAGAGATTGAATCCATGAATACAGTTTTAATAGTCCCTCAGTTCTGAAGAGAGGCTGCAAAAGGCAGCCTAAGGAAATTTTTGTGTACAATGAAAACCAAATTCCTGACTAAACTGACTAAGATGAAAGATCTGAAAGCAAAAAACTACCATGAAAGTGCTGGAAAGCTTCTAATTATAGTGGAATCAGTGTCCCAGGGTATACAGTTAATATTGAGCTACTGAACCGTACTTCTCAACCTAGCTGGGTTCTCATCAAAGTCCTATAATGACGCTGTGCTCTGTTTAGATGCCAAGCAAGTCTTGAAATAGCTCCAGAGCTTTTTCAACAGCTTCAGCTGAGTACAGATGTTTGACTTCAGAAGGGCAAGTCGTGCGTAGAGTTTGTGGCATATAAACCCTTCCTTATATTTACTGCCACACTTGTTAATAATCTGATAAACTTTTATAAACCTAATTAAAAGGCACTTGCACATTAACACGTGAAATCATGGCAACTGTGCTGAACTAGCGAGGCAGAAGCTTCTCCTTTGTGCTGCAAATCCAGGTTGCTTTTCTTTAGTAATGATACACACACAGCACATTGAATTCGATGCCTGCTCATGTTCACCTGTTTATTGCAATATTGACTGGTGTCCCCATCATGTTACCTGTAGTCAGTGCCCATTACTCTAAGCAGAATTTCTCTATGTATTGTTTTAGATATTGACATTGCCAAAGGGAAGAGAAAAGCACATGCACCCATGTAAGCACACACGATATGTCAATTTCTGCCTCCTGTATGTAGGTACACACATAAACATGAGTGTACACAGTGGTTGCAGGCTGTTGCAGGCATGCAGTTAGGGGAGGTTTGAAAACTGTATTTGTGACACTCTTTCCGACATGGAGGATCAGTTTCTGGGAGCAGGAGCATTCCTCAGCCTGTATGAAGTCCTATTGAGGATGGTGGAGCTCTATGTGGATGTTGAAAGGTGTTTGCAGATTTCTAGGCCATTTATTTAAATTCTTTAAAATGAACTTTATTTTCTAAAAGAACATACTTTAAAATCTTTTTTTTTTTTTTTTTTCTTTCTAAACTCCTCTTAGTTCTGTTAATCTTTTGTACTTTGAAAAAGCTCTCTAGTTTCTGGATTTGGGGGTGGTTTTTCCCCTTTACAATCCAGGCAGTCAGTCAGGAGGGTGACTGAATAGTTCATCTAAAGCAAACAAAGATTTCAGACAACCCAAAGATGCACCAATCATTTTGCTAAAGGTTTTGATAGCGGTTTTGATCGAAGTCTGGGTTATATAGCACGTATGGTTCCAGCACTTCCAAAGGAAACCAGAAGTTGAATCTTTGCAAATGTTCAGTGACTGATTTCATTTAGAAGTACAAAAGTGTGTGTTAATACGTATGTGCCTTGTCTTTATTTACTCTTCCAAACCTATCCCCCATGTTTACCATCCATTCCTGTTCAGTGATGAGCTTTTCCAGAGGTGTCGCTTACCCCATGTTGTGTCCCTTCTGTCTCACACTGAAATACCCAGTGCAACAGAAAGTTACTTGCAGACAGTTTTCCCTGAACTGAGCCACTGCCCCACTGGATTCTGCTCATGTACTGTAGGGGCCTTTAACCTGCTCTCTGCTTTGAGTTGTACAAAGTCATCCTTTCATGCAGCTTTAATGCTTTAGTGTGAGTTTTTGCTACAGTTTAAGAAAACTGGGAAGAATCCCTTTATTTTCTACTTTTCAGACAAGTATCTCTAAAAACTCAGTTACATTGAAAAAGAAGAAAGTGCTTAAAATCAATAAGCTGAAATAGAAATCTGTTTTCCAAAGTTTTCTGGGTTTGTGTTCTTTTTCTTTGATTGGGTACCAGCATATCATACTAAACCATCCACTGAATGAGGAAATCAGAACAATTCAAAATGGACCATTTCTAATGTGCTTGTTTCATTCTTGTATTTCAGTCTATCCGAGAAGTCACGGGCTATGTTTTGGTGGCTTTGAATCAGTTTGAGTACTTGCCTCTGGAGAACCTGCGCATCGTTCGTGGGACCAAACTCTATGAAGAGCGCTATGCCTTGGCAATATTTCTCAACTACAGAAAGGATGGTAACTTTGGACTCAGGGAACTTGGACTGAAGAACTTGACGGGTAAGTGAAACTTGCAAATGTGATGGATTAGTTGCAAGAACCCAAATGAGCTTGAATTTTTGCCCCTCAGTCTCTTGCATTGTGCACCATGAGGGGCTGGCAGTTGCTGGTTGCTCGAGAGGTTTGTTGGTACTTCATTCTTATTTTGGTTCACAACTGTACTTTTTGCAATGCTGATCAAAGACTGTGTATGGAAGTCATGCCAAGCTGTGTATTTGAAACAGAAATAGTTGTTGAAAGAGTAGATGAGTTTTTTCCTTAGTTTTGCTATCATAAGCATGTTGGTTTCCTTGTGATCCTTGGTTATTGCACGTGTGCTGCTTCAGGTTACATGTTTTCTGCCAAGTTAGCTTAGCTTTAGTATCCCCTCTGCCTCTGCTCTTGCTGCTGTGTCCCCTTTGCGGCTGCACTGGAGGGGGAGGGGGGACAGGAAGAGCGTGGTCGAGAACTCCTTTTCTAAGCAAAAATAGTGCATTATATATGGTGGGGAAAGTGCTTCTTTTCTTAAGACAAAAATGTAAGCCAAGTCCATGGGTTTATGTTCATCTGCAAACTCAGGGCTGGATCATGATGGGGGATAGATCAGCATTTCATTTCTCACAGCTGAGAATCTGCAGTCAGTGGTTTGGGTCATTAAAAATTGGCTAAATATCACTGGACTGTAACTTAATAAAGTGCAGGCATTTGCAAACTCTTTTTAGGGAGTTCACTGAAAGTATTTTATTTATACCTGGTTCCTCATCAGTTATGATAATTTCTACCCTATGATTTGGTGATTGTGGAATAGCCTTACTTCTGCTAGTGGCTAAAAGCTGACTCAAAGTCACTGACCTGAGCTGGATGTGGTGTTTGAACCAGAGTACAAAGAGGTGAGAGCCTTCTGAACTATATTTAGGCACCCTTCACCCTTTGCTTTTTTTGTGTTGCAATATTCAGAGCAGCACGCAAGTGCTTCCAGTTCCCTCACCAGGCTGTGCAGCAAAGCTTTCAAAAAGAGGAGGGGAAAGGAGGCTTGAAACACTTTACAAAATAACACAGTTTTGGCTGACTCTTTCTGATCATACTCGCTTTTCTGGTCATGCTTTTAACAACTTCCTTTACTGAGACCATCATGCTGATATCAGAGTGATTTCCAAGGTCTCAAAATCCTTGCTATCTACTCCTCCTCTCTATCACTGTCATAAGCCAATTTCCTCTTCTTCTGTTGCTATATTTCTTCCCATCTTTCTGATTTAGGGTGTTCATTGTGACTGTCTATGCCTTCGCATAATACAGAGCTATAGCATCAGTATTATCTCTTTCTTCATATACTTTTTCTTTAGTGGGGGTCTCAAAATGCTTTGTAAAGGTCACTAAACTGGGTGACACTGAGACAGAGAGGTGACGTGAAGCCAAGGCCAGGGAAAGACTGGAACTCTTTTCTCTTGGGTCTAAGGCTGTTGTTTTGCCAGGAGGCAAGGGTTGTACTTTCAGTGCTTGTTTAGCTATGGATTTGCTGCTCAGAAAGGTAAAAAAACTTTATTTTGTGGTCTTTTGTTCAAGGTTTTTCTCACTGAGACAGCTAGGCAGTTCCTCATACTCCAGAGATTCCCTCTGGAAGCTGCTTTTACGTGATAGGCATGGCACCAAAACTGCCCAGCAAATAGCTTGACTTTCTTCTCAAGTGTCATAAGAAAACCTGCCTTGGCTCAGCTGCTGAATCTTCCCCAACATGAGATCATCACAGCCACTTCATCTGATTTAGGTGTTTACAAAGGCCTCTGATAGGATTATTTGGCTCCAAATGTATTGTTGTCTCTTCGAAGAGAATTGCCCTAATAACACTAGCTTGTCTCCACTGAGCACTTAAAATAGCTTCTGGGTGCTGAAAATGAGCCAGCGCATGCTTCAAAATACTCTTAATATTTTCTAGATAGCGTGTGCAGGGCCTCCCGAGTCTCATCAGCAGCTGTTCTTTGACCATTTTGTATACTGGTTAGGATGCACCTGGCTATTTTAACCCCCAACCTGCTTCTTGTTGCAAATGCTCTCCCTGGAGCATACTAATACTTCATTTATTTTCCTTACACATCTTTAGCATTAGTAGCTGCATAAAAATAACTGGTGGACATGGGAGTTGGTGATCTTGTGTGTGGTGCGGCTGTGATAAATCAGCTGTGCCTGAACCTATCCTGTGTCTACCAACTGCTCCATATTGACGTCAGACACAACCAGTGGTTTGTTATTAAATTTAAGATGTAGCAGCCCCTCTGAGTTTGCATCCTTCAAATCCACTGCAGATATCAGGAGATGGACGCTGAATGGTGCATGTGTTGCACTTGAGTAAAATATGAACCTAATTCTTGCCTTGTGTATGAAGAACTGTCTTTCTAGGGCTTTTGCCTTGTTCACAGACGTTTTGGGAAGTTCTGTTATTTGTGCAGTGCTGGACGATTGGTTCCTGAGGGTATTTCTGCCCAGTACTGTGCAGTATACAAATACAAACTCTACTCCCTCTGTTAAATAAATGAGGAAGCTGCTGTCACCTGCAGGTTATCCTCAGACGTAGCCAGAGACGGGGTTTCGGCCTCCTGTGCAGTACCATTGCATTATTTACACTGTGTTGCTACCAGCTGTGTTTTATTGCCAGATATGTCTGTCATGTTTTCATATTTAAATGTAACTTTGAATGCTTGAATTTCCTCCCGTACACTATAAAAAGAAGTGACAACTATGAAGGCAGTAAGTTTTATCTCACACAGGAAACATGATTCAGTTCTCACTCCTGATGTCTGTCAGCCTGAAGGAGAGTTTCTGTTTGTGTAGCACAAGCTAGGACCACGTCCTAAGACTCGTGACACTTGCAATAAATCTTACCGGAAAAAGCTCCTTTTCTCCCCTGTTAGAGAAATGCACTTAATGGTTCCACAAAAGCGTCAAAACCAAACAGACATTGAGCTAATGAAATGGCTGCTGCCGTCTCAGCTGGACTTACATCAGTTTGCAGATTCAGCTGCCAAGTAGCCTGAAAGTGAAAAGGCAGGTTTGACATACTGAACGTATTGTTCAGCCTGGGTTTAGCAGAATAACTGATGCTGAGGGAGAAGGTATGCCATCTTCTTCCATTCATTGCCTATGAGCTAGTGCAAATCATTCCTGTCCTCCCCAGGTAGCCAGGCAGTCAACCTTAACTTATCCAATGAAAAGGTATAATCGTTGTTCACACTTTGAGTACTCCAAATACAGAGAATACCTGATGGCTGCATTTCATTATGGCATTTATCTTCATGAGTGAGGAAAGAGGGATAACTCACAAGTGCCAAAACCACTTATGAAGTATCCCATATTTTCCTCTGAGTGAAGATGAATGAGAGAGATCTACAGCAAATGATGTATCTTTGAGCAGTGATAACCTCATCTTCCCTATTGGCCTTGAGGACAGAGGCTTCCCTGCATGTGTCTGTGCAATCCCTGAATGCCATTACTATATTAGAATAAAATTGACTCAGCAGTGATTAGTTATTAGTGATTAGTGATCAGTAGCACAAAAAAAAAAACCAGAAAAAATCCATAGTTTCTTATTTGCTTGTTTTGCAGGAATGCAGATACATGGTAAATTAAGACAAAATGAGGTTCAAGTCACAATTAATATTGTAGCTGAAGGGATTTGTTCAGTGATAGCCAAAGAAAAGAAATCAAATTTGATGGGGAGGAGAATGATAGAAAAAGGACCATCTTCACTGGGTGTAAAAGGTGATCCATTGGCCATTTCCCCTCCTACAGGTGTTTGTCATGTGTTTTATTTTTTAAAATTGTGATTCAATTCTTTTTAATTCTTCCGTAAACCAGAATTTTTAAATTCTGTGATAATTTCTAGAACATTTTCAATATCCTTTCCCCCCTCGAGGAAATAAAAACTCTCAAGGGGTGATGGGAGAAGAACGTCATCTTGTATGGAAAAGGTGACAACCTTTTCAACCTCTCAGCCAGTCTCTTGTTTGGGGTTTTTGTGGTGGTGTATCATTCACCATAATTATATTGCAGCTCAATGAAGTTGAAGGGGAGGGCATAGGAGGGGTTGAATTTTCTTTCAGTTTTGTTCACTGTGCACATTTTGGACCTACAACCCTTCTGGAGATCTTATTTAGATACCTGCCCAGGACCCGAGCTCCTTCAGCACTGTGTGACTGCAAATTAAGCAGGGATTAAGGACACCCCCTTTTTATTGCCTTGATCACAAAGCCCTCAGCCTCTGTCAGCAGGACCTTTCCTTGGCCCGCATGCACATTGCTGATGTGTTTACAGAGCTGTGAATACCTGTGTGTGGCATCCAGCCTGAGCAGAGGAAGCCAGCCTGTGCCCATTGTGTTGTGTTCCTTTATTGCTGTGGCTTCATACTAGTGGGACGAGCTCGGAAGAAAGCAATATGTAACTTGCCTCAGGCTTCCTATGCAACAGGTGGCAAAGCCGTTGCATCTCTAACCTCGGAGAGGTGTTGCTAGGATACATGCAGGAATGAGAGATTTCTGTAAAGCATCCCCCTGGTCCCCTCTGCGTGCAGGGCTGCTGCTGTTGGCTGCCCTGGAGAGGAAGCTGCAGTAGCTCTGTAACTACCCAGGAGTGCTCCTTTTCCTATATCCTCAGAGCTGTACTGGCCACAGGGGCATTTGTATCCCAGCACAGCTTTGCTGACTGGCCAGTGGGTAGAGGAAAAGGAAGGAATACCTCCAGCATGGCCGTGCTTCCCTTGGGAAAGGAGGGCTCATCTGTGTGGTGGCATAGACCTCGGGGGCACAGTGCCATGGGTTCCCCTTGCTCACCTCGTCTCTATGGAGAGAAAAGTCAAGGCTGTGGCTGCCCCCATGCTCATAAATGAAATGAGCGTGGCTGTTTCCTCTCCCCCAGGACAGTGAGACTATGTCCTGGAAAACAGTATTACCCTATTCTAGCTACTGCTCCCCTCGGACATTCACAGGCGTGATTTGACAGCCAGGAGAGTCCAGAGGCTGATCTCTGCTGGCAGCTGGTATACAGCCACCCTGTGCTGAGCACGGGGACAGTTACTAGCATGGATTCAGGCTGCTCTCTGCCAGTTGGCATCAGTGCCTGGGAATGCTGCCAGGCACTCCTCAGTTTACCTCTGCAGACTTGGCCCAGTGGAATCCCAGATAAGGGACCTGCAACCTGAGGAGCAACTGCCTCCAGCTAGCAGAAAGTTGCTCACAGGTGTTTTCAAGGCAAATAGGTATATTGTATGCAGCCAGAAATAGATACTGATTTTGAGCCCAGTGAGATTAATAATATGAGTTTATTATGTTCAGTAACATGAATGGGACATTGTTTTTTACATTGCAGTAAGAATTTTACCCAGTCTCTCTGAAAGATTTGGATATGCTTTTATTATGCTAAATGGTCTAACTAGTGTCTACAATTCTTTGCAACTTAGTGATCAACACTTTACACTCAGTTTTCCTAGTTTCAGGGCATTTTACTATTTTCAGTTCTGTCTCTAGAGTTAGAAAAGTGCAGCCTTGTTTGGAATGATGATGGCAAGGAATTAAACAAAAAAGCTGCTCATACTAATGATATATTGGTAAATGTCTTTAACTGGAAATTCAGAGGATCCCACGTAAAGTTGTTTGCTGGTGTCCCCTTGACCCCAGTATTTTCACATAAACTATGCAATGTATATAGTGGATTGCAAAAGGTCTGAAACAGTTTATTGGAAGTACTATGTAGAATGTTTGATGTAAGTCTCCAGTGTCGTGCAGCAGGATAATTTCATGTTGCACATCCTCTCCTGCAACAGAGCAGGGCTTAAAATCACAGGGAGGAGAAACTAAGCCAAATCCTCAGCTGGTGTAAAGTGTCTTCCTTGCTTTGACTTCATAATGAACTGAAATTTAAATTGCCCTTTACTTTCTTCAGTGGATAATTTAATTCATGCTCTAATTTATAAGTTAACTAGTGCCTAACTCCCACTTAAGCCCTTTACAGATGTTGTGTTCAGGGTTCTCTGTCAGGATTGATACCAGCTAATGACAGCTGACTCAGGGCATGTCCACACCACGCAGCGGAGCTCGGTACAGGGATCCTTGAGCTAGCATCAAGCCTAGCTTGCGTTAGAAACAGTGTTAACTGCACCACGTGGGCGCTGTGCTTAGGCAAAGTAGCCCAGCAAGGTGGACACAGCAGATTGCTCCTGTCTAACTGTGGTCTCTGCAAACAGAAGCGTGTTGTTCTGGGCTTTCAGGGTCATAGTTATGTGGTTGCTGGGTAAAGAAGGGTACTGGACTGGGAGGAAGCACTAGGGTTTAGAGTAGATACAGGAAATCCTTCATAGCCCTGTGGGAACCTACGCCTCTGCTGCTTTCTGTTGTGAATCACCGCTTCTACAACAGAGCCAATAATGCTTGCCTACTTTAATTAGAGAATCTGATGTGATGTGGAATTCAGCTTTTAACAGTGACAAATGTTAGTTTAAATGTCATTATAAAATACATCCACTTACGTTACCAGTGTCACCTGATAATGGCATGTAAGATAATAATGCCAGTCATTCTTGGCAGTTTCTGCTTTCTGCCTCTCTGCAGTAGTTCTGTCTATCTGTACATTTTTCAATTATGAAGTAAAAAAATCCTCCATGTTCTGGAGGTGTGAAACACCCTTTAGCTCTTTAGAAATTCGGGCAATCAAGATAAATCCAGTAATACTGAAGCCTTCCAGTAATGGAGCGAGTAGCTTTGCCTGACTTCAGTGAATCGAGAGCTTTAGCAGCACAGGGATTTCTCTAGCCACATGCTTAAACATCTGAACACAGTAATCCCTCCATTTCAATCACACAGGTCAGGAATGGGTGGCATTTCAAAACATCCAACTTTGGCAGACAGATCTGTGTTCAGCTACACTATACTTCAAGCAAAATGCAATCAGCATTCCAGTCAGGAAGAAATGGCACAGTTCATAGCAACAGCACTGCTGAAAAAATATAACCCAGCTCCCCACCTGCTTGGAAAAGAAAGAGTTGGACTGTACAGCCCACGCCAAGTTCTGGTCTTGACTAGGTAGTAGGCTTGCTACTCCAGTAGTAATCTTCTTCAGGTTTGATGAATGAAAAAAGTGTTCATTTCAGTGTGGTTTTTTTTCTTTCTTTGCTTTTTTTCACCTCTTTTTCTCTACAGTCCTCTGAATTTATTGATTTTCTTATTTCCTTCTGACAGGCTACAGCTGACAAGGAATTAGGTGCTTTTGTAAGATAATTAGAGTCTTGTGTTACACAGGCGATGTAACCCATCAGCACTCCCTAGGAACAGGCAGGCTACTGAGCACGATGCCTTCTTCAGCTGCCTCACGGGTGGTGGGTGCTGTCTGCCCACCCACAGCAGTGATGTGAGCTGTGTGCACTGGTGGGGCAGAGGGACCAGCTGGCAGTGTGGGGCTGCTGACATCTAGGGCTCAAAATGGCATGAAACTCTGGGGATCTGGTGTCAAGTTTAGTGGCTTTACTTAAAGCTCAGCAAAGCAGTGGCTTTGCAGTATATGTCTGCAAGGTAGCACATACTTACAGACCCAAATCCAGGAGTGAGCTCCCTCTTCTAGCTTTTCTTGCCAACTTATAGGAATAAAGACTTGGAGTCTAGGGAACTATTTATTGTGAACACAAAAGTTCCACTGAGTTCAAAGAAGGTTGGATCAGACCCCTAGGTTTACATGGTAGAAATAATTGCTATTCCTAGGGTATTTTCATGCCTGTTCATTTTCATGTCATTTGCTACTGAGAGAAATTCCCTAGAAAGCCTGGATGAAGAGATTGGAGAGGCAGTGAACCCCAGACTGTTTCATTTACTACATCTAGCTCCAGGGAAGCCCCTGCAGACTGAGGAGGCAGAGAAGCCATCCCAAACACTCAGCACAGGGGCAAATGTCATGTAGCCTTGGCTGCCTGCAGGCTGACAGAGGCTCCTTTATTCTGCTTGGCCAGCTCCGTCCCGGGCTGCTTTGTCTCAGCCTGGCCAGCACTGGGACTAGGCTTAACAAAACCATTGTGGGGTTGTTCTAACCTGAGCAGGTCTGCAGCAGCCTCCAGACGTGCAGCAGCGCAGGGTGAGGAATGAGCAGCAGTTCATTCAGAGTTGATCTGAACCCGAGTTTGAGCACACAAGCTTTGTATGTTGAGATGTGAAAGGGACATGCTGCTGTTATAGGCATGTGTTGTGTGTTAGTCTATGAAAGAACAAGTTCTAACAGATTGAACCCATCTGCAGTGCTATGCTGACAGGTCCTGCCTGCAATTTCCAGACTGAGGAAAACTCTTGTTAGCTCACGCACGTAAGCACTGCTTCTGAATTTGCACACAGATAACAGCAGTTGATCTCAAATGGGGAGCAAGGATTTTACTGTCAGGAGCTTTCCTTATGTGACTGGGTGAAGTAAAAGGGACTGACAGTTACAGTTGTCTCCAGAGACCCTTTGTGGCCTGCCTTGTTCTCTACCCATGCCCTGCCCACAGGAGTGCACATGATGGCAGAGATATGTTCAAGGGCAGCAGTTCCATAAAGCTGGAAGTGCTGGGATTGTAAGTGTGCACTGTAAACACTGGGAAAAGCTGTGGAGGCAAACACAGAGGTGGGAAAAGCTAACCTTGAGGGGAACATCAGAAGAGAAATGCAGACTCCAGAAGAAGAGAAATCACCTTGTGACCAAAGGGGGGGAAGTGAGAAACACGCGGGTATGTGCCGGTCAACCTGATGGTGCAGCAGAAGCACTCACCTGAACCATACCTGCATTATGGGTGAAGGAGCAGACAGGCTGGGTAGGAGCGTGTCTGATACAGACCTGCTGGAGTTCTCTGGGACTCGAGACTCCCCGATTGGTCCCACCCAGCTTCACACCATGGAGAAGGAGCTTTGATTGGGCTGAAGTGACAGCATGAGGTAATCGGAGCGGGAGGCAGGTAATGCGTGTGGACACAGAGCTGTCCGTGTGCTGCAGGAGCCTTTTGAGCGTTGCTAGAACGTGCCTGCAGGCATAGAGTGGGGGAACAAAGGTATCAGATGAGGAGAACACGCTAAAGGCCTTTGATGTTTGGAAATCGCTCAAGGGGCTGTCTTCTTTGAAACCCCTTTGCCTTGCCTTTTTTTCTGCTTTATTTTTTCCCCTTGGTGAAACTTTCATAGATGTGCTTTCATTTCTTTAAGGCTTAGAAGTGAGAGCACATCCATCCATCCAGTTGCCGTACAATCGCCATGCTCACACTGGAGCTCCCCAAGGAGCTGGCTTCTGCTTCTGCCCGTCAGAAATAGCATAGCCACGTGCTTTGGGTTGAAACAGCAGCTATCCTGCGCTGAGGCAAAGAAAGAAGGGCAGCATCAAAGATGTCTCTACCTACTGTGCTGGAGGGAGAAGATTGTGGTGTTGTGGAGGGGGTGTTTTGTTGATTTTTAACTGGTCAGCTGCGCACACACTCAGATTGATGCTGAAGGCTGTGCAAGCTCTGGGAGCTGGTTCCATCACAGGGCTATAGAGTCAGTCAGCTTTGAAAATGGCTCTGGGCACAGGTACCTGAGGGCAGGGTACAGAGACTGAGTTTACCTGCAGAGGTTCAAGATGTTCTTGCCAAGACAGCATGAACAAAGCTCACCTGCTCCAATCTCTTGTATGTAGACATCAGTTAGAGCTAGTAGCAGGGCTTTTGAGAACTACTGTAACATTACAGCATGTAAAAAAAAAAATGAGGCAGGAGGAGTTTGAAGAACAAGGGGGAAAGTGCTGCAATTGTAAGGCACCATCTTTCATTTCAAAGTGAAAATGATAGGATATTTAACAGCTATATACTTAATTTAGGATATTTAATAGCTTTTTGGGGCTTTCTTCTATAACTGTCCTCACATGTTCAACCAAACAAATCAAATTAATTCTTATTAATTGAACAATAATCATTGAATCTTGTTTAGACTGAATTTTGGTTTCCATCAGAGTTCAGCTCACTGAAGTATCTGCTCTTGGCTTGTTTACCTGGTCTGGGAAATGAAAGGGTTTAAAAAACCTTAAAAAGGATTTAGAAGTTGTTTACTGCTCATACTTCATCCCAGTATCAGTCATAAGATACTTCCTTTATTGTAAGAGTATGTTCAATGCAAACAGGTACACAGAGCAAATTGCAAATGAATCAGCTCAGCTCTGGTTGTGGTGTAGTCTGTCAATGTGGTTTGACATGAGCTACCTGTTTCTTGGCAGGGTAAATTGTCTTTTCTGGGAAGCTGCTGCTGCCACGCTTAACCCAATACCCTAGCTTCAGCCTACTGTGAGTGTCCCTAGGGCAGGCAGCAGTCGCTTCTGAGGTTATACTGGATCCACAGCCCTAACTTCTGTGCACCTCTGATTATTTTGAAGCAGTGTGATGAACTCCAGGCTTGGTGTATGTCTCTGGTTCTGGAGTGCAGAATTAAATGCAGAAGCACGCTGTATTTTGGAGTGGTGCCCTTGGTTTACTGTTGCTGTAATTTCTTCTATAAAAGCATGCTGGTTCCTTTTATTTTTTAAGCCAAAGCAGCATTGAAATAGTGCACCTGAATTAGTGACAAACTTTGCGATGAGCTTTGGGGAATGAACTCGGTCATGACCAGGCTTGAGGGCCCAGTCCACAGCCTACTTTTTACTCTTTACTGGTTTTGTATAAGAAGCAAAGTGGATGTGCAGCCTAGCAGGTGGGTTTCTCATCTATGGTGTTTCATTTCCATGATATAGTAATGATTATCTACCCTAATACTTGAATTCTTTACAAGGCCCAGCCAGTTAAAGATCCATACTAATAAAAAATGTAATGCAGAAGAGAGGCAACCATTCCTAATAATAAAAAAGTGGTATTGTTGAAAAGGATAAGACAAATACAGGGAGGATAAAGGCAAAGTGCCCTGTCCTGTATGTGGTTGAAGAGGAAGCTTGTTAATGGTGAACACAGCTGGATGTGATCTAGGCTGTGTAAGAAAAGGCTGAGGAAGACACCAACAGGGGTTGATAAAATACTTTCCTTTGTGTTGAATCAATATGTACAAGCTATGTTTTGGGAGAGTCGGACAGTGACCAGCACTGGCAGGGCATTCGGAATCCGGTGTCTCCACAGCATTGGTGCTCTGCCAGGACTGAGCAGGAACTGCAGTTTGTTTGGAGATGTGGTAACTACGCTCCCTAAGTTTTATTTGTTTCTTTCTCCCAAGATGGAAGCACACTGCTGGCTCTTCTTACACACCAAACCACTGTTTGTTTAGTTCTTCACCAGGGGTTGTAGGCTTCTCTTCAGTTAGAAGACAGGCTGAGAGTTGGGCTTGTTCAGCCTGGAAAATAAAAGGTTCAGGAGTGACCTTACAACAGTCTCCCAATGCCTAAAGGGGGCCAATAAGAAATCTGGAGAGGGAGTTTTTACAAGTGCCTGTAGGACAAGGGGAATGGCTTTAACCTGCCAGAACAGGGGAGATTGAGATGAGCTCTTAGGCAGAAGCTCTTCCCTGTGAGGGTGCTGAGGCGCTGGCACAGGGTGCCCAGAGAAGCTGTGGCTGCCCCATCCCTGGCAGTGTTCAAGGCCAGGTTGAATGGGGTTTGGAGCAAGCTGCTCTAGTGGAAGGTGTCCCTGCTTGTGGCAGGGGGTTGGAACTGGATGAGGTTTAAGGTCCCCTCCAACCCAAACCATTGTAGGTTTCTATGATTCAGTGTAACAGCCCCGCTACCCAGTGCTGCCCCCAGATGGTTTTAGCTCTCAGTACCATGGCAGTGCAGGCAGCCGCTTGGTCTAGTGCTTTCAGCATGGATGCCTGAGCCCCACCTTGGAGGCTGTGTCAGGGAAGCAGCAAACGCAGCCGAAGGTGGAAGGCATCATTGCTTGGAAGCTCTCAGAGTACAGGACGAACTGGGCAGAGCAGGACTTGAGTCATGCCTTTGTGTTCTTTTCTTTGCCTATGCGGGGTATGTAGGCGTTCTGAAATGATGCTGTTGTGGCCGCATGGCCGTGGTTTTCTTTGCCTCTGTTAACTGTTACTTGTGGTAGATGTGTTTCTGGTGGCCACACTGAAGTGCTGGTACAGGCCAGTTCCAGGTGTGTGTTGTAGTGCTGCTGTCAGTTGAAGGTGACAGTCAGGTGAAATGCTTCAGTAATGGCTGGACTCAGAGGCTCTTCTGCTTTAGACAGTGCTGATCTTTAAGTGAGACTTGATGTCTTAAAAGGAGGCACCAAACTAAAATATGTGTAGGGTAAGGCTGCAAGGGCAGCATCCTCCTCTGTGTGTGTCAAAAGAAGACTTGAGAGGGACATTGTAATGACTGTGACAGTAACAGCTTAATTCCATGGGCTGTACAGTCAGCCCTGTGCAAGCTTGGTAAATCTCACTACAGCCCCCGCGTCATCCAGGAACAAGACTTCTAGATGTTCAGAGCTGGATGGTTTTGATTTAATATTCAGAGGCATTCAGCTTCCCAAATAAAGAGAATAGTTGGGAGATTTATTAATATCTTAATGTGGCCTTAGTTTTAGCCTTTTATTCCTTCCTTTCTAAAAAGCCTTCTTACCACAAACCAGCCTTGAAATTTGGAGGAATAATGAAAACTGCTGAGCAAATTTGACTATGCTGATGGGTTGAATGAGCTATGACTTCTGCTGACCTCATTCTGCTCCATTTGCCCTTCAGGCTGGTAGCAGTAGCTGGGTGTAAATTCTAATCTATTAATTTAGCCTCTGGTATAAATAGAAAAAACATATAATTGCAATCACTGTTTTGTCAGTGGCCTATCCAGCTGTACCGCTTTGCTTCGGAGGAAGAAGTGCCAGTGCTGCCTTTGTGCTTCTCTACTCAAGGGACCTTCCATCCCACTGTGTTGGAGTGGGGCAGATTACGGCTTGCTTGTCACAGCAGAAGTGCCGAATGGGGCACCTGCTTCCTGGGCATATATCCTCTAACATCCACATGTAATATCTCTTCTTATTTCTTGCATCCTTCTCTGGAGCCAAATGCCCTCCATCTTATTTTAATTTGTGTGTTTTGGGGAAGAGATACAGTTTGTCTGTATGGAGACGGGTTGTGACAGGTTACCTTACAGTTCCAGTCCTAGGAAAGAAACTACGAGACATGGAAATGATGTCCTGTCTCTGAGGACCTTAATGGCTGCAGGGCCATTTCAAAACTCTGTTTTGTCTGTTGTTGGTATCTAAACCAAGACTAAGATCTTTCCATGAGCAGTATGAGAAGGCTGCCTTGCTGCTTGTGGCTCAGCACAGGCGTAGCCTTAAAGAAGGAAGCTGTGTTGTTTGCAGCATCCCAGAGGTTACTTGGGGCGGTCACTGTCTCTCTCTTGGCGTTAGAATGTGACTGGTGTTGACATGCTTTGGCATTGCACGACAGTTGTTTCACTGACCAAGCAACAG
This sequence comes from Psittacula echo, assembly GCF_963264785.1. Classification (NCBI taxonomy): domain Eukaryota; kingdom Metazoa; phylum Chordata; class Aves; order Psittaciformes; family Psittacidae; genus Psittacula; species Psittacula echo. The sequence continues at coordinate 5,607,301 of NC_137756.1, read as the reverse complement.
ATGTTGATGATACAAGGTTCCGATAGCCAGTTTCACGTCCATCCTCTGTGGGATCTGATGGAGAGCCTGAGGGTAGCCTGCTCAGAGATACAAGGGTTTCTTTCCTCTGTGCTTTCTTATGTGGGCAGTTAGGGTCATAATGTAATGTTTAAGGATAGCCAACAAAAGAAGCCTTACTTGGGTTTAACTAAAATTGCTCCTTAACATGACTTGTTAAATTGAAACAAACCCCGCATGAATGTTCTTCTAAATCCATTTAAAAGTGCCTTGTATTGATTGAGTCTATTTCAGTAACTCAGATGAGCGAAATTGATGTCTGTGCCGTAAGATAAGTGCATTCACTTGAGATTTCTTACCTGCTGAACTGACTTGACTTCAAAACTGATTTTGGTAAATCAATGCAAGCCTTGTGTGAAGAATAGGTCTTATTTGTTACTTACTTGTTTGAGGAAGAACAGTGTGATAACTTAGGGGAAAAGGTGTCTTTTACCCTCTGACTGTAATGCTGGGGTGCCCTACTAACCTTGTCCCTCATTTTGAGCTTGAAGTGATACCAGTATTGCCTGGATACCTTAGTAGTACCCTCCTTCTGCAAGGCAACTGTCTGAAAAAGACTAATCCTTTTGCTGCAGGGTGCGCTGTTACCTTGTGTCTGGAGAAAGGAAGAGGAACAAGACTTATAGACTTACTTCTCTACCATCCTGCCTAATGCCTCCCCAAGACAAATATGAACAGATAAGAGCCCTTATGTGAAGGTTTCCTTCCCTTTTCAGACAGTGTCTTTCAGCTTGGTGTCTTTAAGTTCCTTCAGACATTAAGCTGACAGGCTCATCTTAACCTCAGCCACCAAGAGCTAATCTTAAGTGCCCAAACTAACACCTGTGACCAAATCTCTGCTCCACTGACAATGTGGAAAGGAATGAAACCTAACCTATCATGTTCCTGCGCTGGAAGAAAGGAACTGCAATGAGGAACATGGTTTCCCTTTAATCCTTCCTTAGAGAGGTGGGTAAAATAAACACAGGGAGGCAGAGCAGCTTCTTACGGGGGAGCATCAGTGCCTTTCTGTGCATCCATAGCTACCAAGGCAGCCAAGTTTCACTTCTGTATGAAGGCAAAGAAGGCTTGAGGGGAGAAGGATTCGAAAAAGGTCAGTGAGATAACTTGCTGGACGTCCACATCTTGGAGATACAGCACAGAAGAAAGAACAAAAGATGTTAGAAAATGTATCTTGTGTTTGATGAAAGGTGGCATGACAGGCTTATTGAAGGTGGGAGAAGACATAAATACTGTATGAGAGAGTGATAGGCTCTGGAAGATCCTGAAAGTGAATAAAATTTGCTTTTATTCGATGTAGTGAGGAGAACTTAAATAGGAGGAGAAGAAAAAGGCATGTTTGGAGTGGTGAGCTAGAGAAGTAGTCTCACAGTGGAATTTGGAAGGAAACAGAGAAGGTCAAAATGGCTTCTTAAAGAAGAGATGCTGTTGTCAAGACATGAGAAAAGCCTGGACAGGAGCTCTAGATTCAGTGACAGACAAAGAAAAAACATGTTAAAAAGAGACAACAGAGGTGGCATCAGCGGTGTCACACAGATTGAGACTAGAGAAGAGGTGAAAGGAGAAAGGACTCCAGATTGCTGCTGCAGGGCTGAAAGGGCGAAGTCACAGTGCACATGGGAGAGGGGATGCAGAGTTTATTCTCGGTGGCAGGCAGCTGTAGAGTATAGTATCTAGCCCAGCACTTAGAAATGTATTGTCTAGCTCACATCTGGGATCACCATCTTCAGGTTTATCTCTACAGGCTAGGTACTTCCTGGGAGGTTTTGTCAGGAACTGTGGGTGCTAAGCGCTTGGAGAGGCTTGTCCAGCCTCACCTGCTATCAGTTATTGCTTTCTTATGTTCATGCTCATGGACATCACCAGGAAAGAAATGCTGGCTTTTTGTAGCACAAAGCCATTTCTGATGAGAGACACGTATCCCAGAAGGGAGAGTTTCAGTAAATGCACAAGGAAGCTGCAGCGCTTGAGGTTTTATTGTGTTTTTCTTGCTATCACACTTGGTGTGTTATCTAAAGGGATCTGTGAGTGAGGTGGTAAAACAGGGCTCTGTTAATTATATATCACCCAGCAAACTGATAAGGCAAACAAAGCAGGCAACCAAGTAACACAGCCATGAACCACTTCAAAATAATAATGTAGCAAGAACAATAGGAAAGTAATTCACAGCTCCTGAAGAAATTCTTGCAGTTCCGAGGGGGTGAGATAGCAAGCAGCTATCGACTGTTTTCCTTTCATGTTTTCCACCTGTCTGCCATGTGATTGGGAAGTATATTACCTGCATCCTTGCGGGAGCTTTTTGCACTATTGTCTTAAAAGCCTCTCTCTACAAGAATCGATCCTAATGGAAACTGAGATGCAGGATGAAATGCATACAGAGAATGGAAGGAGAGTGACAACTCATTTAAATATCGTTTAAATCCTTTATAACTTTTGTTCTATGTAGATAGGTGTACAGGGACAGCTCTGCTTTTCCCTGGCTCCTTTAGGTTGCCCTGGCACTGCACAATAGGGTGAACTGGCAGCTGCCCAGCGCAAGGGAGTTAGTACCCTTTGGGGTCAAGCACTTTCCACCAGCGCCAAGGCCGGGAGGGAGGGGGAAGGTTGGTGTGAGCTGGCAGCTGAGGTTTACAAGCAGGTCTAGTTACTGAAGGTGTTTGCTGACACATGAAAAACGTGTCGCATACGCAACGTAGGTGCTGCCTCACAAAGCACCAAGCCAGGTGGAAGGGGAGAGTGGCAACCGCAGTGCATGAAGACTTTGGTAGTTGTGTGGCCTAACAGCACAAGGTTGTTGTATGCTCTGCCTTGGCTGCACAAGTGCTGAAGCACATGCCTGCACTGTGGAAGCCAGGGATTTAAACCCCAGCTAGCTGCCTGGCTCAGCTGCTCTTGGCAGTGGAGCAGGGAACCCAGCATAGGCCACAAAGGCTTCCCCAGATACTAAGTAAACATTTGGGCAACAGGCCAAAACCAATCTCCATGCTACCCAAGTCACACTGTTCACGGTACAAGTTCTAAGTGGTCTGAAGCCAGCCCAGAACATCTACTTGAGATACCGTGATTGCAGTACAGACGTAACCTTTATATGAGAAAAGATATTTTAAAATCCTAATCAGCTTCAAAGTTCTGTAGCAATTCACGTTTGATCTGCAGCCCAAACTCAAAAGTACTCACAAACTTGTCTGTTGTCTCTCCAGCCTCAAAGTGAATGAAGAACTAGAGGAATCAACCCGGAGTAAATTTCTTCACCTTTGATTTTAGCCTCTTGCTTAAGAAAGGAACATTTACATGCTGGGGAGATTTAGTAGAGGTATTCTTGCAAATACACTAATGCCTGGGATGGGTTATCCTGACTGGGCCATGTGTGTGTGAAGGCACGCACTGCTGGGTTTGTAACAGACTGAAGAGGACTGACTGCAAGCCAGAGCTGTACCAGGCTGGGATTTGTAGGGGTAAGCTATTTGCCGTATGTAACTTCACACTATTTAGAGGGCGTCCCTGTGTCTCTGTCTTTGAAAAGCTAAGAACTTGCTCATATATAAAAGACTGGCAGCATTCAGGTGTTACACTGACAAGTTTGGTTTGGTTCTGCTAAGTGCTGGAGAGGTTTGGAGAAACAAATTCTGCTTCAAGTCTGCTCCAAACAAAGATAGAAACAAACTTAATTGGTGTAAGAGGATGGGAAGAAGAAAGTTTTCTGGTTTGCTATTTCTCTACATGTGTCTGTCTGTCCATCCTTTCAGCTTACTTGTTTTCTACTGCACCACCTATATAAAAATAGAGAAGCATGTAACTCAAATTAGTGGGGGTTAGCCATCTAAATAGCTTTTACACTGGTATGCACTCTGGGAATACAAGTTCAGTTTGGAAAGGGTGGGACACAATCCTGAAGTACTATTCTGAAAAAGGGACTGAACATCTTAAATCACATAGGTTTGAGAAAGCCAGGTTGAGGATTCTGCTTAAAACCTCTAGGTGTTCAGGTTTTGTGATGGCCTGAGACTTTCAGCTTTCATTTAAACCCAAATCCGTTTCCAGCTGTCATAAATGTGGAGTGAGAATGAACAAGATGAATCCTCAATTCTCAGAGGCTAGAGAATGCATATCCAAAAAATAACATTGATTATTTTTAACATCTCAGCATTTTTTAGTCATGACTTCTCGGGGGCTGACTGAGATCCTGGAATGCCGGGGGCTGCTTAGCCCACATTTGTAAAAATAGCACATGTCTGGCAAAGGCAAAAAAAGATGAAGGATTTTTCATGCCACCTTTTATTGTGTGCTTGCAGGGTGAGGTAATGTAACATACTTTTGCTTTACTTTCAGAAGGTCCAGTTACTTGTTAGGAATAGCACAGGTCACGTCTGTTTCTGTGGATGTATTGTAGATGATGAAGCTTTCTGGTGTTGGCCACTTTCCAGCCAGCACTATCTGTTTATTACAGGCCATGTGTGGGAATGGAGTCATAAACAACCTCTTACTGTGGCAAACCCACAACACTAATCACTTTTGTATTAACTTCAGTCAATCCTGAAAAAGTAAATGTTGTGGATTATAAAGATAATAATGTGCTAATCCTTTTGGTGGTCACTGGCCATTTTATGCTGTTCCATCTCTCATGCCCGAAGGATAAATCCTCTGGCTCTTGATGAAAGGCTAGATAGCAAAGTCTGTATGCACATCAAACGCCGGACTTGTTATCAACAAATGCACTATTCTCACTATGGCAGATAATTTTTGATCCACTTGTACCTTCAATCTGAGACTTCACTTTTCCACCCCATGCCCTAGGCTTTTGTCACCAGGTCTCCTCAGAGCACTGATGAAGAGGTCAGTGAACATAAAGGTCACTCATCTTATAGAATAAGTGGATCAAAAAATTAACAATAGGGTTAATTTTTTGGTGTTGTGGACATACTCTGACACCCACTGAAGTCAGGGAAGAGGTTCTCCAACCTTAAATGGGCTTTGGATCAGGCAGTGCTGGGGTGGGCTCTCTCCTCTGGAAATGGAGTTACCCTCCCCTAGAGCCAGAAGAGGGGAAGAAAGGAAGCGATATGGCTGAAGACTTGGAGGTGATTCAGCCTGCTTTCAAACTTTATTCTTCCTCTTAAAAAAACCCTGAAATAAATTCCAGCTTGAAAGTCCTGCTGACTTCAGGAAATTCAGGAGCTGGTTGTAGAAGTTCCAGTTGAATGTGCCAAGCTGAGATATGAAGGTAAAAATGTTCTTCAGATCATTTTCTACTATTAATATCCAGTAAGTATTTGTAACGGGTGTATGAAACAACACCACAGCAAGGGCCAGCAGGGTCTGTAAGCCATTAGTTACAGAATTGTTCCCTTTATACAGTGGTCAACACACGTATGGTTTTTCATGTTTGGCACTGGAAGCGGTGTTTTTCCTCTGCAAAGTGAATGTTGTTCTTCATACAGAAACGCAGGAACCACAAGCAGTTGATTAAAGATTAGAATAGTAATGGATGTGTTAAAGTGGAATGTACTTGGGTAATTGATTAATTGCTGCAGTGTAAGCTACTTGCAGAGTATTACATTCGTTCTCTGTTAAATCAATCTCTGCCTTCTGTCCAAGCCTTGTGACTGAGAGCTGGAAGGCATGAATAACTATTCAAGTCAGCCGGATTGGTTCTACTGGGAACAGGGGAAGCTGGTCAGTGCCCAGGATCCCATTTGCAGCCTGTTGCTTCTGCTGGATCTCAGGCTCACATTCCAGCAGTATCACAGGATTGCAGGCAGGTGGAAGATGGAATTAGTAATGCTTTTAGCTTCCCATAGCCCACTTTTGCATTTCTTTCACCTTGTTGCTGGGTTCTTCTTAAAAACAAAACTGTAATCTCACACAGAAAGAAACAGCACAATAGCATTTTAATTAAGGTGTTCATCCCAGGGAATATATGATTGCTGTGAGAAACTGCAGTTTGATATAGGAACCATACATTCCTTAACAACACAGGAATGCCAGAAAGGACTCCCATCTTACAATGACAAATCGCATAGCAACTGGAAGCCACAGACTCATTGCTCTAGGGTAACACAAGCACAGCAAGCTCTGAGACACAACTGTGTGTGCAGGACTGGTTATGGAGAACCAGGGGGAAGAATGAGATGTGGTAGCATAGGCATCCTAGAAACCCTGCTTACAAGAAGCTTCTGTTTCCTAATTTTCGTAACTGTTTGTAAGGAATGATACTTTAGCTCCTTTCAGGGCCCATTGGAAGAAGAGTGTACAAGAAGGTCAGTGAAGTGATGGAGCACATAAAATGGATAGCAGACATTGTGCCTTTCATGAATTTTCTTTCAGGCTTTTCAAGGTCCATGCTGTCTTCTTTTCTGTTGCTGTGCCATTTCTGCTCTCATCTGGTGACCAACAGAGTCCAATAGATCAAACTCCATTGTATGTGCATGTACAGTGTGTTTAGAGGGTATTAGGATAGTTACCAGCCACTCACTGACTTTGATCTGTCAAATGTCCCAGAGAGGTGGAAAGCCCTTCTTCTGGGAACGCTTCTCCTCTGATTTTCTTCTAACTACCGTGAAGAAGTGCAGCTCTTTGCTCTGTGTCATCGCTTTCCCTGGTTACCCTGTCCCAAATGGACATTTCAGACATCAAATTTGTTTCTCCTTCTCTCACTGTTGAAAACAGTGAATCCTTTTGGAGCATTTAGCAAACACAAGTTGGAGGAAGGTGGACTGTTTGATTCATAAGCAGGGCAGAGAGCCATTCCCAGAGGAACTAGCATACTCCTGTTTAGTCATTTGCTTAGGAGTGTTTCAACAGGCCATGGACCTAGTGTTTAGAAAACTAACTGTTGAAAGTGAAGCACTGAGAGAAAGTTGTAATTTCCCAGATATTTATAGAAGCATGTGTGTAAACGTTTGCAGAATGAAGGCCTAGAGTGTTTTATTTGTTTGTAAACCCTAGAAGTATGCAGTTATTTGAATGTATTTTATTTTGATGACTAAACATGGCCATTTAGGAAGCTTCCTTTCAGTTGCTGCTTTAAAAATGGATCATGTGTCTAGCTTCTTCTTTCTTACACAACCTAAAGCTCTACCAAACCCCAATGACATTAAGCATTGACTACTGTTAGCTTCCCAAAATGACGGCTTAATTTTCCCTCCATGAATATTCAGAGTTGAGAGCCCATAACACTGGAATATGATAAACATGGAGGCTGCCGGCTGCCGCATTCACTTGCATAGGAACTCTTTATTGTCAGCAAACATGGTTTTGACAACCACTTTGAGGCAACGCTGCTTTATATCAAATATCAACAGAATTAGCATGCGTTTCCATGTTAATTACTGTAGTGCACCGTGCTGTGTGATGGCCAGGGAATGCAACAGGGAAGGCTGAGCTTTGCCAGTCACTCACAATGTAGGATTCAGCTAATGTGAGTTTATTAGCTCTGAGGAACAGCATTTAATGAGCTGCTAACCTCACGATAGGCCTGCTTTCCAAATGGCTAACAGGGCCTGCCAGCTCATACGTAATGTATGAGAGAGAGGGAGGACACCACAATAGGTTTCTGGTATTCATTAAGCAGGCCTGCAGAAGTCACAAGTGGCAAAATGGGTGACCCTGAGGTAATCTCTTAGAAATGGAAATAAAATGCACATTCCACTGCCTGGCTCTTGGCAATTATGTTTACAACACCATTAAGCAAAATGTACAGGGAGGAAATAGAAACATGCTTTGGCTTTAAGCTCCTGGTTTTTTCATCAGTCTTTGAAAACTCTCTGAAGATGCTGTTCATTAATAACACCATAAAAACAGGGGTGTTTCCATGGGCAGACACTCTTCTGTGAAATAGGGATAACTATAAATTAATAAATCAGGTACTGATGTTGTTACTGAATGTAATTGGAAAAGAAAAGTCCATGATGCTCTGCTCTTCCTCATTAGTATGGTGTAAATATGCTGAATAGCATCACTGAGAAACGTTGATTTCAAGAATACTTGGTATAACGTTCAGGGTAAACTCCTTTCTCAAGTGCTGCTGTTACTTTGATTTATTCCTATGGTATGGCTGCTGGTTTTGAGTGGCATACCTGCTTCTCCACTCTCTTAATTGACCATTGTATTGGTTTATTGTTTTAATCAGTGCTCTAAGCTGCACTGCACAAAGAAAAGGATCCCATTTCGGAGAGACAGACAAGCAAATCTATTATCTCTGCTTTCTTTAGGTTACTGTCTTTAACAGTCTCTTTGATACTGCAACACTGATTGGCGAGAACACTTTACCACTAAGGCATAATAAGGGAAAATGTAATAAAATGTCACCAGGCACTGCTCATTTGCAGTTGTTTGGCTAAAAAATAGGTTTCATAAAACTTAGGTGAACTTAGAAATCACCTGAACTCATTGCTTCCTAGATTTATGACTCAATAAGCCTGAATGTATGCTCATAGCCACTTCAGCGTACTGTGACAATTCATCTCACCTGCAGTCAGTGTTATGCAGAGAGTTGCAATCAGATTTGTCAGGGAACATCTTCCAGGCAGCAGATGCTGGCCTGAGGCTCTGGAGATGTGGCTGCTGTTGTGGGTACAGGGGCCCCATCCCTCTATGACCTTTGGTGGGTTGTACCTCTTCATTATGCCTTATGCTGTCCCTCCTGGTTCAGCCGGTCAAATAATTTTAGCCTATAAGTTCCTAAAAGCAAGTTTCCTCTGAGGTACCAAAGACAGAGAGGGGGCCCTGACCACCTTTCTGTAGGGCAAGTGTTTAATGACAGTGCTATATTTCCTTTATGGTACTCCTGAATTCATATTGCCATGCTTCTTCCTACAAACACATCAAAGTGGCACCAAGCTATAAGGGTTTTCTCCAAAACACACAGCAGTATTCTTCAGTTACCAGAGCAGTGTGAAGAAAATAAATATGGTGCTATGAAAGGGATTACAAATTCACAAATGCTCCAAACTAGTTTAATCCAATGCTGTCCTATGGCCTGCCTAATGTATTTTGATGCTGGTATCTCAGAGTATGGACTTACTTTCAAAAGAGGGACAAAAGTAGCATCCCTGCTCACACAGTCTGCTCACATTACTGTCGTGGCAGTCATTTCCTGCATGTCTCCAGTGCTATTGCTGAGCAGCACACTCCATCCCAGAATAGAACTGAAGAAGAAATTGAAGTCTGTTGCTTGTCTTGCAGTTTCAGACACGTGTAGCACTGTCCTCAAGGCTCCTCAAGATGCCTTTCTCTTTTCTCCTCTGCTCTGAAAAAGGCAGTTTCTTACTCCTGTAAGCTCATGAGCTCCTGGTGCGGGATGTTGTCCTGCCTCTGGCAGGAGGAAAGCAGTGGCAGGCCCTTAGTGTGTTTCCTCTATCCCAATATTTCATTGTCATTACTGATTATAGAATTCACATTCAAGAGGAGCTTGCTTTTCGACGTGCTTTCTGTAGGTATAGAGCAGCCTGCTTACATATTTAAGGCTGCCAGGGAAGGGAGGAAGCATTACGTGGTCAGAGACATGATTTTCTTCTGATACTGTCTTTAGGCAGACCCACTTATAGACTCTGTGTTTAGTGTAGTAAAGCTGTGTCTGGTTGCCCACAGCATTTGTGTGTTCAAAGGAACTTCCTTGCTTTCAAGATTCCTTGCATCTATTACCTTAAACTTCCCCTGCTTTGTATAGGGTTCTTTATGTTCCTACAGTCTTTGGGCCTGTCAGTCCTGGCATATATGTGAGTTCATTACCTTACAGGTTGCTGTGCTTACAGTTGGTTTTCTTTCTGGAAGCCGGTTTGAGCTGGGTCAGTTTTTGTGTCAGGAACTCTCCCACTTGCCAGCAAATCTTGCCCACAAATGGCCCGAATCCAGTTTGAACTTCCTTCCATTGGATCTGGGCTGGGCCACTTGCACCAGGACTGGCTTTGCCTGCTGCCCTCTTAACACACCTTGCCCTCTCTTTCTCAGTGCCAAGGCAGTTAGTCCTGAAACAGTGACACGTCTGGGATAAATCCAAAACACAATTAAATGCCTGACTTTTTCCACTGACTTTAGATGAGAGCTTTCATCATTAGTCTATTATGTCTTTTAATTTTTAAATTGTTTTACATTTCCCATGACAAAAGAATGATTTAAAATGAAAATGAGGGAGTTCCTTATACAACTCACATCCTTTAGTGCTTTGCTCCGTGAAAATTGTGCATTATTACAGCGTGAATCAAATAAGATGAGCGTTTGCCCAAAAGAAAAGGTTGTGTATATGTGCCTACTCACACAGCCTAAAGCCATGGGTACGGCTCTAAAGTATTTTTCTTACTGATCATACTTAAATTAAAAAACATATATGTATTAAAAGCATACATATGCTTTACATGCAGTATTTCCCCTTTTCTGTATATATTGTTTCTGAAAGCCATAGGTATATGAAATGAAAAATGAAGATGTGCTTAAAAGGGGCATATATATCTGGAGTTTCCAAAGCTGTGGTGCCCTATAGCTAGCTGTATCTAGTGTTCCTGTCACTTCTTGTTTCAAGTCTTGCTGCTAGGTTTTTGGTCATTTCTCTTGTGAGGAAGCTGCTTTTCCCTGTTCTCTGGGTGCTGCACTGGGCTGGACTAGGAACTGATGGGTGGGATGCATCTGGGAATGCACGTGGCACTCATTCTGTGCCCCTGCCAGCCGCTCCAGGTGCCGGGAAGCTGTGCCTCCCCTAGGTAGGGCTAAGCTTCTAAACCCCATAATTCAAAAAGGCCTTTCTAAAATCAGATCACAGGAAGGGAAGCATTTATTTGAGACCCCTCCTGGAAGGGTTTTTTAAATAGCCCCTCAGTGTACAGTTCTGGTGTATTACATGTGAAGAGCCAGAAGAGCAGAGGAGCTGGATCCACCCGCAGGCTCAGGTTGCTCCCGCAGCAAGCTGAGTTCAGGGCGTTGGGTTTAACTGTTTAGTCAGGCAGCATCATGCACGTGTAACAGGAATTCGAGAGCGTGGGGCTGGGAAGATGCTTCCTTTCGGCTCCCACCTCGTGCGGATGCGCTATGTCTGTAACCATGCACAGGGTGCGTCTCGGCTGGAAATGAGATCCGAGTGCTTGACACTGAGCTCGGAAGTTTTCAGAACAATGACCAGTGTAACTTAGATAAGTGTTTAAGCTATTGGAGATAGAGTTGCATAGGACTGTATGATCATTTACATTTCAATAGGGGAGGGCTTTATTTAACAGATAGAAACTTTTCATCATTTCTTCACTGTCTAGCGAAAGACACTATGTGTATGCCTGTGTAGGACCATCCGCAGAGACTGGGATCTGGTTTGGTTACATCACCTTCAGTTCACACCTTAACTGGGTCTGGCACAGCGTGTGTATACAAGCCCTTAGGATGCTGCCCTTGCTCAATACACTGTGGTGCAGCTCCACTAAGCGTTAGTTTTTAAGACAGATAAAGCCTTTTGCTTGTTAACAGGAGTTAGAAAATGAATGGTTGGTGTTAAAGCCACAGGTAGAATGAGCTGCAAAGTAAAGTATTAGGTGGATGGAAGTTCCTGTGGGCTTCAGACACAAGGATGTTTTCTCATAGGTTATCCATACATGAGGTGTGAGTGGTGGAGCAGCACAAGCAGTGTTGTTATGGCCTTATAGTAAGTTGGGGATTGGATTCTAAGACGCAGACACCAAGATAGTTATTTGGATGCAGACTTGGGGTTAGGTGGGGTGAAGAACTCCTGAAGTAATGTCATGTGGAGATGTTCCTGATCCCTTCATTCCTTTATCAGATCTGCTAAATAGTTGCCTTTTTGATCTAGGAATAGCAGTTATGATTTGCTGCTGGTCACAGAAAAGTTAAGCCTTCTTCCAGGGCTATTTTTAAACGTGGCAACAACTGTCCTCAGTGTTTGTAATCTGTCCAGAAATAGATACCACTTAACAAGAACACTAAGCAAAGAGAAGGGCCTTTTTCAGGAATTCGCACTCTTCACAGGCATTTCGTGTTCAAGATCACTTTCAGCCCAAGGACACTTGTGGCTGCTGGTGGTCTGGTTGGTGACCCTGGCTGCTGCCCGAGCAGGAGCTGCAGGCGAGAGCAGCACCTTCTGGAGCAGGGGCTAAAGCACAGCAGCTTGGGGAAGAGATGGTGCAGGGAAACCCACTATCAAAAAAGCAAAGGGCTGTGCTGAGATGAGAAAGTGGGGGGGGTCCTCCAAGCCCAGCTGGAGCAAAACCAGCCTGGTTGTGCTGTGTGGACGTCCCTGCCACCAAGGAGTGTGCGTCTTGCTCATAGTTTGTGTGTGCATCTTATCACTCAGGACATGTTAAGCATAATCACTTATCAGGCAGTTCTGGTGTGAACAGCAGTTTTGTACTTCATTGACAGGCCCTGTTAAATTCAAACCAACCAGGCCAAGCTCATGTCAGGGAGAGGGGAAGATACCTCCACAAATATAAGCAGCTTTCTCACCTGCTTCAAAGCAGCTTATTCTCTGGGGATTTGATGACATCTGCAGGAAATGATGCATCTACCATTCCTGTTCCTCATCACATGTATTGGATTATTCTTTATATTGCATATCAAGTGCTGCATTACATGCAAATATCAAAAATAGACTCCAGAAAATGCATAAGATCAGCAAACCTGGTTCCCTTTATCACTGCCTGTGATGGGAGATGCATTTGCTCACCGCTTGCGATAGCTGTGTACCATAGCAGGAAGAGCCAGACTTCTTGTCTTCAGTATCTCAGTATCAGTATTTAAGTATGGCCAGGCAGTTAAGCTCTGGATCTCTAATTTAAGCAAGCTAGAGACCTGTAGATACGCATGCAAACCTGGTAATCATTAGAATATGGGTCTGAGTCTGAGATTGGCCTCGGTTGCCTTTGTAAAAGCATGGAAGTACGGGAAGGTGCGCAAGGGTAATACAGTGCAGTGGAACTCCAGGGTGTGTTTGTACATTCAGCATGCAGGGAGCCTTGCAGGTTTTCAGGCTTGGAACTACAAAAGCGAAATACTCACATATACCTCCCCAGGTAGAATATGAACCTAGATATCAGAGACGCTCTCATGGCTCATTGACTCCAATGTACATTTTGCCTTGCTAGAGCACAATTGAGCTCTTCAAGGTGTTATTTTCCTCAGAGATAGGAAGCTGGCAATTTTTTTATTTAAAGTAGAGTAGAAAACAAGCCAGTGTGCACAAGACATTGTCAGTTGCCAGAGACATTTCTGGCATACTGGCCAGAAGTAGTACTTTTAGGTGGAATTGAAAATGTGGTTTTCTCTGCCAGGAGTTGAAGATTATAGCTAGCTGCGATTTGTGTGTCTGATAGTCCTGAGCTGTGAAGAGAACAGTTCATTCTCAGCCAGCTCTGATATGTGAGAAACCTGGGATCTGCTTTTAGAATATCCCTGAAAGCTTCATTTGCAACACCAACGTTACAACGCCTTGTGAGCAGTTCAGCAGATACAGCCAGACCTGAATCATATGGCGCAGGGTACACAATAGCTTTTAGCTGCACTGTTCTTAGCAGGAAGGCAAAGTTGTTGCTTAGCAAAACCTGGTGATTTGCTTTTGGTTAACCAGACTTTTTATATAATAGTAATTTAATAGTGAGTTTGTGACAGCAAACTTTGCTTTCTATTGCCTGTCAGCATTCATTCTCCTATTTCTTAAAGCACTAGGTGTTTAACACTTTTAAATTAGCTGGACTTCAAAACAAAGTTACAGAAAGTGCCAGAGAGTGATAAGACATCTCTGAAACCAAACACAACTCTGCATCAAGGCCCTGTTTAAGAGGAACAAAATACACAACCCTGTCACCGTTCTTTTGAGGGCACAGATTTAAAACCATGCTCCATGGGTGTCATGAAGATGCCAGTGGCCAGCTGCATGTTGGAAAAGTAAAAGAAAAGAGAAATGGAGGGGAAGTAGTTACAAATGCTAATTGTGTTAGTAGAAAGCTATAAATTTGGAAATTATTTACTTCTCTCACCTTTCCTGGTTTATGATTTAATAAGAAGAATGCTTTGGGAAGAGGGGGAAGTTGAGGAGGGAAGGTTAATGTCACCATGGCAAAAGGGGGATCTAATTTTACCGCCCATCTTGTCACTGCAAAGGGCTATTTCCTCACTATGTAAGCTATGTATCTGTGGCTAGGGACTGTGTGGTAGAGCTGAGGCTGAGCTGATGCTTGGGAGATGGTCCTCGCTCCATCCTTCAGCACATCTGAGGAAATGGGCAGGGAGAGTGGTGGTGGTTCTGTGTTGCTTCCCTGCACTTACGCTAGTGGTAGTAATTAAACACATAGCAAGGAAATGGGAGGCAAACTAAAGTTCCGTGGGGTTTTCCTAATGTGTGGATTAGTAAATTTAGCAGATTTGATGTCGAGGGTTTCTGTAAGTACAAAGTTGTGCTTAGTCACCATAAACTTAAGCATTCTGATTTGCACTGGCTGGTGAAACTGTATCTAGATAACTTGGGGTGAATTGCTTTTGACAGCCGTATGCAATTCAGTTTCCATAGATACTTTGAAGGTGATCCATCCTTTTCTGGGATAGATCAGGTATTGATCCCTAGCTGAGGAAGATCTCCTCATTCCTGCAAGTGCTCCAGGCACCATAAGGTATCTGATGCATGGCTAAACATTGTTCCCTGGAAGTCACAATATATTGTGTTAATACAATGAAAGTTTTAGCAAAATACAGTGGTTGCTCTGGCCAAAGGATGAAAAAGAACAGGAGAAGTAAGTTGAGATGAAGAAATTACTTTTGTTAGGTCAATATGTTACACTATTCGTTTTTAATTAGGCCACGACAGTGAGTGTCTGCCTGCCTTGCACTGATCAGATATTCAAAGATCATCCAGAATATGCTAATGGGAGGCTTCCAGAATCCTTTTAGGGATATATTTAGCATATTAAAAGCATACTTGGAGCATTAGCAAGACATACTGTAGTGGTGGTTCACAGCCAGCCAGACCTGGAGTTTACTTAGGCCGTGGTACGCTCTGTGTCCTGTAAATTATTACTGTGTATGTTTTTTAAACTGAAAGCAGGTCACTCTTTTCCTTATTAATTAAGGCTGGAAGCTGATTCCTCTGTGCCCGTCTGCTTTAATGTGCTGCTTAAGAAAAGCTCTATTCCTAATTTATTCAAAGCATGTAGATGCTTCTTACATTCTTTGAGGTCTTTTCCATCAAGGCAATCACGACTAACAAGTTGTAAATGGGTGAGTTTAGCTACTGTTAGTCAGAATTTGGACTTCACAGACATTCAGGCCAGAATGGTTCACTGGGCTCTAGCTGCTGGCTGTGGAGCATCTCAAAATGATTAAGGTCAACCCTTCAGGATTGCAGCAGATTGGGGGATGCTGACTTGTTCTGCCTGCTTTACGGAAAGTCGGCAAATGTTTTCTTTCCTCTCTGAGTGAGTGGCATTCCCCCAGGACTTCCTTGGCTCTCTGCACTGCAGCAAGGACTCCCATCCTCTTTCCATCCTGCTTCACTGCTGACCTAGAACGGGTCAGCTTTGCATGAGCAATGGCTAACAGCAAACCTATCTGAAACCAGGAGGAACCTTTGAAAGCATCTCCAGGAAGTAGGAATTATGATATCTAAACAGGAGAGACTTCATATTAGAAATGGTAACAGATTTTGTACCTGCAGATCTCCTCGCATTATATTGACATGTTTCCTACACACCTGCTTTGGGGTACCTATTGTGGAGTTGGCTACGGGGCCTGGTTTGAGGATAGCAGAGGTAAAAGCTTTTGTTAATCACTGGTCTCCAGTCCAAACTAGCAAATGGTGGATTTATTTTTCCAAAGGAGTTAGGAAGTTGATGGGAAGAGATCCAGTAAAAGAAATGTCTCTGGTTAGAGGAATAGCTGGCCACCCATGCCATCTCATTGTGTTGCTTCTGTGTCATAGCAAAAGACTGCTGCACCTTTGCTGGTGCACACCTCTGAAGGAGCGTTTCAAGAGCCAACCCTGAACAGGACACTAAAACCTGCAGGCATTTTATAGAGTTAAGTAATTTCAAAATTAACATAGCAATTTTCATTAGTTACTGTGTAATCACTTTAGTATTTTTCCCAGCCTCCCTAAGGCAGTGTTTTAAGGCATGTTACGTAGTAAAAGTGGGATGAAGCAAATGAATGCTCATGCACGTAGGGCAGGGTTTTGTAAACCAATGAATGTTGGTGGTTTACTGGCAGGATTTTGCTTCCCTGAAGTCATTGGTGAAACACTCACTAGATCCCTGCTGGAAACCCTACTCATATAGTTTGGGGATATATGAGGCTGGCCCCAGCAACACTGGCAAGGTGTAAGCACAATCTAGTTAAGAGTTTGTCTCTGGGAGTGGGCCCATAGACTCCGTATTATTATTTCAAATGCTAGGGCTCTTAGAGCCTTAGTTTCCACAGCTCATCTCATTATGAAGCCTGAAACATCTCCTGGATGAAACAGCCCAGAAAATTTCCATTGATTTGCATGTACTGACAATGGCCTGTCTGCCTTCTGAAGGTAGACTCCCATGAATGAGCTTTGCCTCAGCTCCAGCCATTTGCTGGCCTGGCTGGTAACTTTTCCCATTCAGAGCAAACACAGGATTTCTTGCCTGAATTCCTGTAGCATTACTTGTCATGTTCAGGATATTTGTTCACTACAATGAAGAGCCTTTTCCTATGCAGTATCTGTTCCCTGTGTTGGTACGTGTGGATTGTGGTAAGGTGGACACTTAGCTCTCCTTCAGGAAAGAAAACAAGTTGATTCAGAAGCCTTTCACGGTAAACCTTTCTTTTTAATCATTATGGCTCATTTCTGAGCCTTATTCAGTTCATCTTTATTCGAATTTTGTCACTAAATCTGGACACAATGCTCCAAGGTCCTGGGGCCAAGCACAGCACCTACTCATCAGCCTTGCCTGGAGAGCCTGTGCTGGGCTCCAGCTTTGAAGGCTTCCTGCAGCCCTCCCTGTACAGAGTCCCACTACTTCGCACTTTGACAGCTTTGGCATTATTAAAGTTGTTCATTGAACCCTCTTCCAGGTTTTATGTGTGATAGACTGTTGATTGTCCAGGTGGGGTTCAGCACATTGCAGCCCCGTAGTTAATGTTCTCTTTTGATTATGCAAAAGTTGAATGTAACTTTGTCAGAAGGGCAAAGAGAATTTACTTCCCGGTGTCTCGTTTTGCTTCATCAGTGTCATTTTTGCCTGACGTCTTGTTTAAATTGTTCTCTCTTTCTGGTGTGACTCAAGAAATGCATCTTGAGGGCTGTATAAAAGTTCCTGTATGCAAATTTGTTTTGGATCCGATTTTACTGTGCATCACAAGAGTTCTTGAAGATGATCAAAGGCATACTAAGCTTGAGAGAAGATTACAACAATTACTTCTTTATTTCATGTGTCAGTCTCATACTGTTCTTTGTTCTAGCTGCCTCTTTTTAAATCTGTACATTTTCAAAATGGTTACACCATTCTGTCACTAAGGATTCAGCTTTTTTAGTGAACCATCAAGGAATCAGTTATTGACTTTCTTTCTGTCTTGGCAGGAGAAGTGCTTACCTTTCAGCTTCTTCTCTGTGTAACAAATCTACTTCATTTTCTCTTTGGTAGGCTTGAAAAGAGTACAGTTTGGGTAGGACCTACTGCGCAGTAAATGAATTCCAGGCTGAAACTGAGAACACTTTTTTCAGGAAAGGAATTGTATGAAATACGTATCTGTGTATGCACTTCTATTTTCTACAAGAATTAGGCAGGAATGGATTGGCTGAAGATTACACATTTGTTTCTGTTGTAGTTTCAATAGAACTTTCTATAAAATAAACTTCATACATACCCAGGCACGCACATGCACACACATGCACATGGCATGTACTTTTATGCGTACTTACAAAAAGTCCTATTTAAGTTTAAAAGTAGACAGTGTAAAGGTGAGAAATGCATGTCCCTTGCTTCTATCCTCACAAAAGGAATTGGCACTAGAATCGTTATGGGCCAAACTTTGATGATCTTGTTTATACTGATGGTATTTTGCATCGTGAGGATTTAATGGATCTTAAAGAAAATGAAGCTCATGTGTTTGCTTTGGTGATGAGTAGATCTGATTCAAAATCATTGTCCCAAAATAAACTATGCTCTACCTGTGTTTAAAACAGAATTCAGCTGACAAAGACCCATCCAGTTTGGGGTGTTCCATAGTAGATGGAGCTGGAAAAAATAAAACATGAAACGATTCAACAGAGAGCCATAGGAATAATACAAGTTAGGGAAGTACTTTTGTTTGAAACAAGGTTTTGTTCACAGCTAGTGAGGAGAGCAGCCTGGGGAGGAAACTTGGGAAGCTCATCTGCAGATAAGGAAATAGGCGGTGTTCAAGACTAGGTTGGACAGAGCCTTGGGTGACGTGGTTTAGTACAAGGTGTCCCTACCCATGGCAGGGGGCTGGAACTGGATGATCTTAAGGTCCTTTCCAACCCTAACTATTCTATGAGTCTATGATTCTATGAAATAAGGTTAAAACATTTCTGTTTGTGCTTGATTGGATTCATGTGAGCAACTCTTTCATAAAGGGTTATCCAAATATGCCACTGTGCAAAGCCTGCCAGGTGGAGCGTTTGTCTCCTGCAGATTTGACATTGTGTGTAGCACCGCCACTATGTACATATATATTTTTTTATCATATTCTTATCACATAATATTTATAATGTATGAATAGTGTAATATTTTAAAGGAAACATTAAGTATCTTTATCCTTTGTGCTGCTTCATCCTCTTGTTCTAGTTCTTCGTGTAGCTCACACTCCTTAGTCATTGGTGTGAGTAGGCCTCAAAAATTCTATTTCCTTTTCTTCTTGTTTAGGTTACTTTTAAATCTGAGATAGCTATTGGCAAAACTTATATTGTAACTTCAGAAGAAATAGGATTTAGCTAAATGAGCAATCTCATCTTTCTCTTCATCCCTGAAAGGGTTACCACTTTGGGCAGCATTGAATTCCCTGTGAGGTTTGCATATTGGTGAGGTGGCTCCACTGTTGGTGATCTGTGCCGGGGAAGTTTTGCTCCAGTCCTCCCAGGGACCCTCCATTAATGTCTACAGGCACTTGTATTCTTCTTCCAAAGAAAACAGAGGAAGTGGGGGAGAAGGGGAGAAGTAATTAAAATGACAAGACATAGGAAGCAATAGACCTCATCATCATTAAAGCTTTAGTTTATAGGATTCTTCAATTTAAAACTGGTGCTTTCAGAGGTGTAACACCAAGGTAATTAAACTGGGTTTGTATTTTGGTCATTTTGCCTGTTATCTTGCTGATTTGGGTGGTATTTTGTTAATGATCTCTCAAGGGGAAACTACTGTAGCTGAGAAATTAATGAAATATTAATAACAACCAAAGCGATGCATATGATTCTACTTTGAAAAAGCCTGACCTGAATGTGCTTTGCACTTATTGTGCTCTCTGAGCAGGAAAGGCACCACAGAGCGCGTGTGCCCCACACTGCCTTGGGCATGCTGAGCATGGCGTCCCTGGAGGGACTATTCTAGGTTAGCAAGTAGGAATCCACAGGTAATGCAGTCAGGTGTGGGCAGCGGAGCAAGATGCCCAAGGCTGCTGAGGTGAAAATGGACTGTCGGAGCACGCCGGGCAAGATTAAACCCGAGTGAACAAAATCTCTGCGGAGGTCTAGAGGAAAAGAAGCAAGTGTCAGAGCTGTAAACATGAGCTCTGACAGTGTTCAAGGCCAGGTTGGATGGGCTTGAGCAACCTGCTCTAGCGGAAGGTGTCCCTGCCCATGGCAGGGGGTTGGAACTGGGTGAGCTTTAAGGTCCCTTCCAACCCAAACCAGGCTGGGATTCGAAGAGGTAGAACTGCCAGAGAAGCCCATATTAGTCCTGAGAGGACAGAAGTACCCACATTAAGCAGATTCCTCATCAAGCCCCTTCCCCTAGTGCTGTGAACACTTCCACAGTAAGTTGCTCTTCCACAGTAAGTGCCAAATCCCTCTTTCCTTGCTGTGTTTATCACGGTACATCTCTGACTTTGGCCTCGTCAGGTAGGTTGAGGTGAAAGCTGTGTCTTGAACATGCTTCCATTGGTAATGTTAATTAGTTTGCCCTGGTCATGATTAATACTTTTAATACTGCTTTACTGGAGACTGGAGTAGGTTTGTAATGTAGAGACTGGAGTAGGTTTTTAATGTAGAGACTGGAGTAGGTTTGTAGATGTGTAATGTAGTAACAGTTGAAATAGCCCATGCAAGGTTCGTGAAACCTGTTAGTTAACATTTTTGCTAGACCTCTGCCAAAATAAGAGGGGTTTTTTTGAGCCATTCCACCATGTGTACATAAAACACAAACTGTTAAATAACAGCATTCAGAGGATGGCCCAGATTTCAGAATAACAGCAAGTCATTTCCAATTCCTCTGAACCTTTCCCCACTTTCCCTGAGTGTGCAGCATTTTCTTAGTTTAGAAGCTTTTTGATCATTTAGGAAATTAACATTGCAGCAGCTTCTGAAGGGATATGCTCATCAAGGAAAGCAATTCAGATAACAAAAAGGTACAATCGTTAGTTGTCTCTATCACTATGGGGAGAAAAGGCACTTCAAGATGATCAGAGTCCTCCATAGCTGCTGGCTCCCAGATGATCACCTTCTGCCATTTTCTTCCCACCCTCCCCTTCCTAGCAGTTCTGTGAGCAACATCACCATGAAGATGCTTCCTTGGTGCATGGTGGTACATGATGGGAAATGTAATGTTGGTCATTACAGAGCCATGGGTTCCATCGTGGAAAAACTGTGCTTCCAGCTGGCCAGATGTCTGTAGATGCCAGTTTGGGGCAAGGAGAGGTCAGAGAGGGAATGAATGTGCATCTTTTTGAGAGTTTTTCCATGATGAAAGGGAGGGAGGGAAGGAGGGATGGATGGATGGATGGGTAGGTGGGTAGGAAGGTAGATAGATAGATAGAGTGAAAGGAATCATGCAGCTTAATAGGTTTTCTTTGGGAGACTTGGGCTCAGACCTTACTTCTGACTTGGGTAAGTTATCTCTACTGTCTACTTTGTTTTCCCATCTCTAAAGCAAAATAGTGGTACTCCTCTTTGGATTTTCCTTTTTCTTGTGCCCACATAAGGTTGGGGACAAAGGCTGTCTCTTTCTCAGGGTTCTTACAGGGGCTGAAGCCTTGAATTGCCATGTCATTAGAAATAGCCACAAGGCTGAGTTGCTGGGCTTTTCCCAGTTTGAATGTGAAGTCACCAGATGAATGGGATGGATTTGTGCAGGTACTTTTGCATACACGCTCATTAACACAGTGAGTGAAGCTGCTGAAACAGAAGTTGTTGCCAATGCTGCCTCTTACCGTGTCTTACACCCAAGTGCACACAGCAGTGTTATTGACTGCTGATGTGGAAATGTTCTCTCAAACCAGGCATTCATAATTAAAGTGAGATCAAATACCCAGCCTTTCCTCTAGTGCTAATGATGTGGAATAGCTTCCTCTTCTTGTATTATTTTTTCATGTTTGTGTGTGTGTGCACATGTGTGTGTATTTTTGCAGCAAGCTTGAAATGGTATTTTTAGGCAAGAAGACTAATTAATAATTCATACATGAATAATGATGAAAGCAGCTGATTAAAATGTATATCTAGCTTCAAAAGGAATAATCTTTAGAAGTTATAAGTGTTTATAAAGTCTACCTCACCTCCCATCTTCTCTTCCCAGCCAACAGCTGTTGTTATTCCCATTCACAGGTATCAGGTAATAATTATATTAGGCAATATAATCCAGTCATAAAGCCTTAGTTTAGTGAGGAAGTGGCCAGCTCCTGTTGCCTTAGCAAGGGGCATGGGAAGAAGCTGGACTGCATCTCCTGATGGCAATAGAACATGGAGCTTCAAAGATGGAGCTCTGCAGCTCAAGAGATGGTGTCGTGTGTGATTAGCACAGAAATCAGGAATGCAGATGGGCATTAAATGGGTTCGCAGTTAGAGCTCCTGCAGCAAAAAGGCTTACCTGAAGATTTCCTAAAGATTGCTTCCATTTACAGGAGTTATCCGGCCAGTGTTTGCAGCTATTCCTGGCAGGACACAGGGCAGGGAGCATTAAAGTGCAGTAGTAGTGATGTGTCAGAATTGTGGTTCCTCAGTGGGAGTAGCTCCTCTCTTTGGTGCCTTGTGACCATTGAAGTAACATATTGAGCATCCTTGACCAGCAAGAGGGGCCTACCAATAACCCACTGCAGTTATAAGAGGTAGAGAGATCACAGAATCATAGAATCCTAGAATGGTTTGGGTTGGAAGGGACCTTAAAGCTCATCCAGTTCCAATCCCTGCCATGGGCATGGACACCTTCCACTAGGGCAGGTTGCTCCAAGCCCTGCCCAACCTGGCCTTGAACACTGCCAGGGATGGGGCAGCCACAGCTTCTCTGGGCACCCTGTGCCAGCGCCTCAGCACCCTCACAGGGAAGAGCTTCTGCCTTAGATCTAAGCTGAACTTCTCCTGTTTCAATTTGAACCCATCACCCCTTGTCCTATCATTACAGTCCCTGATGAAGAGTCCCTCTCCAGCATCCTTGTAGCCCCCTTCAGACACTGGAAGCTGCTCTGAGGTCTCCACGCAGCTTCTCTTCTCCAGGCTGAACAGCCCCAACTTTCTCAGCCTGTCTCCATACAGGAGGTGCTCCAGCCCGTGATCATCCTCATGTCCTCCTCTGGACTTGCTCCAACAACTTCATGTCCTTCTCATGTTGGGAACACCAGAATGCACAGTGCTGCAAGTGGGGTCAGCTGTAAAGTTTCCTAAAGGAAGGCCTTGTGTCACTTCATTTACTGGGGCTGTGTTGGGTCATGCCCTGCCAATCAGTTCCTCAGTGTCTGTTTTTTCTCGCCTTTAATCTTTCTTTGGGAGGAAAAAAAAAAAAGAGCCCTGAAAACACCACACAAGTAGAAGAAGTGGAAAGAGAAGAGGGATCAAAGTCTTTCCTGAGCGTTGTGTGTGTAGAACCACCTGCGGGGGCAGATTTGTCATGGTACATTTTGCAAAAATCATTAGCTTGTCATGGCAAAATGGGAAAAGTAATAAACCAGCAGTAAAACCAAGTTAAACTCTGAGCCTGGAGGACCAGCCTGTCTAAAATAGATGACACTTCTTTTAGGGGCCAGCTCCTACTTTCTCCAGTTCTGGGAGACCTTTGCACTTTTCCTTTTAGCTCAGCCCTTTTCCAGGCCTCAACATCTCTGCAGCGTTTTGTATTTGACACATTGAAGAGCACTCATTATTACCCTTTCCCCTCTGGATGATCTTTTCTTTCATCCTGGTGATGTAGTGGTGGCAGTACATAAAATTAGAGCTAATTCGCCAGCCAAGTCCTTTCTGCTGCTCTCAGCTTATAACCTCAGCTCCAAAGTGCTTGAAAGTTCCAACAAGTTTCTAGGTAGAGAGCATTTGTGTGTTGGATTGCTGGGGCCCCTCGTGTTGTGTCATGTCTTCCTGAACTGTGAGTCCTTATTTTGTGTTAGTGTATAATATATGCTTATTACTTCTTGTGAAACAAAGTCACATTACATGCCCGGTTGGCAATGTTCAACTCCTCTAATAACTCATCTGTGTTTGTATTCTGAACTAAATGACCTGAAAAATTGTAGGTTAAAATGGAAAGGAGAACGAGGAGGGGGAAGGCGCATTAGGAAGGAGAGAGGTTCAGGAATGCATTTAGAACTGAGAAATCTTAATTTTCCAGCCCATCTGAAACTGGAAAGCCACGGACGGTGTAGGACTAGATGTTCATCTGGAGTAAACAGACATGGTTCACTGATTATAAGGGAGCTATGCTAATTTTGATCTGCTGAGGATGCAGCTCACCATTTCTGAAAAGGCATTTAGTGACCAAAGGGGAGAGGAAGAGATCTGTTTGTTTCTGAGCTACCCCTCAGTGTGCTGCCTCTAGGACAGACGCAACGTGGAAGCAGCGGTGGCATCGGTGCCGCCTGCTCTACACTCTTTCCGGCTCCTCAGCCGAGGTCTCACATGCTGCATCCTGGCAGGGATTCATTCCTTCCTGCAGCTTGTTAAAAAACATGGGAAAAGTGGCATTACGTAGTACTCCAGGCATTTAGCTGCGGGAGCGCTGCCTTAGCTAGTGCCATTACATGTTAGAGTTGCTCTTCTATATCAATTGGTTTTGTCTGGGGTTTTTAACTATGAACATTTCTATTGGTGAGAGAGCAGCAAGTGGGTAATGTGATGTGATGGCAGTGTTGGTAACACACTCAGGAGCCCACAGACGTTTACACACACAAAATTGATCATCTCCCTTTAAAAACAAATGTTTTTCTGGGATGTTTTGCTAAATTTTGCCCTGGAGCAAAGCTCCAGCCATGTACTCTTGTGTCGGTTCCACATCCCTTGAAATTCAGTTGCAAAACTCTCCTTTCCTGCTGAAGGATTAAATGTTGCTTCTGCCTCTTTGTATTTAGACCCTCTGGTGCAGTGGCATCTTTCCTATGCATTGCACCCTGTGTGTGATGTGACAGGCTGGGTGGTGTTTGGAAATATAGTGTGGTTTTAATGTATTGGGGCCCTGAGGTGTATTAAAAAAGCTTTTGGAAGATCTCAGGAACAACAGGAATTTTTCCACTGGGCTTTGGGGTTTTGTTAGTCCATGTAAAGCAGTTTTCTTTGAACAAGTGACCTTTTCCTTGTGGTTCCTCCACACAGAGGTGGCTGTCCTGGTAACGCAGAGGTGAGGTGAACTCTCTTCATCTTCAGGCTGAGAAGGCTGCAGAGACCTGGGATCACCAGGGACCCAAAAGCTGATTTAGAACAGGGAGGTGTGGGAGGAGGTGGTATACACATGCACACGTGTACTTTCAGGCAGCATTACCATGGAAGATGCCCTTTAGCACTGAAGGTGAGAATAAATTCAGCTATTTTGATTCAGGACCCTGAAGTTCTGAAGCAGACTCTTAACTGATGAAAACAGCACTTTGTTAAAAGCAGAGGATTAATGTTTGACATCCGTGTTAGCTGTCATTTTTCTGTTCTAGCTTTATAATTTATGTTCTTTTCTTTCAATTAGGCCTGGCTTGAGTCCTCAGCACCCTACTGCCCATATCCTACTCTTTGAGCTCTCTAATCTTAGCCCTCTGCCAATTTTTCAGTAAAGCCAGCACTACTTCAGTTTGCAACTCAGCTCTGTTTTGGCTTTAGCACCTCCTGCCCTCTCAGTTTAGCACATGGACTTTTATTTTCATCTCTTCTTGGTCTCACTAATGAAACAATCTTGGTTGCTGTAATGGTCACTTGTGGTTGTGATATGTGTCAGTCCAGCAGCTTTCTTAGTTAAAATCATAACCTGCAATATGTCACAGTTTTTCTCTGTGACAAATAAAGGATTTTGGGGCGTACCAAAAGTAAGCATGTCCTTACTGTTTAGTGTTTAAAGCAAAACTGAAGTGTGCTTTGTATCAAATTAATGCTTCATCCCTGGCGGTGTTCAAGGCCGGGTTGGACAGAGCCTTGAGCGACATGGACTAGTGCGAGGTGTCCCTGCCCATGGCAGGCAGTTGGAACTGGATGATCTTAAGGTCCTTTCCAGCCCAAACCATTCTGTGATTCTGTGATTCTATGAAATTAGCTTTTACACTTCTCTTTCAATCATACTGCCAGATTTTTCTTTTATTACCTTGAATCAGTTTTTCCTCCCTTCTCCACCCTTTCCATTTTCACAGCTTTGCTTTGGCTCAAGCTCAAACTTCCCTTTTATTCAGCAGTGATCCTTAGGGGGCCGTAATCTGGAAAATGCTTGGCATTCTCTTAATTGTTAGCATTTCAGTTGTTAATATTCAATAGTAACTCATTATGCAAAGCTTATATCATCCTGAAGAGCCACAGTTTAAGTAGGGTCCAAAGCACCAGTGGTTTCTCCTGAAAATATAAAAATTCATGATATTTACTGTCAATAAACTTGTAAGATAAAATCGTATCAGCAAGGGGGCAGAAAAGCAGAGAATTGCAGACTAAGATGTGTGAAGAGTTTACAAAATAGAAGGGTTAGTTAATTATTTACCTTTGGTGGGTAGTAAAATCCACAGATAACAGCAATTGGGGTGACTCATTCAGCGTCTGCTTTGTTAACACTTCACAAGAATAATCTCTTTTTAATCGAAAGTTGGCCACAAACTGCTTCTATTAGTTTCATGGAAAGGAGAGAAACAAAAAGCCATGAGCTCAGCTGTTTCTTCCAAGGAGGATGCCCGTTCCCTTCTTATGTCCCAAGATTTAATGGACATGATTCAACTAGCTCTCCGCCTGCGAATGAGGACATTGCCCAGCCATCTCAGTAGCTGTAAAGCAGGAGGTGATGCCTTGGAATGCAATCCACAGCCTGCCAGGAGATCAGGAGGTGATTTGGGTAATTGAGGGAAAAAGCATGATACTCGTCAAGGCGCTGGGCGACACCGAGCTGCTTTTGTCCACTGCCATAAATCCACCAGCCCTGGATTCTTATTATCAGCAAAGGCTGCTTCTGACAAGATCCTGACATACAGCCGCAATCCGTCTGTGGCTCCACGTTTGCTGCAACGGGGATCCAAATTGTTTTTTGACAAATCCTTAGGAAGGCTGCCAGAAGCCTTCTGGCACACACTAACAACCAGTTTATGGTTCTCACAAATATACAGACTTCTGCCAGAGGTTAAATGTACTGCATTAGCAACTGTATTCTGTTCTGTCCTCTGACAGGGAGAGAGATGTTTTGATGAATTAGTAACTCACTTGAGAGCAGTGTGAAAATATTGCAGACGTGACAGATGGCAAAAAGATAGCATAGCAATGTTGCATTATTCCTATTGTGTCTTAATTCGTAACACCTTTGCTCATCACGTATTAAAAGCAAAAGCGGTAGACCAATACTTGGCATGGCTTTTTGCTGCAAATCTGGCAAATCCACAGTTTCTCACCTGGGGAATCCTTACCTTCATTTCCATACTAGAGATCACAGTGTTGTCTTTCCAGAGCAAGCAGTGAATGCAAGCCGGTTGTCTCAACTTTAGAGTGCCAGAAGAACCAACCAAACTACCACTTGTTGTCTTTACACTCCACATAGCAGCTGACACGAAAATGTAGGTAGTGGCTCATGAAGCCAGTTTGTCCCATAGCTCATGTTGAGAAAAGGCTTTCCCTGCACCTTTTGTTGTGGAAGGTTTTGAAGGTGTGCTAGGGGCACAGGGAGTCACATAAACGTGTTTTCATGCAGGATCCCACCACAGAAGAGTACCGAGTTGCAAATCTCATTGCAAACAGCCTTAAGGCTAAGGAACAGCAAGGTATCAAACTGGCCACAGTACAATGAGGAACAGAAGGGAGGCTGAGGCACTGCTCTTCATTCATGGTTGTGAAGCTGGATCAGACGTCTAGCAGTTTCTCGTTCCTAAACTAACAGTTTCTATAAGCTATGTTATCATGCCTATCACCTTACATTTTGAAATCTGTCATTCATTTTTCCCTTGTTCTTTGCACTTAACTTTGGTTTTGCCAAAGAAAACATTTTCTTTTCTCCCTTCTACGGCAGTTTTTGCTCTCTTTGCCTTCCTTCTTGATTTTTTTTCTCTTTCCATCATATGAGGCAATGCTAGGAGTCCTTCCCATGTGGAAAATAAATCCAAAAAAGGAAAAGAAAGCATGGTTTTGTACTTTGTGTTATGCAAACATGTTCTTGAGGACAAGCATATTTCATCTGTTAAGGAAGAGGATAACTCTTACACACTGGGACTTGCAGGCTGTTGTGGGATGTTGGAACAAGCAGGTTTCAGAATGGTAAAATCATCCGTGTGGAAAACCAGACTTTTAAGTGTTCCAAACAAGATACCTTTTCAGACCTCCCACCTTAAGGCCAGTAATTCTGTGACCGCCGCTTGTTTGGCTGAAGAAAAGCATACATCAACCTGTTGCCTTAAAGGGACATTGAGTCACAGAGGTGTTGCAGTTCCCCATGCCAAAGCCCATCAATGCCCAAAGTCTGACTGAAATAATTCTGTACAATTTGAACTGCAGCTGCTTACCCAGAGACCAAAGAAAAGCAAAGCCCCAGCACCAATGGGAATATCTGAAGCTGCTGAGCTGGTATCTGGGAAGCATCATTGCACAGAGGAGCTGCTGCATCGCCTGAAACTGTGGCCTCTCAGGCTTGGGCTTCATCAGGGCCCCAGTGCAGTGGGCTGAAGCACAGTTAGTGCACAGAGAGACCTGCTGGGAAATGCCACATGCTACAGGGTGCTGAGTGAGGGTCACCCACAACTACAGCAGCAAGACAGGACAGCCTCTGTTCTACCACCACCCCGGCTGCCTGGTTGCCTGAAGCTGTTAAGGACAGGTGATTTAGCTGAGCCTTGCAGCAAGTGGTGCAGAGGCAGTGTTGTGGTTCCTGTGCCCCATCATCCGTTCCGAGTGCTTGTTTGTGGAACAGGAGGAAGCTTTAGGGGCCTGGAGGAGGAGGAGATGTGAACTCGTGTTGGCTTGGCAGTTAG
The DNA here is from genome assembly GCF_963264785.1 of Psittacula echo. NCBI lineage: Eukaryota > Metazoa > Chordata > Aves > Psittaciformes > Psittacidae > Psittacula > Psittacula echo. The sequence goes on along the minus strand of NC_137756.1, from coordinate 5,578,744 downwards.
AAAACCCTTGTGAGCTGTGGTGGGAAAAAGGAAGGGTCTGCTTTAGAGTGTGTTTGATGGGTCTGGGGAAAAGGAGATTGGTTAGCATTTGTGTTTCTTCTTTTCTGTTGTTGTGAATGTGCCTTATCTTCTAAGAGGCTGCAGTGATAGGTATGTCCATTTGTGATGGGAGCTGATACTCTGAAGGTGTTTTGGTAATGGGGGGGTGTTTCATGGTTTTCAGAGGACAATGTCTTGTTTTCTGTCTGCTGTTTCAGTGAAGGAGTGCTAGAGAATTGACTCCTTAGGAAGAGATTTGCTTACACTGCTAACTGCAGGGGGGCTGAGGTTATGTCTGCAGTCTTTTATGGGTCACTATGAGTTTGCTTTGCTCATGCCTACAGCTGAGTCTGAGCTGTCTTTGTAACACCATGCTGAGTTGGGCGTCACAGTGTTATTAGCCCAAGTCTAGCACTGTGCTAAAGCAGCTATATAGCTTTTAGGGGACTTGGAGCATGGAGAAAGCTTGCTCGTCTGTATCAGAGGAGTACCTACTCAGAAAGGTACCTAAACAAGCTCAAAATGAACCAGTTTAGCTACCAAGCACAGCCTAGCTGTTGCAGCGTAGTAAATTGCCCAATTTGGAATGCTTGGGTGTGCAACAGCTTGTCAGCTCATGGTATTCGTGAGCTAGTTTTTTTACTACCAGCCTGGGGAGCAGCGAGTGTTTCTGTGTTATGTTCACAGATTACATAATCTTTTCTGATGCTTTGTGACAGAGAAAAAGCATTTGGTCTCTACTACACTGCTTTCCACAGACATATGAGACAGGTATTTGGGGGGAATTTCAGTTATGTGGTATTGGACATCTTTGAAAGGCTCGTGGGTTGTGGGATGTAAGGCCTTGCATTGCACATCCACAGACAGTGGCTTTGGCCACGGTGTTGCCACTGCCAGTCTGAACCACTGTGAGATGCCCTTTTGTGCCCCTGTGCCTTTGTTTCACCTTCCTTGTCCAGCCTCCGTACAGCTGCTCAGGGCAGAGACACTTACGTGTAACTGCGTGCAGGAGTCAGGTCTTTACGGAATGCAGAGGAAATGATTTTTATACTACCATTGATAATAAACAGCACCACAACATAGCAACAAATTGATTTTTTTAATCATTACATCTTCTTTCTATACTATTGGATGGGACCATTCTGTCTGTTAACCTTTAAAGCTATGGGACTAATTTGCTTTATTGCTTAAAAACCAACGTGAATTTCCCTGAGGCTATTCCAGAAATTGCTTGCTTTGTTATCAAAGGATCAACAATTCAATGAAGACATCTGGGTTTTTTTACCCAAAGCTATTCTAAGAAAAGAATATCGAGTGTGTATTAAGAGCAACTATTGAAGTAGTTCAGAAAGTACTGCTGCTCCTGTTGCAAGCTGTTCAAAGTGCTGTGCAACGCTTGTACCATCTCAAAATGCTCACTCATCATAGAATCACAAATGGGTTTGGGTTCAAAGGGACCTTAAAGCTCATCCAGTTCCAACCCACTGCCACAGGCAGAGACACCTTCCACTAGAGCAGGTTGCTCCAAGCCCTGTCCATCCCTAGAATGATGTGCATTGTTCCAGACACCTCATACAAATCTTTGCACAGAGGCCTAAGATTTGTATTCAAATCTGTTGTGTTCTGTGCTATAAACTGAAGCAGACCCAAGAAAATTGTGCAGAGGGAGGTTTCCAGTGGAAGTACTGGGGCAGGTGTTCAGTTTAGCAATGGCAGAGTAATGCTCTCTGTAACTTTCCTCTGCCTAGGTTTTCATCACATAGATGAGAAGAACTAACACCACAAGCATGAAACAAGGAATAATAAATACGTTTGTAGGCAGCTGGCTGATTTGTGGAGCTCACCGCTGCAATACCTGCTGCAGTTGGGAGCGTAGCAGGCATGAGTGATGGGGCAGCTCTTGGTGCAGGTAATAACAGCTTTCACCATGATAGCGGTCTTCAGAGCATGAAACTGCTGCAACTCCTCACTGGTAGGGATCGATCTTCCTTCAAAATACTTCTTCCAAACACTGTGTAACAACAGAAGAAGAAAGTACATAGAAGAAAACCTAGTCTGAGCTGGGTTGGCTGCTTTTGTGCTCATAGACTTCTCATGCTTTGTGACTAAGTTTTTGCATTTACTTGCGTTTGACCTTCTATTAGTGCACCTTTGACTCTGAAGCGACGTTGTTTTCCAGATACAGCTTCAGGAGCTATGTTTTGGGTACAAGCTATTCTTCCTGCCTTTGGATTTATGTTACACCTGGAGTTTTTCTGCCGTGAAATACTGTCCTGGGTTCACTGAAGGCATGTTCAGTTTTTTGAGGTGCTACTTTTAAGCTACCTTCTGTGATAGCTTCTGTCTGCAATTGTCGCTTGCTCAGGTCTACATTGGTTATGTTGCTCTTCCTTTTGTTCTCACTCATTTTTATGATTTAATTGGATTTCAGCAATGAGCATGACAGAAATGAAAAGAAAGATTTAGGCAGGAGAAAGCAAGGGATGTGAAAATGAAGCACAGGATAAAGGAAGTTTTTGTGAATTGATTGCCACGGAAGGTGAAGTCTAAGCAGGAAGCATCTGATTTCATCTTTTGTCTGCTTACTAAATAATGACAATTGTCTTTAACTTTGAGGCTATTTGGCATGGCCCATTTTGTTGCACCTCTGAGTGGTGTAAGCTTCTTTGCCAGCGAAATGAGACTGTTGGAGACATGGCAGAATCACCCTCCCCACTTGGACCTTGTGGCAAGAACAGTTTGTCGGGTCAGGACTGCTGAAGATTTAGATTAGGTGATAGGAATAAGTTCTTCCCTGTGAGGGTGCTGAGGCGCTGGCACAGGGTGCCCAGAGAAGCTGTGGCTGCCCCATCCCTGGCAGTGTTCAAGGCCAGGTTGGACACAGGGGCTTGGAGCAAGCTGCTCTAGTGGAAGGGGTCCCTGCCCGTGGCAGGGCATTGGAACTGGATGAGCTGTAAGGTCCCTGTCAACACAAACCAGTCTATGATCTCATGCAGTGATTTTTGCTTGCAGGGAATTAAGCTAATGTGGCGGCTGCTTTTTATGTTTAAGAACATTTTCCAGTTTGCAGGGGTGAAAGATGACTGCAGGAGTGGAGACCAGTGAGCAACAAGAGCTGTGTGAAAGCTGACCTTGTGCACATTAGATCACACTGAAATAAGTGTGAAGTGGGCCTGAAGTGCTGCCCAATTGCCTGCTCTGTGGTCACTGGAAACACCTACTTACGGGGTCAGGAAAGTGGAGTGACTGACCTCCTGATGGACCTTGATTGCATCCTTATTGATGTTACTGTAAATCAGCAGAGGAGGAGATGGCACAGGCAAAGGTAAAATGAAGCAAAGGAAACTTAATGCATCTTGTGGGGTTATGCAGGTGAACAGCTAAAGCTGCACCACAGGAAACATGCATATTGAAAGCATTAGTATTATCTGTCTCTGTGAGAGAGGCAGTGTAGCAAATTAGGCACTGGTGCGTCACCCCTCACTGAAATCAAATGAACATTCCCCCTTGACTTGGCTCTGACATCGAATGTGTTCTTTTGGCCTTTTCTTTCTGGTTTATGAGACTGGCCTGAAGCCCTGCTACAGGGCTTCCCATGGTGTGAATCCTTGCATTTGAAGTGTTAGCTGTTCCAGGGCATCCTTGTCTCCTCAAACAATTGAATGAAGATTTGCTATTGGTTGTGCTATGGGAGCAATCCACCAACCTCATGCAAGAGCCCTAATGTGATAGTCATGTTTCTGAGAGCCTGTTTTACATATGGTTTTCAGAAGTCTATAGCCTTCACTTAAATTCATGGAATATTTTGTTGTTTTAATTAAAAAATTAACTATTTTTTTGCAAGGCAACTTGTTAGAAGTACCAAGGACTTTACTGTGTCTTTAGATCAGGAATAGCCATTTCCATTTGTGACACTAATAACCTAGCAGCTGAAGAAAAGGTTTACATTTTCATCAAAGGGGAAAGAAGTCAGACTCTCTGAGCTATTGGTTTAGGTAAGATTGGTTTGTGCCTGCTAGGAACCAATTCCTCCAAGAATTCTTTCCATATTTAGCAGATGTTATATATATTATCTTTTACATTTATAAACATGCAGGAATATGTGTATTAATTTTTCTCTACATTTCACTTACACTGGTACTGATCACTAATGCATCTGTGTTGGAAAGCAAACATTCTCTATCTTCTCTATGCATGATTTCAGCTATGAGAATAGAAAAGCATCTTTATTATGCCCCTTGCAGAGCTGTTTGCTTGGAGACCTAAGCTCTTTTTCTAATTCAGTATCTTTACATCTTCTGGAACAAACAAAAGGGGAAAGAAAAAAATAGAGCATTACAGAACAGCAGTAGTTTCTTTAACTGGAAGCAATGTACAAATTGTTCCATCTGGTACATTGACACCCTTTATAGTTTATTGCTCATTTGGAAATGAGAGTCATGGTTCCCTTGTGCAAAATGCTCTCATCCTTTTTGACACAAGAGCTGACAAGGAAGCCCTGATCTCCCAGGGCTTGGGGGCAGTTCTGTGCTGGATCAGCTCCTGTGTGTCCCTTTCCTGCAGCCAGAAGAGTAGCGTAGCAGGAACAGGTGCTGAGGCACTGGCACAGGGTGCCCAGAGAAGCTGTGGCTGCCCCATCCCTGGCAGTGTTCAAGGCCAGGTTGGACACAGGGGCTTGGAGCAAGCTGCTCCAGTGGAAGGTGTCCCTGCCCATGGCAGGGGGTTGGAACGGGGTGAGCTTTACAGTCCCTTCCAACCCAAATGAGTCTGGGATTCTGTGATGATTCTATGGCTTGGTTGAAGCTGCATTTTCAGACAAATTTTGATATAAACAGGCTGGCATTTCCACAGGAAAAATCTTTTGGGTTGGAAAATTTCCACATAGCTCCGATGCAAAACAATGTGATTGAATTTCGTAACTCCTTTAAACCGGCACGATGGAGGGAAACGCTCACCGAGAGGTGCAAGCAGACACACGGGTTCGCTTTGAAAAAGGAGTTAAAGAAGGAACTCATTTGACAACTACTTATTAAAGCCAGAACTGCAGAATCTCAGATTCTGAAATTAGGCTCCATGCTTCAGTAGAAATGCCTTTGCTCACTTATTTGTCTCTTTCTTATATCTGCACTGGAGTGGTCTGGTACAAGAATTCATAACCAGCTCTCCCACCACGACCACTATTTTGTGTGTATGTTTTGGGCAAAGAGGCCTTTAGCCTTGGGATCAGGTGATTTACAGAGTGGAAAAATACTGCTTTATGATAAAAGGAGGCTATTGAATAAACCCCAGATTTAATACCTGACCTAACAGAACACCCTGATGAATGTAATTGCATTTCAAGAATTCCAATTGAATTTTTGATCCATATTGCATTTGTTTTGCTCTGGGGTGGGGGGTGGGAAAAGTATGTGGAGATTAAAGGATTACTGAGTTCTTAAGAGGCCCAGGCAGCTGCTAAAGCATCTGAATATTCTTGCCTAAATTTGGTGGGAAAGCTGTATTAATCTTGTCTATTCTAGCAAGCAGTATATCTTAAGCCAATATAACCTTAGGGGAAGGGGGACAAGAAAGAAGAGATGTAAGAGACAGTTGCTTCTACAGGTGAACAACTGCAGGATATTAGCAAGAGCTGGAATGACACAGTGCTGTAATTGAAAAGAAGAACTCATCTGAAATGATTATGGGGGAGGATGAGGTTTTCCTTTCTTCTCTCTCTCAATTTTCTGATGAGGTGGAAGAAGTGAGCAGTAACTTGCATACACTTGGATCACAGAAGTCACTCATTTCTGTCCTCCCTCAGCAGTGAGGAGTGTGGGCAACGTGCTGGAGTCTTTAACTCCTAAAATTAAAGTTCCTGCAGGAGACATGGAGACAGCAACTGTGTTTGCAAAAGGGGTTTCAGCAGTGCAGGTAGGACTTCAGCAAGCAGAGAGAGTAACTCATGGATTTAGCCAAGGGATGAAAGTCATTTAGGTATTGCCTTTAGGCAAGACAGAGGGCAAGTGGCTCTGCATCATGCATGCAGAGCTATGGGGAGCTGTGGAAGTGTGGTACTGACTGGAAACTCCTTGTCTGTTTGTGCAAAATGCTGTATATTAATGGGTCCAAATGTCCACTGTATGTGCATGTGAAAAAGAAGTAAGTAAACTTCTTAAAGCTGGCTGCACACAGAAGCAAAGTTGTCATCTCCCCAGGACGGAAAAAATCCCTCCCCAGCACTGCGGAATCAAGGGAGGTCTTTCAGGCTTTAATGGGCTCTCCCACTCTGTGGCATGTTTTACCAAATGCCGTCCGCCCCTCAGAATCTTCTCCTAGCTGAACAAAACCTCAAAGCAAATCTGAAGAAATGACTCCCAGTCTGATCAGGGCACACAATAAGCAAAAGGCAAACACAGCAGCGCTGATGGAGAATGGTTTTTGTCTAGTTGGTTTTGATCTGTGTGAGCAAGAGCTCACCACACGCTGTTGTGGCTGCAGTGTCAACAAAACCAAGCGGTAATTGTTTTGTTGTTCTGAAATGATACAAACAATATTTGTTTCCAGGGTTCTGAAATGGTAAAGATGCTATTTTGTAGGTAGCACTGTTTTTAAAGTCTGCTTAGCATAATTCCTGTGCTAGTCAAAGCTTTACAAACTATTAGCAGCGAGAACAGAACTAAAGAGCTGAACAACAAAAGCAGCCTTGGAATAAAGAAAGCCTAGGGAAAGAACTTTCTAATTTCTTCTATCTGCTGCTTTTGATGAGGCACACAGCATGGGGTTAGGAGGGAGGCTTTTCCTCCAAGTCTAGAGTAGGTGGCTGAGGTTTGCTGGTATTTCTAAATACCAGTCTCCAAATCCAGTGCAGGCAGGTAAATTCCCCCAGAACACTGCTAAGTACAAAGTGGTTTTGTTCAGGATAAAGCAGCTCCTTAGCCCTAGGGACAGGGTAGAAATTTGCCTTGGGCAAAGACAGCAGTGAAATAATGCAAGGGGAAAATTGATGTGTGTGTGTGAAGCATCTGGCTTAATTTAAAACCAAGCTGGAATGGAGCATTTTTAGTCTCCTGCACAGTTCAAATTAGGCATCACCTGTGACCAGAGCTGCAGATGCATGGCTGTTCTTCCACTTTTTTGCCTTAAAATCCCATGAGGTGCTTTCGAGCTGGATTGAAATTTGGCCTCTTGTCCATAATGGAGACATCGGAAGTAGTCATTCCATATGCACTTGACTTTGGGCAAATTTCATACCCTGCACTATGTTGCTTAGGCTTGTTTGTCATTTTCTGGCAACAGAAGCAGAAAGAGAGCTATACCCCGAAAAAGAGGACAGCTTTGTTTGTAGCTGGAATCTAAATGCTGTAATGGTGTGACTGCCTTGGTTTTTATGGGCTTCCTTAGCCAAGTGCAAGAATTTATACTGGCTTTCTGTGTGTGTGCTCTTAGTCTTGAACTGAGCTGAGCCTGTGCTGTGAATGTGTTTCAGGTATCTTTATATCTAACCAGATACCTTCTGTTTGATAAAGTGCACTGGCACTTGGATTCTCTATTTGTTCCTTTACACAGCAGAAAGTGGTGGATGCCTTTGAAACTGTTTCATAGAATCATAGAATCGTTAGGGTTGGAAAGGACCTTAAGATCATCAAGTTCCAACCCCCCTGCCATGGGCAGGGACACCCCACACTAAACCATGGCACCCAAGGCCTCATCCAACCTGGCCTTGAACACCGCCAAGGATGGAGCATTCACAACATCCCTGGGCAACCCATTCCAGTGCCTCACCACCCTCACAGTAAAGAATTTCTTCCTTAGATCCAATCTAAACTTCCCCTGTTTAAGTTTGAACCCGTTACCCCTTGTCCTGTCACTACAGTCCCTGATGAAGAGTCCATCCCCAGCATCCTTGTAGGCCCCCTTCGGATACTGGAAGGCTGCTATGAGGTCTCCACGCAGCCTTCTCTTCTCCAGGCTGAACAGTTTGCAGCAAACACTGCATCAAATGGAAGGAATAAAGAGGCCTGGCTCAATCTGTCAATCTCATCCTCAGCAGTTAAATCCTGGCCTAAGGGCTGCCATTTCACTAACCCCATTTCTGCCATTTAAGCCTTGTGGCTCAACCCTTTTGGTTTGGGTATGCAGGGGGATAGAATTGAGCAGCAGTCTGGGTGCAATTATGGTCTTTTTTGAAGTTGTTGATGGATGTAAGCAATCAGCCCAGGAAACTTTGGGTCTCACATGCAAAGGCCAACATTTGTCCAAGTTATTTGAGCGGAAAATATGACATGCCATCAATGCAGTGATAGCACATGGCCAAACTCTCCTTCTAGCCTTCTGCATCAGTCTTTCCTGTGACATGAATGTAGCAATGCTTGTTTGGGTTTTGGGGGTTATTATTTGAAGTGGTAGCTTCTTTCATTGCTCATTTTGTAACTCCCCATTACACATTCTCTTTCCAACACACGGGTGAAACTGTTTGGTTTGTACTGACCAGTATGCCAAGATAGGGCAGTATGAAGTCAGAGCTCTACATATCTTTGAGAAAGCAATTGTGGATAATCGTGCTTCTCTGCTAGGCTCTAATAATTCATATTTGGATTTGTTGTGTCTGTCAGTGCTTTGCTTATGATGATAATGCTTATGGAGATGGAGCTTAGCATCCTTTTTTTGTTGGAAGAAAAAAGATCCTTAAGTCCCGTGTATTTAAATGAGCTCTTGTAATTCACAGGAGCTAAAGGATGAAAAAATAGGGAATCATAATTATTTTTGCCCTGAGAAAAAGGAAATCCATTAATCCTGCCAGGCCTTCATTGCTACCAGCAGCCACAAAGCAAATCACTCAGGTCCTTTGGCAATAATTTTCTATTGAGCTTTTTGCTCTTTCTTGACCTCTGCTCTGCTGTGATGGGAAAGGAAGGGCAGGCATGGGAGATAACTGAGAGTGTTGCTCCATGCTGGGAGGTAAGGATGTGTGAACCGAGCTGTCACTGTCATGCAAAAGCCAGGTTAGTGATCCCACGTGCTTCCATGGGCCCAGGAGCCCGCCTGCTCTTCAACTTCCCTCTGTTTGCAGCAGTTGCATGTAGCAAACCAAACCAGCTCATCACTTAATTCTGGTGGGTCACATAGGTTTGTTTTTGAAATAGCCAATTCCCTCAGTTTCAGTTGGTGGTAATAAGCAATTTACAGTATAGAGGGGTCAAATGTTTTCCCATTCAAAATAATAGTGCAGCTTCTGCTGCAGATATTAATGCTGTGTGAAATAACCATTAATAGGCTAGGAATGCACAGTTGGCACTGCAACACATATTAAAAATGAAGATTTGCCCAGGCTAATGTTCTTACATTAAACTTTCTCTAAACACAATTAGATGTTTGTGCTAAACCAACAAGTAAATCTGGTCTGTAATTTGGAGTCACAGGTCACTGAAGTCAGGTGAATGCATTTTATTAATGTCTTATGGAAAATTGTGGGGAACGTCATGGCAAAGGTGCCAGAATAATGCAGATTTAAAGCAGTGTGATATATATTCATGTCCAAGTTTGCTGTAAGAGAACTGAGAAGTTGAGTCTCAAAATGCTTTCTGAAAACAATATTCCCCTACTTGTTGCCTGGGTGCTCTGATTTTATGCAGCTATAAAATGGAGGTATGGTTGTTGAAGTGAAGCCCAAGCGGCAGTTGTGGGGCTCAAGTGATGCTTAGCTTTTGGGTTAAAACAAAGGCTTTGTGCTGCAGAAGGAGCAAAGCAACATGTGTCTCAAAGGCTCAAAAACAAGATGAGAAGCAGAATCTGTTTCCAGTGAAAAGACAGAAAAGAACAAAGCCAAAACCTTCCCGTTTTTGAACCGTTCATGAGAGTTTAGGGGCCTTTTTACACTGAAGAGTTAAGCTCAGCCTTGCTAACCCTGTTAATGGATGTTGTTGCTCCCTGGGCTTATCGTGTTTAGCAGAAAGGGAGGAAATGAAGCAGGCCAGAGGAGAAACTCAGTAGGAGAAGGGAAGGGAGCTACGGCCTCCCTGGGAAGGGAGGAGGCAGCAGTGCCTATCAGTTCTCTGCAGATATGATGCCTACCCTCAAATGTAGTCTGAAGTCTTCAAAATATCAACTTGGCAAAACAACCTTTCTCCAACTTGCCTTCTTCTCAGCTGTGGCAGGCAACACAGCATTTGTCCTTTTTATGTCTTTTGTGTCACAAATTATAATGCAGTTAGGGTGAAAAGAAGAGGGAACATTTAATTACTGGGAAATGATATATGTCCAGAAAGCAGAATATTCTAAGAGTCACAATCGCTGTTTTACAGGAAACTGGTTTCTCTTTAAAGCCTTTGTCACTTCTATAGGTATGATTAATCAGACATCTTACTCATGATCAGGTTCCTTTTGCTTCTACGGTAACTTGCTCCAATACAAAATGTGCTCGTAAGAGCTCCACAAGTAGCATATTTTGGTCCTAAATGTAATTCAGCTTACAGGAAGGATAAAAACCTGCTACAGAGAGGGCGGGTCTTGGAGCTGAGCCCCCATTTTCTAAGGGGCCAGCCTTGATCCCCTAAAGGGTTCCTTGCACAGTGTTGAAATCAATGATGAGTGGGTAGCAGATCCTGTGTGATTTGCTTCAGTTACTGTGCCTGAACTGTACTGTGATACTGCTGTATACAATGGGCTGTGGCCCCACTTACCTTAAGCTTGCTTATTGAAAGGAATGGTGGGGTTTCAAAACTGTCACACCTGAAATCCCAGCTGTTGATGATCGAGGCTTGCAGCCAGCTTTGCAAAAGATACCCTTTCCTGTTTAGGCATGTAAATAACAGCTATTCTTGTCAGACACATTCAGCAAGCCTTTGCTCTCATGAAACAGAAAATACGTCTTTTCAAATAGCTCAGCACAGTGATCAGTTTGGGGCTTTGTTTTGCATAAGGTACTTCTATTTTTGGAGGTCTGAGCTGGCATTCCTCCAAGTAGTTTATTTTTCCAAGAAAGTGGCTATTTTCCCCACTAAAAATGGGTCCCCTCCTCACAAAGTCAACCTTCCGCCTTCTGGTACCATTTATCACTCCTGAAAACTGTGGCCCGATGGCATAAACAAGGATTCTTTTGAAACCTTGGCTTTTATTAGAGGTATTAAATAACTGTGAGGTTCTTGCCTTGAGCTTTTCTGATCACAAAAGAGTTGGAGAAGAAGAAATTAAACAGACAAATAATAATAAGATTTAAATTTGAATAAAGTTCAGGGAACAAAAAATCATTTTCGCTGGTGGCTTTGCAAAGTCCTTCTATGTAATGTGCAGTCTCCTTTCTGTTTGGAGGCTGAACCTTTCCTAGTGTTGGTGGTGCTGGAAAAGGTGTTGCTCTTGGTGTGTGTAACAGGAAGGGATAGGAATTAGACGTGGTAAATTAACACACTGCTGCTTGTCTCCTGCCTGTGCAGAGGAGCTGTCAGGGTTGGATGGCATTACAGTTGATAGTTGCCAGAAAGTCACAATGTGTCAGAAAAGCGACCTTACCTGTACGTACATCAGTTTCCTTTGGTTGTTCGTGTTGTTATTTCCAAGTACTGACAGCTCCAGATAGAACAAAAAGGAAGGTGTCACCCAGCTTCGCCAGTCAGACTTGTACTCTTTTGTTTCCAGATGGCAGGATTCAATGAGTTTTGATCTTGTGATAGGTGAGATTTCATTCATTGCAAGCACTGTTTTGCTTTAGTTTTCCTTCACTTTAAGCTTACGTGGGTGGGAAGCTAATTGCTTCCCATCTCCAGGACCCCAGTTTATTTGAGGTCCTTCACAGCTTGATGTCTGTGTCTGTCTCTTAGCCAGGCACTGCATCTCTTCAGCAAAGAGTATTGCGTCTCCTGGGCAGTCGAGTGGTTGGTGGGCTGAGGAGGCAGCTCATACAGTGAGTTAAGTGATCTAACAAGAGTTGCACAGTGTTACAAATGAAAGCAGCTCTTAGAACCCAGATGACTCCTCAAGGCAAGCTGGATCTAGTCCCCATGCTTCACTTCATCTATACCCTTCCTGTTTGCTGTAGCTCACTATCATGTCTGTTCACCATGAGCAGGGGAGGAGATTATTCCCTTCCTCTGTGCAGGAATGACTTCTATCGCCTCAATCCTCTTTTCCTTAGACCAAGCAACCCCTTTTCTTTCTACCTGCCCTTGCAGGTCTCTGCTCACTTGTGGTTTTTTTCTCTCTCCAGATTTTCTGTGTGGGTCCACCTCATTTTGAAGTGCAGTGCTCAAACTCAGCTAGCGTTTTTGCTGCCGTCTTGTCAGGGATGAGCAGCATGAAAGGATTATCTCAGAGACATTGCAGGCTCTGTGCAGGATGGTGTTCACCTCTTCTTGTGGCAAGGTGTCACAGCTGGCTCGTGACAGTATCTTAGGGCTGCGGATCAGAATGCTTTCCTGAAGAACTTCTCCCTCTCCTCTTTTCTCATTCAGTGTTTGTACAGTGGATTATGTCTCTCTAAGGATAGTCCCTGGCACTTGTCCCTGGGAATTTTGTTCTTTTCAGACCATTTTCTTCAATTTGCCAGGACCATTTGAATTCTAATTTTAGTTCCCATTTTATTGCGGTCCTTCACAGCTTGATGTTGTCTGGAAACTTATGAGCATACATTCTTGTCCATCACTCAGGCTTCAGTTGTGAAGAATCAGACCTCAGCATCACTCCCGGTAGGGCTCCATTTTTACCTCAAGCCACCGGTAGCTATTCCATGCACTCAGCTACAGCTTTCTCCCACCTCCAGGGTTTCCCAGGAGCATCTTTCTCTAGTTTGCTTATGAGAATATTATGCAGGACATCCGTATGTTCCATCTCAAGTAGAAGAATGTATATTTTCTAAAGAGATGCTTGTGGTTTTTAACGTTTTGGCCTTCTGGCATGAGGCAGTAGCTCCGGAGGTGAATGCCTCTGTGATGTTTTGTGCTCTCCTGCTGGGCTGGCTGGTGGGAGGCAGCGCTCCAGGCACAGCAGCTCTTTCTGCAGGTACTTACAGGCACTAGAAATGCTTTAATCAAGGCTGAAGACAGGAGTGCCTGGGTAGAACGCTGGTCTGGAATCAGCACTTCTGATCTCCTGCAGAGCAGCGATCTTCAGTAAGGTGGCGAGCATGATTTGACAGACCTAATGCTCCCCAAAATGGGCACACACTTGGATCTGAGTGAAAAGGCAAACTACAGGTGTCAAGAGGCATCTGTATGGGGAGGGGCACACTGAGCTGACACCAGGCTTTTCCAAAGGGCTTGTGTTGAGGGCCTTGAGGCTCCTCTTCCCACTGCTAGCATAGATCTGGATTGCAGCAGCCAGAGCTGCATATACACACCTAATGTTTTCCTAGCAAGGGACATGTGGCTTCTTTTCCAGAGTCAATGTTTATGTCATAAAGACTCTTTGAAAATGCAGTTAAGGCGTAAAAGGTAGGAAACAAGCCAAGCTCCTAAGGCCATAGTGTATACCAGAAAATCGAGGTGCTACCTCTGCATTAGAAATGGTACTGTGAGCTTTGTAAACACAGGAAAGCAGGCTGCTAATTCATTTAGTCCTTGCCAGAAGAGTGGGCCATTTTGGTATGCATGGTACAACTCTGCTCTACCGTCTGGGTGTAACTATAAGAAGAAAATGTGTGTAGTCAAAAATACAAGGTGTGTGAAATTCCTACTTTTGGAAGGCTGGCTTACTTTGATGTGAAATGTGGTAGTCAGTACTGCATTCCTTTAGGGGAAGTAAACTAAAGTAGTATTTTCCCATTTAGGACCGTGTGAGCCTCCAGCACTGCTGAGAGGAGGTTGTACTGTGCTGTCTGAAGGTGATGTCTACGTTTACACTGTCCTTTTCTGGTACATCCCACTTGACTTAGACATAATGATGTTGGAATTGTGGTTCTCTGGTCTTACAGCATGTATCTCTGTGCTGTGTCCCTTTGCCTTGCTGGCACTGACTCTTTTCTCCTGAAGTCTGTCATTCAGTAGCTTTTCATGCTGTGATCCCTCTTGGGATGTTTCCACAGATGCTGTGTCTCTCTTGCTGTCATACACAGGCTGAACCCCTCCTGAGAATCACTGACTACACCAGTTGCTCAACCCAATATATTGGGCTTGGAGCAGAGTCCACCGCAGCGTGGCCAAAGGTTAGACACCAAGGGTTATGCTGAGCAGACAGGAAGGAGAGGTGGACAGTTTTCATTTGCAAGGGCCAGAGTAGTTGAAGAAAATTTGTAAGAGCCCTGTTTTTTTCTCAACATAGAGAAAAGTGTATGAGAAGTACTTTGGGAGCTGCTGAATGATAAAAAACCTGAAAGCAAGTGATGCAGAACAGCCAGCAGCTAGTGTTTGCTGCCTGAAGTGTTTCTGTGCTCTGCCACTGGCATCCGAATGGTGTATTTGCAGAGAACACAATTACTGCTTTTTATTTATCCTTGGACCAGTGATTTCAAAGACTGTGGCATCACGTTCCTGATTTGGGAAGCTGAGTGACCATTGCTTCAAGTGCTGAACTTGTAGGGCTGTGCTGGGTGGGCTGGAGTAGGAGAGGTGGCTCTTGTGAGTCAGTAGGAGCCTATGGCATTTGCTGTCTTGCCTTACTCAGTTCTGCCTGTGATGTTGAAATATGTTTATCTGATGACCAACCTTATTTGCAGAGGCTTTTTCCTTTAAAGGGGGCACCCTCTGGGTCTTGCTAACATGCTTAGAGATGGGGAAGACAAAGGTTCTGGCTGTGCAGCCTCCAGCTCTTCTCAGCATCCAGACCTGCTTATCTGCACTGGAGCAGGAGCCACAGGTGCTTTGTGTGGATACGCTGTTATGACACGTACAGCATATTTCATGTGCACTGCTAGCAAGGCTCTGGGAAGGAATCGGAAAAGAAATAGTGGGATTTTTCATTTGGAAGGGACCTTACTTCCCCTGACATCTCATAACTCCTCCTTAGTATGTCACATAGTTGGTAAATACGGTGAACGCTGCTAGAGCAGCACACAGATTTCTGAAGCACTAAGCTTTCCCTAATGTATTGTAGGGAGCTGCAGCTGCTTTACTGAGCTGCAGTGAATAGGCTGCTGGTGGGTTAGCATTCGGCTTTTAGGTTTTATTTTACTATGTATGGCTTTTCTTTCCTCTAGATTTTTGTTTCTTATTTTACTGTTTGTGATTCTTCTTGATCTTTTGAAAAAGCAGCAGAGGATTTTGTGTATCCAGCAGTAAGATTAAAACAATCACAACACTTAAAAGGATTTAATTACAGGTTGGCAAGTCAATAATGTCGTATCTAACATATTATATGAGTAGTTTTTGTTTCTTAGGCAAATACTCTGCTCCTACCTCTCTGAGTCATTCCTGTATTTCCAAATGCTGTTTTAGCCCACTGATTGCAAGCTTAACAGCTTTTATTTGAAGGTTACACCGATAGAAGACTTTTCTTTCTTTTACAGACAAGAAAATACTACTAATAAAACCCAGTTCAGATTTACACTGTTAGGAGTGTTGCTTCATTTCTTCTGTGAGAGCTTGAGCAAAAGAAGACAGAAGCATTAATTTCAAGCTCTAGTCCCTAGGGTAGCTCCAGAATATTGTCTTCGATTAAAGAAGAAGAAGTTTTGAAATTCCCAAGGGCTGTTTGTGTATTTTCTACACTGAATCATTGAAGTGGGATAGCAGAGTCATCAGTCTTTAAAAATAAAACAAAATAACCCAAACCAAACCCATGGAGCTCAAAACCTTCCGCTACATAAAAACCCTCTGAAATGTAAGAAAAGAAACACAATGGTCCTAATTTAAACCCAGCTTTATCCAAATAATCATTTCTCTGGGCTTTTTCTTGCTCCAGTAGCTAATCCTGCATTTCTCCTCTTCTTGTATGAACAACTTCAGAAACCAAATGTTTATGCATACAGCACTTTGCAGCCTGCTTTGAGGTGAAAATCAGCCTCTGAGAACAACTGCGGAACACCGGGTGCCTCTTTGGGGGAGCAAGGTAAAAGGGGTATTGCTTGTTAATGGAAGGTGCAAGAAGTGCATGATTTCTCTCTTTGGTCTTGGGAAAGAACTGTCTCATATGCTGCTTTCTGGTGACTTTTCTTTTCTGAAAGGTGATGCCTGCTATTTCACTTCTGGTTTTGCAAATTTGATATGCCCTTTACTGAGAGTAAATACGCATTTAGTTTCTAAAATAGCTCTCTGTTACACTCCTCATAGGCTCTGAACACAGATGAATAACCAACCTATTAAAAAACACCCAAACCAACAAGACCCCTGTGATTTTCCTCTAATGGTAGTTAGCTTTAATCAGAACTTCGTAACATTGATGTTATAGTAAAAGCAATCACATTTGCTGTCACAGTACAATGTGAGCATGAATGAACCAGTTTCTCAGGGCACTGAAGAAAGCAAAATACGTTGTGGGGCAGGGAGTTAAGGTGCATATTGGTTGATTAGCCAAAGAGCAAACCTGCTGCGTCATAATTCTGCTTTAGTGCTGAACCTCTGTTGTGGGAGCACCAAGGTCTCGCGATGCTGCGGTGCTACAGCCCCTGCACTCTGAGGAATAGACAGCACAGAAGATGAAAGATCTTCCCCAGAGCCACTGTGACGTGCACTTCCAGAATGGAAACAATAAATAATTAGTGTGTGGTTCTTCCGTAGATCTCGAAGTGCATCATAAAGAACAAGAGACTGATTTCATTCCCTCCACCCATTGCACACACAGTGAAGCATATTTCTTCCTACAGCTCCTCAGTAGCCTGTGGAACACGCTTTCCACAGCCAGAATGTAAAGGAGCTCTTTATGATTTGAGGTTAAGATAATCTTCTTTGTTCTGCTGGCCCCAGGGAGCAGTCTTACACATTTGACAAAGGGTTTAAAATGGGAGCCTTCCAGACAGGAAGGTTGGTTCCTGCTTCTCCGATGAAGCTTTTTTATGTACTTGTTTTGGCTGACAGAGAATCTCGTAGTTGTTAATGTCTGTAGCTTTACAGCATCCTGAGGAGTCAGTGACTTGCTACTGTATCTGTTGTACCACCTGTACAACACTGTACTGAAGACCAGGACAAAGGTGATGTGTCCAGGGGCATGGAAAATTTTGTGGCATAGAAAGAAAATTACGCCTGAATCTTGTTGATCCCAGACCCTGTTCCAGCCAACACCACGTTCTGCTTTTAGAATTATAGCTCTCCTCTGGAAGCATGATGTCCAAAGTTGCTCAACTACAAGATAAGTAGGAAACTAAACTAACAACAGCAAAAATCAGAAGAGACCTAGGAGTCTCTAAACCAAATGCCCGCTGGAAACAACTGGGGTTTTAACTCAGGAGATGGGGTTCTCTTCATCAGAAAGATCAGAGAGGGTTTGGCTCTGGTAGAGAAAGACCAGGAATGCGAGAAATGTGCATCTATTTGCCCTGTGGGAGCTGCTGTATTACACACTTTGTGTTGAACAGGACCATGTAGAGCAACAGAAGAAGCAAACAGAATAGTGCCTGCTGGTTCTGGTCTCACTGTTTCAAGAAGGCTATTGTAGAATTAGAGTAGGTACAGCGAAAGGTGACTAAAATGATCAGATGCATGGACCACCTGCTTTTAAGGATGTCTAAAAAGTCTGAGAGTTCACTTTGGAGAATTGAAGGCTGTGGGGAGAATATGGCTTGCAAAATCAGGGAGGTGATGGCTAAGTTGGATGTAGAATTGTTCTTCACCAAATCCTGCGATACTACAGCAAGGGGTGCTTGGTGAAATAAGTAGGAGATTGAGTTGTAAGAGAGAAAAGAAACAAAGAATTTCTTTGCACAGGAGATGATGAACACTCAGGATGTGCTGCCACACAGGGCTGGGGAGAACAGCACTGCCAGCAGGCTCAAGAGGGGTTGGACAAGATCATGGAGGACAGGTCTGTAAAGGGCTAAGTAGGGACCTAACATCCCCAAAACAACGGCTGGAGGTGATGGGGGAAGGAGTAGGAGAGGCCAGGCTTCCTTCTCTCCCTAAGCACCAGCCCTTTTGCTATGCAGGGAGGCAGACCAGCCTGGCTGGACCACTGGTCTGTGCCAGCAAGATGTTTCTGGTACTTAGCAGACACATTGTCAACCTCCCACAAGTGCCCAGTTCACATTTAGTGTTGCAAATACATGCACCGCTTTCCATATAATTTCCTTTGTGTGGTTATTTGGTTTACACTGGGAAGGAAACAGAAACTGCTTGTGAATTCTGAAAGCTTTCTGATTTCCTGCTTCAGTGATGATTCATTCCTGAATTCATCCAGGAACCATGTTACCCATTAACCTTCTTTGGCAGAAATGTTGCAGTTACGCTGGCAGGGAGCAGGAGGTACCACCAAGTCTTTCAGGTGACTACAACTGCAGCTCGTGTTCTGTTAATGAAAATGGAGGTGAATTTAGTGATAGTGAGAGCATGTCACTCTCTAAGTTATTAGGGCCAAAGAGGCATCATCACATTAGGAGCTTTTCTTAGCTGCCCTGACAGCTATTTTGGCTTCTTTTCTCAGTTTGGGATAATGAAGACAAGTAGTAAAGTTCTGAAAACAGCATCTCCTTGAAAACTTGCTGTGTAAAATCCTTGTGTGGTGTCTGTAACAAGTGGCTTGGAATTTACCCAGAGCAAACATGCCAAACTTCCCAAAGCTGTGAAAGTTTCAGGCAAATATCATGAACACCACGTTGAGAATAAGAATGTGCTGAGACCCCCTGGCTTAAAGACATTGGGAAACCCTTTCATGACCTTTTTTGTGAAGGTGATGAGGAAGACGTTTCTTGAGGGGTTTATGTTTCAAATCAAAATGGGAATGTGAAGAAGTGGTTGACTCTCTCATAACATGTTTTATTTCAGTCATCTTTGCATTTGCTAATAACTCATTCATCATCATATTCTCTTGTCAAGATTTCAAGGCAGGAGGGAGCTTTCTGAACAGGACAACTTTGCTGTTGCTTTGCTATTAGAGAAGCATATTTCTAGTTTCCCAAGATAATATGGGTTTTCTGCATGTTTTGAGGCAAGATCTTAATTAGAATTAGTTCAGAACATGATGAAAATGCAAAACCTGTTCATTTCAGATTTCATACACTCCATTTTTTTGCAAGACATTTTGAGTACTGAAAACTAGTGACGAAGAGCAGAAAATACTTCTAACGAAGTAATATACTTAATACTCCCTTTACAGTAGCCCATTTTAGCAGTTATCTCTCTCTTTCAGTCTCAGCTGGGAACATGTTGTTCCACTCTTCATTATGCCCTAGAGAATGCTTTTAGCCTTACTGATGGAAGAACACATCTTTTCAGGGCTTGTCCTGTGGACTTCTTAAGTGCGCGAGCCATGTCTAAGTGGGACCTTGGCAAAGCTGCAGCTCAACTGTGTTCAGTGACAGCGTGTGCCTCTACTGGAAGTGGAGTGATTTTGTAGAGGAGCTGCTTTGGCGGTTGCCTGACTCTCCCAAGACACTTCTGACGATGCAGGATTTCAGCTTTTCATTTTAAAAATACAGTTTGCTTTGAATACTTTCCTTTGTAACATATATTAAATTTTTTCTAAGGGCAAATCACAAGGAAATATTTACATTTGCTGAAATGAAATGCTTTGAGTAATCAAAGAAAGAGATCTTTTTTTGCCAGAGGAATTGAAGTTTTTGACTTCCAGCTTAAAAGACAATGAAGTCAGGCTTCAGGATTTCAAATCCCCTGAAACCAGGTCCTGGAGTCTTCATGTAGCATGGTTATGAAACCATTTCCCGTATTTTCTCTCCGTAGCAGCTCTACAGCTGGATTATTTTCTGCTCTAAAACAACACGTCTTCACTTACTGGTTCAGGAAACTAGGCCAGATAATACTAATGGTTTAATCCCAAATCAAAATATCACTCATAGGTTTATCTCCATCCTGCAGCAGTTCAGTCCTGTGAGGTGCAGATGTTTCATTGGCCAAACTAGTTAGTGCAGAAAACACTATCTGACAAATAGAATTAACACAGCTATTTGGCACTCTCTGGATGCAGCAGGATTTGTCAGAAGAGCTTGTAAATACACACTAATGATAAAAATCTCCCATTCCACTGGGGCTCTGGTCCTCATGCTGCACCACCACCAACTTCTTTGGCCAAGCCCATAGCTCCTAATGTTTTTAAATCAGGTGAGCCCTGTGTAATTCCACAGTGTTGGTAGTACAGAATAGCCATATTTCTTGCTGGGATGGCCAGCTTGGGAGTTCCTGGAAATGCCGTGGCATCAAATTCCTGCACTGCTTCATTGCTTAGGCCAAGTCTTCTGAGAGGTTTGTGTAAATGTTCCCACTTCCTTTTCCCATGTTGCAGGATCCAGCAGTCATTGTTGACCTGTGCCTGGCCGTGGAGCTGTCTCTGTTCTTTCACTAGAGCTTTACTGTAAAACAGCCAGGAAAGCACGTTGATATCATTATTTGTACTGCAGTAGTACCCAGAGCTGTACTACCTACTGAATAGTGGTTGACTGCCGATCATAGAATGGTTTGGGTAAAGAAGGGACCTTAAAGCTCACCCCTGCCACGGACAGGGACACCTTCCACTGGAGCAGCTTGCTCCAAGCCCCTGTGTCCAACCTGGCCTTGAGCACTGCCAGGGATGGGGCAGCCACAGCTTCTCTGGGCACCCTCTGCCAGCACCTCCGCACCCTCACAGGGAAGAACTTCTTCCTTAGATCTATCCTGAACTTCTCCTGTTTCAGTTTCAACCCATTGCCCCTTGTCCTGTCACTACAGTCCTGGATGATCAGTCGCTGGTGAGTGTCAGGCTAAGAAATAAAACACCAGTTCTCAGTTACGTTATTTGACAATTAGGCTATCCACTACAAGTGAGCAAAACTTGCTTTACAGTGTACCACACATGGATAACCCCAAAAGAGCCATGCATCTGGCACTCTGGGCCTTTTTAGTGTTTTTTCAGCTTGCCTCTTTTGCACTGCTCTTTGGCTACCAGATCTTTCACTCTTTGGTCTGGTATTTGCGAGAGGATCTAGAGCTTTGTGCTTTTGGTTGAGCACTTAACCATGTGGTAGCAGGTATGGTCATGGCTTTATATCAGCTTCTTTTGCTTTTCTGTCAATTCTGTAAGCATTTTTCATTTGCCTCTCCCATTTCTTGGTTTAGGAGAAAAATTCTCTTCTAAGACAGTTTCAGGTTTCTTACATCCCTGGTTTTTTCTTCCCAATGTTATAACTGATTTCAGGAATTTATCACTGATGACAAGGTGGCTTCTCATTGGAGTGATTAGTTGGGTTTGAATCTTCTGTGATATAACAGAGTTAATGAGGGGTTCATCCTCAGCCTGCTCCCTTCTGCCATGAGAGGTGAGCACACAAACTGCACAGTGATGGTAAAATCTACTCCTCTTTTGGGGTCTGCAGCACATGATGCACTACTGGAGTCTGGAGAGGCCTTGGATGGACCATGAAGTTCAAGCCATGTCTTCTAATGTTGTGCAGGATTGTACTAAATTCCACAGGCATCCGAGAAAAGCATTTTCATATCATCAGGCCTTTGACTTTTACCATGACCTCTCCAACCCGCTTCCCTAGAGAAAGCTACAACTAGGCACAATACACACAATGTGTGGCATTCTCAAGGGATGCTCATCAGGTTTGCTGACTTTGAGAGGCTAAAACTCCGACACTGCACAGACTCTCTCTGCCAGTGACTTCAGTCCACCTTAGGTCTTACCTTGTTCTTCTGAACTCCGCAGGGTAAAGACTACAATGGCACAGCTTTTGCTTGGGTTGGTCCAGGGGCTTGTTAGAGCTGCAGTATCCTGCAGCACTAAAATTAGGTATTTGTGATGCCTTGACAGGAGCAATCTCTCTGCTGGTTTATTTCTGACACCATGTCATCAAAGCTCTTCTGAAACAATATGCACTCATGTGGGAACAGCAGCGTGTTCTAAATACACAGGCAACACTTCTAGTCCTGATGTGCTGTGGGTTTTGTACTGGCTTGTTATAAGAAACTACAAAGGAAGCAAGCCTGCCGTTACAGAAATGGGATGGCAGCAGGGAATACTAGAAAATGCTTCATGTTGGTAGGACTTTGTCAACTCAAAAAGAATCCAGATTTGGAAAGTCTTCAATTTTGCATGAAATACTGTGGAGGGCTGTGAATGCCATAGCAATGAAAGCTTAGCTTGTTTCTTTGCTTTGCTTCAGAAAGATAAGGCCCAGGCACAGGGAATGAGCTGTAACTAGAAGTAACAGAACAAACTGGGCACAGGAAAATGTGGGTAGGAAAACTTTTCCCATAATAAAGCCTGTGTATGACACAGACTTCAGGAGTGTCAAAAATCCTTTGCCCTATTTACTTGAAGCTAGCCTAGAGAAAGCCCTTTGCGAATGGAGTGATGGGCCTGTTTGGCAGGTGGCCGCCTGATGCAAACTCCAACTTCTAAATGGCTTTTCTGTACAGCCCCATGTATGGAGCCTGTGCACATCCAAAGCGGGAACTTTTTGTGCTGCGTTATGATGAACAGTTAACATTTGTTCTCCAGAAAAGTGCTTTTATGAGCCATTAGGATGACACTTTTGTAGCCCATTTGATAGGAAAAGAGCAGAAATCAAAAGCACTTGGTGTTCCAAGCAGAGCATATTGAAAAAAGTAAATGTGCTCGGCACTGCCTCCGATAGGAGCAGGTATGGTGTAATGCAGTCCTGAATCAGAGCTCACTTCCAGAACAAATGCAGGGAACATCTGGCAGGAAAGCTGTTTTATTACAAGGATCTCGAAAGGGCAGTTGGCATTTATCCTGACAGAGGGGCGAGTACGTTGGAAGGCAAAAATACGTGCTTAAAGGGCAAAGCGAAAGATGTAAGGCTGAGTTTGCAACTGCTGTAAATTGACGTGGCTCCATGGGCTGAAATGTGATCCTTAGCCGTGCTAAGCCCCAGCCCTGATAAAACAAGGGCACACAGGTCCTCTTGGTTTCAGAGATGCTCTGATTAAAGCTGCGTGGTGATGGCCTCCAGTGGGCCAGGTGGTAGCCAAATCCTAGTGAGCTCCAACGTTTGTCTTCATAACCCTTTTATGTGGTGATAACCCATGGCGGGCACATGGGGAGGGGAAGGGCAGGGCTGCCCTGGGAGTGTTACACCACATGAGGAATCCCTGTGAAGGAGGAATCTGGTACAAGATAATAGCCTCCACTAGGACAGCCTGGCAGCCAGAAGTGTTTAAGGGCGGCCTAGACACAGAGCAGAAGGTCTTAAAATAACTCTCTGGGCTTTGCAAGGCAAAGTTCATTGCTTCCCAGGCTTGTGGTGTCAAGACCATGAAGTGTCAAATGTAACCGAAGTGCAAAAGCAGACTCCGAGGTTTTGAGAAAAAGTCAGTCTTTTATGGGTATTTAGCTGTCCCCTTCCAGTTTCACTGATGGTACCAGCTCTGGGGCATACAGGGAATGAGAAGGTCACAGGGTTCTTTGCTCGTTTTTGTTTTAACTTCATTTTGTGCTGGAAAGTGTCACTTTTGAACCAGGGCATGATTTCTGGGAGAAACTTAACACCCCATGACCCTCAGAGGAATAGAAACCTCAATTAGAATCAGCGATATCAAGACAGGAAATTGAGAATGCAGTATCACATCTTCCAAGTGGCAAAGCATTGAGACCAGATGGCTTCAACTCGGTTTTACAAGTACTTGCAAGAACATCTGGTTCCCTGAATGCATCAGCTGTTTCACCTCTTCCTGAGCTGCAAAAAGTTACTAGTTTCTTGTGTTGCTACCTCTTATGCATAGTCCTAAAGAAAGGCTAAAATCAGTGTGCAAACTGTAACTACTTATGCCTGCGATTAATCAAGAAATTAAATCTTACAAGTAGCAATCAGCTTTATTTACCGCAGTCAGCTATAACATTAGGAGAACGCTGTACATCACCTATTGATGCAACTTGCCAAGAGGGGCCTCCTTTTGATGAGGAGGTGGGTTCCTGACTCTCTGCACACCCAGATTCTTGGCACTGCTGACATTTCAGGAGCTCATTTTAATTGCTTCTTGATATAACATTCAGTCTGAATTTGAGAGAGAGAAGGAATTTGACGTGGAAACTACTCTTTGTAGGTTTTGAGCATTTTCTCATGATTTTGGGATCCCACAGCTCCAGCTTACTTCGTTGCTCATCATTGTCTGCTATGAAACGAACGGTGAAAGAGCTGGTGGTCTCAGCAATTGCCTTGCAATGGTTCTTATCACCAAAAGCGTGTTCTTTGTGGCCTTTACACCAGAAATATCATGGGCAGAATGCTACTGGTTTTGATTTCTGGCCTAGAAACCTCACAGGTCTGCCAAACCCGGTGTTAAGCCAAAAGCCTTAACAGTGTTGAATTCTGTAATTGTAACTATCCTGCTTCAAACATGCGGTCTTGAGTGATAACTTGGAATGGATTTCAGATGTCCCTGGGCTGAAGTTTCACTAAGTGAGAAGGGTTTTGCTAAGGCAGAAGGAGAAAATAGGATGGTTTCTGGCTTTTGAGTTTTGTTTTGCTTTGCTTCACTCTATTACCTAAAAACCTTCAGCTGTAAATGAGGAGGTACAGTATTTGATCCAGCAGTCTGTAGAAAGTAGGAATTAATAGGAGCTTCTTTCTAGAACTGTAGCTGAGAGACACATGAGGAGAGGCAGCAGCACTTGCGTGGTGAGCTGAAGGTACACCATGTTACCAGTGGGAAAGAAGAAACTGGGTCCTTCGTTATTGACTGTATCATTGACTCTACTATCTGGGATGTGTCTCAGATTTTCTCTCAGCCTTTTAGAGCTGACAGTCTGTGGCTGCTGAAGAAAAGGCAGCTTCCACAAAATGTGGAGCCTGCACACAGTAGTGTTTCTGCATGAGCAGGCAGAGCTGGGTGCCTCGGGCATCTGGGTCTCTGCTCCCACTCCTGGCAATGTAAGGACTGGAGGGAGGACTTGAGCAACATGGCAAAGCTAGCTGAGGGCCAGGGTTCTTAGTTGGCTTCTGGCAGCAGAGCCATAGCAAAAGAACCAGCAAATAGCTCATGTGATTCTGTTGCATGTCCATATACTTATGGCAGCTGGGATCCAGATGGATCCTGCCTGTCACAATGTGTTGGTCATGTACTCTTCCTGGGTTGTGGGAGGGGGAGGTGTTGGTTTGAATCCTTTGGGTTTCTCCATCTGTGTAATATATAGAGTATTTCAGAGCTCCGAGTGCCTGCAAAATTGTCCTTTTCTCTTCCTCTGTCTTTCGGGTAGATGTGTCTTGCTGTTGATGCTTTTATGTATATAAGTAAAGTGTAACAACTGATTTTTAAAGGCTTAGGTGTCATTTGGTTTACATATTTGATAAAAGGTGTGGTTTTGCATCCTTTGAACAATATACTTTTAGCAGAGCTTATGAAGTTCTTTTGGCAGGGGTTGAGCAGTGGTATTCACTCTCTGAATTTAGTGAAGCACTAGGTTATTAATACAACCAGGAATGGATCCAGCAATTTATGAAGGTAGCAACACTGGCATGTGTAAGTGTGTTTCATCTAGTCCTTTTGTTACAGCAATAGTGACATCTTAACCCAGAGAGGTTTTGGCACAGGTTCCCAAGCACTGGGTGTTTCTTCATTTTGTTGTTATTTCTCCAGTTGTTTTTAATGACAACCTCTGGCACGCTGACAGATGCCTTCTGTTTGCTACTCCAGAGAGCAGGCATGCCCCTCAAGAGCTTGGCAGGACAAGAAAGTGGATCTCTGACAGGTGCTAGAGCAAAGGACATGGTATCTCTCCCAAGGTTATCTCTATCATATGAGTCCTTCATAGAAGTTAAGCTTTGGAAAAGAACATTTCCCAAAGATGGGCATTTAAACCCATGCCTTAGGCTGCTGTCCTAGACAAACTAGTGCTTATGTCTTCTCATGTCATTTTACATCTTCAACAACTTTTAAATTAGATTAAATCAGTTTATTTTTTTTTGCTTTTTTTTTACTTTCTTAGGTTTTTTTAGAAGAATTAGTTTTCATTCTTCTCAGGCAGCTGAGTTGGAAATGGACTTTTGCAGGATGATTGTCCTGCCAGGGATGGAGTAATATGAAGTGTCGGGGGCTGGTGATATATCTTTCAGTTAGCCGAGCTTTCCCTGTGGGAAGCTGGCAAAGGGCCCATTGCAATAAGCTCTGAAATATTCCCCAGTGAGAGCCTGTGGCTCCACTGATGTCCACTGAAAGTTCCTGTCCTTGGGAACAGGCACCGTGCTCCCTCATCACCAGGCATGGTTTAAGATCCCTCATCAATGAAAACACCACGTGCTTTCCTAGATTTGAGGATGTGCTAAGTGGTCAGAAACAGTGATTGAAGTCACTGAGGAAAGGAGACAGTTTCCAGGGGGCTCCTTTTGAACATATAAATCAATCAGGCCATTGTCTGTGTGCACCAAATTTGAGTGGTTCTGACCTTCTGGCCACTAAACAGTCAGCATTTAGGGAACAGCAACTGCCATTTTCTGTAGGTTTCACATCCCAGAAATCATGAAAACTCTCTGGGTTCCATCATCAACCAAGTTGGCATTATAACTGCTGTGTGCATAGAGAGATGAAAGTCCCTGTAAAATGAACCACATTCAGTAAACATACTGAGGCACCACTGAAATCAAAGCTAATCAACTCTTTTGTGGTATAATAACATGTTACCTAGACACTTTCTAGGTTTTTCTCCTTGATTATAGGCGTTATCTGCTTCATTAATGTAAGTACTGTTATTGTATCAATCAAGTACTTTGCCAATTTTGAATTGCCAGGCTGGGAGCTGAGTCACTAAGTTATCTTGGCTAAGAAACAGTTCAGGAATGACAGTTATTTGGGTATTAATTTGTTTTCCCAAAGGCCTTCATTATTTTCAAAATGACATGAGTTTCTTGTCTTTGTATTTGCCTGGGTGCATTTTGTCAGCCTTTAAATGGGTCACTCCATTTCTTGGCCTTCAAATTCATTTTGTACTTGAAGTACACTTATTAGTATATTTCTGTACTAATAAGGCCAGGTTGAAGAGGGCAACCTGCTCTAATGGAAGGTGTCCCTGCCCATGGCAAGGGGTGGAACTGCATGAGCTTTAAGGTCCCTTCCAACCCAAACCGTGCTAGGATTAAGTATTATATTCATAATATATATGAGCACAGATATGGAACTGTGGCTTGGGATAGTTTGCAGTCAGGTTGATGCCCTGTTGGTGTTTCACTGGAAAAATGTTTTTAGCATGATTTTGGTTTTCAGTCAGAATAACACACAACAGTTTTGTTTGCTGGTCAGGTTTAGCTAGGAGATGCTGATAAAACCATTGCAGTGCAGTTAAATCTAGTTGTTATTTGAAAGGCATGGTGGCTGGTAGTGCTGAGCATGGCATTCGTTTCTGGTCCTCGGTGGAGTGATTGAACCTCCCATACGCAGCAATAGGCAGGGAGAGACATTTTGGGTCACCCACATGGATTTTTCTGCAAGCTCTTTTATGTGGGTGTCTGAGATGTTCTGGTTTTCTCCCGAGCAGGAATTTACTTGCACAAACAATCACAGTGAATAAATGAAAACACTTGGGAGCTACAGTGAAACATGTTTGTAGGCTTTGAGAAATCTCGCTTGCATGGGGGCTGAAGAAACTCTCAGCCCAAAAGTTACTTTTTCATGCAGGAGAATGGATAAGGTTCATTACAAGTTTCATCTCTTACATGTTACCACTGTTTAGTGCCACACAAAAGCCATACTCAGTCCTAAATACTCACTATAGCCGTTTGTATAATTAGGCCACGTTTTGGGTTTTCCTGCTGCTAGTACAGTACCATTTAAGAACGCTGAATGTATTTTATTCATAAAGGCACTGACACATACAGGGGGGTTAGCAGTTCACTGAATCCTAAGCACAACGTTAATTATCTATGAATCAACAAGTAAACAGCAGTTCTGAAGTCAGTGCATCCTTCTGCAAATAGATAGCGAGGTTAAAAGTTAAGGACTCCTTTCTCTTTCTTATGTGTTTTTCAAGACGTGAGAGAAGAGCACAGAGGAAATGCATCTTAACACCCTGTCCAGTTCGTGCTGTTCCTCCTGTCTGGCCCAACAGGCTCTTCCGAAAAGCCTGGTGATATATTTATCCCAAACAAGCGCTCGCCGTACCCCTTAGCAACTGGAAGCACATGAAAGCTCTCCGGGCAGGTTTGCACTATTTCTCCTCAGGGTTTCTTTTTGGCTTAGCATCTTGCTCAGGGAAAGAGCATTGGTTATTTAATGAACAGCTCAAAATTATTGGAAGAAATTCTCAGGTAAAGAACAGCATGGTTTTGGTATCCCTTGTGTATCAAGTGCTATCCATTCCATCTTCTCTGCATGCAGGGTACCTGCACTGAATTCATTTCTGACATAGGTATTACTGGAATAATAATAATGCAGCGTAGGGAGAGTAAGTACCTCAGAGGAAAAAAACCTCATCCTTGAAGTTGCCTGTATGCGTAGTTCTGTATTTTGTGCAATAATGACACATGCTGCTGATAAGCCAAACTTTCCTACATCGGATTGACGTTGGTTTATCATTTTCTGATAGGCACAGTCAATTTGTGTATCCGTGTTCATCGCTGATTGATAGCTTACTATAACAGCTATGCCAAGGGAAATGCTTTTGCCTATGGTGGTTTCTTCTTTATTGGATTTTTAAGTTACAATTTTAATAAATCTCAGTTTTAATTAACAAAGTAAATATAAAACTGAGTTATGGGTTTAAAGGGGAAATGTACAGGAGCCCCATGACTGAGCAGAAGATCTGTTTTGGGTTGGTTTTTTTTGCTGCCTTGAGACATATTTAGTCTTCTGTTTATTCTTGCCTGGCAAGAAATGTTTCATATGCTAGGAAAGGAGAAGGATAATTATTCCTGAAAAGGAATCAAAATCACCAAAGGAAAGAAGTCCTAAATTTGTAATTACAGGTGGTCAGTTCATCGTCGTAAGGTTGTTCTCCAGTGTATTTGATGTGTGGCCATAGTTTTTTTCTGTCCTATTGTAAATGAGTACAGTGAGTACTTTTATGTTTTCTTCTTAGCTGAGATTTCTTTAAGACCCCTCCAAGTACTATATGCCATATGGTGGCCTTCATTTACAGGATGGGTGCTACTGTGGCTTGCTGGTGCTGCCCTTCTGAAGGATGCACGTTCAAGTCTCAGTAGGGCACACTGAGAGTGAGATACAGGTAAAACCAGGACTTCTGATTTCTGTCTGCTCTGCCAGAGAGGTAAAATAGAGGATTTGCCTCACAGTAAGTCACAGTTATCGATATACTGTGTAGTACAGGGAGAGGGGGCAGCATCCCAGAGTTCAGCCTCCTGCTGCTTGTGTCCAGAATAGCACACACTGCACTTCAGAGAAGCAGCTGGTGTTTTAGCAGTTGCATTTCTCTGTTGAACCAGCCATCATCTCTCTATCAGATTTAGGCAGTTATGAACAGGAAGTTCAGGTTCAGACTTGCTTGGACTTAAATCACCTCTTCCATAACTCAGAAGCATGTGAAGAAGAGCAAGTGCAAGAGAGATGTCAGCACCTGTGGCAGCAGCCTTCAGGTCCTGACAATGCACTCTTAGAACAGGTCAGAGCTATATTTTGCATCCCAGATCAGTAAGTGTGTGAATCCAGAGATCTCAGAGTGCCTGCTGGAGCCCTGAGTACTTTGTCCCTCTTGTGACAAGTGCTGGTAGGCAGTCAAGGGCATTTTCTCCTCTGTTCACGTTACAGGAAGGAGCAAAGCTTGAGCTAGCTCTGGCTGCCCTGATGTTGATGCAGGTGGAATGCTTCACAGGGCTGGAGGAGTAAGAGGAACCTGAGCTGAGCTTTGCCTTGCAGCCCACTCCCTCAGAAACAGTCTCACACAAGGCAAATTCATAGGAGAGATGAATGCAGCAGAGATAATGCTCTTCCCTCTTGCACATCCTCAGGTGGGATCTGCTTTGGTTGTGACCTGTGCAGTGTTGCTTTCTGGGCTGTGAGCGCACACTGCAGCCGGCTCATGTTCATTTTCTCATCAACCAACACCCCCAAGCCCTTCTCCGCAGGGCTGCTCTGAATCTCTTCTCTTCCCCAACCTGTAGCTGCGCCTTGGATTGCTCTGACCCAGGTGTAGGACCTTGCACTTGGCATGGTTAAACTTCATAAGGTTGATGAATGGGCTTCAAACCCTGGAACAGATTTCCCATCCATTCTCTCCAAAGCGCTTGATGGAGGCAGGAGAAGACAGTGGGGAGGATCAGGGAGCTGCCATTTGGGAAGATTTGGGATGGGAAGGAGGAGCTCTTCCTACGAACATGGGTGAGTTTATTGTAGGATGCAGCTTATTGTAGTCATGGAATTTTGTCAGACCCATAGAGGTGCACTGAAAGAGAACTCTACCTTTGTTAGGAGACAGCCTCTAACATGGTTTGAGGGCCATTTGATTTTCCTCTCCTGTCACTGTGTCCATGGAAGCAGTTAGTTGCTCTGAGTACCCCGAAGGGTGCTCGGCGTGCAGAGGGGCTGTGTCTGGGAGACAGGGTAGTGAATCTGACAGGCTTTTCATTTTCTTTATTTTCATTTAAACACTTCCATCACATCTCGTTACCTTCTCTTGGCTGTAATTAGAAATCCTGTGGAATTAAGAACCGTTAAATTCCTGGAGATTTCAGCCTTGGGAGCTTGCCCAGAGGCACACAGCTTACAGGCCTTCACAAGGCTTGACTTTCCAAGAGTCTCTCTCCTTCCCCTGCATCATCCAAGCTTTTGTAGAAAGGAACCATCCTTTCAATGTTGCTAATGAATTGCTCTTGCCAATCAGCAGATGTTTGGTAGCCTTCGAAGCCCAGGAATAGCCAGGTTTGTGACTTCTGTAGCCTTACGCTGACTGCCTGTGCAGCTTAAGCAAGA
Organism: Psittacula echo; assembly: GCF_963264785.1. NCBI lineage: Eukaryota > Metazoa > Chordata > Aves > Psittaciformes > Psittacidae > Psittacula > Psittacula echo. The sequence continues at coordinate 5,547,845 of NC_137756.1, read as the reverse complement.
ACTTCTGAAGCTCAAGAGAAGCTGTTAAAGCCAAATAAAGTGTTAACAATAACTCAGAAGAATATGAGGTTTTGCCCTATATTTGATGGGATTATTATTCCTATCCCTTTACCAACATTTATTCAGTTGTGGGGTGCAGCCTTCAGTGGAACAAGAAAGAAATTATCATTCAGGGTGTCTCTTATGGTAATTTATTCATTTATTTAGAAACTGTGTCTGAGACTTGCATCAAAAGCCAATGGTAAGAAAAGCCCCAAAGCTAGCCAAGGGCAGTGCAGGGGCAGGGAGCTGAGCCCGGAAGCCAGGGTGCTTTGTTTCACCCTCAGTGACTCTGTTCACAGCCATGGTCTGTCTGTGTGCTTTCCCCCTCACGTAGAATTATTTGGGAAGCTCTCTGGCAGAAGAATTACTTGTTCTTAATGCAAAGAATAGCAGTTAGTACAGCAGAACTGGTGGGTCGGGGCACTTGCTCTTCCCTCCTGTTGTCTACATTATTAAAAATGATGTCACTGAAATAAATATCATCAATCAGTGCCAGCTGCATTTTAGCTAGAGTGTAGACAAGGACAAACCGTGCACGTTTGCTGCCTGCAAACAGCAACTGCTTGGACTGGTTTAACTGCAGAGCGGTAAAATGCTGGAAGCCAACCGATCCATTTTCCAGGAAGAAAGTGTATTCTGCTATCAACTATGACAAGGAAAGCAACCCTTGACCCTGCCAAGGTTGCCTTGGGTACAGAGCAGAAATGAGTTAGAAAACAGACTGTCCACCATGTGATAAGCCACTGCTGGGAGCTGAGTGTGTCCCCCTGTTAATGAAGGCATAGATCTCACTGCAGCTTTACTTCCCTGTCACACCAGGCCACAGCATCACTCTTGACCTACTGCATCGTAACTGAGAGCAGCTTGGGTTCAATGCAATTCGTCTGCTGGGAAAAGAGGGATGTGTGTTGGGAGAGTGTTTGCAGTCATGTTGGTTACAATCAAAATATTGATGGAAAGAAAGAAGAGAGTGTTTTCAGTGTGGCTTTTAGAAAGCTAAGTGTGTAGGATGAGGCATGATGGAATACTAGGATTGGTGGGAGAGGAGAAGGGTTTTTATTTAAGAGTGGGCAGAAGAACTGAGGAACACTTGAGGAAGGAGACAGTAGTCTTAAAAAGTGGATGAGCTAACCCTGAACTCTCTCTCATATTTAGTGCCTTGTCACCCATTGCTTTAGCTTCCACTATGCAAGATGGTTATTTTGGCAGGCGTTCCTATGTGCTTATTTGCCTCACCCAAGCATCTGGTTTGAGGTTAATAGTTTAAGGACAATTGGCCTGGATTCTGGATTTTATTAATGTCATGGACACGGTTGTTGCCACTGTTTCACTACTAGCTTATAATAGATGCAGAGAGAACAGGCATAATTAAGGGTAAAAAGGATGTGGTCAAATGTGATGATCACAGAAGATACACGAGTGAGTTTTGGGGAGGGAGAACAGTTTAGAAGGATCACGTTGGCTGTGTTTCCAAAGAGTCAGGAGCTCAGCAGCATGGACAGGCTCCCTGCCATCCCATCAGATTGGAAACCTGAATTAAGCGTGCATGCAAAAGCACGAAGCAGAGCTGACAGTGACCTCTTAGCAGTTATAGCAGTTAAAGGGAAAAAATAGGAGTTGGGATACTGGAGGCTCAGACCTTTTCAAACTCATTAACTTACAGAGAAGCATTGCTGATTGCTGTGATTAACATGCGCGGGCCTCAGTTCACAGACTTCCTTTGCCTAGCTGGCTTTCCCCAGCCACAGCACTGGGAGGGCAAATGCAATCCAAGGTCCTTAGGGCTCATAGGAGCCAAAGACGAGTCACTTCACCATCCTTGTGCAGGAGGATGATTTTTAGCACGTTATCTGCAGGGTTTCAGTATAGGAGAGCCAGGGAAAGGCACAGACACTTCCCACCTCAAACTTCAATGAAAACTCCTCTTCCAAGAGTTGACACCGTATCTCAGGAGAGGTGAACAACACAGGGTGGGAATGTGAGAGAGTACTTGAACAGCTCCCGTATAGACATTTTAAGCTCAGTGGACCCAGACTCCTCTTTCGAGCCCAGAAAAAAGATGAGTGAGGTTATGCAGTTGCAGGAGCTGGCATCAACCCAGCTGCATGCCAATTACCAGCCCGAATGCAAATGCTTGTACTGAAACGCAGGATGCAGCTGGACGTGGGTCTGGGCATCCTTCCAGGATTATTCCAAGCCACATTATGACAGTTTTGAAAGGGAAGGGCTCTATGGAGGCAGTAGTTTTTTACAGCATTTCAGAAAATGGAGGAAATTACCACTACATGCAGATCTTAACTACTCTTTTTTCGAAGGGAGAAGGAATTTCTGCATGTTGATGCCAATCAGGATGTACTTGAGGCACTTAGGATCCAAGACAGAAGGCCATCAGTCTGTTTGCCAAGTGCACGGCCCGAGTGCCAGATGTGCTTGGGATAGAAAGCGGGCTTCTGGAATTTGTCAGTGGTTGTAGGATAAGAACTGAAAAATACACCACCAGATAATGCCAGAGCTGAAGCTCCTGGGGATGCTGCAGGGAAACCCAGCTGCATTCAGATGCCCCTGGCGCTGTGGAGGTTTCTGTTCCGATTGCTGCTTGACTTCCATGTGGAAAGCCCACTTGGAAAGGGTGCAGCGGCAATGGCAAACTAACTGCCATGCAACACTGACTCACAAAATGCCTCTTGTAAAGAGGGGATGCCAAGAGAACTGGAACATAGTAGTCTCACAATTTCATATCTCAGCAGCTGGAAGAGAGAGACTGAGAGCTGCAGACGTGCAACATTACAGGTTTGATCAAAATATTATATAGCAAATGTCCTGACAAGGAGAGGCATTTAAAAGGCTTGTGTCTGTCTTGGCAGCAGATGTGAATCAAAGCATTCACCTCATCCTGGGTGGAGAAATAACGCAAACGTCCTATGAGGAGAGAACTTAATAAGAAGTTTAGGGGGAAAAATTAAGCAGTGTCAGTGCCATTTCTCAAATGTGGCCCACATTGGTGACATAAAATGTAAGGTAGCTTTCAATGGAGAGCTGGTTTCCTTAAGGGTTCATTGTGGTGCGATGGACCTCATACCTATAAGGTGTCTCTGAGCACCAGCTTCCACTTTTTCTGGCCTGGAGTAGGATGCTCTCTCCACTGCTGCCCCACGTTTCTTCAGACTCCCTTGATTTTCCTGCCCTTGCGATCAGGGAAGGAAGGAGGTGGGATGAGTCCCTGTTGGAGCAGTGGGACCTTGAGGTTTAGGTTCCGTATTGTACACCAGCAAAGGAGGACAGTTGAAGGATCAGTCTTCAATCTTATGCCCAGGAAGCTTGGACTGATGGTTCTCTGTAGGGTTTGTGGGTGAATCTGCAGTCAATGGAAACGTCCTGGAGGCACTAGGAAACTGCTGGAAGCCACTCATGTTGTTGTAGGGCTGGCAAATAAACACAGTGCCCCTCAGGAGCAGAAACCGTTCATCTGGAGAACTGCTTCAATTACAGCAAAAGCTTTAGAGAAGTTATAAGGCTGATAGTGTGACAGATGAAGGAGGTTTTGCAGCCATAGAGCATGGGTAGCATTTCAAGAGGGCAGAAGAAATGACACTGCGGGCTGTTCAGCCTTCACTGAACAAACTGGAAGATACCCAACACAGAAAGCAGGGGCTTGTATCATGAAAGACTGCAAGGCAAGTGCTGATACAGCTGCCTTGGGTTATTACACCAGATTATGTCCCACAGGATGCTCGCCATTAAAGATGACCAGACAGCAGAAATGAATTCCAGTATCTGTCACAGCCTCCAGGCTTTCTGGCTTCTGCTGGGACACCAGGGAGCCTTTGCTGGCCCTGTTGGTGTGCCCAAGTGTGCTGCACATCATCTCCCCTTCTGCTGGCTTTCTGCAGAATAACAAGAACCAGGCAGAATAGAGATGATTTATTTCTGATTCAGCAGATTTTAGTAACTTTTGAATGATCAGATGCCCACAGCTGTGTGTCCTTGCTGAAATCCATACTCCAAGGTCTGGTTTTGGAACAAATGAAGGGAGAGCACTGCGAAGTAAATGTGTATTACCAGAGGACTCACTGAAAGGCACATAGCAGCGCACTGCAGGAACAGATCCCCTCTTCTTGAACACGCAGTCACTGGGACACAGACATCCCTCCCCATCAGGTAGTGCTATGCCACCTGAATGTTAAGCCAGGGCTCCTGTGAATGAAGTGACTGCTCATTCCTGACTGTTGGCTTATTGCTGCTCTTGTTGAGCTCAAGAGCGTGCCTTCTGGGGGATGAGCTAGCGATCCGTCATGCTCTCCACAGACAGTAATTGGAAACTCATCAGTGATTCATTACAGTGACTTAAATGAATACAATTTTCTTTCTGCTAACAAAAGTCAAAAGATTGAAAGGAGCAGTTCTTTCATAGTGAATGGTTCTTAGTCCAGATGTCCCCTTTGCATGAAATGGGGGACAGCAATGGTGACATAGGTTCTATATTTCAAGTACTGTAGCACTTGTTTATACATGCTTTTAAACATACGTTATCTTTCAGATGGCTGTTTTGCATCGCCAAGTACTTATGAGTAGACAGAAGTTTAAAATGAAGTATGCTTTTATAGAAATGGAGAGAATGGATTGCTTATGGAGTGTTATTGTGGTAGTAGATACTTAATAATCATAATTTAGGTTGGAAGGGATATCTGGAGGTCACATCTGGTCCTGCTTAGAGCAGGGTTAACTTCAGACAAGGATCAGCTAGTTTGTTGTTTCTGAAAATCTCTGGAGGTGGAGGTAGCACTTCTCATGTCCCTCTGCTCCTGTACTTAAGAACTGCTCATGCTGGGAAGATTTGATCAGTGTTTCCAACATTGCAGCTTGTGCCTGTTGCCGTCCTTAGGCCATGCACTTGAGAAGTCTGGCTCTGTGTTCTCCTATAGCCCTCCTTCAGGTAGAGACCGCCTGCAGTTAGGTGTACCCTCCCTAATCATCTCTTCTTCAGGCTAGACCTCTGTCATGTGGCAATCCTTCAGCCTCTAACCACCACAGTGGTCCTTCCCTGGGCTCCCTTGTAGTTTAGCAACAGCTGTGTTGCACTGGGGTGACCAAAACGCTTCCGAAGTGCTTGACATGTGCCTTCATGAGAGCTCAGCGAATGGGCATCATCACCTTCCTCACTTGCTGGCTCTGCTTCTGCACCCCACTGTGTGATCACCCTTCATCACTGCATGGGTGCACTGCTGACTCATGTCCACCTTACCACCCACAAGGACCACCACGCTCTCTTCTGCCTCTTGCCAGAGATTAGAGAAACCCAGAAGAAGCCGTATGGGTTATTGCAATGTTACGGTTTTGTATCTCTTAAAGTCTACCTCTCAGGCCCAAAATTATATGAAGAAAACAGTAAGTCAAGCGCTTGGCTGCTAACATCAGGATCTGAATTTGACTGGACAAAGAAATGAGGTAATTAGCATCTCCTTCTGAAAATTGATATCCCTGTAGCAGAGTCAACATGGTACATGAAAGCTCCTCACCTGCAGAGACAGCAGGGTCAAACAGCTTTCTGAAGGTAGTGATGGAAACAGAAGCAAACAAATGAGGCGGGTAACACTGTAAACAGCTACTGCTGCTTCTGCACAGGAAATGGTGAAGCTAAGGCTGGTCATGCAGCTGCGTGTCTACCCTGTTGTTAATTAAAATCAAGAGTATGTGCTACTGATGGCAGGTGCGTGGTTAACCATAGTGCTGTTGGTTGGACTCAGTACATCTCTGTTATCCTCTGTTGTCAAAGCAGAGTAATTATTGCAGCAGCAGCAGGAAGCCTCCTGCAGAATAGAGGGAAAGAGATTATTTAAATATAAGCCTGGGCCTAAATACTGTCAGGAATGAAGAAGGCAGAAGCTGCTGTGACCGTTGTAGGATGGGTTAAATTGAGCAGCCACTAGGACAAGTGAATCTACTGGATTATGGAGAGGGACCATTTCCTTTAGCACAGCCAAGTGTGTTGAAAAACCAAATATACCTAAGACCAGGACTGTTTCTTGTGGAAAGAAGCACATCTTAAATTCAGTTTATACCCAACTGTTTTCTTCCCTTTTGGATGGGTGAGGGGATTTTTCTGTTACTTGTTTGAGTCAGCGGCTTCTACTCTTTTCTATAGTATTTTATATTACTTTCTGCATGCACTGAAGCCTTTGGGGCCAAGTGGCTGCATTGTAAGTGCCCGATGATCTCAGTAACTGCTCAGGGTGTAGCATGAAATGAGGCTCAGCAGCCTGACACAGACTTGCCCTTCCCTGAGATGAGGGTAGTTATGGAACAAGTGTTGTAATTCTGGTGTGTTACACACAAAGGGCTGGGAGCATTTGCAGTGTTGTTTCCTATTACAAAGTAACCAGCTAAATGATTTGGTGTCTTATGTTGAATAAGGCTGTGAGAAGGCAGAATTCAAGGCATGCACGGAGGAATAATCCAAGCAGATACAAATGTCTTCTCTGAGTTAGTTTAATATGGCTGTACCTGTTCATGAAAGATATTCCTTTTGGGGAGATCACTAAAGGAGGAGTTGACCAGAGCCTGTTGTCCTTTAATGAAGTGGCTACATGGCCCACAAGGACCCTGTGAGCCCATCTTCACACACATTTAGGGTGAAATTGTGAAAAGGGTACCCCATCAAACTCAGTGGAAGGTAATCAAATGACTCCATTTTTATTTAAGCAGTAAAATAGGGAGCTAAATTGGGAAGATTTATGTTCAGGTGCTGCAATCCAGTATTCTTAGTTATTGAGCAGTTAGTAGTACAGATCCACAGGCTGCACATAACACTGATTGCTTTTGATAGGGGTAAAGAATATCTTGCTGTTACTATCAAGCCTCGAAACTGACTTCCAGCTAATGACCCAGATAATCTTTACTTGAAATTGTATAATTGAGATCGAAGGCTGTCCGGGGCTTCTAGCTGGTACACAGATTCCACATCCACGAGCTTTTGAGTATGGTCATTGAGCTGAAATGGAGAAGGTTAAAACTCTCATTTTCATTACCAAGCTCCCCTCATCTCCCAATACAGATGTGACATTTCAATTTTACACAGTCCAATTCTTCTTAAATCATCTGTATAAAAACCTCAGATCTTGATTGGTGATGGATGAGCTATTGTCTTCTAAAGCACCCAGTTCTCATTACCCTTTAAGACATAGCTTATTAATGATGGACCTGAAGTGCTTTCCCAGTGGGTCATCAGCAATCAACTGTGCTAAGAGATCAAAAGACTTGGTTTGGCATGAAATTTCTAGGCCAAAGCCATTTTTGGATGATCCAGTCAGCATCTTGGATGAAATATGACAGTGTTTTGAGAGTGATCTGACAACAGTTCCCCATCCCCTGGATGATGAAGGCTAAGATGCAGCACTGTCAGCATGCCGTACTGCTTCAACTCTAATGGAGGCTGACCTTGGAAATTAAGGTATCATCAACATGCATTGTATAACATGTATGCGGAGAGAGTACCTATATATGCTGTAGTGTAAAAGACTGCTGTTTCCTTAGCAGACAATCAGCTTGGAAGGCATGAGATACCTTCTGTTTCACTGTTGAAGTGGTTACAGTGGACATGCCTAGCATTTTCTCCTAAATGACTCCTTCCCCTTTCTCTGCCCTCTTTGGAGCTAGTTCTTTTCCCTCTCACTATGCCTTCTTGCAGTTCATCGTGCCAGCTGGCTTCATAGCACCAAAGAGCTGTTAATTTGCAACCTTGAATAGCAGTAGCATTTATAACCAATTTTATAACAATTTTAGAACCAGATTCTACTGCTGAATAGGTGCCTACAGCCCCCACTGCATATCAACACACGAGTTACTTGCACTTCAGGGCACGTTGCAGAATGTGAGCATGTTTTGCCAATTAGAACTTAGATAACTGCCACATTAGAACTTAGATAACAGACCATGAGGGATTCCGCTGCACACAAGGAAAAGTCAGCTGAAGAAAATGCCCTTTTAAGAGATGGATGAAGAAGACTTCCATCTCTCGTCCAAACAGGCAACACACTTGCAGAGCTAGTGTCCCTTTGCCTTACTTACTCTGATCTTCAGCTTCTGGTGCCTTGTAATGCATTTTCACTGACTCCAGTCCAACTGCTTCTGTTAGATGTTATGAATTTAGCCTCCTTTTGAACTTGGCAGACTAAGTATAAATTGTGTGTGATGTACATATCTATGTGCCATGCCACTGTATGGAAAGTGTAAGATACTTGTGTTTCATGGTTGCCAGAAACCTGTATGTTTCCATTTCTCCTGTTAGTATTGTAAAGTGGGTTACCCAAGTTGTGTCGTAATGGGTCTGCTTCATCACTGGGCTTGGTTTGGCATAAAAGCAAGAAAATAGCAGATATAACAGATAATACAGTTCTGATTTAGCTTCCTGAATAAATATCCATTTAATAGAATTTTAATAACATGCAGATATAAGTTCCCCACAATCATTTGACAGCAATAAGCAAAATAATGACCGAAGTCAGTGTCAAGTGCACTGGCTGATTTATTTTCATATAACTTTGGTTACACAATTACACTGCTGTTAAGCCAGTAAAGTAGCTCTAATAAGGAAGATGATAAGATTTTGCATTCACTTCAGAATCGAGTAGCGAAAGACCTTGGAGCTACTCCTTTGCTCACAACACCCACTGCAGCCCTGGTGCCAAAATGGAAGACCGTGGTACTCTCTGTCGACATTGGTACCTTACAGGCAGGCCTCCCAAACTAACTGACACCTTTCAGAACTTTTCCTAATGAAAGCTAATGGGACTTGTGCTTCAAAATCCCCTTTTGTAGCTCCTGTGTCCCTGAGCAGCTCAGATGCCCAGGCACGGCCACAGCCAGTGTTTCAGGCAGCAGGTGACGGAGCCGAGTGCTCAGCCTCCTGTCCCAGGCAGCAGTGTTGTACTCAGATCAGCAGTTCTCCAGTGTCACAAAGAATTGGTTTAGAAGACACAAATGCTCTCCCCAAAAGGGTACTTAAAATACCTTTCACTGTGAACAGTCCTTCTGAGTGCTTGTTTGGCAGGAACAGCTTCTTTCTTCACAGTAGAAATCACAAAACTCACTGGGCCACTTGTCATTCATTTTCCTGTTGCAGCCTATGAAAGAGTTCAGCAGAGAGGCACCTCAGGTGTCGCATACAGAAGAAACCTCTTCTTGCCTGGCTTCCATTGCTAGCTCGTCTGCATAGGCAGAGATGCCTGCCTTTCTCCTCCTGTTTATTGTTTAACTTTATCTCTCGCTTTCAGTGCTGTAAATTGAAATGAGATGATGACTTTATGATGATGAGTTCATTATACTGTAACTCTAGTGTATATTGATTACATTTGTGCTTCATTTGCTTAACATGTAACAGGGTTTATTAGGTCTTTGCAGGCATTGTTCTTGCTAAGAGAGGGCAGAGAAGTGCAATATGCATGTAAGTTCAAGTCAGTGAAGCCGATGCGTCTGTGCTGATTTACACATGCCCAGGATTTAGCATAAAGAAGGATAGCAGGTTGCAACAGGAAGGTAGAAAGGGAATGAATCTGGATCCTACAGAGCAGAAAGAGTTGAGCACAAGTACTTTAAAGATTGCAGTAAACTTTGAACTCAGGGTTATTCAGTATCTGTAAGAACCCATCTTTGCTATTATTGCTTAGGTTTATTAGCACCTCACCACATGAATAGGCATGTAAACTTCAATGCTGTCACCTGTGAAAAACGGTACAGCACTGGGCAGATAAAGATACAGGGTCATGTTTGGAGGGAAGAGCAGCAGGAACGGTATTTATTATTCAGTGGTGAGGGAAGTGAGAGCATTTTCCATGTTTGGTAAAACACGGGGAAAGCTGTCAGCATGCCTTAGAGTACAGAGGGGCACTTTCTGCTTACTTTTATGCTGAAAAAAGGTCTTTCTTCACAACTTGAAACTGTTGGCATTACTTCTAGGCTGAGGTGCTGCCTGCTAGACAAGAATGCATCAGAGTTCCTAGCAGAAAAGAGAATTTGATAGGTATTGTCATGAGTGAATGCTCTCAAAGCCAGACATGATGCCAGTGGCAGGTGTTCAGATGTACCATGTGATAGTGACACTGTTTGGAATCATGGGCAAATGTTTTAAGAAGCCATGAATGTAGATTTTACAGTTTTTCATGGCTTGTGAGATGTTATTTGAAATCAAAATCTGGACCGTAATGGATTAGGTAATTCTGTGTAGAGGGGGCAACACAGAGAATCATAGAATCATTGAATAGTTATGGTTGGAAAGGACCTTAAGATCATCCAGTTCCAACCCCCCTGCCATGGGCAGGAACACCTCACACTAGACCATGTTACCCAAAGCTCTGTCCAGCCTGGTCTCGAACACTGCCAGGGATGGGGCAGCCACAGCTTCTCTGGGCACCCTGTGCCAGTGCCTCAGCACCCTCACAGGGAAGAACTTCTTACCTAAACTTCCCCTGTTTCAGTCTGAACCCATCACCCCTTGTCCTATCGCTACAGTCCCTGATGAAGAGTCCCTCTCCAGCATCCTTGTAGGGCCCTTCAGATACTGGAAGGCTGCTATGAAGTCATTACTAGTCATGTTTTCAAGTCCTGCTTTTTCCCCAGAGCAGAATTGCTAACAGATGCTGCATGGATTTTTTTTTCAGGGATCATAAGAATATCATGCAGACAGATCATTGCTATAGCTCTAATCTGGACTCATTTCTGTATAAGATTATTATTATTATTGTTTTCATTTTTAAGCTCCTTTTCAATGAAAAGCCAAGCTTTTAAACCAGAGGTTTCTAAGAAATAGTAATACTCTGAACTGATTAATACGGTGGAAATATGTATTTACAGATCATCTCTTATATAATATCTTCTCTTCTTGGGGGCTACCCCCTCTCCATGCTGTGGCCTGTAAACCCTGAAATTTAAAAGAAGACGACGTATTAATTCCTTCCTTGTTGTTCATCAATATTAGCATCCCCACTACAGCTTTTAAAGGTTTTCTTGCAGATGAGGTCTATCAGATGACCTTAATCATTGCCACCATGGACATGATTTAATGTGTCTGCGAGAAGTGTGACACTCCTGGCTTTATAGCAGCACTTAATGTCATTCTAAGGTGCCATTAGTAACTAACCTTCAACATTTCTTTGCTGAGGCTTGAATCTCTGACACTAAGCGGTGCAGGAGGTTTTAGCTGCATCGCTCCTGTTAACTGTAATGGAAGTCACATGGATTGTCCTCTGCTTGGGAAATATGAAAGCCAGGTTAAGTAGGGAAACTGTGAATTTGAATAAATGTTTAGAGGGTGAAACCCCCCAGGTTATTGCTCCAGAGGAAACCCTGGGCTACAGCCAACACTGTAAGATCATTTTCATCTTGAGATTTGATAAATCAAGTCTTTAGAGGCAGGGCAACAAGCCATTTTTATTTGAACAAACTGATGTAAACATGAAAATTACAACAAAAGCCAACCAACTTTCATCTGCTCAGAAAGCATCTCCCTTCAGCACAAAGCTTCCAGCAAGCCATGTCAGTGGTAGTTCTCAATTTAGTTCATAGATACTGAGTATTTGGGTGTTTTGGATGATGATATTACAGTAGCACAATCAGATCAGGAAGCCTGCTTTTCCAGACAGCGTGATGCCTGGAACCTTCTCAATGTGCTGTGGGCTCAGAAAATTCCTACCGCAGTAGAGCATCTTAGTTTATTGTATGCTTTAAGTGATCACACGCATGAATGAAATACAGCATAGTGTGGTGGATTGCTTGTGGTTTTAAAGTCACTTCAGTCTTGAAGGTTGTTTTACTCACAGATAACAGTACTGTTCCACACTTGATAACAAGAGTCTTACAAGTATGTTCTCTTCTTCTTTCATGCAGAAATACTCAATGGAGGGGTGTATGTTGGCCAGAACAAATTCCTTTGCTTCGCAGACACCATTCATTGGCAGGATATCGTGCGTAACCCCTGGGCCTCCAACTTCACTTTGGTTCCAACAAATGGCAGCTCAGGATGTAAGTACCAGTTTTATTCTTAGCATTGCATCTGCTCAGCATGAAATGGTATAAATATGGACACATATTCTATGATTTATGTCAAAGTTTTCCCTCATCCTCTGTTATGGAGAACTGTATTTGTAAATTTTCACTTCATTCTTCAAAGTCTCTATGCTGCCTATAGGAACACTTGGTCTAATCATAAAAACACTTTGTCTGCAGAGAGTATTTGTGAACATCGGAATTGTCTCTCATCTGTTGTCTCTCTTTTGCGTATTCTTTCTTCTGTTTGTTGCTAAAGCCACTGTGCTGCCCTGGAAGCACAGACGTTAGTGTTTGCTTTGCATTTGTTCCTGCTGCTCAGGCTGGTCCTTGAGTCATAATGGTCTGTCTATGGCATCATAATTAGCTGCTGAAGTAATTATGGTATCAGCTCATGGATATTCTGGTTTTAGATGACAAATGAACCTCAAAGAAGTAGATATCCTGCTGTCTTGTGTGTATCTATGAAGATAGAATTTGCAGAGCATGGGGTGCTCTTTCATAATATAGCAAATATTTCTCTGGTTTTAATATGTCCTCTCATTTTAACGCTCTCAATTTCAAACTTGGAGTACGTTGATGGATTTGTTTGATGCATTGCTCTGTTTCCCTTCCCTAGAGTTACTGACCTTCAGTTGTATTTTGATGTTTTTTGCAGCAATAATGAATTGTGCTGAATGGTGGTGACTGTGATACAAAGTGTTTAGGTAAAATATTCCATACTAGAGTAAAGAGCATTCAGAATGAATACCATGCTATTAAACAATACCCTTGGGATGTATCAGCATTGAAATTCACCTATAGACTGGGAAGAAGTTTATATCTGATGTCAGAAGTGACACCACAACAGATATGTTCAGAGCATCCTGGATATAGGGACATTCTGGATTGCTTGCCATATCATAAGGTGTCCCTCGAGGATGTATAAATCACCAATTGCCTCTTTAGCTTCCACAACAACCAAGAAACAACTTCAGTTCTTCAGTTGTATGCTAGGAATTCAGAAAAATAAATAAATAGAGATTAGCGTCTGGGGAAAGACCACTTGGTAAATGCCATAATTCCTAAGCAGCAACTTGTTTTTAACCAAGTGCTTTGTGGAATAATAGGTTTAATATAAGGCTGACTTGCTTTTGTATATTTCACCTGCTCCCCTTAAATCAGAGCACAGCTCCTTGAGATACAGCTTCCTCCAGGAGCCTGCTAAACTCCACTGCTCCTCGATCTCTCAGCTCTGGAGCTGGGGCCCATCTCTTCTGCCTTTTGGCTGGAAACCTGACACAGTTGTAATGCAGCCAGCTATCCTATTTACATATTTAAAACCCTCATCACTGGTGATGATCAGTTCTAAGCAGAACGGATAAAACCTTTGAAGGTTAGGGAATGCCTGTATGCTTTTATGAGTCATTACTTCAACAAGAAAAAGACTTGGATGTTCCTCTGGTTTGTTCTGTTATTGGGTTTTCTTTTAACCTTTGCCAGTTCTTCAAGACAAATGCTTCTGCAACACCAAGGTAATAAGCTCTTTTAAAAAAGCAACCAACATCAATACTATCTTTTTGAACTGACAAAGGTTTTACTGGTGACTCCAGAGGAATCGGAACAGGATCAGTGCCAAGTACTTTTGGAATCACACCCAGAAAGTGATAAAGGCAAATATTAGCTCCCACAGCAAGATGAAAGAATGTATGTACCCACGTCCAGTTTTCTTAAACCATTTCTTCATCCTTTTTTGAGTTGTTTTGAAGCATATGGAAGGAACAAATTGTGCTTGATAAAGTTGATAAAAGCTTCTTTTGAATGATGACTGAGAGCTACATCCCAGTGCAGCTTCACTAAGATAGTACCCAGATTTTACTTGATTTTTCCTTACTTGGGATAGAGCAGAGCACAGTTGGGCTGTATTTAATTTAATAAACAGAAGTCTCCTTGTCCAGGAAACCAGATTCCATCTCAATGCTATGCATGACTTGTGTGAAATTTGATTGAATTAGCTAATCCAAACCATTTCTGTCTTCACAACTTACACAGGAGAAGATATAAACCCCGTTATATAGAAAGCCAGCAAATGGCTAAAGTGGTTTAACAGAGGTGTTAAGGCTTTGGGAAACAAAGAATTCAGGTACAGAAATCACCATTTAGAATAGCCTAAAATGAAATAGCTCTGTATGTGTGCGCATGCACTGTTATACACACTCATAGGTCTCTCTGTGTATATACATATATATATAAAGCCTTCCAATGAAATCACTCAAATGTAGATCCTTATTACTACCTGTCAAGAGGCAGGAGAAAAGGGAATGTGCTACACTGGTAGTTCACAAAAGAATTAAGACAAGTTATTTGTACTGGTGCAGAAAGGATTTGGAGAAATGAACATCGAATTATAACCCTAGAATGGAAACCCGCATAAAGTATCATTAAATCGGGTTATAAAATACCATTAAATAAGGTATATGCTTCTCAAATTTGGCTCACATGTCACTTTTCAGAATCTGCTAGGCAATGTGGGTGCTTGCTGGGCCCAGCCTTGCTATTTTTCCACTGCTGCACATTATGCTCAGTGCATAGGTCTTTTTTCTGCATAGGCTGTGACTCGTGCTCCTTTGGACCAGCATGTATATATATATTTATTGTTCACTTTACATGGCTGTTTACTTGCCTGAAGTCTCAGGTGCCTCCTATCAAATGCAAATCTTGGCTGTGTCCATTGGAACCGGATAGGTACGCATTGCTTGGCATTACTAAGAGTATCCTAAGTCCTAGGGGTGTCGAGGAAAGCCCTCTGGGACTTCCTGCGTGTGAAAGAATGAGTGGGGTTTACTGCTCATCTAAAAACCTTTCCAGGAGAGGGAGAAGGTCTGTCAGAGAGGCCGCATCACTCTGGGAATGTAGACCAACCAAACCTTCCCTGTCAAGCTTGACAAAGTCCACAGTAGCAGTAATTTGGGGAAGTGTGTGTAAAAGTGTGATCATGTAAGACGTAGGTAGATGCATCGGCCTCTGTGCCTTGGGTAGCCATGGCTGGCAGGACTGGAGGGTGGCTTATGCCCTGTTGTTGAGGCTGTTTCACTGTGACCACCTCAGTACTGCTCGCTGGCAAAGAATACTTCAGGGACAAAAGGCTGCAAATTGCTGTATCAGAATCAGATACTTCATCACTCCAGCAGGTCCTAAAGCCTAAACAACAGTTTGATTTTGGCATCACTAGTGTTGTTTCCAACCATCAGTAGCAGACATAAATCTCTCCCAAGGTGTTAACCTGTCAGAAAGAACCCTCAGAGAAGAGCCCAACTCTTGCCAGGTTTTTGCTGATGCCAGAGTGGACTCCAGCAAATTGATATAAATGCACTGGGAGCACTTGTGCATCAGCCTGTGCTCAGGGCTCAGCCCCACTCCTTGCTTGTCTTCCCCCAGGAGGGAGCGGATGCTGCTGCTCCCTTCCCCAGCCAGACAGGAGAGCTGATAATGGTCCCACTTCAGGGATAATTTCACTTGCCACCCTCCCTGCTGCTCCGAAGCAATCAGCAGAGGAAGAAGACAAAAGGGTGGGGTGAGACAAAGATGCTTTGAAATAAAATCAGTCCCCTGCGTCTGCGCTTGTTTCGTACCTTGTATCTGCCAACTCGGGCGATCCCTTTCATTTACATCAGTGCTAGACAGGAGAGTAACATGGCCGATGAACTCTGGGAATAAAGCTTTTCTGATTCTTCACAGGCTTTTATCATCAGTGTTAAGAGGCTGATTGAAAGGCCATGGCATCTTAACCACTATGACAGAAATACTGCAGATATAGGAATCCTAAATGCTGCTTCTCCCTTTTTCTTTACCTTGAAACAGATTCTACCCGTTGCTTCAAGTTGTGATCAAACGCATGCAGAAAAGCTCGTGTGAGAGGCCTTTGAATTACATGGTCTCGTGTTCAGATGAATACAGCCAGTGGCTGCCGGCACCGAGCTCAGTGTGTGCTGCTGAAATGTGATCAACAAATGTTGTAGCAGGGACCACGCGTACCTCAGCTTTCCAAGGACAGATACCTCTGTGCCTGGCTGCAATACTACTAGTATCTACTGTTTGCAGAGCCTTCCCATACTTGTAGCTGAAGCTTTTAATATTAATTGTAATTTGAAAGCAGTCTTCTATTTGCTTGAAATGAACACTGTCAGCCTGGGCTTTTTAAGCTGGGCACCTTGCAGTGGGAATCTCAGAAATGCTTAACATGATTTTCTCTTTAGATTTATGTTACTGAATTTGTTTCTGAAATGCTGGAAATGTGTTTTCTCACCTTCCAAAAATAAGCCATGACTTACAACATTGGACAAGCATGCTAAAGCCATGCTTTGCAACAGCATATTCCCTCGGTACCACATCCACTTGTTGGATTTGGGCCCTTAATAACTGAAGAACTAGAGCTCTCCTGTTCAGCGCTAGACACCAGTTCCAGTGATGGTGCAAGAAACAAAGCAGGAAAAAAGGATTAGACTACTTGGCTAAAATGCCTCTAACTTCTTAGACAGCTCCTCTCTGACCAGCTTTAGGGAAAGACCAGTGAAAACACTGCTTCTTGGATTTGTGTCTCTTTGATGCAGGACTGCTTGAAGGGGGCTACAAGGATGCTGGGGACGGACTCTTCATTAGGGACCGTAATGATAGGACAAGGGATGATGGGTTCAAACTGAAACAGAGAAGTTTAAATTGGATATAAGGAAGAAGTGCTTTACTGTGAGGGTTGTGAGGCACTGGAACGGGTTGCCCAAGGAAGTTGTGAATGCTCTGTCCCTTTCAGTGTTCAAGGCCAGGATGGCTGGAGTCTTGGGTGACATGGTTTAGTGTGAGGTGTCCCCGCCTATGGCAGGGGGTTGGAGCTGGATGGTCTTAAGGTCCTTTCCAACCCGAACCATTCTATGATTCTTTGTGCCCAAGGTTGGGAAAACTAAAATCTGTGGAAATCAAGCCCATTTTAAAGTATTCCCCTGAACTGAAATTTCTGCTCCGACTCTGAAGTGCAGTGAGATCTGTGGATACGTCTCCTTTGCCTTGATCTGGCTTTTCAACTGAGCCCATCAGCTGTGAAAAAAAGGTGGAGTTTTTGGCAAGGCATTTTTTCAAGCAGAACAACTTCATTTACTTGCTATTCATAACACAGTACTCCTCTGCCATTGCTTTGTATCAGATTGCACCCGGTAATGTGAAAACACCCAAGTTCTGAGCTGTGCAGAAGTACTCCTACATTGTTACATGATCCATAGGAAGAAAAGGCTTGGTCTTCAGCTGTGTGCCTGGGATTCAGTAAATCCCATGATGTATTCAAGGGAAACACTGCTTCAAGATGTCTTCGTTCTTTTTTATCTATTGATTCATAGATTTTTTTTTAAGGGCAAAAGAAGTCTTGAAACATCATTAGCCCTGCCTTCCTGTCTGTGGAGGCTCTGAAGCATCGTCATCTTGCCTGACATTGAGCTCAGTAACTTTCCTAGCCACAGCCTATCTTCCAACCCGGCTTTGAGTTTCAGGAACAGCCCCAGCCCTGGTGTGGCTGGAGCTCCTGCAGCCACTGGATGGGTGAGCACAGGGTTCTGGTCCTCTGATTGCTTGCCTGACACTGGTCTGAAGCTTTGCAGATGTGCAGCCATCTGTCAAGAGGCTGGTTAGTTTCCTAGCATGAAAACACATAATGCTAGCTGCCTTGTTTCTAATTTGAACAGGTTTAAATGCAGATGATGTTGCTTCTTACACCTTCTCCAGGTAGCTTAAAGAGCTCTCTTGTAGCCAGCATCTTCTCCATGCTGAAATAGCACTTCCCATACAGTCAGCTCTCCTGATATTACTCTCAGAAGCTAAACAGGTAGAGAGTCCCAAAGTGAGGAATTTCTTTCCAGCCCCAGAATAATTTTAGTTGCTTATCAATGTAAAATACCTGTATTTTCCTATGTGCTGTTAGGAGACGGAAACCAAAACGCATATAGTTGTTTGCTGCTGAGTTAACCAGTATCCTGTAGGAGTAAAAATTGTATCCTTTGTGTTTCAGCTCCATGTGAGGAAGATGGTTTTCAGGCAGTTCTGACAGCTGTGTGTTTTAGAGAGTCCCTGTTTTCCAGCATACATAGTCTGTATGCTTCATACCAAAACATGCAAGCTTCTGTTTGGCTCTGTAAAGAACATTTGGTGTGAGTGACTCCGGTTTACCTGCCAGCCTGGCTCACCCTCTAGCACTGGCTGCTCTGCACTGTAATTTACTGGGATTACAGTGTCATCTGTATCTTTTATTGCTTGGGATTGTTTAATAATTCCTAAACCCTTGCCTGGAATACTAAAAAGCATCAGTCCTGTGATGATCCCTGGGGAACCACACCCCAATTGCATTGTAATTGCTCATTTACAGCTGCTTTTGGAGAGCCCCCAATTAGCTGGCTCTTAATGCATTTTTCATGTGTTTTATTAATATTGAAACATAAAGACAAATCTAATTAGAAGTTTACCATTTAGCCAGCTCATTGCTTTGTAATTTAAAGAACAGAACACAGACTAGCCAGCCACACAGTTGCTTAGGAGGTCAGCTCTGGGTTCTCCTGATGCAGACAGTCATAGAATCATAGAATAGTTAAGGTTGGAAAGGACCTTAAGATCATCCAGTTCCAACCCCCCTGCCATGGGCAGGGACACCCCACACTAAACCATGGCACCCAAGGCCTCATCCAACTTGGCATTGAACACCGCCAAGGATGGAGCATTCACAACCTCCCTGGGCAACCCATTCCAGTGCCTCAGCACCCTCTCAGTAAAGAATTTCTTCCTTAGATCCAATCTAAACTTCCCCTGTTTAAGTTTGAACCCATTACCCCTTGTCCTGTCACTACAGTCCCTGATGAAGAGTCCATCCCCAGCATCCTTGTAGCCCCTCTTCAGATACTGGAAGCTGCTATGAGGTCTCCACACAGCCTTCTCCTCTCCAGGCATAAAGTTGATATTTGCATGGAGTTTTGTGTAAATCATAAGCTTTGCTCTCCACCGGGTGTTAACAGGCTGTGTTTGGAGCTGCTGTAGGTGAATTTGTGCAGGGCCATTTGTTGCAGCTACAGAATGGAGTCTGACGGTAGCCAGCCTGTTAATTTAATGTTCAGTGGTGACCTTGTAATTCTTCACGGAGCACAGGAACTCATTTTTTGGGCCAGGAGTCACAGTATTAGAAAAGGATCATTTTTACACATAGTGACTTATCTGAAATTTATGCTTGGGTCAAACCAGTGGGTATTTAATTCTGAAGTGATTATGTGACAGTTCTGAAGAATAGGGGTTCCTCACATCCTTGCAATCTCTCCCACAAGTCTCAGCCTTCCACCAGTTTTCAGTTGTGCTGTGGCTAAATTGTATAAAATGCTACCCATGTGTACACCAGTGTTTCCAGCTGGCTCATCCAAAACAGTCCTGCTACCACTGGGAAGCCACACTGAAGCACTGGGGAGGCTTAGGTCAGAGTGGAGGGAGGATGGAGTCCTTTCCCTTTGGTGGAAACATGCCCATCAGGTAGTAAAGATTCAGGAGAGCTGAACACAGGGGAAATACAAGTACAAGGAAAGCTTTCCTTTGGACGAGTGGATGCTCCTGTAACGGGAAACAATTCTATGTAAATAGTGAATATGTGCAAATCAACCCCCAGCCCTCATACCGAGACACAGGTGAGACAACCACATTTGGTCCACTTACTCCTGCAAGATATCTTGTGCTTTTTCAGAGCACCAGGATTTGGCTCTACAGAAGGCCAGAGTAACAGCAGTGTATTTATGTATGCTGGTGAAAAGAAAAGAGGGCAGTGATTAATTCATGCTTAAAGCCAACTTTCAGAATAGCTAGCATATCATTGCAGGTGTACATCTCAATTGGAAACTACCTATGGAGAAAATGGCATTCCAGAAAGCGTACCCTGAAGACATTTGTTATTGCAGAGTTTGTTAAATTATAACCTTTCATGGAGGATATTACTTAAAGTTCAATTAACGTTTTAAATGTATGTTTGGAGACCGGTGAGTGGGGCCTCTACAGGCAGGTGGTCTTGGTACAGAATATGTTCCCTGCCACCAGTTTCACCACGGCAAAGCCAGGATGAGAAGCTGATAAAAAGCCGCAAATAGCTAACCGGCTTTGTGAAAGCTGCTTCCATGTGGAACACACTTCAAGGGTTTGCAGCATTCGTCTTAGCAGCAGTTACAGTTTCATGGATAGCTCGGTTGGAAAGATAAGTTATATCAGAGCATAATACAGACAGCCCGAAAGTCCCACAGCCACCTTCAGCATATGTGGAGGTTGCTTTTTCTACCATTAAGGAATCTCTAGTCAGAAGAGAATCTATTTATTTACCTGGAATGAAAAGACAAATATAATAACAGAAGAAATTGATTTTAAATAGTAGTTTTGCCAAGCATACGTAACTGAAGATGAAGGAAAACAGGATATCCAGTGACATAATGAACTTGTTTTCCATTAGTAATGCAAGCTGAAGTGCTTGAAGTTGCCTGTAATGTTTTTCCTCACCCCAGAACAGTGTATTTTAAATAAAGGGAATCAGTTTAGCTTCCTAATAAATACCTTCAGCCAGTGTTTTCAGAAAGGATTTGTCAATTGTTGAATGCCCTTGGAGCAGATCTGAAAGGCAGGCAGACGTGGCATTTAATGGAAATACAAAGCCCCTAACAGTTGAGCTCACTGAATAAAAAGTAAGTAACAAACACAGGTGTACCTAGCTAATATGAATAAAGAATGCCACGAGGGACAGAAGTCCTTGGGCTGCCAGATCCAGGGATCTAGCAAGGTAACTGCTACAAAGCCAGGAGTCATGGGCACAGAAAACAGAGCACTGCAAAAGGCAGCATTAGCAGCTTCTGAAGAACCTTTGACATGGGCATCTCTTTGCAGTGGAAAATACAGATTTCAAAAGATAAACTCCCTGCCAAAGTGCTGACCTGTTTTACTGAGGAGCTTCCTTCCTCCTTGAAGCAATTCCCGGGTCAGAATCACCCACCAAGTGACACAGGCTGCTGTATAATATCACAAAGTGGTGCTTGTTCTGTGGCTGCAGAATTACAGTGCTCCACATGTGTGGTAACTGTTGGTAAATGCTTATCTGTTAATGGCAGCCTGTGTGTGTATGAAGCATTACTGTATACCACCTGTTTACAAGCAGGTTGGCGTTTAAGCAGGATATTGCACAAGGGAGAGACTTTCAGTTGAGGTGATCGAGTCCCTGTCCATTACAAGCAGCTTGCTTAATTACAGGCACCAGTGTTTCTTCAAAGTGGGAAATAAACCCCAAATACTCCACATATTTAAAATGGTCCCACTGAATGGTAGCTGGCAGATCTGTACTGAGTGGCTGGGTGGAATTGAGCTTTCACAGCAAGCTCCAGCTACCTGCCTTTGGAGAGCTGCTTAGGGAAAGTGGAGGAAAAGAAAGACTGTCAAATCACCCACTTAATTGCATCTACTGGTGCTTGAAGCTGCTGTGGGCCTCCCACCCACCCTTTTGAAGTCATCTGTTGTTAGATCTGCAAGATGCACAGCCCAGCCACCAGCTCAGAGTGGGCTTGGTTGGTGCTGCTGTGCAGAGCACGAGAGGGTTGGGACTCAGCAGCCAGCACCGTGATGGGCTTCTCCCAACAGACTGTTCTGCTGCTTGTAAAACATGAAGCCCTCCCCTTTTAGCTTTATTGCTGTCACACCTGCTTTCGTGTCAGGATTTTGTTACACATGCCTGTTTTGGCAGACATTCTCCAAACTGTCACTAAAGTTCCTGTCCTGCTTTTGTGGACAGCCTGGCTAAAGAGCTCTTGCCCCTGTTCTGCTAAACCCAGGGCTGTTTCAGGGCCTTCTCTCTGATCCTTTCCCACCTCCTGCAGGGAAGAGGACAGTGCTGTGGTGTCAAATGAAGCTGAGTGACTGGAAGGGAAGTTTCTGTCTCCTAAGCAACGGACAAGGAAGTAGCAAAGCAAAAAAGAATGTATTTTATGCTCCCGCAGTCCCTCACACTTTCTGTCCCTGTGTGTAGGATCTCCTCAGGCTAGGATTCAAAGGAGCTTTCACATCTCAAAGCCTTCTTTCCGGACCTCTTGTAGGAGCTTGTAATTTACTTTCAAAAACTCATAAAAGCCATCATCAGTGAAGTGTTCTGACACAGGGGAAATGTTGGGAATCTTTACTGAATAAGACACTTAATGCAGGGTTTTCAAGTGGTTTTATACAAATTGCTGCATATGAAAAAGGAAAACTTCATACCAAACTCATCGTATTAAGCCTGCATGATGTCCACAGCATCACCTCTGTGCAGATCTCTGATAGTTGAAGATTAGCCAGGAAATTGCAGCCTGAAATTTGTTTGTGTGATTATTTTCATTGACTATTTGTGTGTAGCAATCGCTGAATCTAAATATCAGAGTATATGCCCAGGCATTGTTTTCCAACAGAGAAAGGGCTTCTGTCGTCCAAGTATTGTTCTGTAATAATCAGTTTTGTTTCAAATAGCCATGAGATACATTTTGAATAAGCAATTGCATTTGAATAAGCATATTATGTTACTTATCCAAAGTTTGTCTAAAACTGAACTCCAGATCTCATGGGGATGGGGAGTTCCTTTCTCACATTTCCATTTAATTGAGTCAGAAGTTGGTTAAAACATGAGCACACCTTACAGCACCCAGGCAGACTCTAGGAATAGTACATGGCATCAAGAGAAAGTAAAATTCACTTTCAGTTACTACAGGACATTATTTTGACTTCTGTGGTATTGACTGACTTGCTCTGTTTGAGGGGTGGAGGAGTTAGTGTTAAACAAGCACAAGAATACCCTTAGCTTTGGCACTTACTTTTCAACATGTCGTTCAGTTTCTGCAACTGAACAGTGCAGATATTTCTCATCCAGTGTTAGACATTGTATCCAGAAAAGAACCCTTATATCTGCATCCTTTGGTTCTCAGCCAAGGTTACATGTCCCAGAGTAAGTGTGCTGCTGCACCTTGTATCTATCCTTGATACCTGGCTTAAGATTTCTTACAGGCACTGGTGTGGGTGCACATCTGATTGCTGTGTTTGGTAGGAGTCGCTGCTGCTCGGCTTGTTGGTGGGTTTTGACTTCATGTGTTGTCACAGCACAAACAGAAGCACCTACTGCTATGAGCCAGAATAAAAAGAGCTGAGGGGCGGTAGGGCAAGGAGGGGTGTCCCAATGTTAGGTATCACAGTGGCTGCTGCTTAGATGTGAAATTCATGCACTTCTGGACACCCCCATGCAGAGGAGGGAACCCATTAAAATAGTACCTGCCAGAAGCAAAGCAGGGGGGAATGCTGCAGTGAATATGAAGGCATAGAAGATGTTGGCTTTTTATGGTCTCTGTCTGCTGGGAATCTGCAATGCCTACTTGCCTGCTGCGTTCCCCTCACAGATGTGTCTTCTGCTCACACTCAAATTTCCTCAATAAAAAGGACTTTTTTCCCCTTTTATGAAATACATTAGCAGCTTAGGAGTTGCCCAGGATGTGAGGGAGCAGGGTTCAGCTTCCCACCTTGCCTGCTGAAGGCATTCAAATCTGTACCTTGGATCTCCCACCTCCCAGTGGAAACTGCCCCAGGTTAGTCTGAGCTGGGGTCCTTTCTACTGCTATTGAAATTCTGAGTATTAAGCAATCATCAGGTAAGATAGAGAAACAGTCTTAGGTGCATGGACTCAGATGTACCCCTTCTGCAGTAATTTAGAAGCACTGAGCTCTGAGGCAGATAACTAAGAATGGATGCATGCTGTATCCAGCCTTCTCCTTTCAGGGCCTGTGATTTCCCTTCCAGAAAACAGCCTGTAGACCATTTCTTGGGTTGCTCTTCTGGGAGGCAAGAGTCTCCATCATAGTAAGCAAAGGAGAAAGCAGGATGCATAACCCTACATTCTAGTTGAGTGTTAACATCTCCCTCTCCTTCTGCCCAGAGGAAAGGGAAAATAAGAGCTGCCCCTGTATTTTGATGGGATCTGGGATTGTGATCCGTAAGCTTTGCGGATAGTCCCTGCAGAATCACACAATACCTCAAGTTGGAAGGGACCTATAAGGATCATTGGGTCCAGCTCCCTATTCCTCGCAGGACTGCCTGAAACTTGTGGATTGGATGTGATACCAGAGTCATCCAACTTCTCACTCAAGAGCCACCCAGGCAGGGCGAAGGGCAGGGTGTTCCACTTGGAGCCCCATTAGACAGAGACTGAGCAGCTCTGCTGTTCAGGAGCAGAGGTGTGTGAGGATGGGCAGTTATGTATGGCTTACTGGAGGGGAATGTACTTCTTTTAACAGTAATGATTACAAGAAAGATTCCTGAGGGCTTCTTGTTTTCAGTGGGCCTGCCAAGCAGCAGGTATGACTTGACCTATCCTTTTAGCCTTCCGGCTGTATCCCCCCATTTGCTCAGGATCCCTGTGTGTATGTTCAGCAAGGCATTTGATGCTGATTGGAACTAATTCACCATCACAGTGGGGGGAATTCACTTACATTGCTCTGTGCTAACAGCTATAAGCAGTGATAATTAATAGCTCTTAATTGCTTAATCAGTGTAAAGTTTTAGACTATGTCATATGTGAAGGTTTTTATATTGTGTGGATGACTAAACCCCCAATTAATGCATCGAGTCATAGAGCCTTACCAGTGCTGTCTGTTCCAGGCAGAGAAAAATAACCAGTGTCTTCATTACTCCCCTTCAGGTCCTTTTCTGTAGTCATTACTGTGGCCTGAAGACATTTTTCTGTAGCAGCTGAAGTAATGTTACAGTGAGCGTCCTGTCGGCTCAGAGCTGTCAGCAGTAGATATGAATCCAGCGGCCTGAGCTCATTCAGTGCTGCTGACACGCTCTTCTTGACTTCCCATTTATTCCTTTACCTCTGGTGGCCAATCTCTCTTCAAATCAGAACTGTCTGCCACCAGCATATCTGGTGATACGCTGTAATTTCACAGTTTTTAACAGATCTCTGGTCCCTGCGCACACGTGGGGGTTGTCTCCATCCCCCATTACTCAAGAAAATGCCTCTCCCTTTGGTATTCAGTTTTTGTTTTCTGTGGTGCGGGTTCAGTTTTATCTCTGTTCCCTCTCCCTTGCACTGCACCTGTATCTCTTTCCACGCCTGTCTTTCAGGACATATCTCTTGAATCATTTTCATTTCTCAGACCTATTTCCCATGCCAGTTTCTTTTCAGCTGCCTGTGCCTGAGTCCCTCTCCAGTTGTGTGTGTGTCTCTTGTCTGCTAAGGAAGATCAGGGGAAGATCGAGGCATTGAAATGCAAAGTTGGAAGTCCCTATTGGACACAGTTGTTAGAGGGAGTTTGCTTTTGCTGTCCCTGAGCCCCAGTGGTCCCCATACTCCAGATGCACACACCCGGAGAGGGTGGGTGCTGGAAAACGTGGACTTATGGATAGTGCTGGCATGCACAAAAGGTGCTGTGCTTTTCCATAGAGTAAGTATTCATCACTGAAGAACACAATGAGAGTTTTCATTGTAAAGGGATCCTGTTAATATTTGTGCAGGGTACTTCTATTGGGCATGGAGACTTGCAGAGTACAGCAGCAATACAGATATGAGACAGAAAGGTCAGCTGAAGTGCTGCCATTTACCACAATAAAAGTAACAATATCAGTGCAGTTACAGCTTGTTAAAGAAAAGCCTGAATTTTATGGGACTAATCCCATGTTGGAAAACTATTTGGTGATACATCCCAAGGCGAACTCATCTGACAGCAGTGAAAGCAACATAGTTGGAGAGCAGTAGAGGAATTGACCCTTAGCTTTCTGTATCTTGTAACACTTCTACAGAGAGGAAGATAAAATGGGCACTAGGTTTCTCTATAAGATGCTTTCTTCTGCTACAGAAAGTTTTACTTTCTCTTATGACATATGTCTCTCCTGCCGTAAAGAAAGGGAATCCTGAAAAGTGTGAGTTTCTGTTAGGTAATTAAGTTTCAAATCACTAACAGAGATCTGAAGGCTAGCACAGGGCTGGTAGAAGATTCACAATTATTTTTGCTTAACAAAGAAGTGTGAGTGAATGAATGAGTAACAATAGGAATAGTCAGACGAGGACAGGGAAAGCATTACAGCCTGATAAAGGCAGAACAATCCATCACAACAATAGTATCTTTAATTCTTGTTAATGCTGTGCTGCTGTTTGAATTACATTTTGATTTTGTTATCTCTTCATGCATAAAACTAAGGAGTTTCAGCTGCCTAGAAAAATAAACACAAGTGTATTTAAACCTTCTGTCCCATCTGAGCAATGGAAAGAAGAGACTGGGACTCCTACCACACAGTATAGCTGGAACTTCATGGTCCTTAGGGCTCGTTATGTCTAGAAACGGCTAGATGACATCTCTAGCATTCTTTCAGGAGTGGATTACTTAGGGGAAGCATGAGTTTATAAGTAGCTTACAGAAGCTAATAAATGATATATAGGTCTTTTGATAGTTAATAAGTTTAGACTGTTAGGTAAGTAAAGAGGTGGCTTATAATCATGACCATCAGAGCTCCTTTATTTTATCTGTTTACTCTCACTTCAGTATCAGTGTATTGCAGATATGCTAACATCTATTAATGATTTATTAACCTGATAGAAACCATCTGTAAATGCAGGCTTTGTGCAAAATGAGACCATTTCTTGTCTTATTTCTGCTTTCCTTCTCCTATCAAGGGAGGTCTGCTTGAGGCAGCTGGCATAGCTGCTGGGGAAGAAGCAGTGTTTCTTCTCTGTACTATACTGAGCTGAGAGCTAAGAGGAGGACTTCATTTTTCTTGTCTTGTCAGTAACTTAATCCTTTGTGGTTTGACTGTTCCTGAAATAATAAAGTCAGTCTGGAGCCAAAGGAAAGCCCTTTTCAATTCTCAGGAAAGCACAAGGATGAAGTAACCTTGGTCTTTCCCAAGCTAGAGAGCAAACGTTTTCTGCTAGTGACTTTCCCTGGCTCAGAGATGTCATGGTTTAACCCCAGCCAGCGGCTCAGCCCCGCACAGCCTTTCACTGCCGCCCAGTGGGATGGGGGAGAGAATCAGAAGGGTGAAAGAGAAAACTCAAATGCATACAGAAGACTCTGTGAGAAGTAGTAGAATTACTTGTCAGTCTTAGGGCTAATAGATTTATTACCGTTTAAGCCTGACATGCAAATCTAATCGGGAGACCTGCTCCTCACATGAATGCTCCTGACTACTTCTGTTGACTTCCATGGAACTGGTTTTGTGTTAGACTTACAGAGCTGATCTTTGATGTGTAGCGATCAGTCCTTGTTACGGTGGGGAAACGAGGTGAAATACTGAGTTATGTGAGGGCAGAACCTGGACCAATTCATCCTGAGAGCAAAGAAAGTTATTTTTCTCTTTAACCAAACAAACCAATGCAGACACACTGTGTGCAGGGAGTTTGTGGCTTGGTTTGAATTCTCAGTATATTTGACCTTCCAAAGGACATGTAGCAATGCAGTTCAGAGGTGTGCTGCCTACCTGCTCTGCACCTTGTTGTTTCTATGCAGCTGAGAAAAGTGAAAACAATGAAAAAGACCCTTGGAGTTCCCAATGAGAAAAAAGGGAACTGGCAGCCTTCTCTTGCCTTACTGTTAAATATCTCTATTTAAATGCAAATGATCTTCTGACCCTGCCAAACAAAGTCATGTAGCAGGAAGCAGGCAGGCAAGTGAAAAACCAACTTGTAAAATGCTTTTTGAAGATGCTGGATCTCTGTTGTTTCCAGGAGGAATCACGGTGGTTGGATACATTTTTGACTGCATGCGGAGGATCAGCACCTGGGAGTTTCAGATATGAAGATATGTATTTTAAGTGTGGCTTCTGCAGAAGTGTGGGTGGATTCTTTGGTTAGAGATCACTTGGAGGGGTGCTTGAAGTGTCTTCTGTGTTACCTCACTGCATATATTGCAGTGGATAGCCCAGTGCATACAGTATGTTTTGGAAGGGGGTAGAATCCAGGGACAGAAAGAGGAAGAAGCAGCCAAACTGCTGCCTTATTCTTCCTCAGGAATATGTGGTTACAAGTGATGTGTGCCATGCTTCATTCTGCATCTAGCTGCCAGACTTCAGGCTTTCTCCCTAAACTCCAGACCCCTTGAGATGGGCATGAGATTTGACTGACAAGGAAGGATTGGGCATACAATAAAGTCTTGAAAGAGGAGGCTTTGTTGTCCGTGGGATACAGTTCTTCCCAATCTACCCCCAGCAGGGATGCTCCAGCTCAGGTGAGGACCAAGCAAAGCTAGTGGTGGAAAGGTTGTCTGAACATGCATCCAGGGCCATATCGTTCTCCTTCCCACTTCTGTTGGTCCGAGTAGTCAATGTATAAAACCCACTTCCTAGGGACCGTTTTTGTTCAGTTGAGTGAGCACCAAAATCAACAAACTGTATCTTATCAAGCCTCCTCAGTTTAAATTCTTCCTTTAATTTGCTGTTTACCTCACCTTCTCTTTAAACTTCCATTCTTCTAAATCAATATGGATGTATTTGCTTTCTGTGCAGGTTCCAGTAGTCTCTTAATAATCATAATAATCGTTATTACTGATTAAAGTTGCATTATTCATGCCAGATGGAGTCCCCTCACTGTCAGCCAGAATGAGTTTGCATTATGTAGTTATAGTACATTTGTGATCTAAACAAACAGATGGCAGAATGTGACAGCAAATTATGTGCTGGTGATGTCAGCAACCACACTTCCCAAGTATAATTGCTTAAAATGAACACGAATACAGAGAGGAGCTGGTAGTTTTAACAAGGTAGTTGGCATATAGTGTGGTAATTACCAGACAACATCATCAATAGCACCACGAATGCTGTACAAGTGCTGAGGGAAGAATGCTGGCTTTGAAAAGTCATGACAGACTATCACAGTGGGTTTGCTCAGCTGTGGAACATCTCACAGCTATAAGCACGCTGCTAGCAGAGGAGTAGTGGTTTCTTTTGGGGTGATCCAGCCTTCGCTGGGAGACATTTTGCACTTTCCAATGCTATCTCCCATCAGGGCGTGTGGGAAGTATTTGATTTAGTGTAATGGAGCAGTGTTAACAGCAGCTGCTGTTAATACAGGATTGAAAGGTAAGCTGCTGGAACAGGTTCAAATGGGGAATTTGCTTAATAGAATCTCAGCAGCATTCAGTGATGAATAAAAGTTTAATCAAAGATGAAGTTAGGTTCCTGTGGTCACAAAGAGCAGTGATAAGGACTGTGTTCCTTATCACATCACATTGTCTTCAACAAGGCTTATGCTGAGTTTCTCAGTTCATCCCTTCAGGTGTGGCTGGATGTAAAAGGCTTGGCTGCCTATGCCTCAGGCACTCCCACTCCTGGGTTTTAGGCACTGGGGCTCATGGTGCAGCAAGGCAGGCTCTCCCTGTGTGCTCCAGGAGCATCTGGCATTCAGGAGGGAGGATTACTACCAGCGGGAGTGTGACTGAGCTCTGGCTATGTCTGGGTGGGAGCTGAAGAATGAGGTCTCCATTCACTCACAGTCAGGACTTCCATGGGAGGTCTTTCCTGTCCAAGTGTTTTCTCAAACAGTGTAAGATGCTGCCGCAGGAGAATGTGCCGCTCATTCTGCCAGCTTTCATTTCCAGGCACACTGGTCAGCATTTAATCATGAAACAGAAGATGTGAACTCAGCTCCTTCTTCAGTCCAGCTGAAGTTTTAGTCACTAATTACTAGGTAGTTTATGAAAGTTACCATTGCTAACTCTCCCTCCTCTGTCTGTTTTTTACAATGGAAGCACCTACACTACCTTTTCTCAAGGGACTAAGCCTGTCAGTATGTGGAAGGACATTGTAGAGCATCACCTCCAAGTTCTGAAGGAACATGCGGCTCCTTCAGAAGCACAAGCCCAGGCACCTAAACAACCAGCAGCCAGAAAAGGACAGGTCCTACGAGCTTAGCTGTTGCTGAGGTTAAGTGGTTGCACAGGGCACATTACCTTTACTGTAATACTGGACATGAAAAGCTTTTAGGGGAGAGGGCTGGCTTTTTGTCAATGGCATTAAATGTATCACCCCATTGCTCAGATGAAACTTCACATGAGATAGATAGACAGACATCCTCTCTAGTACTGACATGTCTTCTGTGAAGGAATGACTGGGTCTTGTATGGGACATAGAAAGCAATAGTAATAGCCCTGAGTGATGAAATTGTTTCTCAGTCCTCCTGACTTGTTCATCTGTTTTTTGCTTAAAATGTGCCAGTCATTATACATAGCAGAGAGGTATTTAGGGTATAAAGCACTTCGATAAGTAGCCATATTTCATAGGATCACAGACTGGTTTGGGTTGGAAAGGACCTTAAAGCCCATCCAGTTCCAACCCCCTGCCACGGGCAGGGACAACTTCCACTAGAGCAGCTTGCTCCAAGCCCCTGTGTCCAACCTGGCCTTGAACACTGCCAGGGATGGGGCAGCCACAGCTTCTCTGGGCACCCTGTGCCAGCGCCTCAGCACCCTCACAGGGAAGAACTTCTGCCTAATATATAATCTAAATGTACCCTCTTTCATACATGTATGACACCAATTCTAGCTATTTATATGGGCTTTTTTTACAGGCACTGTTTCCACCTTGATAGAGCATAAAACTCCAAAGACAAGATGGACCCTCCTCTTCAGCAGTTGCTGGATGTTGAAGAAATGAAGGCATATTTCTGATCTGTCTCATTTTCTATCTGTCCTCCAGGTGGTCGATGCCACAAGTCCTGCACAGGCCGATGCTGGGGACCCACAGAGAATCACTGCCAGACCTGTAAGTATGCAAGACTCCAGGAAACAAAGGACTGTACCAGGGATCCTATGGGCTTTTTTGTAATTGTGAAAGGACAATCTAAATTCTGGGTTTGATATTGGACATATTTTTCCATATGTCATTACCAACAGATGATCTGCTTTATTTCCACCCCTATGAATTTGGTTTTCTTTCCTCCCTTGTGCTTTCTAAAAATGCTTAAGCTAAGCTGAATTTGCTTTTCGCTTCTTGGAGGTAACATGGAGCAGGGCTCCTGAGAATATTGATGGCTCTTTTGGAATGTGCTGAAATGAATACTGCACGCATCGAAAAAACTACAAGGCGGGTTTGGAGATCTTTAATGACATCCTGACACTGCAAAGTTCCTAATGCCAAAATACTTTGTTAATTTCAGTGGGAGCCTGGGAATATTACTTATCTTGCAGAATTGTTCTCTTTATAACAACTTCAGAATACATTTGAGTTGTACTGAAAAAGAGAATAATAGGATTTTTGTCAAGCAAGGAGTAAGTGAAGGGTTGTTCACAACATCTGTCTGTCCTCTTGGATTTAGAGAGCGTTAAAATGAATCAAAAATAGCTATACTGAGAGAGTTTCTTCCTTGTGTGCTTTCAGCTCCTTCAGATAGGCACGGAAGAGCTACAAGTACAGTCACAATTTTAGCAAATATAAAAGAGAAGAAAACAGAGAGCTGTCTTTTCCCGCAAGTCTTTCCTTGCCCCCCATCCTTGCGGGAACGGAGCTATCCATTACATTTCTGTTCTTTGATATTTGGTAGGGTGGAAATTGGTTGAGTTTACTGGAGTCACTCTTCCTACGAAATGAAATGGTTGCTGATATCTCCCCTAGAAAGCACTGCTGCAGCTTGCGCGTGTTTCCTTGGCTGAGTTGTAGATAGGAGGAAGGGATTGTGGCGAATAACCGCTATGAAGAGAGCACACCAGGTAACTCTCTCAAGTGATGATAGCCCAATGTCATCTGCCTTTTCTGCTGGAAATATTAGGAACAGTGCAACTGTGCCTTTTCTTTCTTTTTTTCTTTTTGACTACATGGAGCAGGAGATAAGAGGCAATTAGAAATGGCAGAGAGCTTGGCATGAGCATTGTACGAGCGAGTACAAGCAGGAAATCCAGGCAATCCAGAAATCCTTTCTGTGGCAGAGCGAGGGGCAGAGGTGACAGAGCTGGATGCCTGCAGAGGCTCTCCCACCCTCCTGAGCGCTGCTTTTATTCAGGAGCATCTGCTGGCGTTGCTGGCAAAACTGATGACAGCTACAGCTCTGCTAAAGTTAACATGCTCTTATATTACTGTTTCATGTTGTGCTTTGTCTGCGGGTGTGATTAAAAGTGCTTTAGGACAGGTTATAGGAATAACTGTATAGTGAACCATGTACAGCAGCACTAAGTAGAATCTTCTTTGTCTGAATCAAGCTGGTACGTCTCCTTCCATTGCTGACAGTCTTTATGAAAACCCCAAAGAAGTCAGTGCTCCGAAAGCCTCCTTATGTCAAGGTTAAGTGCTGAAGTAAGTAATGGAAAGGGACTTAAACCCTAGCTGACCAAATTATTTTATACCATGGTTAGAATTATTTAATGCTGGTTCTTTCTGTGTCATAATGAGAGGCCAGTTGGTCTGTTAAAACGAGTAACTGTGAGAACCTGGGTAATGCATCCAAACTTGAGCACACTTATTCAAGCCTTATGTGGTCAGCTTATCCAAGAGCACTGTGAAACCTTGGCAGTTACACCAGGATGATATGATCCTGGCTCAGGCTTTGGCTCCAGCAAACAGAGACTCGAGCCTTCTGTAAAGTTGGGAAGTCCAGCTGGACTCGATGTGGCTGCAGGAATCCACGTGGCAGGATCAGCTCCTGTGGTCTCAACCTCTACAAAGCACTCCTCTCAGATGACTGAATTGATTTTGTGGATTAATGTAGTAATACCAGAGAGAGAAACCTTATCTGTAGTGTTGTGAAGTCAGAAGCTTAGCAGGGCTGCATGGTAGGTTTGCTCCAGGAGTGACAGCTATCTCTCTCTCTTTACAGTGACTGCCCTCTCAATTCCAAACAGTGGGGACAGGCTAAGGCACAACTGTGGATTTAAAATAATAAACTCTGGAAAGACATATGGCATCTAAGTTCCAGGGAGATACACAGATCACACATTTCTGACTGAAGCAGCTACTCTATGGCCTTTTACCTTCAAGCACACTCTGCAGCCTCTAATTGTCAGAGGCAGGAGTTAATTTTCTATCATCTACTTCCTCTTTGCTTCCTTGACATCGCTGCACCTTGGGTTAACAGCAGGATTGAAGGAAAAAACTGAGTATTAGTCTGGCAGCGGGCATTTCTTCATTGCACTTTTGCAAACTGTTTGAAGCAGAGAGTAAGAATATGAGTAGGGACTCAACATAAAAGTGCAAGTGGTGCTATGAAGGCTTTTGCTGCCTTCATTTCTGACTTTAGAAAACATCCCTGTCTTTCAGGCTTACAAACACTATTCTTAGATAGGATGAATGGTATCACAACATAGTGTGTACCTTAACCTAGTCACCATGGGGATGCAGGACTTGCAAGCATGTAGGAAAACACTTCAGGAGTACTACATCCCAGTGTCAAACTATTTTGTTCCTAGAAACAATTGGGAGGCACGTCTGCATTTTAATATTGTCATTTTTTTTATCAAAGCACTGAAGCAAAATATTCTAATGAGCCCCCCTCCCAAGATAAGATTTAAATTATTTTCCTGGGAAAGGATGAAAAATGAAAGATCTTAATCCATATCTTTCATTTCAAATTGAATGGGGAAAAAAATGCAAATCCTTTTGTTTTTTGCATGAATATCATTTACCTACCTTCTTCTTATGTTGCCTTCCAGCAACGTCTCTCTGTACTTCTGACTCAGTCTGAAACACCACCTGCATCTGACTCGGTCCTAATGTCTCTCTTAATGTGACAAGAGAATTTATGCATTTAAGAAGACAGTTAATAGGAAATGTAAAGTAAGCTGTTCTGTCAGGAGGTAGAGAAGATGTAATTTCAGCGCACTGTTCTCTGCACTTAACAATCCAGTCGTCTTTTATGATTAAAATATTAGTAAATATTCATATTGAACATCTAAAAGGCAGGTGGTGGTCTCTGTTTCAGTGTCAGAAAAGGCTAATGTAAAAGTACTTTAAAAAGAATCTATTTTAGGAAGAGTCTTGGGCACCCACGAGGTAGAACATAAATAACCTCACAAGAACAAATGCTTTGGGAAGTTACTAATCAAATTTGAAAATCTATAGTTACATTGTTACTGGTTTTGCTGTTGATGTCTGTTAAGATTTTGTTGTTTGGGGTTTTTTTTAACCTTTTCTATGAAAAGAAATTGAAACTTTTACAAATGGAATACGTTATTTTGTTAAAAGGACAGATTATGCACTTTGTCCTAGAGGAATGTAACTGAAACCAGAGAGAGAAATACAAATTAATATAGGGAATGCAAAACAGGCAAAAAGCCTTTAAATCAAACTTGAGACATAAATATTTAGCAAATGTAAAACCCTCCGTGACTGTGTATGTGTACAGGAGTTTGGCCTGAGCATAATTGTATTTATACAGTCTTTGTGCAGCTGATGTTGCTGAGAAAAGAAGGTGCCGATGCAGTAAGTACCCAATTAGAGCAGCAAAAGGCAAGCAGGAGCCTGGTGGGGGAGACCGAAAGAGCTGAACCAGCAGCTTAGATCAATCGGAGTAACCCAGCATTTTTGCTTGGAGCCAACATCTTTAATTAAAATCCTTGTATTTCTCTAATAACTGTGCATGTTCATAAGACTTTTTCATTGATTTCAGTTACTTCCCATTTTTTCATCATAGATTTATAGTGCCCTGACGTTATTGTTTCCCTTAATCTTTAATTAAGGAGACTGATTAATTGCACACATATAAGAAGTGCTCATTCCACCCTGTCCCCAACACAGCTTATTGCTTTATCACTGAAACCCATCCCAGCACATGGCACACTTTTTCAAGACCTTGGTGTTTGCCTTTTGCTACCCTGGTCCCAACTGTGACAGTTCCATGTCAGGTATCTTGGGATCCCACAGAGGTATCAGGAGGTATCAGGGTGGGTAGTTGTGCTGAGCCTTGAAAGGTCTGGTTTGAAACTTGGGGACTTGGCTGTCACCCAGCAGTTACGTTGGGTGAAGAAACAAGTATCTGGCACTCTCAAGCCATGTGCCACCTCTAGGAGCCACTCACCAACATTCTGATTCATCAGTCTGAGCATATAGCTTGATATATTTTGGGTAATACTTACCTATACGTTTCACTCTTTCAGATCTTGAGTTGCAGCTATAAAATCAATAGATTCATTTGGATGAAAGTTGGTTGTGAAAAAGCTTTCTATCTTTTGAAACCAGTGTGGCTATGTACATTTGCTATAGGGTTACCCCATGATAATGGCTGCAGGAACCTGAACTGTGTTCTTTGTTCTTTGAAATCTGAGCAATCAGATTGGTTTGGGTCTTCAGAAAATACTCACTATTGACTTTGACTTCATTTGCTTTGGGGAAAACCCTTCACTGCAAACTGTCTTGAATATGAGCCCTTAAAAACATTCAGAGCCCTCTCAGCTCTTCTCTGTCTTGGTGTGTGATATCACTTCAGGTATGTGATAGGCCCTTCCAGAACCGCACCCTCAATAGCGCTTAGGATGCAAATACAGGCACTCCTTCAGGGCTGGTTTTTGGGGAAGCAGCACTGGATGAGTCCCAGTGCCTCTGGCAGCCGATGGTACAGGACATGTGCTGCTGGGCCTCGGCCTCTTTGCCCTTCTAAAAGCCTGCCAGGAAAGCTCCTCCGCAGGGAAGCAATGATTATATGGTGATGGCGGACATGTTGACCAGCTCCCAACAGCAGCTGGCACTGAGGTAAAGAAATTATGATTGAGTTAATGAGGTGGCTTGTACTCATTGACTGCACAGAGGTGCTTTACACTGGCTTTAAACTGAGTGTTAAATTGCTGTGGAGCTACGGTGAGGAATGCCTTTCAACAGCATCCAGCCAGTGAACAGCCATGGTGGTGTATCGTGGCCTCTTTTCCTCTTGTAACAGCATTGATTGTGTCCACAGGAAATTCAGCTCCTTAGGCTCAAAAAAGACCCAAAAAGCAATAAAGACAGAAATATGCTGCTGGTGCACGGTAGTTTTGTAGGGTGTGATGGGAGGGGTGCGTGTGCTGGTGAGGGGAACCCAGGCACTGCACCTTCTGCCTGCGGAACCTTCTGGAAGGGGGCACTGAGCCTGTGTGGCACAGAGGGGTGCCCTGGGCGTGCCGTGAGGGAGGGGCTGCCATTTTAGTTCCTCTTCACGGTGCTGCCTCCAGGAGCATTCCAGTGCATGGCAGCAGTAGTGCCAGCCTGAGGGGCAGAAAGAGGAGGTGACGGAGGAGCAGGCATTTTAACAGCTGAGGCCATGAACAAAAGGGAGGCAGTGTTTGGATTCTGTCCCCTTGGCTCAGGGGACAGCTCCGTGACTGCGGACTGACACAGGTAAGCCCAGAGGATTTCATAGAATCACAGAGTGGGTTGGAAGGGACCTTAAAGCTCATCCAGCTGCCACAGGCAGGGACACCTTCCACTAGAGCAGCTTGCTCCAATCCCCTGTGTCCAACCTGGCCTTGAACACTGCCAGGGATGGGGCAGCCACAGCTTCTCTGGGCACCCTGTGCCAGCGCCTCAGCACCCTCACAGGGAAGAGCTTCCTAATGTCTAACTTAAATCTCCCCTGTTGCAGGCAGTTAGCAGTTAGTTAGTTAGATAGGAAGCAGTTAGTGCCTGGTCCAGGGCACATCAAGGTGCTAGGGGCCAGTTTCTGAACTGGCATAAAACAACATGCACTCACTGACTAAATGAGGTCTTCGTTTTCGTGAAATGAGACTCTGTGCCTAGCAGCTAGCAGTGTGGTGGTAGCACACTGCGATGTGTGTTTTGCTTAACATATGCCACTGTTTCGTCTTTCTGTCCTAACGTTTATCAATAGTGTTACTCAAATAAACAAATCCTTTTAATCTGTTTCTCTAGCAGTGCTGACAGCAAGTGCATTTACAGTCATTTCCCATATTTCTTCAATTAGATTGCATAAGGCGCAGAAGTCTTTTCTGTCTGGGGGTTTGCCTCTGGTACCGGCAAGATGGAATTACTCTAAAAGTACATCGCTTTATTCCGTAGATTATA
Source organism: Psittacula echo (assembly GCF_963264785.1). Taxonomy (NCBI): domain Eukaryota; kingdom Metazoa; phylum Chordata; class Aves; order Psittaciformes; family Psittacidae; genus Psittacula; species Psittacula echo. Next base: position 5,510,774 of record NC_137756.1, on the reverse strand, counting down.
AATGATGACTTCCCTCTTCAGTTATTTCATTTTTATGTCCTAAATAAATATTGTCTATATCAAGAAGCTTTGGCATTACTCTAAGTATTTCTGGCACATAGTGGAGGGAATTTGGATTGGAAAGTACTTATAAAGGAGTTACTGATACATGAAATAGTAGAACAGAACGTTGGATGGAATTCTGTGTTCTCTGGCTTCTTGAAAAGTTTTTTCTGTAGAGGAGTAATTAAATGCTTTTAACAAAATGTATGTTAAAGGTTAATTGCAGGAGTGGAATGTCCCTGCTTTTATCAAAAGGCAGTGACAGCACAGCTTCCTGGCATTCTGTAAGTGGTGGCTGGTGTAGTCCTGTGGATAATAATGATTGCTTTTTCTGTAAAATAAAGATAGAGGCTATAAATGAGTGAAGGGAGGGAGATGCTCCACTTGTTCACCATCCTTTGCACAAGACTAAGCCCTCAAGTACTATAGTGTGGTACCACTTCAATCGCTGTGCTTTCCAGTTGGTAGAATATAGTTGTTGCCCTGAATGAATTAAGGTAGGACTGTGTTATTTCAGAAAGGTAAGTGGTGTTTCCAGATGTGTTCCAATCTGCAGGTTGTATTCTGTTCTGTTACCTCATTGACTGCTTGTCAAATCGGTTGCCGTTGATGATCTGGGATTGCTGGCCTCTCACTGAATTTCACTCATGTACTCAATGTTGCTGTTCTTCATGGGAGGAAACTCACATGGAACTGGTAGATTTTATGCTCTTTGGTGGGCCTTTTTTCATGTCCCATTTACAGAAACTATTACTTTGAAAATAATATTCCACATGAATTTCCAAGGGTGAGAGCAAACACTCTAAAATTCTTCCTCCTCGGTCCTTGAGCAACATGTATGTTCCTAAAGAGGGTATTGTGGAGGTGGATATGAGTGGCCAGTACCATTGAAGCAACTCCCTTAAAACTTGAGCTTTTATTCAGTATGCTCTTTGGTTTGTTCTCTTTCTCAGTGTGCAGTTGAAGAGCTCTCTTCTTAGCTCTGATTCTGACATGATCATTTTTCCTGCCTCCTCCTAGTAACGAAGACAGTGTGTGCAGAGCAATGTGATGGACGGTGCTACGGGCCCTACGTCAGCGACTGCTGCCACCGGGAGTGCGCTGGAGGCTGTTCTGGACCTAAAGACACTGATTGCTTTGTATGTGTGAGAGTTCTCATTTTTCTTCTTCCTGGCAGTCACACTGCAAATCCTTAATGCTTTAATCCATTAAATTCACAGTTTTGTCCCTTTTAATGTATTGCATGCACACTCCCAGATTCAGACTGCAAATTTTAGCATTTAGTATTCTCACATTATATTAACATCACATTATCTACTTAATATTACCCATTAACAGATTTATAAGATTGTAAATACAGATTGGGAGCCATTAATATGCTAATCTCTGTGATTTTTATCTTTTGCTTTTTCTAACACTAACTTTTAGATGTGATAGGGAATTTTTAGAAGTATTTATCATTACATTTGAGCACGGCTTTTATTGCTGCTCTGTGTGCTTTTTTATTAGAAAGTTAAGAATACAATTTAGCTTCTATGTGGAAGGTATTTCCTGCTACTGCCAGGCGTTATTTAAATACAGCTTTCTTACTGGGCGTGTTTCTTAGTGGAGATGGAAGGAAATAGGTTTCCAAAAAACTCTACTTACCTCACATGTGTGCTACTACATGTGCTTTAGGTGAAAAAAGAAAGAGGCTAAGATTTTCCTTAAAAAAGTAGTCTGAACATAGAGACCTTCAGACAAATTGGTCTTCTCTGTAGTCAGTTATCTGGAGTAGTGTAAAGCAGCTTCAGATCCATCACTGATCTCAAAAAATGTGCAGCTCATCACACAAAGACAAGTTTTGCTAATGTTTTCAGCAAAGCACACCTAGGCCTGAAGAAGCCTAGAACTAGAGAGGTGGATTTTCAGAGGTACCCAACTGACTGAACAGACAAATACCTATGAAACTGGGTAGGCTCCTTTTTCAAGGATTGGGAGGAGAGATCTTATGTTACGGCAAATTGCAGATGTGTTCATAGTGTAAGCAAGTGGATCATAATGAATGGGCCAAAATGAATCTTTCCTTGCTTGGACATGAAACTTGCTCGCTGTTCAGGCATCATTTGATAGCAGTAGGTATTGTGCTTCAAAACCACATTCTAAATGCTGTTCTTTTGCTGCTGATGAAATGCAGTGATGGCTTGATTTAACTGATAAGGTTTTACTAAACCTAATCTTTGTGGCTGGGGTTTGCACAAGTAGATACTCCGCACATGTGGTACACCTGATCCAACACTCACTGGAAGTACTGTGTTGGATTTGGACTAGAGCGATGGGGAAATAACATTCTTTCCCATGTCATGTACAATCTAAATAGGTAAAGGAAAGAGGAAAAATGCAGTTACCATTCCCATATGTCTGTTGAGAAACATCCTCAAATCTTATGTGTTGATATGAGTCTGTTTTCAAAGATCAAGTTATTCACAGCATAAGTTCTGTAATTTGGCAGCCTGAAAGAAAATGAGTTAGACTTTCTCAATTGTGGCACTTATGGAAATACATATGCTAAAAAATCAACTGGCATGTTTGTTCTGATCCAGCAGAGAAGCACCCACAGCTTTATTCTCATTCACTCCTGGCCCAAGAGCAATGTAAAAGAAATGCAGCAGGGGTCTGGCAATTTTCAGGACTAGTCATTACTTGCTTAGTACACACTGGGAGAAAAGTGTAACCCTTTAGGCTATAGACAACTGTGCTCAGCTGTCAGCTAAGATACAGAACTTTAGTTTTGCCGTGTGTATTTTCCTGTGCTTTCATTCACAAATCAGCAACATTAAACGCCAAATGCTAGAAGTTTGCATATATAGTCGAAGCGATTACAAATGTATACAAAGTATTCTAGTCATAAATTACAAGTTCCCAAATCTTCTAGGTGAGCTTTTCCTGAGGAATGCCATTTCTCCGAAGAGTATTTGTGTGCTTTACTTTATGAAGTTGCTAAACCATTATCAGAGGATTGTCATGTGTGTGATAAAGTACCTTTTAAGTCAACAGTGGATGTAAAAAATGTGTTGAGGAAGCAAACTAAATCAGTAGTTATCAATAAGCAGAAGTTCAGTTTATGAGCATTACAGATCCTTTAGCGTGTTACAGCAGCTTGCAACAGCATCCTGTTGTAAATATGGTTTTAATATTTCTACATAGAATTCATCCATCTTCCTCCATATGCTGCCATACAATCCTTTGCATATCCAGTTCTAAGAGCAAGACAATAATAATCATCTGACATACCACAAGCAAACGTGCTAAACCAAAATTTTAGAGATGCTGTTTTGTTGCATTCAAACCCAAACTGGATCTAAAACTTGAAACATATAGGAGGGTTTGTGAGTGCCTAATCATACCAGGAAAGTGACACAACCCTATTCCTAGGGTGGATTTCCCATCCAGTTCTTAGTAAAAACATAACTGACTGTATTTGTCTTTGTAAGAAACAAAGGAAAACTGGTTCACTGAGAAACTGACAGGTTTTATAATACGCATTGTAAAGAACCAGGAAAGAGAGGATCAGCAGTTTGGCTTAGCTCATACTCCAAATAGGACAGTGCCTTCATCATGGAACTCCCTGTGTCTCTTTCAGCAGCAGATTTTGTCCTTCTCCCTTGGTTACATTATTAGTCTCTCTCTTCTGAAATCTTCTGACATGAGAAGTAACTTCCCTCAGTCCTGCTGGTCCTGATCTGAATGGAGATAAAAGCAGCAGAATAGAGGAATCTTTTCCACTTTTTCTCTCAGTCCCAGCCCTGGAGGTGGGGGACACACACACACGTGTTGCTATACTGTTGACTCTAAAGTGTCAAAACCATCTGCATGTTTTACAACCTGGAAACAGACCAAAAGGATTCATCCCTTAACTAAAACTTACAAAGCAACCTGGCTTCTGGAAGACAGATTAGTGGGGAAGCAGTATCCAGTAGCAGCAGTTGCTTAAACTGCTAGAGGGATCCAAGCCCGGCTACAGCTTTCATATTCATGTGAACTTGTTCATTTATGGTATGCTTTGTGAATATTACTCCAACAGTTTTATGTAACCTGTGGTTAAAGCCATAGACACAATATGTGGTGATAAGGAGTGTCAAAATCAGCGAGGATTTTCTATTAGTAATTATCAGTCTTGCATGGTCAGTTATTTTCCCTGCATACCATTACTTTCTTTATCCACACACTTGCCTCTTCATTTGTCAGGGCCCTGTCCTCTGTCAGCTGTGGGTGGCTGAGCTTGAATGCTAAGTGATACAGAGTCCTATTTTCTTTTCTCAGTGTGTGAAGCAACTGACCTTGCTTCAGGGGAAAGCAGGGGGAAATGACTCCCTCCTGTGCTAGCTCAAAAGAAGTTTTTATCCCTCTTGCTTTCTAATTGGGAATTTCAGTTTTCAGCTGGACGATGGACTCACGCTGTAAGAAATCTAAAGATTGAACCTCTGAAAAGTCATTAGCATTTGTTTAGACTGACTATGATAAATAGTAGTTCACTCTTGGCAGTTTTAGAATGTCCTATCGAGTTGTGAATTAGTTAATTGCTAGTAGTAACAACAGTTATGAAACAAATTACAGTGTTGTTATGTTTTTGTGGGAAGTGCTGTAGCAGTCAACTGTGTTTCAAACTAAAGGGGCTTAGTGAGCCCTCTTTTGTAAGTCTTGTATTAGCCAAGATCCTAGCAAGAAATCTAAGCAGCCAAAATGAAGGCCAGAAAACTATATATCGCACTCCTCACTGTTGCAGCAAGTCTGAAGCATCAAGACTGTGTTTTGAACTAAAAAAGACCAACCAACCAACCAAACCAACAAAACCCAAACAAAAGCAGCTATATGATTGAATTTAATGGTTTCTTCTCCCTTGTTTTGCAGGCCTGTATGAATTTCAATGACAGTGGTGCATGTGTCACGCAGTGCCCCCAGACTTTTGTATACAATCCTACCACCTTCCAACTGGAGCACAATCACAATGCCAAGTACACCTATGGGGCTTTTTGCGTCAAAAAGTGCCCACGTAAGTGCTGTGTTACCTGCCTTTTCCTGCAGCGATGGGGAGAGTGAGTTACATTTCAGGAGCTGAACAAAACAGTGAGACAATGAGAGCTAAGTGCATAGTGCAGTATCTCAAATCACTCCACATGTGCTTGCAGCCTGTAATAACTCAGTCACGTGTTAACTAAAGGCAATGACATTCTGGGTTGGTGACAATTCCCACTTATCCTACAGTGATTTTCTTAAACCAAAAAGGGAATACACTTGGTTTCTTGTTTTCCTGACCACCGTTAGACCAACATTTATGCTCTAGATCAGCATGATCCAAATGAACTGTTAAAATAGTTACTGGGATTATAAAAGGCTATAAATTTCTGCTTCAGAAAACTAACAATGCACCACCACCTGTACTAGCCAGTACCAAATGCTTTCATGAGAGTGTGAGGCCCTTTTCTTAACTTGGAACAATGACAGCTTGACAAGGGGTAGTGGGTTTAAAATAAAACAGGGGAAGTTCAAGTTAGATCTAAGGAAGAAGTTCTTTACTGTGAGGGTGATAAGGTGCTGGAACAGGGTGCCCAAAGAAGTGGTAAAGGCTCCATCCCAGGCAGTGTTCAAGGCCAGGTTGGACAGAGCCTTGAGTGATACGCTGTAGTGGGAGGCGTCCCTGCCCATATGCAGGGGGTTGGAACTGGGTGATCTTAAGGTGCCTTCCAACCCAAACCATTCTATGATTCTATGACAGAAAGTTACCATGAATGTTTTCTGAGCAGTACTGTCCCAATGAGGAAAACCCATGTAGTACTGACTGTACAATCTTAAAGCCCCAGAGTAAAATTAGAAAGGAAGAGGGAGTTAAAAAGAATAATCCCATGTATCTAAAAGCCACATGCTTCTGAGATACCAGACAGATGATGACAAGTAACAGAAAAGCATAGAGGATCATCACTTACACAGTTGGGTGGTGCTGTTTTAGTTAGGAATATAAGGGAGACAGTGTTCTTGGCCTCCCTTTCATTCCCACCAAGGTTTACAGTTGTGCTGTGCATTAATTATTTTATCCATAAATTACATATAAGAAGGATGAGTAATCTATAATAAATGGAGCCATAATTGAACCCAAAGCAAAATCCAGATTTTGAATCTCTGTGGAGCAGTTCAGATTGACAGTGGGCTGAAGCTGTCACTGTCAAGGCTTAGTTCTGTCTATAATAGAATGGTGGAGTTTTGAAGCAAGATTTTTTTTGTCAGTGTTTTTAGCATGCACTACTTAAGAGGTACGAGTCTTTGTCCAAATACTTAGTTGAAAATTTTCCCTTTATTTTTCCTTTCTTGACAGTATTAAGCTGACAATTAGGTAGGATCAGTGTATATCCCCTTTGGCAGTTGTTTTACAAGGCAAAATTGAAATACTTGTCATTTTGAGCAGTGTTTTATCCCCAATATATATTTTGTGTGTGTTTATGAAAGAGACAGGGCAGAGCATCTTGTTTAATTTCTCTCTAATTACTGTAGCTTCCTTTGCTACAAATAATAATACACTTCTGAAAACACTGAACATGAAACATTAATGTCAATGTGGAAATGCTGAGGTAATTAATAGTATGTATTGACAGAGTCCAAAACCATCTGTCCCAGTATTACGTAGCCCAGTGGTTCACTTTCTGACAATACCTTCTTTTATCTTCAGACAACTTTGTGGTAGATTCCAGCTCTTGTGTCCGTGCATGTCCAAGCTCCAAGATGGAGGTTGAAGAAAACGGTATTAAGATGTGCAAGCCCTGCACTGACATTTGTCCTAAAGGTAAGCGGTAGTTCAGTATAAACTTCCTTGAATGTAGTCAATGCTGTAGCAGAGCAAAGCGGGGTATTATTTTGGCCTGAAATACCCTTCATGAGTATACTGAAGAATATTAATAGCATTTGGATGTGCACGGAACTTTGACTATGTAGCCTGTGTGAAGAATATGAATAGAATTAACATCTATGATGTGTAATAGACATATAACCAAACTAATTACTTTTGGTTAGATAAAAATGATGGGTATTTCTCTGCTGGTTTTACAGAAATCTGAAAGAATTCTTTGTTACGGTATTCTAATGACAGGTATTTCCTGGAGGTGTTTCAGAGCTGCCCTTTTGTCATTCCAAAGAGGGCCATTCTAAAGCACTGGCTTCAGTGTATGATATGTCTCATACTTGTCAATGCAGTGTTAGGTTTCCATTTATTTCCTCTGGTATTCAAAAATGTCTCTGATCATTTTCTACCTCCTTCCAAAATGTCTGAAATGTAGGCTAGGATTTTTTCAGTGATGGTACTGTTGAGAAGACTGAAATCTATAGCTTACTTTGCTGTCTAAAGCTCCACTGGGAAGACTTTCTGCTCCCTGCTCAAAGGTCTCAGGAGCAAAGCACCATCAGTTTTCCCACATGGGCCTATGGCACTTTTCAGTCCTAGTGGAAGCCATATCTGGAAGGGATTCACAATGAAGCTACTGAAGTATGGTGTCAATCATCAGTCACTCCACGTGGCTGAAACATTCAAACACGGAGATCTCTGCCTAGGCAGGGTACTGATATGCTGAATTCTAAGTGAAGGCAATGTCCAGCCCTTTAACTTAATTGCAGTAAATAACTTTTTTGCTGGATAAATAGTTTCATGCATGAAAATACATGTGTAGTGTTCCTGTCAAGCTCTTAGCCTGTGAGGAGGGACGTTATCACAGGTTTGTTAAATGTTCAGGTGTACTGCTGGTAGTTGCTATTAGAGGAGACCACTTGGGGAGATAGAATACATTACATGATGGAAGGCTTGAGTGGGATATTGTGTGGTTCATACTTGCCTTTAGATGCAGCGTGAAATATCTTAACCTGTGTGCCACAATGTACTTCTGTGAGAGGTAATTTAGCTTATTGTTTGTTTTAAATTGACACATGCTTCCTTAAGAATATGGGTAAAGGGTGTTGTTTTAACACCTCTCTGCTGCTTTCATCTCTGAAAGAAATGAAGACTTGTGTTCTGGTTCAATAACTGTTTTTCCTGGTTATTTACACAAACTCCTTGTTTCTTCAGCATGTGATGGCATTGGAACAGGGAGTTTAGTGTCAGCTCAGACAGTGGATTCCAGCAACATTGACAAGTTCATAAACTGCACCAAGATCAATGGCAACCTTATCTTCCTTGTTACTGGGATTCATGGGTAAGTGACAAAATGTTAAGATGTTATGTCATGGTGCCAGCTGAAATGAATTGCAGCCACCTTTTAATGATGACTTCAGGCTGCTTTTATGGAATAGCAGATCCAGGATAAATCATTTTCCTGCCTTCAGTTATGAAGGAAACTGTTACCTTGATTCTTATGATTCAACCCCTAGGAAAAGAAAGGATGAAGTAGGCTGTTTGCACTAGAAAGAGAAAAGATGACTCCGATCTTTGGTTACATTATGAGATCCTCAGAACTGGCTGAACACAGGACAGCTTACAATAATGGCTGATTAGAGAATAGAAGGGAGAAAGGGAAGTTACCTCCAATTAGTTTGTTTTAAGTTTCCTATGACCAACAGGTCTAATGTGCAGAATATGCAGAGAGAGGCCCTCAGCTAAGAAAAATTGTCATAGCCTGGGTGGCTGTCTCTGCATATACATGCAAAAAGGCTGCCCTCTTGTCAATGAGCTTTGAAGTATATATTTCCGTTTCAATTGCAGAGATACACAATACCCACTGGTATTTAAATCCAGTATTTTGGTTTAAATACAACTGTATATTGCACAAGTCTTAGTAATGGTTGAAGATGTGGAGGTACAGAACCAGTGTTTACAAAGTCACACCAAAGTCTTCTTCTAAAGGACAATATTTCAGCCAGATCACTAGTGCCTTGCTGCTGGTGGTTTGGCGCACTGTGTGCTAACCCTTATTGCAAAGATGCATGAATGGTGCAAATGCTGCAAGGGTGGGATGTGTCCAGATAAGACAGAGGTATTGTTTTGATGGTCAGGCGAGGTCCCACGCAATTACTGCGTTCTTACATTGTGTTCTTTGTCATTGAGAGAACAAGCGTATGATTGTACCTTCTTGCTAATTCAAGCTTTCATGTTGCAATTAGCCATGGTGAATTACATGTGATACTTTGAGGTATTGGTCATCAAAATGCACAAATAAGATTAAAGCCTTTTTCCCCTTTATTGTGATAAGTATGCAGATATTTTGTGGTACTTTAACAGTGCGAAGTACTCAATTGCTTCTACCACTGCGTAGGCTTCAAATTTTAACTTGCTTTTTAGGTTCCTCGGAGCTTTCAACATTGCCTGCAACTGGTTGTCAAGGTTTGGTATCTTAAATATAGCTCCCAAACCAATACCATGTTTGCATCTTTATGGCATAGTGAAGATGAGGTTAGCTGAATATCTGTAGGTTGATCTGACATGGAATTCTGGCGTCGGTAGTGCCACCAGATTTTTCTTTAGTCTTTCTATAGACTGAGGTATGCTTAGGTTATAATAATGTGGTTGACACTAGGCTACCTGGCTGGTTTTTCCCTACTAGGTGAGGTGGAACCAACCAGCTTGTTTCCTTGATTTGAAATAGTTACTGGTTGTAATGCTTCTCCTACAGCTTGAGTCCAGCCATGAGAAAGAGTTGAAAATCCACTTCAGCGGGGCTCTACAGCTCAGTGGTTCTCAAAAGGCCAGCAAATGTGAGCTTTGACTGCATTGTTCATCTTCTCATCTCTCCAGCAGGGAGTACAGTGTGAAAGTTTATGTAACATAGGGAGGAAGAAGGACTTTGGTTCAAGTGGTTTAAAGAAATGCTACTTTTGAACTTGTTAAAACCCTGGAGAAGGTCACTCTCAGCTCCCAGGCCATCACACTTCTGATACGGCCAAATGACCAGTTGAAGGGCTGAGTGTAAATCTATTAAATCTCACAGGACAGAACACTCTCGTAAATGCAGGGCAAGTGGCTAGAGCACATGAGCTATTTTGTAGGGATTACTCCAGTGCATTATATGTCATTTTGAACATGCGAACTGTTGCAGAAGTTTTTATTAGCTGCAAAGTTACAAGATGAGTCTTATTAAAAGATCTAAGTTTAAGGAATCCAAACCAACCTAGAATAAAACCATATTCATCTGAAAAAAATATCTAAAACATGGACTATAAAGCAGAGGGTTAAAATTCTTTGTTCTAGCTTAATAGAGGAATATAAGCCTAGGACATGTTATGTTTAAATTATGTAGCACTTTGTCTTTCATTCTCTATGAAGAAAACTCACTCCAACAAGTCTTAAGTATATGGACACTGAATTCTGCAACCCTAAATATTTCCACAGCATAAATTACAGTAGTACATATTGAAAGAAGAGGAGTTGAGAATTAATTAAAATAACTTTATATTTCTGGAACAGGTTTTTCTTTAACATTTCTGTTACATTTTGCACATCAGTAATACAGGAAAGAAATTTGAATGAATCACAGTGGCTACACAAGTAGTTTGTTATATAAATGGACAGTACAGAGCAACAACAGTAATAGGTATAGATATATAAATATATATATTTCCACTCCAACCTTTTAGTTCTGTTACAAATTCATTTACTCAGAGTGAAATGCAGCTTTCAGAAGTATGAACTTCCAGTGTTTCAGATTGGAGGGGCTTTAAAGTCTAGCTCTCTGTGGGGAATTGAAAGATTTTCTTGTAGTGTCAGAAAATAACTTCGTGAAAGATGCTGAGTGGATTTTTTGGGGTTGTTTTCGTAGGGGACTGTGGTATTACAATTGATCTCATCATAGTTTTAAGCCTGTCGTTCTTTAGCCTCTTTCCCTTTCCCAAGTACCTGACCATCAAGTCTTTGTGAATTTGTAATATATTGTATAAATTACTGTACATATCATTATGAACTTGTTTTATACACAGTCATTTATAATAGTTTTTACATAAATCAAATAATTCTGATCTGGCTTTAATTAATGTCCAGGTGTTAATTGTGATGAAGGTAGACCTAAATGTTGGTGAGTCAGTAGTACTCATTCTTCTAAGGTAATGCTCTGCTAATGTGTATGGGTAAAATGATCTTTCTTAGGACACATACCTGCTGTCTGAGACAGAAAACACAGTGGCTGGGAAAGGGGTAGGACCTGTATACGCTAGATGTAGCCTTCTCTCTATTGTTTTCTTCTGGTTGGGCTGCTAAAACACCAAGCTGCTTCTGCTTGTGTTGCTGCCTATGAATGGGTGGGACACACCAAGGAGAGCTGTAGTTTTGAGGATGGACAGATGCATCTAACAGCAAATGCTGCCTTCTTATCCTCCTTGCCCTGCAACAAGCCCTCAGTGCTCACCAGCTCTTTATTAGTTGTCCATCTCCAGTTTCACAATGAGCTGAAACTCTCATAGAATGGATCAGTTCAGCTGTGTCTGTTCTACTGAAAAATCCTGGCTCTGCTAATGAGAATGATAGAAGATTACTGCATTATTCCACAGTTTTATATGTGGATAAAACATAGCAGACATTTGGCTGTTTAAGGGGTTTAAGTGTATATTTGTATCTCTAAAGACTACTTTATCTTAGGATTTTGAGGTGAAATTCAGCCAGCTTATGTTTATTACAGACAAGGGTTTTCCGTATTCAGCAGTAATACATTTTAAAAGCTAAGTTCTGTGTTTCTGTTGCATAGTAAAAACTTGTTATCTAGTCTAGAAAGAGGAGAAGTGGTAATGCATGCTTCACATTTACTGAAGATGTTTTCTACCCTTAGAAAACACATGGCATACCGTAACATGGTGTTACATAAGGATTTTGAAACGATATTTGTGTGGGTTAAGCTGCTGGTCGGCCTTTTAAATAGTTGGAGAGTCTTTACTGCTTTAAAATTAGGGAAACTAAAACCACTACTTACTAAATGATGGCACTCTCAAAATCAAGATCAGGTTTGTCTTTTTACACTGTAGCACTATCTAACTTGGGTATTTTAAAGCTTAATAGGAGTATTTCATTTCTTAGGTGGCAAACTTGCTTGGCATGGATCTGTGCTTTTTGATGTTCTCTGTTCAACACCTTCTAAACAGTTTACTCTTGTAATGTTATGTGTCAGGAGCTGGTGGCATGCTCTTTGGTTTGTTTTGCTTGTATTTTGTCACTGGTAGTATGGTATCCCAGTTGTACCATTTGAACTAATATTCCTGGGAAAAACGTTGAAAATTCATCTTTCCTTTAGGGAGGTTACCCATGGTTATTAAGAATCCCTTAATTCTTCATGAGCAGAAGTATTTGCTGAAACGATAATGATTTAAACCTTGAAGTTGTTAAGCACCGTTGTTTTCATTCAAGATGACTTGTGAGAAGTTAGGTACAGGTTCTGCAGGATCAACAGTCTGAAGAAGTTGGAAACAGTCTAAAGACATCTGGCACATGTGCCTAAAAGCAAATGAATACTCCTGAATACTGCTTTCTACATGCTGTGTCTTTGAGAATCTGATTCTTTTTTTATTTAGAGCATCACTTTTTGTGCTTTTAATCTTTCAGAGACCCGTATCACACAATTGCTGCAATCAATCCAGAGAAATTAAATATCTTCCAAACAGTGAGAGAGATAACAGGTATCACGCTTCTGATTTCCTGTGGTTGTCATTTGTGAATACAGAATGCCCATTATGTTTGGGGTACAGAAACATCAGAAGACCAAAACCCCATGAATCTTGTTTGTTAAGTGGTCCAGGGGTCTTGGTCCCATACTGACAAAGTGGGACAAGTGTTGCAAGGGGGGTACCTGGTGAGGAAAATGGTGCTGAAATGTGGGAAAGTATTGTCTTCACCTAAAAGCATTTGAAATATGCCTTGGAAAACAAAAAAAGCCAATCTGCTTTTGCAGCTACTTCTCTTGGTCTAGCAGAAGATGCTGCCACAAATTTGAAATGAGTTCTCTCCCATGTGCTTCATGGGAGCTCTCAAAAATTGTGTATTTCGGCAAAGCAGTGGGTTAAAAATGCAAGTAAACTCTCAGTTTCTCCCTAATGAATGTCAAAGGTAACCTGGCAACTGGATGTGTATCATTTCCCATTCTTAAACACACTAATTGACAGTCTCAGTTCTACTACTTAAGTGGAATTACTCCTATCCTTAAAGATGTACTGCATTTCTGTCCAGTACTGAATCAAAATCATAGGGAGCTGCAGTATGTAGAGGTCTGTGTAGCACAAAATCTTTAGTCCCACATACTTGTGCAGAGAATGTTCTCTGGTGATGAAGAGTCCTCACACACACATAGAAGTGAATGCAAAGTCTTTGTTTTAGGAAAGTCTTGTCATCTTTTAATGAATCATGACAGATCTCTCAGCTGCTGTCCAAAGTGTCTAGCACATTTTAAAATGGAATGCTCTTAATTCAGGCACATCTTCATTGTTTTCTGCTGCTGCTGTTCAGAAAAGGCTGGGAGGCATTGCAAGATTCCAGCCTGTGTTTGGATTCACCCTCACTGTGGCTGTTGAAAGTGGATGTAATGCTGCTGTGATGAGTCCTCCTTTGCCTTCTTGGAGGAGAGCAGCCTGATGAATTCAAAGACATGAGTCTGCAGCATTCTTTACCTGTTTATTTATTTTTCTCAGACCATCACTGTCTTTCATTTGTAGGCTAAACCTGTGCTAATTCATGTATGCAATAGAGCAGTGTTTACGGCTGAAATCCCTGACATGCATGTGCTTGCCTTTTTCTCCTTCAGGGTATTTGAACATCCAGTCATGGCCTGAGAATATGACAGATTTCAGGGTGTTTTCTAACTTGGTTACTATTGGTGGAAGAGCCCTCTATAGGTAAGGTACCTACTCTGTTGACGAAATCGGTTTTTATTAGTATTCAATAATTCTTTGTGCAGCAGCACAGAATGCAAGATCCTTTGGGAAGGACATCATAAATTGATATATTTTTTTCTCTGTAACTGAGGTATTCATGAACAGTATCTTTGCTAATCAGTTGTTTATAATGGATAATACATATTGAATGTAATGATTTAAAAATGAATAAATAACATCTTAGTTCATTGCTGTAGCTATTAACACATTGTCTGGAAAGAACATTTCATGGTTTAAAATACCTTGTGAATGTAAAACAACTTAGAAGACATTAATAGGAGAGCTTAACTGCATTCTTGGTAAGTTTAAGTGGCTGTGATTGGAAGTGCAGGTTCACATGCCCACAGAACAGCATGGTCCTAAGCAGTGGTAAAAGATCAATACATCTGAATACTGAGATCCTGAGGTGCCTGGCAGGTGGGGTGTACGTTAGCTCTGTAGAACCATTTTTACCAGAAATGTTTCCATTTGAAAGCTCTAACAGAAGAATTCGTTTGAAGGGAAAATATGTGGTGAGAAATAATGGGGGAAGCACAAGAAGGTACCTGAATGATATATACAGCAACCCCTCGTTCCCCATTGTGTGAATGTAGGAAAGCAGTCATGGGATTCTGCTGGCATCTTAAACAGCAAGCCAAGCAGAATGGGAATAGCAGTGAAACCTGGAGGTTGAGTTATAGCCCAGCATTCTGTTTCGAAGCAGCAATTTTTATTTGGAACAGCTGGAAAACAATTATAATCATTAAAATACAGTAACTTAAAGGATGCCCAGAAACTGGATATTGTCTTCACTAATCTTCAGTCATAAAAAATGTGCAGTCATTTCCATGTTACACAGACAATCATTTACTGTTCCTTTGATGAAGAAAGGCGATAACCACATATTACAACAAAAGAAAAATGAAATGTAGAAAGTGGGCTGGAAAAATTTCCTTGAAAATAACAATTTCTTCCTGTATTACTATGAATGATATTAATTTGATGCCTGACAGAAGATGTTAATACATTTTGCATGACTTTGTCAGTTTCTCCTTAGCATATAAACTATCATAGCATTAATTCTGTTGGGGGGAAAAAATCAGGATCTTATTCAGTTTCCTCAACAGCAAAATTGAGCAAACTGAAAAAGATTTTGATTTATCTCAAAAATATGTTAATGGCTGAACTGGAAGGAGTTGAATATTTGTTACCCCAAAATAGAAGGTTTTTGACCAAATTTCAGTTTTGCCAGAAACATCGTCTTGACAGTAGTAACTAATTCTAGTGTGAAATTCCCAACCAGTTCCACCTTCTGGAGCTAATTCCTGTTCTCTCTTTTGTTTTCACCACAGTGGTCTTTCCTTACTCATCCTAAAGCAACAAGGCATTACCTCTCTGCAGTTTCAGTCCCTGAAGCAGATCAGTGCTGGCAACATCTACATAACAGACAACACCAATTTGTGCTACTACCACACTGTCAACTGGTCCAGCCTCTTCAGCACACCCAGTCAAAAGACAGTGATTCATCGAAACAAAAAGGCAGAGAACTGCAGTAAGTGCTGGAGCTCAGAGCAAATCTTGTCTGTGGTGGGCTCAGCTGGGGGGAAATGGTACAGCTACTGACAGGATGCAGTGTGGTGAGAGCTGGCTGATGACTCTTTGAGCTCCATGGACATCAGTGAGGCTGTGATCATCTCAGGATTTGGCCCAGGCTGTCTCTGAGCACATTTATAGGCAAATGAAATGTTCTTAGGTCTGAACAGATAAAAGGGAGGAAAGAGATTCCTTACTATGATGTGAATTTTACAGGTCAGAGATCCACTTTCATGAATAGGAATTCTGAAGGCCATAAATGTGGAGCAACTGTAGTGTTCATGAAAGGCACTGATTTTACAGATTGTAAAACTACAGCCCTTTCCTTATGGAGATAGATTAGCGCCTTTTGCTTCCTTTGGCCTGCCTTACCAAAGCGGCCCCGTCTTAATCCAGAAAGGTCACTTTTGAGACTGTTTTTGATCACTGAGTTCCTTCTTTCTGTATTTGACTTATCTGATAAAGAAGATTACTTTTAATTGGGCCTAACTGTCTTTCAGGAATGCTGATGTGCCAGAACCTGGACTGAGGTCGTAGTACTGAAAAGCAAATGAATGCTATGTGGCAGATGAAACGATTTGGTTATACAGAAATCTGGCAGCAAATAGAATTAATACAGTCATATTGTAACTGCAATACAGCTAATTTTAAGCACCTGTTAAACTGCTAGGAAGAGAGGAGATTCATTAAATTGCATTTAATGAACTGCATTCATTAAGTGTTTAAGTGGTATTTCTGGGGTTTGTGCTTTGACCAGCCAGAAATATTTGCTTTGGGTTTGGTTTGGGGTTTTTTTCCAGGCTGTGGTTCTACTTTTAACTTACTCTTTTAGTTCTTTTTCTTGTTTTTCTTGTTTTGCTTTTTTCTTTTCTTCCTTTATTTTTTATTCCCCTGCCTTTGAAGTGCTATTCTGCTCTGCTTTGGGAGAGCTTATGGCTGTGCCCATCACAGTAGTGCAAGTGTACCTTCCAGTGTTAGGTGAAACACAACTATACTGTTATCACTGCTGCTCAGTTACTGTCCTAATCTCTTCTGCCATGCCAGAGCTACATGAAGGGGAAAGACCTTTTCAGTAGGTCTCTCTGGGTTTTATTGTTCTGGGGTTTTTATTGTCATGATTATTATTTGACTATATGTGAGGCAGAAGGATGTGATGGAAGATTCCTTGATAAAAGTTTCTGTGTATGTTTGCCAAAGATGTCCTTGGCATAGGTTGGATACTATGTTGCATAGTTGCATACTATGGAGTAGCCCCTTACATTTGGTAGAACATTTTGTCTGAAGGCAATAGAGAAGGCAGAGGAGAGCTGCAGTGTCTGCTGCCACTTCTGTGGTGAGGGAGTGCGAAGGGTGTCCTGTAGGTTGAACAGCTTCATGCCCTGATGTCCTTACTACTGTAAACCCAGCCAAGAGGTGACAAAGGCATGAGTAAATGAATCCAGGTGGTTGCCTGTGAGAGTAGCATAGCTTTCTCTGTCATCCAGAGGTGACTGAACGTCATCAAATCAAAGATGATTATCATGTGCTGATAATGGCATGTGGGAATGAAGCATTGATGAGGAGTCCAAGAACAGTCCTGAATAGTGAAATGAGTTAACCAGGTCAGGACCAAAAGACGGCTGCACAGTCTCTGTTGTCTACACTCCCAACTCCATCTGGTTCTGAACTAGCCCCAGTTTCTCAACATCCATGAGCTTTGTATCATCTTAATGGCTACTGTTCTCTTGTTTTTCATTTGTTCTGTCTTAAGGCTTTTTCTTTGCTTTGAGTTCTGAGCATGAATCTTATTTGAACATTAGATAAGATCAGCCTTGCAAGGAGTCAGTATGCAATTTCTGGCACCATCAGCTCCTTTGAAACTTGGAGGAAAGATCCTGACTTCCCGTGAACAACTAGTGCCTTCAATCTTGAAAGCTAGAGCTTTTGTGGATGACTTGCAGTCTCTTTTTTCTGCCCCCACATAGAAAGTAAAATGTATGTAAAATGGTATATTATTTGGCAAATGGAGGTGTTGCCAAGAAAGAGAATTACATCTGCCCAGGGAGAGTGGATTGCTAGCTGCTTTCCTCTGCGGTGAGGTTGGAGTTCAATAGGATCAAGGTGTGAGGAGGAACCTAGTTCTGTGCTAGCAGTCCAGTAACAAGCGTATTTTGTATGTCATGACAGGAAGAATTAGCCCTTTGAGATTTCATGTAAGGAATTTCTTGGACTGACAGAACAGAATCTGTCTGAAAAAGCACAAGGTCTAGATGACTGTGCAAGAGTCTCTGTGGTTATATTCCGAGATCCTCATGGTCCCATCTTGCTGGGAGATACGTGAACCTGTGGACCTTCCAGAGGTTTTGTCTCTACCATATCAAAACTTGCTGACTCTGGGAGAAAATCTTGCTCTTGGTGCTCTTCGATGTTTTCTAACAGCACGTTGGCTATAGCTGTATGATAATGATCATCATTGGATGGAAAAACAACCAGCTCACTGCAATCCTAGAGATTTAGTATAAAAATAAAATAGGCAGAAATAAAGTTGAACATAGGACTCATGGCTCATACAGTAAAGCTTCCACTTTGCTTCAAACTGTCTGCAGCTTACAGTATGATAGAAGACAATGGAAAACTACTCAATGGGGAGCTTCATAATGTGCTTTTTCCTTCGTGGAATAGTATCCCATTTGTTTCGTTGGTTTTGAGAGCTTGGGGACATAGCTAAACGTGGTAGTTTGGAAGATACTCCCGTATTAGTTGTCAGGACTCCTTTGTCAAAGACCTCTTTGCCCTTTCCTGTGATCACAAGTTTGAGTCCCTTTGAAGCAGCCACAACTGCTGAAACAGGGGCTTCCAGGGCAATTGGAAACTTGGATGTGCTGTCACATCATCCTATTGCACTGCGTGTCTTGTCACTACATTTGCACACAAAGGGGAAATGTAAAGTTTGACTTTTAGCTTATGGAGGGTTTGTTAGAATGGAGGCTCATTATTTTTCCAGGAAGGGAAAAACCTCCTAAAGATATCTCATGAAATTTAACACCAAGGGGATCTTCCTGAGGAAAACAGATCTCATTAATTTCATTTTAAAGAAGTCACAGTGTACACTGCAGTACCAAGGAACTAGCTTTAAAAATGGACTCTAACCTGTGTTCATTAAATGGACTGTATGTAATGGACGTAGGCTAGTGGCCAAGTCACTCCCATCAGAAGGCAGTGTCTTAGACACTTGACTTCCTGAATCCTCCTGGGGAACGGTGGTTTTCTCTCTCTATGCACATCTGTGTGAATGGATTAATATTTTATAGCCTTTTGAGAGCCAACATTAGATGCGAAGAGCTATCCTGCTGCTTCAACTCTGCCTGCCAGTTAGCACCATTCTGGGGTTAAATGGGTTCTGCTGCAGGTTAGATGTCTAACTAAAATGCTCCCAGTTATGTGGAGGAAGGGTGAACTGTACCTTAGGGCCAGATGCATTTGTCCAGCATCCTCTGAAACATCTTTGATTTTCAGAAAAGGACAACAGACAGGAATTTGGGAGGGTTTTCTCTAAATCTTCCAGCACCTGCTCTAGTGGAAGGTGTCCCTGCCCATGGCAGGGAGTTGGAACTGAATGAGCTTTAAGGTTCCTTCCAACCCAAACCAGTCTGTGGTTCTATGATCTTCAAACTGATAAATCATAGAATTATAGAATGGTTTGGGTTGGAAAGGACCTTAAGATCATCCAGTTCCAATCCCCCTGCCATGGGCAGTCAAGTGGAAATCAATTGGAGAGCATTTGTCTAAAATGCAGTGCATGAAGCTCTCATCTAATGCAGATTTTTGTCTACTACTATAAACTGTAATGTTAAAGTTAGTTTGTTATGAATATTACTAATGCGGAAAGAATGACTGTGAAGTTATTTGCTACATCATATGCTCTAGTAGGTAGATTTTACTGTTGCTCCGTACTGAAGGGAAGAATCTGCCTTTTTTTCCCAGCATGTGTTATTTTTATGGAACAGTCAGAGGTGACTCATGTTCAATATGAGCGCACACAAAAGAAATGTAGCAAAAAAATCATCTTCTTTTATACCAAGTTATTTAAGTAATACCTTTAGTGACAAATGCAATGTACAGGGAAACCTTTCTAGGCAAAGGTTGCCATAAATGTGATTGTTATGAATTTTGTTACTTTAGCCACCAATTAACCACTTGTATGAATGATTCCATTCCTCACCTGGCATGATGCTAACTGAAGCCTGCAGATGCTTTTTCCTAGAGTTCCCAGAGCTTTGGAACAGGCCCATAAGTCTATAGGCAAATAACAATAATTCTTCCTTTTTTAGATAGCAAGTTTTCTTGTGTTCTGTCTAGGTTGGGGAAAAACATGGAACTTTTCTGCTTCTAACCTGTGTGACCCCATTAATAAAGAATGAACACTTGTTCTAAAACTCCCAATGGGAATTAGGTCCTGTCAAAAGCATTATTGTTCTTTCATTCTACATATGGCCGTGTGATAAGCTGGAGCTTCAGAACATTCTCAACCCATGGAAATGCTAAATAACATGTTCAAAATTGAAACATTTCTTCAGCCAGCCCTATAATTAAAGAGGAGGAAGACAGACAAGCGTAATGGGTGTTTATCAGTTGTCAAAAAACCCCACTTGCTTCTTGCCAAGTTTCATTTATAAAAACATTTCTATGACTTAGAAATAAGCAGAAGGAAATGGGGGGGGGGATGGTGTTTAATTGCTTTTTTCATAGACTACAGGTGCTGCGTTGGCCAGATTTCAGTAGGGTAATCCTGATTTTCTGTACTGAAAAGCTCTGTATTTGCATAAGGTTACCCACTGTATTTTCTGAGCTACCTTGTAATAGCATCACTTGCTATTTGAAGGGATATTTCACAGCAACATTATTATGTGTCTGCGTGTGTAAATGAATTCTGATCCCAGAGTACTCTGACAGCTAAGAACAGCGAAAAGAAAGGAAATCGCTAGTAAGAAAAGCACAGGTTCAAGTTACAAAAAAGGTGAGAAAGCAAATAGAAAACTGCCTTTCAATGGCAAGAGTGTGTAAAACAAAATCAGAGGGATTGCTAATACTTTTAAGACTGAAACTGAGATCTCCAAAAAAGCAATCTCCAAAGCAGGGTGGGTTTGTTTATTGCGTGCCATGTACTCGAATTGAGTCACTGACTACTAGAAAAGAAAGCAGTTCATAGAAAATGCTTGCTTACAGGGAACTGTGGTAGCTTTGGGGGTTGCGTTTTTTTGCTGGTTTTCATTTGCTGAGTGTCTGTTAATCCCAACTGTCCCTGTGGGAGGCAGCATGAGGCAGGATTCATGGATTTTTCTAGTCAGTCAAGGTCACCAATGTGATTAGGTGAGATCAAGGGAGATTGGAAGACTGAAGGAGCCCTCAAGTGTACTCTGTATCCTAAGGCATAGCTAGGGTTCCCCTAAAATACGGAGCTGTATCATCCAGAACTTCTTCCTGGCTCCTTCTATAGGTATTGTACATGAAATAGGCCAAACCAGCCTTTAATACCAAGTCAATGCACTTCCTGAACTGTACTGCACAGAGCCAGCAGGAGACTGAGATGCACATGAAATGTCTAAAAGTACGTGCAAAAAGGAACTGTGTGAGCTACATGCGTAGCATTTGGTAATGCAAAGCTTTTGCCTGATTCCATTGATTTCTGTGAAGTTCAGTCAGTGGCAGCACAGTGGAACTACTGGCATCTATTAGTTCTTCTAAAAACGTTGTTTAAAAGAAGTTAAGGTTAGGACAATGATGAAAAGCTGGATTTTTGGTCTCTGCTCATACTGACTTTGTGTAGTGTGGCTCCTTTGACTGCAGTAGAATGACTCCTGATGTACAGCAGAGCTCAGGGGAAGAGGAGACAGCTCTGTGAAATTGCATGCTAAATAGCTCAGGTTCTCTTGCTGTGCTGGAATCTGTGATAATTAATACACTTAAAAGGAAATTAAATGATCACCTGGAGTTACTCCTACATTTAATTGTGTCATGTTTGGCTATACCTGATTTGAGCTTTGAGGCAAAAGAAGAATCAAAAAGATACTTCTGAACACCACCTGGATGTTGTCATTAAGAAAATGAGTGTAATATATATGTATGTATTCAAGCATTCCTGCCTTGATAAAACATGAGTGTGCAGGCTTTTCATGTCCAAGATTATTTGCAGTATAGTATTGAATAAGATAGTGCCCCTCTACCTGCTGAATTACACGTGTTGTACAGTAGAGCCATGTACAACTAGCAACCCTGCTGGCAAATGTCTGGTTCTTGGATCACTTTGTCTGCAAGGACTGGAGGACATGAAATCTTTGGTTGGCTTCTGCGCTGCTTGTACAGGTGTAAAGGTGAAATATCCTTTTTTGGCACTGAATTCTGGAACTGTTCTAGGCAGAAAACCAAACAAGTAGGTGAGGATCTGCCATGTTCAATCTCAATAAAGCAAAATGTCCTGTTGCAAGAAGAAAGGAAACATGGAAGAAGCTTCATTCTTCTCACCTGCTGACTTCATAGGCTAGGAGAGAGGAGCCATGCATACAAGTGCTGCATGGTTTTTTCTAAGTGCTTTCTAATAAATTCAGTGGTCAGAAAGCAGGGTGATGGGGCAGGACATCTCATGTATCACAGTATCACAGTATGTTAGAGATTGGAAGGGACCTCAAAAGATCATCTAGTCCAATCCCCCTGCCAGAGCAGGAACACCTAGATAAGGTTACACAGGAATGTGTCCAGGCGGGTTTTGAATGTCTCCAGAGAAGGAGACTCCACACCTGGGCAGCCTGTTCCAATGTTCTGTCACCCTCACTGAGAAGAAGTTTCTTCTCAAGTTTAAGTGGAACCTCTTGTGTTCCAGTTTATACCCATTACCCCTTGTCTTATCATTGTTTGCCATTGAGAAGAGCCTGGCTCCATCCTCGTGACACTCCCCCTTTATATATTTATATACACTAATAAGGTCATGTATATGAAAGGAAAGCACCCTGCCAGTGTGACATGAGCTTCCTGCATGTCAACAGGCAAAAGGAGGTCCAGGAATTGCCTTGTTGGAAGTAGAAGAGGATATATAAACTGGGCATGCTATATAGATAAGAAAGGTGGGGCTTATGCTGCATGATGAAAAGTGGTTAAGGAGTGAGGTGCCGTATGAAGCAGCGTGCTCTCCTGGCAGTAAGCTACTCTGACAGACAATCAGTGGTCAAATGTGAGACATTATACACACCACAGCACAGAATAACCAGTTTTCAAACATGAGGTGAAGAGTAGAAAGCATCTTTCTACTGACTCTTGTGATTTAGAAGGGCTTTGTGCTTCTCAGGTAATAAAACATAGTGTGATCTTTAATTGTTCAGGTGCATGTGTTTGTTCCCAACTGGACATCTTTGTTGCTGAAGCATTGGTGGTGATGGTAGAATTCTACCAGCAAACCTACTATTAATTTCTTATTTGACACTTCCCTCAAGCTGTCTCCAAAAGCAAACAAATGTTTATGTATTTGCCATATCTCGTATTTCAGATCTTTGCTGGTTTTCATCTGCTCAAGTCTAGTATGTAATCCATCTGCATAAAACATTCCATTGTGCAAGAGTGAACTCAGATGAAGAGATCGGCAGTTTCACATGCCAGGGTTTGACTGACAGTGCACAGCTAGATTTTGCTCAGATGCTGGGGAGATTTACCTGTGTTTCCTTTTGCTCTTTGGTCATTTTCTTCATCTGTCACAGTCATCTAGATCTTTATGCAGAGGAGGATTGATGTAAAATACAGGATTAGTTACACTGTTTGAAACAACCTTTCCCTTTCCCCCTTTGTTCATGATTTATTTGGGGGTTTATAATAAAGGTTGTATGGCACTTCAGGTGCTTTTACAATAAACAATTAGAAATCACAGTTAATGGTGACTTACTTTCAGCTTTTTTCCCCAGCATCCGTAAGTGTTATTTTAGGGAGTCCTTCAATTCAGAGGTAGTGGTTTATGTTTTAGGTTCATAGCCCTTCAGTGGATTTGGACAATTGATTTTTCAAATCCTTTAGATTTTTGGCATTTATCATGTGTCAGGGAATTCTGCAGCTTAAGCTATATTTTCTGTGATGAAAACTCTCAGTTTTGAACCCTGTTGGGTTCCTGTTGTTTTGAATGCCCCTGAGGGACTTGGAAGAAGCAATGAACAGTTGTTTCATGCTTACATACCTTCCTGTTATTCACAATTTTATAAACCTCTATCATGTTCTTTTCTCACCCATACCTAAGGCTACTTATTTGTTTATTCCCGGTATAGAAGCTCATCCTTGCAGCCCTCTCTTAAACCTTTTTCTCATTCTACTAAATCTTTTCTGAAAGGAGCAGACCAGAAGTGATAGAATTCAAACTGTGAGTGCACAGTGTGTTTCTGTGGTGGTATCATGACAGTTTTGTGCTTTCTCCCTACTCTGTTTCTGGGAAATCTGAACATTCCATGTACTTCTCTGAGTATGGCAGAATGCTGAATGCAATGGTTTCCTTTGGATTTCAGAGGACTGTGTAAGTTAATGACAGTATCCTCTTTCTCTGCAGCTGCTGATGGAATGGTGTGTAATGAGTTATGCTCAAGTGATGGCTGTTGGGGGCCAGGCCCAGACCAGTGTCTCTCCTGCAAGCGCTTCATCAGGGGCAGGACCTGCATAGACTCCTGTAACCTGTATGATGGGTAAGATACTTCCCTTGCACTTTGCCTTCAAGTTGCTGATTACATTGTTCAGGACTTCAATAAGTAAGTTATTTTGGTTTAAAATTTGATTTTGAGTGACATATATTATGGGATAAGTTTTAAAGATTTCCAAATCCGAACTTGTGTAGAAGGTTTTACTTAGTATTCTGCTAAAATTTTCATGCAGCATCAAGTTTGTTGCACCTTTTGCATTGCTGATGGTGTGAACACTTTGATTTAGGTGAAGACTTACACAAAAAAAGCCCCCACCATTTAGCCCTACTTGAATAGACAGTCCTGTTCCAAAACACATGCACTTATGTCCTTTCAGATGAGTTAGATCTAGGCATTTGATAGAGAAACTCTCTAAATGAGGACCCCAAAGTAGAAACACTCACTCTATTTTCATAACGTGTGTACACACAACTCTAAATATTAAACCAACATGAGTTCTCCCCTCCTTTCCCTCTGCTGCTCATGCATGTGCACCATCTTTTCTGGAGGATAGGTGGGGGAATTCCTACATATGGTACAGCCAGTATGTAGGAATGAGGAATCGGCCTCATGACAGACAAAATAGAGCTGAACTGCTTTATATTAGCTGCAGCAGCAGAAATTCATAATTAGGCTGTGGAGGGGAGCAGGTGGAATTTCAGTCCTTGTCTAACAGCATAGCAAGGTCCCCAGCACCTCTTCTAAAGTCAGGATAAAAAACCTAAATGATATGAATTATTTTTTTCAACTCAAACTGTTTTTTGAAAATAAGGTCACTACGTGGTTTTGTTCTCTTTCTTTTTCTGCACTGGATGCCAACTTGTGTAACTGTTAAGGAAAGAGTATTAAATGAACTGCCACATAACATGAAAAACTTCCTAAGCTCTTCGATCTGGAGAATGCATGCAAAAGAAACCAGGGAAGGGTGTGATCACTTGCAATAGTGGAGTGGGGTTTTTCTGTGCTGTATTGTTGCAATAGAACCTAATGGCTCTAAAGGAGCATCCATAAACTAAGCACAGAGGCCTTCACCCTTACCTGGATGTTACTGGAGCCCACTAATGTGAGTGTGCAGCACATCTTCAACTGGTTAGTACCAATATTTTAACTGGTTAATGCGATGCTGTGGTTAGTGGGAGAAAAAACAACCTGCTCACATGTTAATTTATCCCAGCCTAGAAGAGGGATGTATTGTGTTGAGAGGGTGCTGGAGGGTTTTTTTGTGAGGGGTAACTGGCAGCCAAAATGAGATACCTGGCGTTTGAAGGAAGAAATCCCACCTACGATCACTACTTTGCCACCCCTTGTAAGTGGTTAATAAAAAGATGATAGTTTCTAGTGGAGCAAAAGGATTTGTTTTGAGGTTTTTTAGATTCAGACCTCAATCTGGAATTGTTGTTGAATAAGTTACAAGGCTTTTAGACAATGGGCTTTAAAAAGAGAGCATTTGTAGAAACCTGAATAAAACAAGAGCAGCACTATGAATCAGTGTTCTTTCTAGTCCTTTCCTGCCTGATAGTAGTGTCTCACATGTAACAAGTGGCTTCCTGAACCTGAGCAGGAGTGACAATTCCATAGATAAAAATCCAGAAATTAGTTACTTTGCCCTATCAATGATGTCCTTGTTTCTTAAGAGGGCGAAACCCTACTATAATTTTATACTGGTAAACAAGATGCCTTCTGCTTCACCTGCCTGTGGGTGAGGTTTTCAGCTGGTGCAAAGCAGCATAATGTCATTAACAGAATTGATCTCAGCTGTGCAGTCTGCTCACCTGCACACAGCTGAAGTGATTTCCACTTGCTGAAGAGCAGCCATTTTGTCTCAGTTTCCATCCCAGTTTCAGCCTCACCTCTGTTCTCTCCTGACTCGCATGCAAAATATTTTCCTAGGGAATTTCGGGAATTTGCAAATGGTTCTGTCTGTGTGGAATGTGATCCCCAGTGCGAAAAGATGGAAGAAAACATGATCACGTGCTACGGGCCGGTAAGAACAAACCTTGGTATGTTACGGGCTGGCTAGTTAAAGAGTGCTGAAGCACAGGCATTTTCTGCTTACAGACTTTAAAGCAGCTATTGAAAATTAATGTTAACAAAAGCAGAAAATATGCAATCTCTGCATGTAGGGACAGAATTCTGCTCATGTTAAATTGGTGCTGGGAATAAACTTGCTTGGATCAGCCCCCTTTAGAAAATGTTTAAAAAGTTTTCCTTTTCTTTCCTGGGTTGTTTTAATGCCTTAGTGGTACAGACAGACTTTGTTTTTAGATGAGAGCTAGCATGCAGCTGTGATTTGAGTGCCCTCTTTATCACTGCTATGATTCTTTATACTCAGCTCTGTCCTGTTCTACCGCAGCTCTGCAGTTTCTGTTTCCTTTTTTTTCTATTTCCCCATGAAAAGTATGGAATTTTGTCTCAATTTCTGGGTTAACTTGAACAATATGTTTAGGGGTTTGTTTCTTTCAAACTTAGGTTAGCCTTTTCGGTTGTTTAAATAGGCAATTTTTTTCATGCATCCTAAATGAACACTACAGATTGTTCAGTGCTTGTTTGCCATCCAGAGTGACCTAGGACACGCTTGAGAGGTGGCCAATGCTAACCTCATGAAGTTCAGCAAAGCCAAGTGGAAGGTCCTACACCTGGGTCAGGGCAATCCCTGGCACAGCTACAGGCTAGGCAGAGAAGAGATTCAGAGCAGCCCTGCAGAGATGGACTTGGGGGTGTTGGTTAATGAGAATCAGAACATGAACTGGCTTCAGTGTGCACTCACAGCCCAGAAAGCCAGCCGTATCCTGGGCTGCATCAAAAGAAACGTGACCAGCAGGTCAGAAGAGGTGATCCTGCCACTCTATTCTGCTCTTGTGAGACCTCACTTGGAGTACTGTGTACAGTTCTCGTGTCCTCAACATAAGGACATGGAGTTGCTGGAGCAAGTCCAGAGGAGGACATGAGGATGAGCAGGGGCTGGAGCACCTCCTGTATGGAGACAGGCTGAGAAAGTTGGGGCTGTTCAGCCTGGAGAAGAGAAGCTGCATGGAGACCTCAGAGCAGCTTCCAGTGTCTGAAGGGGGCTGCAAGGATGCTGGAGAGGGACTTCTCATCAGGAACTGTAGTGATAGGACAAGGGGTGATGGGTTCAAATTGAAACAGGGGGAAGTTCAAGGTTGGAGATAAGGCAGAAGTTCTTCCCTGTGAGGGTAATGAGGCACTGCAACAAGGTTGCCTGATTGAAGTGGTAAATGCTCCATCCCTGGCAGTGTTCAAGGCCAGGTTGAACAGAGCCTTGGGCGACAGGGTCTAGTGGGAGGCATCCCTGCCCACAGCAGAGGGTTTGGAACTAGATGATCTTTAAGGTTATACTTTCCAACTGTAACTATTCTATGATTCTATAAATAAGTGCTATTAACAGTTATTGCTGAGTGTGCCGCCAGCTGAGGACTTGCAAATTCTAATGTAGCAGGAAGAGACAGAGGAACTTGAATGTACTGCATTTCTTTCTTCCACATCTCCAGGGACCTGACCACTGCACAAAGTGTTTCCATTTTAAGGATGGTCCAAATTGTGTGGAAAAATGTCCTGATGGCTTACAGGGGGCCAACAGCTTCATTTTCAAATATGCTGATGAGGATCGTGAGTGCCATCCGTGCCATCCAAACTGCACCCAAGGGTAAGTGCCAATTCTGTCAAGTGAGCCATCTTATTTACTGTTTATAGCACATGATTATTTACATACAGTTTGTGTGGGTAAAGCACTTGCCCCACTCCTGAAAACAGTGTGTGCAGCAGTAGTGTGACCTTCGATTTTTCAGGGATCTCGTGATTTTTGGGTTCTAGTCATGAATGTCCAGCAGTTTAACAGGAAAAAGGCTTAAACCCCTTCTGAAAACCACAGAAAACAGCTTTTCACAGCAGTGCTCTTAGCTCTCCTTCTACCTATCACAGGTTTGTAGCAAATGCTGCCAGTGACACTTCAGTGTAGGCCTGTAAAATGACTTTATTTTTAGTATTCACTTGTTGACAGAATTTTTAACTCTGCTCCTTGCTTTTGGTGAACTAACCTGGCAGCACTACTGTGAGATGAAAGTGTTAATGCTCTTTCTCTCATATGGGGACTGATGCAAAGGGTTTGTCTGAAACCAGGCTTCATACAGGAGTCTGGTTCTGAGCATCAACTTCTCAAGTGCTGTCTAAGTGCCTTAAATCACTTGTTACATTTGGAAATATACAGCTCATATATCTGAGCCAAAGTTACGGATCTATGCCACAAAATAATAGTAGTCACATGCGCAACTATTGTTTTCTATGGGCCACACAAGTTAAATGTTGGGGTTTTTTTTGATGAGATGGTTGGTGGTGTCTGTCCAGCATACAGAACATAGGAAGGGAAAGGCAGCCAGGGGAAAGAAGAGCAAACTTCAGACAGTGAAATAATCTTCAGCAAGAGGCTGTTATTGTTTAGCAGCTAAAATTAAACCAGTAAATTATTCAATGTAATCTTGATGTCAACAGCTGTTGCCATTCAAAATGAGACCTTTTGCTGGTTTTGCAAATCTAATTACAATAGAGCCATTAGGGAAATGAAAGTGAGATCGCAAAGACACAGCCAGGATCTGTTTCAGATTTGTCTTCCTCTCAGACCCTTTAAATCAGTTATGCAATAAGAAAAATGCTGCTACCGTGGAAAAGGAGAGTAAAAAGAAACAGTATGAAAAGATGAGCTCACTTCAGGAGCTCTGGTTCTGGCTTTAATAAATGATGTAAGTGCCAATTCTGATCCAGTCTGACAAGCCCAGCAATGTATGATAGATTTACTGTCCACCCTACTTAAGAAGTGCCTTGCAGCTCTGCTGGCCTCTCAGAAGACAAGGATGCAATACTACTTCTAATTCCCTCCTCTCTTTTGGAGAGGTCTAAGTGTTACTAATCTTCATGTCACAACTGTTTCTCCTAGTCCGGAAACAGAGCAGAATGTTTTCCATGCCTTTCCACTTCTTCATAGGCATCAGTAGTTTGCAAGTGTTACTTGCTTTTATCTCCCTAGATAGAACAGTATCAAGAAGGAAGACTTTTATGTCTTGTGATTAAAATCTGATGTTCTAGTTCATAAACAAACAGGAAAGGCATTAGGCAGTTGTAGCAGGTATTCATTGGCAACCCTTGGTGACGCAGTGTTCCTTTGTTGGCATGTAAGCTTTGAACTTGCAGTTATTCCTTCTTATTTTCTGCAGCTGGTAAGGTAAAAGAATGTCTCATTTAGCATTGTGTGTCAATCCCTAGAGAACTGATAAACCGCCACTAGTGAAAGGGCCAGAGGTTTCACACCCAGGTTATGTAGGAAGAGGTGTGGTTATCTCCTCGGTGAGGAGCTATCCCTTTGCCATGAGTAAAACAGTATTCCTCATGGAAATCCTCATGCTCTTATTAAAGAGTTACTGCATCTATTCTTAGGTATTTAGTTATCCCTCATAAAAACAATACCCCACTACCCCCCAAGTCTGGGTACACTTGGGTATTTTTTTCTAGTGTTCCTAAAGACTTTCTGGTATGTGATGACATTAATGACTACCCAAGATGTCTGGGGCTTATGGGTTGTCCATCTTCTCGCCAATGTTGTCAGGGGCTGAATGTGCCCACAGAGAGAAGGCAAACTCTTGCTCCTTTTCTCCTTCAATACAGAATTCTCTAGTTTCATACCCTTCCTTTAGAAATTAGTATTTAAATTCCCCTCAGTCAGGATTGTTCAGTGAGATAGATTGTGGAGGGAACATATCTTGATATTTGGCTCATGACTGAATGGTACAGAGAAACTGTAATTCTACTTTATCTAGCATGTCTTTTCTCCTCTCTGTCAGATCAGTTGCTGGAATAAAACTGATGCCCTCTCAGTACAGCTTGGATAATCATCAAAAAGTGTTGAGCTGCTGCAGAGCAGTGCTCCTAGTGTGGTATTATCTCATTCCTGCAGTGCTGCTGTCTTTGAATCTGACTGCTTGCTAGAATGGGTTGTTCCCATATGTTGTTCCTAGTCACTCCTACCTGTTGTTGTCACCAGGGAAGATGTCTGTGCCATCCCTCTGTTTCCTGGGAGCATCTTACCATAATTTCATCATGGTTCTTGCAGATGATTGCTTTACGCCCTAGACCATTCTCCTCCCTTATTCAATGATAATGGCTGCTTCTGTTAATAGGTGTGTAATTATCCAGCCCTGTTAGTGATCTTGCATTCACTAGGAGAACCATCAAGGAGTGACTTCCTTGGAAGTAACCATGCTCTTGGCCTTACATCCCCATGCTAAACATCAGCTACTTGAAGCCAGTTTGGAGCAGATCTGGGGCATGTGGGACAGCTATCCCGTTTAATTCAAGAGTCAGACAGCACTTGGCACCTCTTGTTGCAGAGCGAGCCAGAATGGAGCACTTTCACAGAAATAAAATGCTAATTATATAATAGCATTCGACACAAGTGGGAGTTCTCACTGGACACCTCTCCTCCTCATAGAAAGTCATTTTCTCACAAAGCTTTTTGGAAGACGTGTATTACTCTTCATCAAAACTTTATTTTCCTTCGAAGCCAAGACCAAAGAAATCAGGGGAACCTTATGTGCGTGGTCCAGAAGGGATTTGAAGGCAGAAGTACTGTCTTGCCCCTAAGTGTTAGGTGTATTTTTAGGAAGGCATTATGAATTTCATAGGATAAAACAGCACAAATTTAATGACAATAAATTCTGAATAAGAAACTGTTACTCTTTTGTTGGTGCAAAATGTTCCCCAATCTCCTGCCCCAGTTCAACTTTCTTATTGTCACTGTCAGAATACCCTTCCTGTTAGCTAAATAACCGCCTGGTTTTCAGTTGGCTATTCATAGCAATAGTTGCATGACTGGTCATCACCAGAACTAAGGGTTTCTGATCAGAGTTAATCTGCTTATGCCATTGTATCATCAGTTTTGTTTGAAATGGTGGAGTTTATGATCCTTAGGGGCAGTGAGGAGGGTGCGCAGGAAGTTTGCTACCCTGGACTTCAGGAGAGCAGATTTGGCCTCATGAGGGATCTGATTGGTACAGTACCATGGGATAAATAAAGCCCTGGATGGAAGAGGGGCCCAAGAAAGCTGGCTAATAATCAAGAATCACCTCCTCCAAGCTCAGTAGTGACGCATCCCAATGAAGAGGAAGTCAGGCAGGAACGTCAGGAGGCTTGCAAGGATGAACAAGGAGCTCCTGGACAAAGTCCAACACAAAAAGGAAGCCTACAGAAGGTGGAAGCAAGGACAGGTAGCCTGGGAGGAATAAAGAGAAATTGTCTGAGCAGCCAGGGATCAGGTCAGGAAAGCTAAAGCCCTGATAGAATTTAATCTGGCCAGAGACATCAAGGGCAACAAGAAAAAAACCTTCTATAGGTACATTTGGGATAAAAGGAAGATAAGGGAAAATGTGGATCCTCTCCGTAAGGAAACAGGAGACCTGATTACCCAGGACATGGAGAAGGCTGAGATACTCTGTGACTTTCTTGCCTCTGTCTTGACCAACAAGAGCTCCAGCCACACTACCCCAGTTGCAGAAGGCAATGGTGGGGACTGAGGAAATGAAGAAGCACCCACTGTAGAAGATCAGGTTTGAGACCATCTAAGAAGCCTAAAGGTGCACAAGTCCATGGGAGCTGATGAGATGTGTCAATGGGTCCTGAGGGAATTGGTGGATGAAGTGGCTAAGCGACTATCCGTCATATTTGAGAAGTTGTGCAGTCTGGTTGCTTTGAGTAACCTGCTGTAGTGGAAGATGTCTTTGCCCCATGGCAGGAGGTTGGAACTGGATGAGTTTTAAGGTGCCTTCCAACCCAAACCATTCTGTGATTGTTTCTAATGACAAAGATTTTTGAGACTTCATCTGACTGCAAATGGCTTCACTGCTCCACATCCGTGAACAGTTCAGACCCTGCCTTTCAATCCTAATGAAAATTGCTGAAAGACAAGATTTGTGATAGAGGAGAAAAGGATTGTTGCAGGAGAAAACATTTGCTATTATAGTTTTTAATACTATCTTGTCATTTTCTTTCAGGGGATGATTATCTGTAAAGCCAGGATGAGCTCCAAGTGTAATGATTTTGTATAAGCTGTATTGGACTGTTGTATGGTACTGAATATATCATTAGCAAATTGACATGTATTAGTTAACGAGTTCATTTTACAGAGCAAACTTGGAAGTGAAAGTATCATCCAGAATCCAAGCAGAAAAAGGAACCCTGGGGGGTATATGGAGTACCAGTGTTGTATGTGATTTTTGTCAAAAAGCCTGAAACCAAGGAAGTTACTTCCAGAGGAAAAATAACGGATGACTTGATGGTGCAAAATAACTTCCTAACAGCTATTGCCATTGCTCAGTGTTATACTGAGCATTGTACATTACAGCATGTAATCAGGACAGCCAGAGAGTAGGAAACTGTTCAACATGACTTGGAATAATGGAAGTTGCACCTGGATGGAGTTTTCTGTTTGGGGCTGGGAAATCCACTGAAGAAGATGACAGGTTTAAATAAAAATCAGTGGTATTTCATCTTGGAGTGGGTGAGGTGCAAACAGCACTCTCTCCTTGGATCCAAGTCCTATTCTCCAAAAGCCAGACAAAATAAATGTACAGATGCGAAATGACTCCAAGACAGTAAGTTCTTTATGTTGGTCTGCCGCTTGTCTGAACTAGTAGTAATGGGCTCTCAGACCTCTAATTTGAAGAGGGCCTTCTTTTTATTTATAGCAAGAGTCAGAGCTCAGCTTTTCTTGACGTGTTAGGAAATGGAAGATCTGAACAACTTTTTTCCAGCCTCCTTCATTACTGAACTGGTTATCTGCAAATTGCTGAGAATGCCATGAAAGGAAGACGTGCTGGATGCATTTGAGGCTGGTTAGCATTCAGACAGTCCTGAACTCTGAAGTCCTGAAGCCAAGGACAGCTCACATTTCAGAAAACACCCGGCAGGAGTTTTCTCTATGAAGTTTTTGAACTGCAGTTAAATCTTCCCTTTCCATTTATGCATTACCTGGCCACCTGGGTATTTAATGAGTCCTTTTTATGTCTGCACATTTGCTGAAGGAAACCATTATTGAGGAAATCCTTCCAATATGTGTTTGCATGTCACAGTTTTTATGTCAAAATAAGAATTCAAGTAAACAAACAAGAGGTAAGGTTCTATCATTCCACTCTCCCTGATGGGCAGGTAAGGGGAAATTGAATTAATTGAATTTATTTTACAATGGCAGAGCAACAGCTAATTTAAAAGCAGCAAAAACTGATGAGTGGCAAGTGATGGTGAAGTGGAAAGAAGATCCCATGAGAGCATATTTGAACTCTTTCAGATTTTTGACGTGCATATGCCTCTATGAAAGCCAAACTAAAAAACAGAGGACTTTAAAGGAGTTGGGGATCATACCTTCAATTTTAACTGCCTCAACAGAAGTGAGTTTCAGCCTACCAAAGCTTCGGATCACCTGCTCTTATAATGGACTTCAAACCAAAGAGCCTGTTAATAAAATGGCCCTGGGATCTTTAAAGAGATAAATAAGTGGTTTCATTTCCTTAAAATGCAAAGAGCTCAGTACACTCCATGGCTGCAGATGCACAAGCTGGACATTCAACACAAGGGTATCATGTTGTCTTAACCCCTGAAAGCTTAACTTTAAGTCTTTGAGAATCCTGACAGTGCTGTGTAAATATGTAATTGCCTTGCTATTTGTACACAGAGGACATAGGGCACCACTTCAGGTACTGTGTGTCATGAGGGCAAGGAAAATCCTCACATAGCTGTGTTTTGCAGTATCTTTCCCTATGGTTATGCTTTAGTTGGTGCTGCATAGAGTGATTCCCTGCATTTTGTTTGATGAGCACTTGCTGATTTTTGGACGTGGAGGACTTTTGGCAGCACCTAAGGAAAGCAGAATAAAATGCCTGCATCAGCAGGTACTGTTTTGCTCTGATTTTTGCTGTTGGATGTTCATCCTTGGGTTTCCCTAATGCAAGTACCATCAGCTTCCAAAATATTACTCGAGTTGCCTGAACTGGGAGCTTAGAACAGAATGAACAATTGCATCAGTTACAGAAAGCAAGAAAGTTTTGTGTTGTGCTCCTGAGGGGTCTCGTCTTGCAAATGAGCAGCTTGTGTGCAGTAATCACCGGTTTGATGATTCAGACAACATCCAGAAAAAGCAGCTCTATTGTCACGACTCCCACGTATGCAGGTGAAACCTGCCTTTGAGCCAAGATAGGTCCAACCTTGGAGTGCTGTTGCTATTAGAGTTCCCATTGCAAGCTTGTTTTTATCACAAGCTATAATTTTGTGGTGACTTGGGTTTCTCTTGAGAATTACAATTAAGATTTTGTCACAAAGAGGGGATTCCTGCTGCTGGGATCTGTAAATAACCGATTTCTCTCTTTCTCTCCCTATTTTCAATTTGGATTTGCTGCAGGTGCATCGGGCCACGTCTTGAGGACTGCATCGGCCTGATGGATAGGTACTTGCTGAGTGATCGTTCCCTGTGTGTCTTCCATCTTCCACGTGTGGACAAGGGCAAATGCATGTGCATGTCCTTGTGAATGGCAAATGACGTCTTTTGTTCTGTAATTGCCTGCAGGTGTAGAGGTCCCGCTAGTCATGACTGCATTTACTATCCATGGACACGACAGTCCACTTTACCACAACATGCTAGGTAACATCCACCACTTCTCCATTTTTGCACACAGGGTTACCACAGGAATGTTATACTATCCAGTTTGTTCAGAAACACAAATGACAGGGAGAATATAATTCGTCCTGAAGTGAGCTATGAACATCCAAATTTACTTTTCCATTTGAAAAGCCAATTCAATATCTTAATTGTTCAGGCTGATTAGAAAATGCCTTTTTTAGGTGAAATCATTAAGGATTTAATTCTGGCATTTTCTGCAGACACACATGTTTCTTGATGCAATTTTACTCAAAGTAAACATGGTGAAAACTGGCTAAATTGGAATTCACTGTTTTCCCTTTTTATTCATTTTTTTTCTTTAAGGCAGCGCTTAAAAGCAAATGAAGCTTTTCATTCCATACTTCTCTGGGAAAAAGTAAATGTTTCGGCAAAACTTAATTTCCTCCTTAACTCACACAACACTGTTATTTGATTGGGTTGGTTTGGGGTTTTTTCTTCTTCTCTTTAGGAAAAAGAGAAATCCTAACCTTGCATCAGGTTTATTTTTCAGCAATGATGATCAAAACAAATGTAGGAAAACTCCCAAAACATTGCAGTTACACTCTGCATTCTTTTCCATGAAAGCCCTTATTGCCATTCAGTTGATGTTCAAATTCAAACTGGTTAGTATGACTTCCAGGCTTTGGGATTATTGGCCTGAGCTAAGACTGAATGAAAAATAGATCATTTCAATCAACTTCATTTCATTAAGGATTTTACTTTGGTTGTTTTCCTTGTCTTTAAAAGAAAGATTTTTGAGGTGCTTTTCCTTCCTAGTTGTGTGCCTAATGTGAATATTCCTGTTTCTAACTGCTGACGGAAAAAATGTTTAGGCTTGAAAACCAATACTTTATAAATGCTATCAAATGGTGTATTTGTATTAATCAGTATAGTAAATCAGTATCAGTTCTGACTTAATTCATGGACCCAATGAGGTTTTGAATATTTCAGTATGTTGGTTTAATATTTCTGGTCTGAGATTTGAGATTGAGTTTGGGATACTTCTGTGAATGTACTCATCCAAACTGGGCTGCCCAAAATAAGCAATCCTTTTTCAAGGTCTCCATTTGTGCTTCCTTCAAAGCACAAATACAGAACATGTAGTATTCTAAGTTCGAGGGGCTTACGAAGCGACAGAGAACAAAGGCCATGCTGCAGTTCTTTGTTTTAGTACCCAATTTAAAAACAAGTGTTTCATCAGCTGGATTTTTAATCTATTTTTGAGGGAACATGAAGGGCTTTATACTAGGAAGACAGCTCGCTGGGTGTAGTGTAACTCTCTTACAGCATGCCACGCTGCTTGCTCTAGCTTCCTCTGTTAGCCCAAAAGCCAGACCTTGTTCACTGAATTCAAGTAGTATAACTCCAAACCTTTGCATGGAAAATGTTCAGGTAGGAGTAAAGCCTCTGGAGGTACTGCCAGATACCCTCTGAATTTGATGGGAAGACTCCTGTTAATCACACTGGATGTGATTGGGTCATGTATTTAAAAGTGGAATTAAAGGAGTGGAACCTCAAACACGGTGGCACAACATAAAGTGTTGTCTAGTGGGGTGCCAGGTTTAGGCCACATGTTAGCAGGCAATGCCTATTTGGTATTTTATGTTGTGTAAATGGTGCGGTTGGTCTCCTTGAATTCACTGTCAAGGTTCTAAAGCAAATTATTAAGGGGGATGGAAATTAAAGCCATTGTTTTACTCTGCTCAAGTGAATGATTTCCAGCTCCATGCAGTCAGAGGAGGAAGAGCCTCACATGTTTCCTTTACATGTGATGGATTTTATTTTGTTTTGTTCCTGAATTTATTTTAGGAGAATTACTGCACTATGTTTAAATATCAGTATATATGTGTATTCTGTCATTTTTAAGCCAAAGAAGGAAATTTCATACCTTTATGTTTATTAGATTATGTGCTTTTAAATTCCTTTTTTGTGTGTCTGAAAATGCTTCATTTTGTTTGGGCTAAAAATGGCCAAAACTGCACTGGCAAAGTGATGCTTTTATTAGTTAGGGGTGTAAATCAAAAATGGATATGTTTCACTTTAGATAGAACCTTCTTCATGTCCCTTTAACAACTGCGTGCCCTCCCTAGACTTACAGACCTTTAAGTAATTAACAGTCAGGTTTACCTTTATCCCTTGACTTGAATTTCTTCCACTGATGTGAACTAGCAGTGAGTTGAAGGGCTGGGTTTTCTGCTGTTTAGGCAGCTGGAAGGGAGAGCAGGGCTCTAACTAGAAACAAGATATTTCTCATCTTCACCTCTTTCCATTTTCATACCAGTGGGGCTTTTCTTTCCAGTTTTGCAGTTTGCAAATTGGTTTTGCCATGGTCCATTGACTTGAGGGCTTTTGTAAGAGTGTGGTAGAATAGCAAAGGGATTCTTACTGTCGTGTTTAATAAAGATGAATCAGATGTGCATCACATGGCTTGTTTTCCAGGTGACCGGAGAAACTCCAGCTTTTCTGCTTATGTTTGGTCCCTTATATTTTGTAGGAAAAAAAATTCCTCACTTCTGGTATTGTATGTCTTTCTGCATAGGTATTTGGGGGTTTTAAAGCCTGTAGCTTCAGTAGGGTCCAAAAGGGTGCAGGAAACCCTTTTCCTATTTCCAGCTCAGTGCCATGAATAAAGGCTGTTTTATCCCTTTTCCTCTAGACTACTTGATAGATTTCATCAAGTGACTGTTAGGTTACTTGCTGGATCTCATGTGCCTCTGTTGTTTCTGTGTGAGGACCCACATTTATTTTTGATGTGTAGGGCTTATGTTCACAAAGGCTTTCACTGTGTTCCTAACTGCCAGGAAAAGTTCAAACTGTAAAGGTGTAGAAAGCACAGGAGAAACGAGTGCCTGTCCTGCTGCTGGTTAGTTGCAAATTCTGCTTATTGTTATTGTAGCTTTTGATTTACTGTGGTTGAAATGATATGGCAGGAAAAGCCTTTCCTCACATTTGTGACATACTCTGTATTTATACCATGTTTAATGTGTATCGCCCCTATCGCAGTGTTGTCTGGTTGTAATTCATTTGAATCACGGAGTCAGTTTGCTGAGCAGGTTTTCTGGCTGACCTCTTCAGGCTGCTCAGATGACACAGAGGCCAGAAGGAATGGGACAGGCCTTGCCAGCAGAGAATGCCCCATGCAAGGTGGCATGTAACTAATGTTTCTGCTTCTTTGTTGTCCTTTCTGTCTCCTTCCTTCCCTGCTGTGCTGAGAATCTCAGCTCAGGGAAGAGAGAGGAAACGAGAGCCTTGTGTTGCAGCTTTCTAGCTGCTCATAGCAATTCCTGTTGTTCTCTGCCTTTTGGGGGTCAGAGGAATAGGTACTAGATTGTTACTTTAAGACTTCCCTTTGGGTTCCCCTTTCTTCATCAAAATTTCCTAGAACTCACTAAAGCAAAGATGAAAAGCAGATGGTAGCTTGAATTTCCCAGGGTGCCCAAAGGAATTAGTTGTCCTCCTTTCTCATCCCTTACTAGAATGACACTCCTTGTTCTGGCAGTTGTAGATGGTGGCTTCTTCACATGGAATAGCATACCTGCTAGCTCTGGAACAGAGGGCAAAAAGAGGAGTATGCCTGCTTCAAGGGTTTGGATAAGCATTGCCTGAAAGGGAGATTGAAAACCAGTATAAGTAATACTCTGCTGTTCATTAAGAAAATGAGTCTGAACAGTCATGAAAGGCTGGCTCTTCCATACTCCCCTACTTCCAAGTCCACCAGAAAAGTTTGGCTAACTCGGTTCTTGAAGGAAGGCTGTAGACAAAGTTTTCACTTCAAATACGGATTTTAGATGTGTTCATCCTTCCTGTGATTCATTCAGCTTAATACTAAGAGAGAAGAGATCATCAAAGGAGGAGTGAAGGTTCCGTTTTCCGGTGCGTGAGAGATTGCAAATCTGACGATGTGATCAGAAGCATGTGGTGGATATGACAGGAAAGAACTAGCACCTTGATGTCGTTAGTCTGAGTAAGCCGATGTCTCTCTCTTTATGCCCTAAGAAAATGTCATTCGCATTTCCCTTTTAACTAACAGAAACTAATTAGCCAGGACCAGCATTGTCAAGTGGGTACATAAAATGACGTGTAGATGTTAACTCAAATTACAATCCGGATGTGAGCTTTATATCAACAAAGGACATCCTCTTAACACATCATCACTTCCTAAACAAAAAAAAAGCAGTCTTTATGTACTGCGTGTGTGTACAAGAGCTAATTAACAGTAAACCCTATGTAATGCAGGCAAATTCTTTCATAGCTGTTTTGTACCCTTGCACAGTATGACTTCAATAGAATTTCACAGCAGCTCTGAGTGGATGATGGGGAAGGGAAACCACCTCTAATAAACTGCTTATGTTCATTGCTTTTATGGCACTCTGTTCTATTGCTTGGAGGAAAGTGTTCCATATGCTCTGTATTTTTATAGATACAATTATGGTCATTCTGGAGGGGAAGAAGAAGAGAATCTCTCTATAAAGTAAGAGGAAAAATAGGATCTAAGTCTAAACTAAGCTACGTTACTTGATTGGTAAAAGATGCAACTCTTTAGCAACACAATATGGAGCTTTCTGATGCTGTATTAGAACTGAGCAGTGGAAGAAAGAGGTTTATTTTAATTAAGACTAGAAAACCAGGCAGTTTCTGATCCTGCCTCTGTGGGCTGGATAGAGCTTACACTTCATCTGTTTAGGGCATGCTGATAGAAAAATTCCTGTTCTATGTGAGAACTTGCTGCTTCTGAACTGGTTCTCAAACAGACCTTTGCTGTGGGCGCTTTTGTTGTCACAGCGTTTCACTGCCTGGAGCTTTAGGAAGAATACACTTAGAGTCGTAATTGCAGTGATTTCTTGGTCTCTCCCACTTTTCACAACTCCCTCTTAGTGAGACGGGTCTCCTTAGGAAAGGGACTAGATAAGGTTTTCCTTCTTTTCTGCTGTACAGATCTGGCCACAAATAAAAAAGTTCTCATTGTATTAAAACTTCTGTTCGGAAAGATTTGTGTGGGATCTCTGAGGGTTTCCACTTCATCTGCTTTACTCAGCAGGGCTGGCTGGTGTGGTCTCATAGTATGGAAGGACTTGGTAGATTCTGCTGGTATAAAGAGAAATAAACTGTTAAGGTTGGAAGACTGAAAGAATTAGAAGCAGTTGACATGCAAGAGCTTTTTAAAATCTGGTTTGTGGCTTCAGTAGTTGGCGGATCTTGTTGAGTGTGCAAAGGATAGAATAAGGCCAGAAATCTGGTTTTTTCTAGTAGTTTGTTACACAAAGAGTGAAATATGAGCAAAATACTCCTGCAGTATATTGAGATTGTTGATACTTATAGACCAGTTTCTCAGCAGAGTTTGATGGGTTAAGGCTCATGATCGTGCAATGGTGCTTATGAAACAGAGAAATGCATGTCTTCTTGTGGATATAGGTGTGGCAGTCGTTACTGTCTCATTCATTACATCCCAACCCTGTGCCTTTTTCAGCCACTGAGCTCTGAAAAGACATTAGCACCCAGTCTCACAAAGCAGGCGAGCAGGTTTCTTGCAGAAAAGGTGCAGGGACTTCCTGCATTTGGTTGGCTTATCATGAATTTCGTAGTATCTCTGTCATCCAGAACTTCATGCCAAGTGTTGATGAAGTCCTGCCTCTCTGTGGCTTGAGTATAAGGTCCAACTTGATGAGCTGTATGCATAGAGTTCAGACCCACTTGAACAGCAAGCTTCTCAGTGTTAGGAAACATGTCATGGAAAATATACAGCATGTACTAAACACCATATTTACCAAGCACTGGAATTGCAAAATAGATTTTCAGATACGTTTAGAATAAGAAAACTATTTGTTCAGAAAACTGAGTAAATTATTTGTGCTGTAACAATGAGCAGAAAAAATAAGTGATTAAGCCAGATGTGGTAGGTCACTGCTGAAGGACAAGAAGCATTAGGAAATGCAGTTTGAAAATGGACTATTAGAATGGAAAGCAACACAGAGCCCTATTGCAGAGATCACTGCTTTTATTGCTCATCAGGCTTTATAAGCTTTGCGTTGTGTGTCTGTACTGGTTTAGCTACGCAAGTGGTATATCATGCAGAAATAAGATGAAGAAGTGACCTTATTATAGAGCAACAGTATATATCTCATCACTCTCCAATGGGTTTCTTTTATGGCTTGAAATGAGGATTTACTTTAGATTTAATGTTGTTATAAATTAATTATCTGTTATTAAAAATACATTAGCAGAGCTTTAGAAATATGTAAGAAGTAGTGTTGTTTAAACCTCAGTGAATGATTCCTTAATAATTCATTAATATTTAACATACAGTAAATCAGAACTAAAGCTTGCAGCCTTACTTCAGTCTACCTGTGTTAATGCAGGATTTGTCACTCTTTTGTATGTAGACAGTGGGCGTGACAAATGTATATGAGTCGAGCCAAGACTTAATTCTCTGTGTTCTGGCTTACCCACCGTGACATGTCAGATAATAAAGGAGCTGCAATTCTTGCACAAAATGGGAAGTTCTTGGTTGGGGTTCTTTAGAACAGTACACAGGTAGTGGTGTGCTTGTGTTGTGTGCATGCAGTCAAACCTGCTTAATGAGATCTCTTTAGATCAAAGTTAGTATGTCAAGCCATGTAATTGACCACATTTGGGGTTGGGATAGATTTCTTCTTTTCTGATCTCTAGGAAGTGATCTTGCAAGCATATTCCCTCATGCATACTTTTCCATTGCCTATTTAACACCAGTTAAAAATTTGCTGGAATGACTTGATGCTGATGAGAATTTGTACTTGAACTCTGCAATTGCCATCACCTTTTTTGTTTTACACACAAAAGTGTGTGTTCTACTTATCAGTTAATTTGGAACAGTTCTACCAGCATTAGATTAAAAAGAGCAGATAACTTCTTACTGCTGATAATACAGTTCACAGGGGGTCTTTTCATTTGTTTTTTTGCAGAAATTGAAATACCAGCTTTGAATTTGATAAGACAGGGTCCAGTTTTACCAGTGTGTAGCCTGCAAGCACAAGGGTAAATTTGTAAAACAAGCTATAGGTCTGAAGTCCTTTGGTGCCACATATAGGAAGTTGTACTGCAGCAGTTACCAAAGGTGGAAGCATTGCCACTAATAGCAGAAACCATGCAGGAGTACAGTATTAGTAAATTGAGCCATCAGACCAAATTACTTTATCTTACTATAATTTTTTCGTGTCACGCTGTAAAGTGAAGTAACAGGGTAGGAAAATGTCATGTAAATTTTCTGTGCCTTTGGGCTTTTTGTATGAAGGCTTTCAAATGACTACATTCAAATTGTAGTGAGAAAGGGGGTGTAATACTAAACTCATTTCCCATTCAATGCCCTCTCTCTGTTAGTTCAGCTTACTTTGCATCTCTTTTCTGTAAAATAGAGGTATTTTGCCTCTTCTCTACCTCATTGTAATGGTAGTAGAGGTGGACAAGAATGTAGACCCTGTATCTTCAGAAAGACTGTTTCCTCAGGACCATATGTTAAACAGGCTTTAGGGAAGAGCAATAATTAAAGCTCTGCACATTGTGCCTTGTAGTGAAAAAGTTTGAGACCTCAAACAGCTAAAGCTTATTTTGGCTGAAGCTTAAAGTGTGGAGCCTGACTGTCATCTAAAAGTAGATAGATAAGGAACAAAAGTTTGCTTAAAGATGGTACTGGTCTAGCAGACTGAACAGGAGGATTCTGTGTGAGCTAGTGAAACGGGTCAAATCTGAGGGAAGACACATGCAAAGCCACAAAATGCGAGTGCAATATCTAATGAGGATTATTAATGCCTGGAATGATTTTTCCTGCTGATGTTCCTTTCTGCAGCACTAGACTTGTAAAATCAAGACTGGAACTTTCTCTTGCAAGCATGATGAGTCTGAGCCAAGCCGTAGGCTGTGTTGTAGGGATACTCAGGCCAGAGGATTTCGCTGGTTCCGTGAGTCGTTTACAGTGTGTGACATAGCACTTTTGTGCGTGAGATAGAT
This sequence comes from Psittacula echo, assembly GCF_963264785.1. Lineage (NCBI taxonomy): Eukaryota > Metazoa > Chordata > Aves > Psittaciformes > Psittacidae > Psittacula > Psittacula echo. Next base: position 5,467,934 of record NC_137756.1, on the reverse strand, counting down.
GATAGTTTCCACCTACAGTCAGCTCTTGGCTCATGCTATAAGATCAGGACCCAGAGTTCCTCATTTGAATTTTGATTCCTAGTACAGAGTCAGACACAGACAAACTGGGCTTTAGTTTCTTTCAGCTTTGGTGAGGCATAAAGTAAGAGTTCCACATGACTTTCCTCAAGGCTTCTGTTATGCTGGCTTATCCTTGTTGGTTAGCAGTTAGAATTCTAAGTTTTCAGACTGCCCTTCGCTACAAGAGAGGAGAAACTCTTTCAGATCTTACCTGTTTGACTGAACTCTCTTGCACTGTGCTCATATTCACTTGAATGAGATTTCTTTTGAGTAAATATTTTTGTGTGTGTTAGTGGTTTATCATTTTTATTTGATGTCCTACAAGTGAAGGAAAATTGTTTCCCATTCCTGTATTTCTTCACTAATTACATAAATTTGAAGGTCAAATTTGTCCATCTCTATAGGGTTCTCTAAGCCTTAGATACTAGTGAAGTACTTAAGCATCTTGTATTGTTTTGCAGTGCAGATTCTTCCTTTTCTTGTCGTTTCTTTCTCTCCTTCTTATTGTCCCTTGCTTCCTTTCCAGGAAGATGCTTTGGTGGAGCCATGTCTTTGGTCCTGTGAAGTTTTAGAAGTTGTGGTATCTAGATACTGGTTTTGTTTGATTGTTACCTTTGAAAGTGAAGGTTTCTGTAGTGAGGACAGTACTTTTGTCGTAAAACTTCACCTTTTTTTCAATTTGATGTAAAGTTCTGATGACAACATCTTCCCGCAGTGGTGAACAAGCTCTTTTGCAGACACACTGGCTGTTTAATAATGAAGATAATGCAAGTAATTTCTGTAGTTATCTGAGGTTGAGCAGATGCTCAAACAGGCAAGGAAAGAATGAGGGTAATGTGAAAACTGGGTGCTGGCTAGTTCTGATTGAGCTTTTCATTGGCAGAGAGTTGTGAGGAGCTTACTGTGTATTTGTCTGTTCTGATACATCTCTCTACAGTTTGCAATAGCTTATCCTGAAGAGTTGGGATGTTTATGCATAAATTTGAGAACAGATTCACCCTTATCATCAGGACAAAGGCCAGCCTTTGGTTAAACACGATCCAGGCATGATATAATCCCCCATTTGTAAATTAGATGAAGTTTTTGTGGTAGTAGTTGCAAGACAATTGTCTGAAATGCAAATGACTAAGAAGTGTGAACCATTTCTTCAGGTGATTTGTCTTAGACTCCCAATACCCTGCCTATGACATAGTCTGTCCACTAAAAATGCAGGCCACCAAAGCAATGCACCAAGATGTTCCTTGCCTCTTAAAATGCTTGCTTGGTTTTTCGTTACATGTTTGTAATTTTACTCACTGTTCCAATTTAACTCACAGCTGTCTACTTGTAGTAAACCTAATGATGTTTAGATACTTTACTGAGATTAAGTAGCACAGGTAATTCTTAGGAGGCACAGAATCTGTGAAGCAACATTGGTGTAAAGAAGAAGTGACAGTGGAAAATTAGAAGCAAACAAAAGGATAGAGAATGTGGTTTTAATTAGTTGTTACCATTTGTTTTGCTCCAGATAAACAAACCTGGTTAGAACCTGGAGGCTTGATGTCAGTATTGCTGATTATAGTCTTAGAGGTCATGCTGAAGAGGAGATGAGACATTGCAATCCCTACTCTTGGCAATATAGCATGTTAATCTGCAAATTAATCTGAACATAGTCCTAGGAGCATGCACCATGATACAGAATCCTGCAGGCTGGTTGGTGAGAAGCAGACAGCGATGCCGTGGTAGACTGGAGGGAAGAGGACTAATTCTGGTTGGGCATTTCACCAGTTTGGCAGTGGTCAGACTGGTCTCTTCTATATTTCCAGCAGACTTGAACAGCCCATGGCGTATTTGCAGTTTATTTCAATGGGCTGTATCAGTGAGCATTACTTTGTTTAAGTGAATAGCCTTCCTGAAAGAAAATATCTATATTTGCAATATTACCTCTTTCCTTGCCCAGAATAGTCTGATGCAGGGAAAAGGAAAAACAAGTAGAAAGTACTCCTGCATTAAAAATGGGCCACTAGCTGTTAATATGCATAGTCACAATCACAGTGAGGATAATAGACAAAGAACAGATTGAAGGGATAGTGATCTAGCTTTATAATAGTCCCATCTCCTGTAGATATGTCTTTCCCTCCTTCGTGGCAGCAATATCCTCTGCATGTAAATGACGTGGATGCAGTTCAGTGCTGTCTCACCACTGCAGCTTTGCATGAACTCTCTTGCTTTGATTTCCTGGATCAACCAGTGGCTCAGGCTCCAAATTCCAAACTTCGGGATGTTTGAGTCACCTTTTAATCAAGGGATTTTTAAAATAAGGAGCTCTTTTCATTTTCAGGAAAATTCTAGTGAGAAAAAGGCAATTACTAAGAAAGCAAGCCAAAACTATAGCTGTAGCAGTATGGTAGTGCGTATTCTAGCTGGTTTCATCAGCTTTTTCATGCTGCCTTCTGATAGAGGCAGGAAAAAAAGATGTCTGAGCCTTCTCTCCTCTGTTTTTCTTGAGCCCTAATGAGCTTCAGAAGCTGTGAAACATGAAAGCACAAGAAGTCAGCAGGGCTCACTGTCTGCCCGCAAGGTTGGTGCTTAGGTCTGGAGGTTTGGTGGGATGGAGAGAAGGAAGGGGGTTGTGGCTGAAAGAGAAAGAAGAGGTTTTAAAGCTGGACCACCATTTCCCCAGATGCTCAGCCTGCTCTGTTCTGGGAGTTGAGCAGCTATTGGGAGAGGAGGATGTAAGATGCATAGAAAAAGCGGTATCTGCAATAAATTCTGGAATGTTCTTTCATACTGAAATTTGGGAGAAGGAAGAGCTGTTTTACTAAGTTATCATTTGCCTTTATGTGGGCCATACTGTACTGCAAAATAATCATCATGAAACAGCTGTTACGGAGTCTAGGTTACTCTGAGCAAGTATCCTCACCATGGACACAAGCTGTTTTTCTAATCAAGTCACATCTGTGACTATCAAGATGATAGGAGGTTGCTGTTGTACATAGACACAAAAAAAAATCCTCAGCAGAGCTGAGAGTAGAAGATAAGGATAATATTCACAAAGACTGGTTTGCCTTGGCTCACTTTCAGCCAGTGAAGTGAAATAGATTCCTTTGGGTGGCTGTGGATACAGAGGAGAGGAGTAAAAGTGGGCAGATTCAGGACTTCTAAGTTGAACTTTTCTGAATGGCCTCTGGGGAAATGGTGGTAGCGGGATAATGATTAGAACAAAGAGGAGTTGCAAGATACACCAGAATTTCTCTCTGTTCCACTTGGTAACATTAGAACTACTGGGAGATAACTGATAAGCTAGGGACACAGAAGAATTTTGAGGCATATTATTGTAGGGGAGATGATCCTGTATAAGCTTTGTGTCAGAAGGAAAACCTCAGTTTCATGTGAATTTTTTCCCCATAATCAAATGGGATTTTATAATGATTGGTATAATGTGTGTATAGACATTTAGACAGAATTCTATCCTTGTAATAGAATAGTGATAAACCCGAAAGCAGTATCAGGCACACTCAGAAATTCCTTCTACCCCACTATTTACCTACCATTGCTTTTCTTTGACATTTATGAGCGCTGACTGCATTTATTCCCTACTATGCTCCACAAAGATAAATTCTGCATATTTAGACCTCAAATGAGGAGTAGCTAAAAGATACGTTGAAGTTAACAGCATCATGGCCATTACTAGTATTCCAATCAATGTCTCAAATGCTATATTTATATATACATTTATACCAGTGCAGAACGAAGTGTTACTATTTGGATTTAGGCTCTGAAGGAAAAAATGTTAATCAGATGTGTGTATACATGAATGTTTGTAATACATGCAGGATATACGGGGGCATATTTCCAAACACGTTCTCCCACGAATCCTCCACGCATTCTAACTTTAGTCTCAAACATAGGTCCAAAAGATGCTTTAATACCACCACTTGTTAAAAAAAAACCCAGCTGCAACCCATGTAAGCTCTACATTTACCACAAAACAAATGATTGTATATGACCAGAAAGTTGAAGATTGGGAACACAGTGTGACAGTTCTGTTCTCATCAGTTTATCATGTCCCATCTTTGTTTTGATGATGTTTGTGGGGTTGTTTTTCTTTCTGCCAATGTCCAGTGCTGAACCTTAGCCTGACTGCTCACGCATGTGAACAGGGTTGTTGTCCTTGGTGAGGTGGCTCATGGGAGTCTAGATGCAGAGCTGGTCCAGAAGTGGTCCAACAGAAATTAGGGTTCTCATGAAAGAGAAGCATAAAGTCATTAGACATCAGGAGGAGGAAATCCAGGACAGAATCTGAGTTGATCACCAAATGAAGGGTCCCTAATGTGAAATACTCCTGAAGCTCCTGGGTATTTGGTATGTTGAACTGCTCAATTTCAGCAAACACTTAACTGGAACGCAAATGAATGACAAGCACTTTCCACCAGTGGAATTTGGAAAGTGTTTGTTAAAAATAGCAGAAGGAAGAGCACAGTTATTCTAACAGGTTTCCTCCTGTTGTTTAAAATACTCCCAAACATCCCTTCCTGTTCTCTAGCCTTTGTGTTATGAATTATTAGTCTGAAGTGAATTTCCCTCCATGTCCTGTACCAAATATTGGCTACCAAGAATTTTAGAGAACAAAGTCGTGAATGTCTAATTCATCATGAATGGGTGTCCTCGGAGATCTGATTGTTTTTCCAAACATACTGCTATCTACATAATTGTTAGTTAACTGTAAAGAAAAACCGTCATGCATTAGTCTGAATCAAGCTGCCACCTGAAATGTCAGTGAATGCCTGTTAATGCAATATTCACTCAGGTGTACAGTCACTGGTGGAGCACAGCTGGGGAGGGAGAAGAGGATGTGTTTGAAATAGTTTCTGTGCCATTACGACTCGAGATCAGCCTTCTGCTTGAGAAGATGTGCAGAATGGAGGGTGAAGGTAATTGTCCTGCCAATGTCTGCTAGAACATATAATAGAAACCAAAATGTAGCAGTGAAGAAAATGTTATAAAAATCTGCCCTGAACACCTGCTGCAGAGTGAAGGAATGTTCCTACTTGGTTTCGGTAGCCAATTTTGTGCTAGGGTTTGTATTCTCCGTGTGATCCAGCTCCCACTGAATGTTTTGGCTCCCTACTCATTTAAAATGGGCACTACCTTGTATTTCTCCAGCTCCTCGAGCGATGTAACACACTGTCCCAGACTGTGCTGCTCTGTGGTACTTTGGGATTTGACAGTTAATGAATAGAAAGCAGTGCCACCAGACAAAGTAGTCTCTCAGCATATAATATCATAATGTGCTTTATGTTTCTATTTGAGAAAAGCAGGTTTTCTTATTAATAATTTTATGTACACAGACATAATCCTGGAGCCAGTTCACTGCAGCTGGTTGCTGAGAAGCAGACTGACTTTATTGCTTCTAACAGGAATGCTTTATGCAGAGAGAAACTCTTTGAGCTAATGTTGATGCGTTTAGTTTCAGAGCAGTCCATCAGCACCCATGATCATTGCAGATCTAGTTGTCTTTATTTAAAGCAAAATGCTGCCCTTCCCAAAGAAAATGGGAAATATGACAAGTTTATGAAGAGGATTGTTCTTTTACTTGGTGAACTGGGTTCACCTGCAGGTCCAATCTAGTGCATTTAACTGCCTGTCTGTCACAAATGAATCAATCTACATTGTATTGTGCCTGACTTGGCATATTTTACAAGGAACATTAATCTGTTTGCTTAAAGCACAAGCCTCAAAACAAAGTCACTGTGCAAGTTCTTAACTGTCTTAAATATTTTGATGTATCCTAGTAGTTGCTCTCAACAGCACGTCTTGGTTAGTGGTACAGTAGAGGGGGAAAGGGTGCGCACTGTCAGTTAGAGATTGCAAGTCTCAGTTTTGCACATGTTCTTATGTGGCAAAGCTGGTGAAGAAACTTTGAGCATAAAGATAACTTGATTACAGCGATCTAGAAATGTCCTTAAATACTTACTTGAGGAAGGCTTCAATGTAGGAACCAGTGTGGGTAAGAAAAAGGCAATTTTGACTCTAGATAGTGAAAACTCTGTTGATGTTTAACTGCTGAATGGACCTAGACATTGACTGCAACATTATGGTCATTCAGCATATTGAAAAGTTGTGGCTAGAACTGCCTGCCACCAGTTTTAACGGCAGCTCATTGCCAGTACAGTGGAATGCAGTTTGCCCACATCTAGATTAAAGTCAGAATTGGTAGTAATCATGAGATCAGCTGGGAGTTAAAATTGTGTTTACACATGATAAAAACTCCTAATCTGCCTATAAGATGTTGACATTTGCCAGTGTTCGAACAGCCTCAGAGTAGGTGTATAAAGGAGGAAGGGAGCCTTGTTCTTGTAACAGAAAAATAGAAAGCAAAGCACATCTTAATGTGAATAACATTAGATGAGCTCTTCCCACCCCTGGGGAGCACCGTTTCATGAACACTCTGACAGTTGTGGTTGTAGAGCTCTGCCAGGGGAGTGCTGCACAGCAGAGAGAAGCTGTTAAAATGTACACAAATATGCTTCCCAGTCTGCTTGTTTATCTTGTATATTTTAAATACTTAGATTACTATTCCAGGATTAGCAGAATCCATTAGATCTCAAAGAGTGCAGCTTCAAAGTCGGCTGAACTCCCCACTGCTGGAAAGGATGAGGGATGCAGAACGTACGAACTGTCCATCAGGAAAAAAATCATGCTTTGATTTACAAGAAGCAGCTGCTTAGCACATATTCAAGCTCTTTTCCAACCTGGTTGATTCTATGATACATAGATAAAGGTGTGGAAGATCGAGGCAGGAACTTAAAGCCCTCAAACAACTCAGCTTCAAAGCTCAATTTATTTACTAATCATATGAGGTGGGTTAAAGCTAAATGTAGAAAAATGGGTATTCTTTCTCAGCTTTACTCCATGGACCCTCATTCTCTTTCCTTTCCCCTTCTGCTGCACTCGCCAGTCAATAGTATGAGACCATGTACTTATCTACGTCGGTAATTAGGCTTTAATACCTGGTCTCAAAGCACCATGGGAATTGCAGATTCCCTTGGAGTGGATGGAATGATACGAGCCCCTTTGTTGTGCATCCTTGTTCGTCTTGGAATACTAGCTTAGAACTTTTTTTGCCTCAACTGTGGTATGTGGGAATGGGTGTTGCATGCTTCTAGACATGAAAACACAGTACATGTTTAGACAGAAATATGTGTTACTTATTTCTCATAAGGGAATACTAGAGTCTTACTTGCAACTTTTAGCCACAGATGCACAGTTTCCTGTCCAAAAGGCAGGACTTTTCCCATATTGTGATTTTTTCCCCCTCCCACTGCCTCCCCTGCTGCACCTTCTACAGTCATTAATGGGGTATTCTGTCCTCAGCTGAGGGAAGCGGTGGGGGACAGAAAATTAATTCTGTGGGGCTGAAATATGGTTCAGGGTCATATTTCTTGGACTGCTCAGTCTATTTTGATGAGCCTGGAAGTCCAGGAACAGAGGTTGTTTTCATCCTCTGGGGTAGATTTTCAGTGTTTAAAGGGAAGTAGTGGCTCTATCAGGAGTTTCCTGTTGGGTTTGTGGTGGAGGTAAAAGAAATGTGATCTAGGATTGACTTTTGCCTGGTCATTATTTGTGCTGGACTGATACGGAACTACCTTTCTTTGCTTCGCTTTAGCCTTGCTGAGCCCTAACAGACAAATGGAGCCTCTTACTTCTAACAACATGGGGGGAAAGAGGGGAAGAGTAGTGAAACTTTTGTCTCTGCATCAACATTGCTCCTGTTAACTTACATGGAATTAGTTTTAAGAGGACAGTAGTCTGAGGTGGGCAAATTACATTCACAGAGGTGGTCCGGGACAGTACCGTAATGAAAATGTAAGTGGCTTAAGCCCTTAATGCCCTAGAGATAAGGAGATTTGTGTGTCCAGCTGTATGTGAAGCTGAACCCTTGATAGGTGCATATGCAAAAAGAAAGAAAGGATTGGATTAAAAAAACAAAATGGGAGAAAGGTTTTGTGTCTTCAGCAACATCTCTGATCAGTGCTACCTTGCAGGGATCCTCGATAAACAACCTTAATAATTAGGTAAAAGAAAGGTAACCAGCATGTAGATGATGTTCACCAGGGGATTAAGTAGAAGACACTGCAAACAGGAAAATAGCAGAGAAATGATACAGCAGAATTGACAGTAGCAGAATGAAAGGCAAATTCAGCCTAACAAATACAAGTAAAACTAACCCAAAGGTGGTAACACCTGGAAAACTGGGCTTGGAAAATAGTCCATGTGTGGTTGAAAGCAACAGTGATGCCAAAAAGCACTGAAGGCAGTGACTTTTCATTTGGTAGTGCAGCAAATAAAACACATGGTTGTTGACTTTGGGGCTTAGCTGAGTAGCAGAGTGAGGAGCAGCTGCATGGTATACAGTCACAGCATCACCCATTTAGATCTGTGATGTGTGTGATGATTGTTATGCAAGGATAGTGAACTTAGGAGTGAAGGCAACTGATCACTGTTTGAGTTGAAAACAGAACTTTTTCTGTATTTCAGTTATTTGTTTAGCATTTAAATATGGTTTTTTCTCACCTGCTGTATCATTCCTTTTACACTCCCGTTTTAATCTTGCTGAATAGTGTGTTTAAAGGGTACCTTCTGAAAATTCAGTTCTAATGCAGTTACAGCGTATTTCACGTTAATGACTAAATGCCTCTTTGGTGAAGGTTCTGAAAATGATTTGCCTTTTTTCATTTGACTACTAAAAAGATGAGGACTTTCTTTTAAAATCAGCGAGAGGATCACGATGGATCATAAAGCTTCATCTTGCACTCTATAACAGTAAAAGAGCTGCAAGGAATGTGTAACTTCATTTTATTTTCTTCACTAGATGTTATGTCTCCTTTGGAACCATTTCCTTATTATGGTCTATCATGTAAATATTGTTTGGAATGTAACTCTGTTTATTTTGACAGCTGTTATGATTGTTACTAATATGCACTTTAAAGCTGAGAGATCTCCTGTTTCGTCAGTCTGTTGTTTGGTGATGTTAGTATGATTGCTCATACAGCATTAAAAGAAAAATCCTCTGCTCAAGAGCATTAATCAGTATTAGCTCCATAGAATCTTTTGATGTCCAATGGTTTTGATAATTGCCTATTAAAGAGTTTCTTGCGTCAGCATCATGGAAAGCACATGCAAATGAAGAGCGTTGTTTTGGGTGGATATGCCAGGTCCTTTAATTAGAGCTTTGCACTCAAAATGAGCTGAGTAACCGATGTAATTAGAAGGGGTAATGTATCTTAAGGTCAAAGTAGGTGAAGGAGGAGTGTCTCTGCCTGAGGAGTAAGTGGTACAGGACTTGTATTTCCCAAACATCATAATCCGTTTCACAGCCGGACAGCGTCCGGCTTTATTTGCAGGCTTTATAGTTTCCATCATAAAGTCTTTGAACTGTAATAGGCCTTACAGCGATGTGTAAGGTTAATGTGTTTCCCCTGGGCAAACATAATAGTGGTGCTTTAATAAGTAGATGTGGGAGTATGAGGCTTTGTCTCTGTTAATGTGAAGTGAGTGACACAACAGGATTGGATCTGGAGGATGAAATATGTAACGGTCCTAATATCTAGGCTATATTTGCTGCAAGGGGGTATTTCTTTGGGTTAGCTGTAATCTGATCCTATGGACTTTAATGCCAGTTAGAGGTTGGAGCACATTAGGTGCACTCCAGAAACATATCTTCTCTTTTCTAGCTGAAATGTTTCCAGGCTGTCTGCTTTAAAGACCTTTCTGAAACAAACTGCAGTGACAAGGGACAGTTAGGACAGTTTAGAGAGGGGCTTCAAAACGGAACTCAGTGGTAAACAGACACCTTAATATAGCAAACCGAGTTAGATGGCACTGCTTCCCACTGCTCTGCTTTGTGGTAGAATGTAAAAAGAAGAATAAAGGGTCAGATAAATCAAATTACTATTTCTGTGGGAGAGTCCTTTAAAATTTCAATAGCTGTGTGGTACATTTTTATTAGTAGGCCATAACGTATCTTTCATCATCACTCAGAAATAACCAAGGAAGGCTGTTAAAGCATAGCAGTGATATTTCCACAGTCTTGACAGTAGTTAACCTGTTTCCTGTAGCTACCAGGCAGTGGTTTTGGCACCGTTTATAATCTGCAGTTGTCCTGCTGTCTGTTTTTACCTGTCTTTTAAGCTTCTTTCCAGCTGCTCTTGGAGACATTTTAAATGCTGTGTGTTTATGTTGGGATGCTGTGAAAATACCTAATGTAAGCGTCTGGGTTGGAGGCTGCTGCCCACTCTTTAGAGATGAAGCGGGGAGAAAGAAGGCTGCATCAGAGCACCTACTGCTTTGACTTCTTCAGAGGGAGCTTGCTTCTCTCCACTGACTCTGTAGGAGATCTCCACATGTGAGCACCTAAGGCAGAGTGACTCTGTGAGACATTCTTTTTGGTTTGTGCTTGTATAGTGTCTACTGTGATGCCAGCCTACTATATCTTATCACTATGGAAAAAACAAATTAGTAGTTGTAGCTCATGCTGCTCAAGAGCCCAGAAAGCTGAAAGGAGTAGGGGGTGGGGGGATCACAGGTCTTGTGCAAAAGCTGAGCTTTGCTTGGCATTGTTCACAGGAGGTTTTTGGCTCCAACACACCAGTCTTTTGCTCTTTGATTTGGCTGTGCTGAAGAGCCATAGCAAAACCAGTGGGTGCAATCGTAACTCGTGACCAAAATGTTGTGTGTAATCATAGTGAGTCCCAGGAGGGTGTGTGGTTCTAGTCATGAATTGTGTTGTTAAAATGTAAATATCCTCTACTTGAGTAAGGTATATGAACATGATGCCTCCAGATATGTCTATGAAACACCATGTTTGAAGTGGCCTCTCGCTTCTTCTGTACTCAGAAAGGAACGTGATAGTGGTAGTTTGGGTATTTTTCAGTAGTTTGTTTTCCCTTAAATCCACCAGCCCATGAATTAACCTAGATGGAGCCAAAGAGTAAGCATAGCCAAAGCTCCTGCAGGAAAACTGCAGATACCTGTACCCTCACTTTGCCATTGCAGATTTGTGTTTACCATCAAAGTGCATGTTGTCTCTCCTTGTCCACACAACTCCTCACATGTGCATGGCGGTTTGAAGAAAGTAAAACTGGTGTATTGTTTGAAGACCAGAACAGTAATACCGTATGTAAATGTGTTTCTCCTGACATCCTATTTGGACTGACTTGGAAATCCTGGTCATAAGGCAGTTACTTGGTGTTCCAAGTATTGTGGTTTATGTACCAAACCATTCTTTGGTCTCTTGCTCTACCTGAAAATAAAGTCTGTGATTCTGATTGCTAGAACCCCTCTGATCGCTGCGGGAGTTATTGGTGGCCTCTTCATCATCGTCATTCTGGGCCTGACATTTGCTGTGTACGTTCGACGCAAAAGCATTAAGAAGAAGAGAGCACTGCGGAGATTCCTGGAGACTGAGGTGAGGCTGCATTTGAAAGGATAGGTAGAGCTGTTCTGCTTCTCTATTCAAGATGCTCAGTTCTTCACGTCTGTAGGAAAACCTTTTGCTAACTTCTGCAGGACTAAACTGATGGGATGAATGAAGCTATTTGAAGATGGTAGTTTTCGGTACATACACAGATCCATGGTGTCTGAAGACCAAAAAAGATCCACATAATCACAAAGGCATATTCCACCATTTTTCTGGATTCCCATCTTGCTCTGAACTGAACTTGTATCAGTTGATGACCGGTCAGCTGAACCTGGCTCATCAGTAGATTTAGCAGCTTCTTTTCCAAGGGTCCTGCTCACACTCATCTCCACTGTAGAGCCCGGAAGCAAATGATTTATGCATCCCCAATCTGTTTGTCTAAGTATCTTTATACCTAGGTAGAATTTGTATTGCTTGCTAAATACTGTTTAGCAGTATAGAAAGCTCAACAGTGCCTTGCCAGTGTACCAGCCGCTGCTTAAGCATAGGTTATTTTAAGCATTTGGGAAGTATTTGCTTTGAAGTCCAGCTCTCAATCTCCATTTGGTCAGATAAAAGCTGCAGCTGACAGTAGTTCCTGTGGGACCAAGGCCTTCTACTGAACATGTGGGAAGTTGTTGTCTTGGCTTAGGAAATGAAGATTAAATCAGGAGAATCTAGAGACAAACACACAAGCGACTATAACTTCAGCTAAAGTCTCTGTTTCTAGCTGGAGGCTGTATCGGACCTATTCTTTCTATAGATCATTCTCCATAAAACTCTGCAAGCACATTATTAGACCCCCACAACGCTTCTCCCTGCCATACCTGTATTGGTGGATAGTGGCATGGAAGTTGTTTTCACTCTTCACAAACTGAAAATACAGACACGTGCTGCCAGTCTGTCTACTTTCTTTTACAGTAAACCTTCTTTCTTTCATGGTGTAAATACTGGACATCCAAAGCGGGAAGGAGGAAAGAGAAATGACTCTAAAAAAAGCCCAACACACATTATTTCAGTGATAACCTGGCTTGTTGCTGTTCGGTTTTGTTGTTTTCTTACCCCAATAATTTCCAGATACTGGTATTTTTAAACACAACTAATTAGTCTGGTCTGCTAATTCAGTAGTTCATGATGCTCTGCCACAGGAGTAGTTCTCAAACTGCAGAGGATGGTGCATTTAGCCTTGGAAACAGACAACTTTGAAATGCTGCGGGGCTTTCAAACCAATTCAAGTAGGAGTAGCCCTGAATTGTTTTCCTTCTCCTGTAAAGGAAGAGGCTATTTCTCATTATTTAGAGAATTGTCCTGTTCATGTGTATTTGATTTCTTTCTAAATAAGCCCTGTTTTTCTGGCAGAGACAGTATAATGTTGAGATCTGAGAATACTTTTAACTAACTGTGCCATTGTGGCTCATTTGAAAAGTTTCTTGGGGCATCTTGAGCAAATTATTTAATTGTGTTTTTTTTTTTTTCTTCAGCAAATTAGTGGCTATTATAAATTAATGGTCTGCTGTAAGATACTTCTTTTCCTTACAGCTGTCCTCCTGTGTGGCGTAACAGAAGTTCCCTTCCCCAAAACAGAATAGGAACATGATGAGCCAGTAAGTCAGGGCTATTAAAAAGAAATATGGCCAAGTTAAAAGACAATAAAATGGGCAAAAAAAGAATGTGGTGCACTGATAATAAATGCTGTATTTCTGTCATGTAGAAAATATTTATACTGCCTCCATTAGCAGGAGTCCTTGGGTGTGTTGTTGTGACACCAATTCAATTTCCAGTTCATAATCCTATCATGCCATTTCTGGTGGAAATTATTACATGTTGAGTGAGAATTTTCTTTACCACATCTCTTGGTTTCATAGATGAGAAATCTCTCCTCAAGCTGGCTGATCAATTGTCGATAGACCCCACCACTGTCTTAGTCCAGTATTTAGTTGGATTGGTTGTTTTCAGTATAAACTTCTGATGGGTTTTGAAATATTTAAGACTGTTGGATTTTCCTTTATAGCTGGTGGAACCCTTGACTCCAAGTGGCACAGCACCCAACCAAGCACAGCTTCGTATCCTGAAGGAAACTGAGCTTAAACGAGTCAAGGTTCTTGGCTCTGGAGCCTTTGGAACTGTCTACAAGGTAAGAGTGTTCATTATACAGCAGTGAGTTCCCTCATGTAACCTTAAAACGGTCAAGTTCTGCAAAGTACCCTGTACTGTGATGGGTTCATGAGCCCTATGTATCTGGGAAACTCAAGATAGTGGAGTTGTGTGGTAGCAGCTCACCTTCAGGCTCAAATGTTGGCTTCAGTTTTAACCAGACATGCGGATAATCTCTTGGTGAGAAAAGGAGTGTCAGCCACAATCATTCTTGCATGCAAGAGGACTATGCAAGCTGGGCTGTCTTGACACTAAAATGCAGTATCGGTTCGTCATTCTGTTTTTACGTAGTGGCTTTACAGTACAGTGTTGGAAAGCCAGATAAACTTTGTCTATCATTTCACAGGTACCACATGGGTCTTGTAATAGTAATGACACCTTGTAAAATAATACTGTCATTAGCTAAACTGTAAAACATTTTGTTTTTTCCATTTAAGTAGAGAAGATGAGTTAGGTCAATACAGGAACCTCCTTTTCCTGCATGATAGTATGACTTGTAATAATCAGTTTTGAGGCTTTCCTGATAGATTCCATGAGTTTAGCATCAGAATCCAGATAGAAAGTCCAGATGTTTAACTTCATCAGAACCAATAGTCAGTGGAACAATTATGTGCATCATTCATGTGCTGACATTACTCTCTAGGAATGCAGAAAAGAAAATCAAGGGGGCCTGGTGAGGACGTTCACAAGATCTTTCATTATACCTAAGGGTTTACTTTTGGTGTAAGAAGTTGTTTTGTGGGATTTATTATTTTGGAGCTTTGTGCGTTCTTATTTCTGAGGTTCGAAACTCATCTGCATAATGTGACAGAACACATGAAAAGGAACTTTAATTCTGAATGCAGTTTTTATGATTGTTGTTTTAATAGTCTTCTGTCATCTTTTTTCCTCTTTCTAGGGTATTTGGGTCCCTGAAGGAGAAACTGTAAAGATTCCTGTGGCTATTAAGATCCTTAATGAGACCACTGGTCCGAAAGCCAATGTGGAGTTTATGGATGTAAGTAAGAGATGATCAGTGTCTTTGAGTGTTGTCTGTGGGGTGAGGAGCTGTCTTTCTGTAGTCCACAGAGATTGTAAGGAGGAATTTCAGCCTGTTTTCTTTCCTCATTTAAATAGTAGAGGTAGGCTTGTACTCAGGACTAATATTGTGCTGATGTTCAGTGAGTGCTACAATATAATGTCTCTGCAAAAACTCAGCTGTGGAGATTTTGTGTGTATTTCCCTCCTTCTCTTAGTCTTTGAGAAGCTGTCTCAGTATTAATGCATATACATAGCATTCTCTGTCACAGCAAGTTCAAAGAAAACCAGCCAACCAACCAAGGTTACACTTCAGCTGCAGGTAGGTCATTGCTGCTTTTCTGAAGCTGTAGAGCTCACCATGTAGGTAATGGGTTCTTTCCGGAACCCTGGGCTACCAAGGTAAAGTCAGTGCCATGGTAATGAAGGGCTGGGTTTTTTTACTATGCAGACGTGATGGACCCTAAGATGCCTGGGGTTTTCTTCCTAATAGTCAATGGAAGGCTGAAACTCCTCTGACTCATGTGCTAGATATTTTATTTTCCATGGCACAGATGCTGGAGAAAAATGAGAAGAGGAGTTGTAAGGGAACATCTTACCATGTATGCGAGTCTTCACTGGTGCAGAACTCACAGCAGCAAAGCATATCAGTGAGGAGAATGCTGGATTTTAAAGGGCCTTTGCTTTACTAATCTGAAATATTGTTAATAGGAGGTCAAGATCATCGTTTTCATGAATGCTCTATGTTCACACAGTTTTTAGCTCAGTGTCAAGGTCAGGCCTCACTGACACTGTGAATGTGCATGTCCCATTCAATGACATTTTTTGACAAATCATGGACATTTGTACTTTTTAGTAAATCCCTCTTGTGAGCTTGTAAATTGCATAGGACTTGTAAGTCTTGAAGATGTGTTCAGTGTATAGGCTTAATTTGTTTAGCATTAATGAGTGTAAACCACAAGGAGAATGTATTCCTGTTGTAGTCTATTCTTCCGTCTAGAAATGGATAGAAATGGACAGTTGTGGATTAGGTATTTCAGACAAATAACCACATGTGAGTTCTTAAACAATTGAACAAAGGCTGTACAGAGGGAGGGATTTCCTTTGCTTTTCTACAGAGCACTGCACATTCATGTTGATGGCATTCAATAATCATTGTGCACAAATTTCACAAAAAGAAGGCATTTTGGCCTTCTCCAAAAGGAATGAATTGCACTAAAGGGATAAAGAGTATTAGATGTTTGCTTAATGGAAAAAATAATGGTCAAGAGTATTGTTAATGGCAGAGCTGCAGAAAGAGGAGAGCTGGTATTCAGCATGTTTTGAAGTGAATATGCAGAGAGTGCAAGGCTGCTGGAGAATCCCACCAGCTGAGGATCTGACCCCTATGCTGATAGAGAAACAGTAGTAATATCTCCTCCTCTGGTATTGATTAACCTTGAAGCACTCTACGAAGAAAATGTAAGATCCTTGCTCAGAAACAAATTTACTTGTGTGAAGTTTCATAGCTCAGCTTGATCAGCTGACTGAATTCACTGGACCACATTTCCCTCCAGTGTATGCATCATAACAGCTGATGAATTGCTCAGAAATTAGGAAGGTTTTTTGGACACTCCAGGGAGTTCAGCTATTGTAAGGTACACCCACACTAGGAAAGGTTTCTCTTTAAATTAACAGGTTCTCATTAGTCTCTGACCTTGTTGTAACAAGGTGAGAGAAGTTAAAGTTATTTCTTTGTCCCTAGAGGTTAATAATAACCTAGAGAATTGGATTTCATCATTAGTTGATGATGACAATAGGAGAAATAAGATGCTTTGTATCAGTGCTGCATTTGATACAGGCACAGTGGTCTGTAACATCCTCTGCTAAGATGATTTAATTTCATTCTTTTGAAATAGCTTCTCAGACAGTCATTCATACATTCCTGCCATCCTTACCTCCTAACCTAGGCAGTTATTCCCTGAAGCAGCCCACCTTGTTTTAAAGAGAATGATCAATGGCTTTAACATGACCACTCCTCTCTGTTCCAGAAAGAACATTATGAGGAAAATTTAAGCGAACATGTGAAAGCAAAATGCAGCTGTTGTGATTCCAGTAAAAGAGTGTTATGAGTAGTTGCTGTTGGTTAAAAACAGCTGTATCAGATTTTTTACAGCTATAGAGGTGGTCAAGTGGCGTTACAAACGTGGTAGGGGTTAACTTAAATAAGTGTCTGGTTGTGAATAGGAAGAGGAGGTTAAAGGGAATCTGGGGTTGTTTACGAGACACACCTTGACTTTCATATTTTGGGCTTGCAAAGTACAGGTGTATTTTGTCAAGAGTTACTTCTTACTCAATTGTGTGTGTCCTTGTACTTGCAAGTAAAACTTAGCAATACTTTTAGAGAGGCTCTGGAAAATGCAAAGCCTTCTGTAACTAGTGGTTTGTGTACAGAGAGTACTTGGGACACTTCAGCGTCTACAGAAAGAGCTGATATAGATGTTAGTGGCATTGTTTGTAGGGTCTGGTTAAAACTTCTAATGTTGGCAGAATGTAAGTCTAAAAGTGCTTTGTGAGCTCCTGAAATCCTGCTAAATGTTATGCTAAAAGAGTAAAGAACAACAATTTGGCTACTGGGCTCTCATTTCAGCATCTTGAATACCTACTAATGCATCTGTAATGACTATAATGATATAATGCATGATGTTAGCACCTGTTATGGCGAAACACCTCCCACCCTCCTTCCATCAGGAGATGATGAATTGGCCATCATCAAAAAGTACAATTTCACTGTTTGGAATTTTGACTTGGGGAGTTGCAGCAATCTTGTTTACCCAGCTTTCTCCACACATTCCTGGCTAGTTCTTTTTCTTTTACCTTGCTCCCTGCTTTCATACATAGCTTTTTATCACTGCAGTAGTCTGTGTCTGTTACAACAATGCAACCTGATGTGTACCAAGTAACCCATGCTGCCTTCTCCAGGACAGAAGCAGAAAGTACATGTGGGAACGGCTGAAGGACCCGGAGAGGGAGTTTAGTCTGGAGAAGAGAAGGCTCGGGACCTTATTGCTCCCTACAACTGCCTGACAGGAGGTTGTAGTGAGGTGGGGTCAGTCTCTTCTCCCAGGTAACAAGGGATGGGACAAGAGGAAACAGCCTCAAGCTGTACCAGGGGAGGTTTAGATGGAGATAAGGAGCAATTCCTGCCCCAGAGGGTGCTCAGGCATTGGAACAGGCTGCCCAGGGCAGGGCTGCAGTCACCATCCCTGCAAGTGTTCACACACCGTGGAGACGAGGCCTCAGTGCCATGGGTTAGTGGTGGCCTTGGCAGAGCTGGGGAATGGTTGGACTGGATGAGCTTAAAGGGCTTTTCCAACCTGGTTGATTCTATGATTCTGTGACTTCTGTGGGTTTGTTTTCACCATGCAAATGTTATTCCTACTGTTTTGTAGAATGTACATTTGCTTTTTTTGCACATATTTCTGTAATATATATTATTTCTGTAATAATTTCACAGTCTAAAGAATTTCCCCCAAGGTGTTGAAATGGGTAGACATTTAAGTTGTGGGGCATAGTTTCTCCTCTTTGACTGGTCATACCTCATAGTCCCCAGGAAGGTGCTGAAATTGAATTGAGAATGCAGTTGTTCTTGCTAGTGTGGGAGGGGACCCAGCAGTGGCCACAGAGGGTGTCAGGAGAGAAGGATGTTCTGCTCCTCACATTAGAGCTGGTAACAGAATATATGAGGGTGCTGAGTTTTAGGGAGAAAAGAGGCTTGTTGTGGGGAAAGAAGGCAAATATGCAGCTAAGAGGATACTTAATAGTAAAACAGGGACTTACAATTTCACTTGTGAAAACAATTTCCCCTACTGAGCCTCAAATTGTGTGGCTGTTATGATTGTCTAACAAGTCAAGTAGCCATTGGCCTGATCGGATGGTTTAACATCAGACCAGATGCTTGACTGATAATGTAACACATTCTAAAGTCACGCTGCAGTTGAAAAGCATAACAAACCATTTTTGAGGCTGAAAAAAACCCAGTTAAACTAACTTGTCATGAGGAAACAGACAATTGATGAGGGCCTTTCCTCTGTAGCCCTCTAAATTCGGATGTTTCCAAGAAGTAATCCGGTGAGCTGTGAATCTGTCCAGGGTTTTGATCCACTTGCAAGTTTAATCTATCCTCTCTGAACTTAAATGCTCCATTATCTGTTAGAAAATAATTAGAGGCTGCAAGCACAAGTCAGCATACACAGAGTTCCTTGGGAGTCCCTGAGCTCATTGAGATGAAGACAGCTTGACTGATGGTGGTCAGCTGATACTGGGCCAGAAGCTAATAATAGAAGGCAGTGCTGCTTAGCTAGGTGAGAAAGTTAGCTTGGGAAAAATAAAACTGAAGGGTTTGGGATTTATGGTTGGAAATAAATTTCCCATTCTCATTTGTTTCCTGGTAAGAGAGCTTCCGAGGCAGTTGGTTTCTTTTATGGGTTTATAATTAAGATCTAGGGGGCTTCTTGACTTTGCCTGGACTTACTGTAGTCCCCCGCTGTCTCTAGGAGCAGTGTTCATTGTGCAGGAGAGCATTTGTTAAGTGAAGGGCAAAGGAAGTAAGTGACAGTGACCTCCACCAGGTGTGCAGGAAGCAAATTAAAGCTGCATATAAGGGAATGATACCTACATCTTTTTTTCGTGTCTGCCTAATTGACTATATTAATAAAGCAGTCGGATGCCTTCACCTGCAAAAAGAAGCAGCTTTTCCTAAATTGCAAGTCTGTCTTACAGTAAAGACAAGTCCTCAAGACCATTGGCATTAGACGTAGGAAGGTTCTAAGCTGAGGCTTTTGCTTTCTTTGGACCCTGGTGGCTTTCACAGATCCCTGGGGAGCTCCCTGTGGACACTGTGATGTAGTTTCTCAGTTGACAGATGCATTTGCACTGAGTCTCCTTGGAAGATTCTGCTGTACATGACTGTGTAAGTGACTGGAGAAATATTTTTGCCTGTCCCTTGAATTATTTTGAATTCCTTGTATACATTTCCTGCTCCCTAGCCGAGTGTTTGACCCAGCTCTTCAACAAGCCATGTAGATGCTTCTGAAAGCCTGAGAAGGCGTTGCTGCTAACAGTAGTGGGATCCAGGCACCCCAGAGTCATTCCACTGGCTGTATGGCTACTTGGGAAATACAACTGAGTTAATCTTGAACCGCCATTTAAAAGGCAGCTTTAGGATCAAATGAAATCCTTTATGGCAGCAGTGAGACTTTTTCCTTTTCTTCTTCTGCTGTCATTTTTGTAAACATCCTCCTTTCTACCAGGCATCCCTGTAAGAATAGCTGATAATGAACAGCAGCGTTGCTGCCCTGCCTGGCAGTGTGCTTCATCTGCGATTCACACAGGTTTTCTCTCCATCATATGAAGTTGCTGGGGTTGGACAGCAAGGGCTGACCTAACTCATCTGATTGTAGACTCTCATTTGTGCAGTGTCCCCTCTTTCCTCCCACTTACGCTGTAAGTGTAGCCACTTAGGAGGGGAAACTGTTTGCTTGTCAGTTCCAGGCACAGAAGCTCACTGTGATTGCAATTACAATTTCCAGCTTGTCCAGAGATGCCAGAAATCAAGCAGTCCTTGAGAGCTCTGCATACCATGCCCAAGCCCCTAGAGTGATCAGCCGCTGCAGAAGCTGGAAATCTGATCACTGCTGAAGACTGACTGCTTTGAGTCATCCAAAGATTGTTTCAAGGCCACATTTGTGTTAGCTCCATCCTAAGTTGTAATTTTCTCTTTATATGTTTACATCAGTAATTTTTCCTTCTATAGTATGCTAGGGTAAGATGTGCATGTGTGTCAGGTTTCCATATGCAAGAGCATGTGGCTGTACAGAGAAAGTATATGCACAGAAGGGATGAAGTACAAGCGCAGCCAGCCAGCACGGCCTGTTTGGAAACAGTTCTGCAGGCATAACACCAAACTGGAAAATACAGTGAGAGAAAGAAAGTTTGCCTGCTGCTGGTGGTGGAGAAATCTGAGCCCCGTTGAAATAAATGGGAGCTGTGAATTTGCCAGTGAATTCGGCAGAGCCAGGACTTTACCTCTGGAATCATTCTTCCAAGTCTGTCACAAGTTTACGGGAGAATCCATACTTTAGTGAGTGACTGCTGGTATAAGGTACTCCTAAATGAGTTCAGAAGTGTATTGAGAAGCTTTTTGTTCATGGCAATGGCAGAAAATCTGAGAGTTCATATTGCATTGTGACTTGGAAACCCTGCATAAGGTTTGGTAGGTCTATTAGAGGGGAGATCAGGAAGGAGTGTTAGTTTATTCACTGGAAAACATAGCTTGGGATTAATGGAAAACTAAAAATCCTAATCAAAATCACGATGTAGTTTTGGCTGTAAAACGTGTTTGCGTGCATATGAAAGGACCATTTCAAAACGCCATCCTATGACTTCTTTATAAAGATATGAGGTACACCAATAACATGGTTGATGCTTGTTGCTTTGGAGTGTACATTTGAGCTTCGTTACTGAAACATGACGTTATTTGCTTTGCTGTATGTGTTGCTGTTATGAAGGTCAGGATCCTATAGTTGTTCCTTTTTCCTGGGAAATTGAACAGGCAAAAGATGGGAATACTAAAAAAAAAAGGTTAGGCAGAGAAGCAGTGCTAAGAGTGGGACAGGAGAGTTCAATTGGGAGACTTAATCAGAAGCTCTTGGGATTTGTATTTCCATTATGAGTTTTTTGTTGCTTATGATACCATGGGTCTCTAGTTCTTAGCATTGTGCTTCATGTTGCTACCCTTTACTGTGTATTTAGGTCTGGATCTGAGCAGGAATGCTTTCCTCCAGATTCGTACTTTCCCAGGACTTCCATGCTTTGTATCTGGATACATGGGCCTTTAGGAGAGCAATCTTATGCACTTCAGTAAAAAATTCTACTGGACACTGTAATTTGGGGAATTCACCTTCCAACATGATAGCGCCTCCAGGTGTTAGTCTTCTCCTGTGCAAAACCAGTGGATGGTGTGATTTAAGGCAGAGGAGAAGATGTTACCTGTGCTGGAACAGATCCTGCTGGAGTGCAGCAGCGGAGGTTATAGCTGATGGGCTTGTAATTACACACAATAAGAAGCAGCCTTCCTTAAATGTCAGCAAAGTGACTGGGATACTGGAATTCTTTGCAGAGGCTTTCTGACATTCAGGTGCAAAATGCAGAAATGAAACTGAGAAAACTTGGGAAGATGGAAGATGGGATTGTTGAATAATGCTTGGTATGTTATGAAAAGAAGCTGACACAGATACCCAGTTTTATAGCAGACTTGGGCACACAGAATTGGGCCACTAGTGCTGACTAACCACTAAAAGAAACTGAAAGCCTGTATTTAAGAAACTTCATATTGCTTTGTGTTTTTCCTTTGTGCCCCTAGCTCACATTAGCAATAGAAAACAGGCATACATTAATGTTTAAGTTCCTAAAGGGCAGTGCTTATGCCAGAATGTTGCCACACTGATAAAAAATGCAGGTTTTTATGGGACCTCTGTTAATAAAAAAGAGGTACTGTTTCCACAGGCTTAACTGTAATGCATCCCAAACAAGCCATCGCTAGTTCGAGGTTAATGGTGAACCTAATGAGTTTTCAGGAGAAGACTGAAGAAGAAATGTCTTGATATTTAAGTCAGCTGTAAAACTGCATGTATATGCTGGGTAATCATTTCTGAAGTACACTTGTCTGTGATTTAGTTCAGTGCCAGATGGATAGGCTATTACATCCCAGTTTTTTCATGAAAGGAGACTGATGGGCCTGTGTGTGAGCTCCAGCACATGCTGCAACTCACAGATCAGCAACAGTGCACAAAGTGAGCAAGAGCAAAGGGCCCTGGAGGATCAAGGCATCGTATTTGTCATACTTGGGTTTAAACTGCCAAAGTGCCGAGTCAGCTTAAGGGATGTCAAGGGGGTTTGTGTTGTAGTGAGGGAAAACAATCCAACACTGTTTTATACATACAAATATACACACTGTCCATTTTTAATAGACATTGAAGGGTACAGAAGCACAGGCTTACAGGAGCTGAACTTGAAGTATCCTTGTTGGGATATCTTTTATCTTCAAGATAATGTAGTTTGGGATACTTCTCCCTTAGTGATTACCCTTAAAAAATTAAGTGTTTTCCATATGTCAGTGCTGATCCAGACACCTCGATACATCAGCAACTGTCACAGATTAATAAAAATTAAATCATTAACATCTGTTCATATTAATATTCTGCATATTATTTACAAGTGATAGTCAGCTGTCCCTATTGCTGCTTGTCACATAATTGGAATGGAAGAAATAAGACAAGGAAATCTGGTACATGACTGGATTGCTGATACTCTTTGTAATACCCTGCTGATACCTTTTAGACTTCACTGCAATAACTAGGACAAACAGCTAGAGCTGAGGTCACAGCGTGGCTGGCAGTCCACCGAGCAGTAATTGCTGGTTTGTAATGCTTGGTCCTTCAATACTGAACCTGTAGTTCCAAAAGGAAAAGGTTTCACAGAGCAATATTTTCTGTATTAACTTTGGTGTTGCTTCCCGTTGTAATATGCAGCATCTCTTGGACCTACTCAGATCAGAAACCCTTTGTGCTGTTGAAACAAGGTGAGCTTGTCCCTACCTCGAAAGGCTTTCAGTCAAGCTAAAAACAACAGATAAAGGATAGAGAAATTGTTATTTTTATTATACCTACTTCTAGATGGGAATAGAATGTGAATAGCAACAGAGATTTCATCACCTCTAAGCTAATTGTTTATTGGGTTCTTTATTAATTCTTACTTTGAGTCATGTTCTGGTTTTGAATTGGCTTGGAGTGTTTGCATAGAAAAGCAGATCCTGTATGAGGTTTGTTTTCAGACAAAACTGTGTTACCTACTTATCAATAACATGTCTCCAGTGTTCTTTTCAAACACCTCTTGTTAGCAGTCCGTGCTTTCCCCCAGGTCAGGTGTTTTAAAGAAGCTGAGTGACACTTGAGAGAAGGCAAATTGTGTATTAGCAACAGAAGAGAGAGAATAGGTAGGCTTACCTCTTGGTTACTTACAATGTGATTACAATTGTATCCTGAAGATTTCTGCTTTATACCGAATATCAGGTTTTTAATTACATGGACAAATACGCACTGTACACAATAGAACTGCATGGGTTTCAGAGAGGCCAGGCCCTGTTTTTATCTTAATGCTTTACATGACGAAAGATATAAAAATGTTTAAGCAAATACAGCTATGTAGATTTTTGAGCTATGCAGAGTAATTGCAGCTGTGTTGTATTTGCTCAGTATGAGCTTCAGAGGCATTCCTTGATCCACTTGTGTAGGTAAATTCTGTTACATAGAGCACTATCAATGCAAAGGTAGGACATAGCCAAGTTAAATTAGAGTTTATATGATGGATATGTAAGACGTCAATAAAGTAGGAGAACATGGAACAGTTCCCCAGGCTTCAGTTTAGTGAGTGGAGGTAATGTCAGTGGGTAAGCAACCCCCAGATTGAATCTATTATGCAGCGTTCCTGGGATTGGGGATGTGTGGTGATCAGGCAGTGCCTTTCGATGGAGTTCAGTGGGATCATTTGTATGTGTATATAAAAGCAGAAATTAGCTCTTTGTATGTTTTCTACCGCCAAGTAAATTGTTGTTCTTTAAAATGAAGTGTAGGTTTAGGTCAGTGGCTACAGTCAGTCACCTCCTAAAAATAGAAGTCCTCTGAGAAGTTATGTTAGTAATGAAAGTGTTCGGAAAGAAACAGGGTTTGAAATGAGGAAAGAAAGTGTTTTTTCGTTAGTTAAATGTGTTCTTGGCAAGATATTGAACAGATATTTCTTGGTAAAATACATTAATTTGCAGGAATGAAAAGGATGAGTTTCTGCTGAAGCTTTTCAGCAGGAGATAAATTCCAGTGAATTCCTCAGCTAGGAGATGTTTTAGAAATATGATAGTGATTGAAATACGTTTTGTCACTTTCTGAATGAGCTCTGGTGGGTTTCTGTTTTGAAGCCATTGGTTGTTTCATAACTCAGACTCTGTTTATTAGGCAGGAATGCTGTCAAATCCAAATTGCAGTATTACACATTTTCATGTGTGATTAAGTTGTGAACAGCAGGGAGAAGGAGTGGGGGGACTGGGCACGTTGGCTTTAGCTGAGTACAGGATGGGGAATATTTTCCAGTGCTGGGTCTTGTCTGAGGAGCTGAATGCTGTGTTCTGCCTGATTTTAAGCAGAGCGGGGAGGTGCTTCTGGTTCCTCTGTGACTAATCTATCAGGTGAGAGCATAATTTACATTCTTGACAGTGCTGTCATTCAGATGAGAACATAGATCCGAGTGAAACTCTAGACTACCTAAAGGTATTGATGTCATGGTAGTGACAGCTTGGCAAGCTCTCAAAGTGTCTCAGAGCTCCAGAAAGTGTCTTAACTACACTGTGTCAACATAGACATGTTTCTAGCTCAACTAAAACTTGCAGATCAGCCCTCTGGCCTGCAGTTGAGCTGGTGCTGGAAAAGTGAGTGACACTCACTCTGATGATGTAGCCAGGGGTTCCAGGTTTTCTGGTTGTGTTTCCTTTGCCTGAAGTTTCCCTGGCAGTGTCACTGAGAGCCTTTTTTGCTCTCTTTCCTAAACCAGTGGCTGTTGAAAAGCAGATTCACCCCAGTCAGCCTTGTCAAAGTTTGCTGTAGGAAATGCTAGCAAAAGACATTTGGGTTTTGCCTTGTAGAGTCCTTTTAGTTGAATAGACCTTCAGAAGTTCTGGATCTTGATACCATGCCATCATACCAGCATTGTTAAATGTTCCTGGGATGATTGTGGTAATTCACAAAAGAGAATGAAAGTATAACATAAATTATTATTTTTCCCTATTGATACCACTCTGAAATTACGGATTACTTATGAAATAGGCATTGCCTCCTGCAATACTGAAAGTTGAAGTGGTGCTTGTCCCTAACTTTATGTTCTTGACTTCTATACTTCAGTGAGATCTTGTCTTTACAAGAGTGTCTACACAGCCACAAAGACAAACTAATAAATACAGTTGTATTTATTGATTTGTCTGAGGCGTTTGTATTGGACACAGACAGTTGGCCACTCATTCATGCAGGTTTGTTCTTGGAGTTGTTTAGCTCACCCTGACAGAAATCTGGACCTGAACATGGCCACACATCGCAGATCAGTCAGTATTTGATGTATTGCCCTGACAGTAGGACATACTCAAATATTAGGGATGGATATGGAACCTTACGATTCGAGCATAAGACAAGCTTCCAGTCTTTAAGGTTTATAAGAACCACCATACGCCATCCACCTCTCCTTTTGCCCCTTCCCAGAAATGTATCTGTAGAGAGGCAAGGGATGTGAGCTGCCTTTGCTCTTCTTAGCCCTGACTTCCTAAATTCTGGCTGTTTTTCAGAGCCAGGGTACCGAACTGGGTGGGCATCATCCCATGGGTGACCATGGAAGCGGATGGAGGAGCCATCCTGGCTTGCAGCCACTTGCTTATCCCACCCAGCCCCAGCAGGACTGGGGAGAAAACAGGAGGAACAGGAGAAAATCCTGCATCAAAATATGGATAGGGAAGTTGGTCGCTGATAGCTGTCACAGGCAAAACAGACTTGACTTGGGGAGTTGAACTTATTGCCAATTAACATAAATATTTAATAGCTAACTCAGCAAACAGAAAAACCCAATCCCTCATTAGAACGTCTGTGGAAAAAACCCACCTTTGCCTGGCCCTACTCCAGTCAGCTGTTCTTGGCTGGTTGCTACCTGCAGCAGCTCTGTACTGTTCAGTCTCTTCCCTCTGCAGCAGCTCTGCTGCCACAGCCCTGCCACGTGCACCCAATGCTCCCTATATCTGCTATTCTAGCAGTGTCCTAAAGCTGGGCAGGATCGACCCAGCAGCAGGGGTAAGGACCACATCACTGGATGGAGAAGGACTCATCTAGGATGGAGGTTCTGCCATGGCAGGTGAAGCACAGGGCACAGCTCAGCCACACAGCACTTGGGAGAGATGATGTGGATGGGAGGTGTGTGAATTTTGGCTGTGGCAGTGATTGTCTTTCAAGCCTATTTTACAGAGGTTTTTAATTTCATTTTTGGGAAAAGAGTAGGTCAACGAGATGGTAAAAGAAAGAAAAAAGGAAGTAGAGAAGAAAAAGGTGGAGGAAGAACTGTAGAAACTCAGGAGAAAGTAGCAGGCAGAGTGATGATGAAAGGCAGAAAGCTCTCTACTACAGGAAATGTATGGCAGCTTTTGATGACTTTGTGGTTCATTGATGCCAGCTTGTTAAAAAATAAACCTAACAGTGAACCAAACAGTCCAGTGAAACTTTTGTTTAAATATCATGGTCCCTTTG
Organism: Psittacula echo; assembly: GCF_963264785.1. Classification (NCBI taxonomy): domain Eukaryota; kingdom Metazoa; phylum Chordata; class Aves; order Psittaciformes; family Psittacidae; genus Psittacula; species Psittacula echo. Next base: position 5,440,898 of record NC_137756.1, on the reverse strand, counting down.
CAGTATTTGAGTCCTGAGTGTGATGCTCTAATGCAGCTGAATACAGATGAGGGAAGCATGGAGATGAGTCTACTTTGAATTCTCGGTTGTGGGAGATGAAATACCTGGGTTATGCACAAAACATATATTTGATTAAAGCAACTCTTAATGTTGATGGTACACTTGATGAAATTATGTTTCAGTTGGATGCTATCCCTTTAAATTGATCTTGAAGGAAGAGGGAGCTTCGAGTGCGTGATTATAAAGTAAAGCTTTTCAGTGATAACCAGAAAATTTCAAAGCAATGTCCCAAGACTCCTCAGAAAGGAGTGTGATCTTGATGGATTTTTTTTTCCCCCCTCTATCACTCACTCTGTAGCCCTTGCCATCACTCAGCTTAAATCAGAAACCATGCAATAATCCCTCCTCCTGAAAGGAATCTTCAGCTAAGGCTGAACATATTTATATGCTGGTCAGTGGTAAGGTCTGTTTGAAAGGATTGCTTTATTAGACTGTACATTTAAGACTTCAGATATCTTTGCTAGTTACATGAAAACAGGAGATACAAATCACTTCTGACAGACTATTTTGAAATAATGACGGGTGTCACAAACTGTAAGTAAAACATTTGTCAGAATATGATAGAATACTTTTTATCAAGATGTGTGCACACTGTTAAAGCACTTGCATCTGCTCTGCTAAGTGGCCAGTCTGAAACCCACTGTTACTTCTGGCATCTTTCAGTTGAAACATTTCTGGTTGCTGAGGCCCTGGACTCTTGACCATTTATGCATAAAAGTGAACTGAAAATGAGCTAGATTGTGCTTTCTCATCACGAGACTCAATGTTTTCAGGCAGAGTTCACAGGCAGGCTGGTGGGAGTTGTCTCCTGACTTGGATGTTTGATGGAAGATCTTCACTTTGCTGCTTGTGCATAGAGGTCTGTTCCTTTAGACTTGAGATTCCTCCTCAGCTGTCTAACATGGTCTCTAATGAATTGAGAGACTTACTTGGTACACAGTCAGCAGGAAGAAATAAGGAGCATCTGGTGTGTGGGTTATACAAAATGCATCTCCTATGCCTAACTATAAGCACTTGAGCCCTGATGGAGTCAGATGGTTGCCCATGCCCTCAGTGTTTGCAGGACAGGGATCATGATACTGTTTCTTGTTTGTTTTTTTTTTTACTTTGTGTTTGCTTCAAGATATATAGAGAGCCAGATTCACTTCTATAAGCACATGAAGGTATCTACTCCTGCATTAATAGGACTTACTGCTTCTCTAAGGTGGGCACAGAATATTGACCCAGCAGTCTGTAAGCATCAGCTGCAAGAGGGAGAGCTTTCAGATCCCTGAATTGGGATAGTTTCACCTAAGTGTTTGGAGGAAAGGGGGATTTGAATCACATGGGGCAATCGTATGCATTCAAATTGTGTCAAGAGTGCAGTCTGGGCCTCTGCAGTGTTGAGTCAGTAAGACTACATACCCTCTGTGCTGTGTGCAAGTGCTGTAACAAGCCAAAGGAGTCTCAGAGGGTATGTCTGCTCCGAGAAATGCAGCACATTTAAAGACACACACCACCTCCAGAAAAGGCTGTGCACCCACTTAGCAGTGCCTCAGCCAGAGACCTTTCCTTCCCTTCCCTCCCCTCCCCAGTGTGTCTGCTCCTAATGAGTATACAACAGTTCATGGAAATGCAGCTGTGGCAGTTAGTGCAGTTACTGTCTCACTATTGCTACTATCCCACTATGGGCTCTGATATCCTGTTGGTCCCTATGGCTGCATCTTTCATTTTCAGAAATGGCTGAGACATTTCAACAGAAGCTTTCCAGAGGGTATCTGCCCAAGTGGTGAAAAACTGCAGCAATGCTGTAAAGCAATTGAAAACAGAATCTTGCATAGGAAATACAAGGGAAATATAACAGTAGGGATCATTGTCATATGATCAATGTGGCCATGGATGTGGCTGTGTGTATACGGTGTGCTGTCTCTCAGCTTAAGTGCTTGTGCAGACTGCATAGGCTAAGTCAGCTGTAACCTAAAAGATGTCCAAGACCTCGCAAATGAAAAGCATTGAAAATATGTTGGACTGCCATTGGATCTGCCCGGAATTGGACCAGACCTGCATTCCAGGCAGGTGTTTGCCCTGGCCATCAGAAACGCTGTAAAATTAATCTAAAAAGCAGTGTATTCACTGTAGTATCTCCTGTTAGCACAGCACAGCCCCTGCTTTCAGGAAAATGCACAGCACAGTACGAAGTCAGCTTTTAAGTACATTTATTTACTCTACAATGATTAGGAAGAACAGAAGGACTGTGCTTTTCTGGCTTGTTTTGAATTGTTTGAGGGCATTTTATGGTGAGGACATCTAGAAGGTAAGGAAACCAAAGATTTTTCAGACTTTGTCCCTGCTTACTGAACTCTTTATTGGTTATGTATGTTCATTTGGAGCAGTGACATTGACCCTGGGCTTGCTGAATTGGAGCAACAGGTCTGTGATGTTTCTCCTGTGCTTGCTCTGCAGGGTAGCATATGTATGTAGAGCACTAAAAAGGAACATTGGCTACCTATAAGTTAGCTTCTCCTGGTGCTCTGTGTGGTATGGTCATGGATGCTCAGAAAGCTCAAGTGTTAAAGAACAAGTCTTCAGAAGGAATATCTTCTCTCGTCTGCCAGATATTTAAATCTGATGTAAGGACATCATCAATATTGCTTCAAATGCTAATTCTCTTTCTGGGTGAAGTGTTCAGCATCGAGAAGATGAGGTTATCAAGCCCTGCATTAGAAGCTGCTGGGATCCACCACACAGGACAAGACTCTTAATGGCACAACCTGTTGATGTGTTTCAGAGCCTTTGCAGGCACCTGTATTGATCGCAGATCTCTCTTGATCTGTATTGATGCTCAGATTTTCTTTGGAGCATGGTTGTGGACTCAGCAGGGTGATGGCTCACTGTTTGATCTGCCTGGTTCCAAGACCTCAGGGGTCTCAGAGTTATCTCTAGCATAGAATCACAGACTGGTTTGGGTTGGAAAGGACCTTAAGATCATCCTGTTCCAATCTGCTTCCATGAGCAAGGATGCTTCACACTAGACCATTCTATGATCATGCTGGCTAATATTTATGTTCAGCTGTCAGTTATAATTGTCAGCAATAATACATCGAGGTAGGAAAGGGGGAAGTTAAATATTATCTTAAAAGGTGTGCTGCAGGTGTTACTCAGAGCACCCTTTCTTTCTTAGTCATAAGAACTGTTTTTTCTCCCTCACCTGGAAGGCTGAAATGAAAATTCAGCTTTAGTTGGAGTTACTTTTCAGAATTAGCAGTCAAATTAAAGGTATTTCAAACATGACTGCAGGTTATAGATAAATCAGGAAACAGTGTTAGGCAGGATTTTCAAAGCTATTTAAGGAATGAAGGTGACTTAAGTGACCTGTGAGAAGCGAGTGACTAGTTCCCTTCGTCATCTGTGTTGGCAAGTGCTTTTAGCTAGATGTAACCCTGCCATGGTATCATCACAGTGTCAGACAGCTCTCATGAGTTAACTAAGCTCTACCTGTCTAAGCATGTTTTGGCAGTCTGAGGGCTTCTTGTGGGCTCTCACTGTGGGGATAGCAATTGCACCTCCTCATACCCACATTGACATAGCTGTGCTGACAGAAACCAGAGCCCCAGGTCTGGTGATGTCTGAATGGGATCTGGGAAGTCCCTCTTCTTCTTGAGTGTGCTACTGTGTTACTAAATGCACACGATGGATCAGTGTAAAGCATTGAAATAACATTTATGTCTTGTTGAATATAGGGTTGTGTGTATAAAATCACGGGAGTTGAGCTTAACGTGGCAATAACTCAGCTGCACTCCAAAGGGACAGCAAAGAGGAATGATCAATGTGACATGATTTCTTTGTACAAAATGGCATGTCTGAGAAGTATAATAGTGAGTTGAACATGGGAGGCTCAATTGAAGTCACTTGCTATTCTCTCTGTGGTGAGGCTGGTGGGACACAACAATGGCTCTGCCAAGCTACCTGTGGGATTAGCTGCCTTCTGCATCAAGGCCTTTCTTTGCCAGCCTTCCCCTAGGAAATTAACACCATAAGCACTGCTGTGTATAGCATATACATACGCAGCCTTGGTTTTAAGTAACTCATTTGAGATCTTGTAATATCCTAGCCTCAGCTGGTCAAGGTTCACCACAGACTGTAAAATACGTGCTTGGGGTAAGGGCAAGCTGAGGTCCACAATTGCTACCTGTGCCTAAGCTGGCTGGTTTATAGCTGCCCCGTGTATGGCTGCCACACACTGCTGTGATATTTAATACCTGAGTAGCAACAGCATAAAGAAACACCAGGAAGCGATTTGGTTTGGCTGGTGAGTTACTCTTGTAATAACACTTGTTGCTGCTGCAGATCAATAAAGGAGGGTGCCTGATGTCCAACAGGAGCCTTTCAAAACTGTCACCACTTCTGTCCTTTCTCAGATGCTAGTGTGAGGACATGATGTTACAAAGTCTCCTGAGGGAAAGATAAAATATCGTATCTTAATCATTTCTCTCTCCTCCTTCCCTTTCTTATTTCAACCTTCAAAGGACTGGAGAGAAAGATGAAGCAGCAGTTTGGGGCACAGTTCCTACCTCTGCTTGAGACTTCCTGTGGGACTGTGGATAGTAGGTTGTGCTTTTCTGTACCTCAGTTTCCTCTCCACTAGATCAGAATAAGCACAATTTCAAAATCACCTGTGTGTTTGTGCCAATAGAGACACGATCTGCAGCTGTAAGGCTCCCAAAAGATGTGGGGAATTGCAGAGGCTGGTTTTGAAGGATGCCAGCGTCAGAGAGCCAAGTCTGTGAGTTTTGGTGCCTTACCTGATTAAATGTTCTACAAAATGTGATTGAGAACCAGGCTGTGGAGTGCCCGAGTACCATGGAGACTGGAGCTCCAGGGTCTTTCGTGTCCAACTAGAGCTTAAAATGAGGACTCATGTTCATATTTGCTGAAGAGATTTTTGAACTGCTGCTAAGTCATAATGTTTCTGTTGCTGTTGTTTGTCTGTATTGTGTAATTGGGCTCTAGCAGAACAATTGCAATCTCTTTTACTTTGTGTCTGTGCTGTGCCGGATAGACATACCCCTGAATTTGGTTCTCCTGTAGATGCAAGTTCAATAAAAATAACAGTACTTATTACTAATGAGAATAACTGTATGAAACCAGGATTCATGCTAAATTAGTATCCATTAGTGGCTTAGATCTATAATGAAGGCTTCCTTGTTCTCTGTTGTGTATCTCAATTCATTACAGAGTAGTCCATAATATTAACAACATTTTTGGTATTTTCTGGAACCATTGCCTGAAACTATTAGAAGAATATGTGCTTTCCTGTAACAGCAGCGTGAGGCAAATGGCGCTGCTTGCTTTTGTTATTGTACAGAAGCGTCTTTCCTTTGGACTCAGACTTGTAAGTGGAGCACGTGCTGCAAAGCTTTCCATCTGGTCTCTCAGGATATATTGTTGCCTATATTCTGATCAGTCTCATTATAGAGAAAAGTCCTCCTGCTCCAAGTTCCTGGAGGAAGTCTTACCTTTACTCAGAGAGGGAAAGGGCAACAAGTACCGTTCCCTTTTGCATTTGCACGAGGAAAAAATGTGTGAGATAAAAAGCAAACAGGAGGCAGAGTAATTTTGCGCTCTGAAACTGGATAATGCAGCTGTCAACAGGTATTTATTGTGGTGGCCTCCAGTGACATTTTCTAGTGACAGCAGGAAAGAGGCTAGAATTGTTTCACGGAGACCCTGTACATGCGAGGTGAACAAGTGAGAACTGTTTTAATTGGAACGTGAGTAAGACTACTGGAATTCGGATCCCTGTTCTGATTTGTTGCTTGGAATCTTCCTCGGAGCTCCTCCTCCAGTCATCCCATCAAATAGCCCCTCTTTATTCATTTATTGATTTTATTTCTTCACATACATCTAGGAAGAAAAAGGGAGATGCTCCCCCAGTGGAGGCCATCTGCTCTTTTCTTATTGGGGGGGGGGGGAACCCTACAATTAGTGTCTTGTTCATCTTTTCATTTTAACAAAAAAATAGAGAGGGAAAGAAAGGCAGAACTATTATGCAAATACTCTGCAATTTGGTTTCAAATATTCTTTGTACTATGATGAGCAATTTCCTTTAATACAAACTCAGCCTACTTGCCAGGACTTTTTTTTTTTGCCTTAATATAGGGAAGGAAATAACCCCCAAACTTCGATGAGTTGAGGGTATGCTACGTTCCTCTGATGCCAACTGTTTCTCATCCTTTTTTTTCTTCCATTGGCACTATTACAGCTGTTATTCTTTTAAGTTGTCAGAAAGCTGTCGTATGGGGGGGTTTAGAGAAAGAAAGAGAACCAAAATAGCTTCACAAAGCCGCAGTTTCATCTCAGTTTTCATTGTTCCGTTGCCATGATGAAGTGGTCTTGAAATGGAGGGCTTGGTGAAAGAGGGAAAAGCTTTCTCTCTGCCTTTTTTGAATGTCAGTTGTTTGAGATGGCAGCATTACCTCTAAGAACAGGTATGTAGGATTTGTCATAGAGTGCTCCTGTGCTCCTTGTCGATGTGAACTTTAGGGCCAAATAGCATAGCCAAGCTGAAGTCCTCTGGTCCTTGGTATTGGACAGCTAGCTCGCTAGCTGAAAACCTCTGAAAACTTATGATCTAGGAAATAAAGTGTAGAAGAAAGAAAGGAATATTGTTTCCTGTTTGCTCTGTGGGAAGCTGAAGCATGGTAAGACCTGAAATAACTCATCTATTGGGAGAAGACTTTGGAAGAATGAGGAGCTAAGAGGCTCAGATTAGAGAGCTGCTGCTTTCTGTAGTAGTCTTCTTGTGGCAACAGGAGACAGGTAGGACTGCTGCTGCTAGTGAGCTATACTATTGGACCATCACGACCACTAGTTTAAGCTGTTGCTGTACAACAGTCATAGAAATGGTAAATGGTCATATCTGAGGGCTTAATGGATTTGCTGACTTTGAGTAGGACTTATGAGCATCAGATATATTTAAAAAGCTCACACTAAACCTCCTGATTCTTAACCCTTTGCAGGTTGAACTTTGGGAAAACTTCAGTTGACATAAACGTTACATGCTTAAGCCTATAAAGTATTAAGCATAAAATCTGTGATCCACTAAAGCATTTTAGCACTGTTTATTCAAATACCTTGCTAAATGAGGCCTAACTGGCCATTTTTGCTATACACAAGTGGACGAGTGGCATAGTTTGCTTGCATTAAAAAAAACCTCTGATGCCTAATGGATTGACCACAAGTTGGGAAAATATATTCAAGGGGATGCTGATCCCCTTTAGATGTTCTGTTGGAGATGGGAAATGATCTACACTTAGAGCCTTTCAGCACACTGGAGTAACTGGGTCACTTTTATTGTTGCAGGAAGCTCTTATCATGGCCAGCATGGATCACCCACACCTGGTGAGACTCCTGGGTGTCTGCTTGAGCCCAACCATTCAACTCGTCACTCAGCTGATGCCTCATGGCTGCCTGTTGGATTACGTTCATGAACATAAGGATAATATTGGCTCGCAGCTGCTGCTAAACTGGTGTGTCCAAATAGCTAAGGTATGTAATTCATGCTGTTCTTTTTGTGTCTTTTACATAACTAACTGGAAAACATGACATACAAAAAGAAGATATAAAAACGTTGTTTGGGGTTTTGTTTTTGTCTCTGGGTTGTATTCAGGCACGGTTTTCCTTCCAAGAAGGTTGGGTAGGTCTTGAAATACATGTAGGGGGTCCTTGTGGAGGTGGAGGAAGAAATGCCCTGTTGGACATCTGGGCCTGCGCACAGAATGACGTTTCAGCCTCTTCTACTGTTCACTATTCATAGGTACTCATTTAACCTGATTGTAGTTTTCAACCTTTCTGAATCTGCATTGCCAGTTAAATTCTGATATGCCATCAATTGTCTGCCCCCGTGCTGCCAGGAAGATAAATATTCATTTCATGTCACTCCTCTGGGAACCATCATGGTTCTGCGGTGTTTAAGACCTATCACAACAGCTGAGGCTGGAGGGTAATACTGCTCCTCTCTGCAGAATGGGGAATCTCAAGGGTTGGATCCTGCTTTGCTTGCCATGATATAATTGGCAAGATATAATCTGCCTTCCTCTGGCGTTTTGGAAGCAAGAGTGAAGCTATTGTCATTTAGATCCAGACTGTGCTTCAGCTGAGGTGGAAGAGAGTATAGGTCATGCCGGCCTAATGTTTTGCAGTGGTTTATCTATGTTTTAGGTATGTTTAGGTATTCAGTGTTGTACTAAGCACAAGTTATTGCTAATCAGTTGTAAAAGGTAACAAGACATGGGATTGCAGAGGGCCGTAGTTTTTCATCCAGCCCTGACTTTTGTTCAAGGAGAGGAGGGGGTTGAGCTTCATCATTAATAGGGACTGTTTTCTTTCCAGGACCAGATCCATTGTCAAACCTGCCTGAAGGTTACAGTAAATGAAATGATAGCGGGTAGAGGGATTGATCCATAAAAGAGGTGGGGGGAATCCCAAACCCACATTCTGATGTTTTGCAGCATTTTGTGGGTGTGTTAAGATCTGTGATTCTGCTGTGCTGTGGTGGTAAAGCAGCCAGAGCTGCGCGGAACATTGGAACACCCTGCTGAGGATGTGCAAAGATTTATTTAGGGCTGTTATCAGACTGAGGAAGGTGGGGGAGAAAATACATATTCCTGTTTGAGTCCTTTCTCTCAACACAACCTCCTTCCCATCTGTTTCCATTCTCTTGATTGATAGTGACTGTTAACATCTATTACAATACGTTTACGCAGTGGCATATATGAGAAGATAACCCACCTTTATTTTCACTTTGTGCATGTATATGGCCTCTGACTCACTGGACTCTAATAGCTGTACTTGCTTTGCTGTGGACTTCATGTGGGCAGCTGATTTAGTGATCCACAATAAAGGCTTACAGAGCTGACAGGTCTGTGGGAGGGTCTGGGGAAGGCAGGTCATGGTTTCCCTACAGTGATTCCTATCAAAGTGAAACAGGTTCTAAACTGATTTCTGTTGTAAGTGGTTTCAGTGTAATTTGGGGATTGGATTTGGGTAGACTGATTTGAAAATCATTGCCTGCCACTTTTCTTGATCACCATGTGATGTGGGAGGAGAAGATGAAGTATTACAGATATTTGAGCTCTGAGATGGTGGGTAACCAAGCAGTGCAGAGAAGTGAGATTATGCACATAATATTAACTGGTGAAGTGTCAGGAAGAGAAAGGGAGTTTCTCTATCACAAAATGTGGGGTAATACCGAGGGGAATTTTAGTGAAGTTTCTGGAAGTTTAATTAAATTCATCTTCTTCTGCATTACAATAATCACGAGGTTAATTTTGCTTTGGCCTCACATTACAGTATGAAGCTCGTTCACTTGGCTACTCATAAAGGGGGACAGCAACAAGTGGCTGTTTCCTTGGAAAAGTGCGGTAACTGGTACACGTGGCTGGCCTCTTAACTCTGGGCCATCACAGTTTGTCTGGGTTATTTTCTCCTCGGTTTCTTCATGTGTCTCTTTCACTTCTCTTATTTTTCCTGCAGTGGTTGGTACTGGGCTTAAAACAATCAGTGCACATCTGACAGGGAGTTCTGCATTTTGCTGCTTTAGTGTGCACAGTAGCGGTAAGGATGGCTTGTTATACTTGAGGAGAGCACCACAAGTGACGAATACTCGCACACCATGCCAATGTGTGCAAGTACATTGCACTCCTAGTACAGTCCTAGTCTGGGAGAAGACTCCAAAGAGTAAAAACATACCTTTTATTTTCTTCTTGTCTTTGGAGACCTTCAGTGACAGTTGTGTGTTGGAAATCCTCCCCGTCAGGTTGCAGCTGTAATATCTTAAATATTATATAGGAGGCTATCAGTGAAGAGAGGAGAGAGAGAGGGGCGTATGAGCCTGTGCACACTATACCTTGTATGAGTAATGCGAATATTGCACAGAATTTCCTGCATTGTACTGTGCTTGCTGATGGGATACAAGAACGCCTATTCCCTTGTGCTCTCTCAGATTGTAATGTCAATTGGGGTTAGAGGAAATACACAAGAAAATGCTTCAGAACTGGTAGGAAAAATCATCTTTGAGATCACCAGACAAGGAGTCTCCTTATCACAAAAAGCGGAATAAACGTGCTAGTCCCCTGCTAGCAGCAGGGGAGCAGTAATACTTGTTTTCCACTCATCTGTCACATTTAACAGTGACTGGGAATCAGTCTGCAGCCTGCAAATAGGAAAGATTCAATTTGCCTACAAATAGACTGGTCTCCAGAGGAATGAGTACAGAAGGTGGCTATTGCATCAAGTACAAGTTTCCATTCACTGTGGGAAATGTCTGTGTATCCCATGTACATGTATCCACTGTGTTCATGTTTCAGGATCTGCCATACAGCTTGAGAATGTCTCTCCACATCTTGCTTTTCTAGATTGCAGGTCATGATTGGTTGTATCTTTCTGAAAGCTACCAAAACTATGATTATCAATGTAGTAAGAGACAAAAATGATCAGTCATCTCCCAGTCCCATTCTCTGCTCCCTGAAGCACTTTCTGGTATCTTCTGTTGGATACATCTTTCTATTCCCAGCTTTCCTCTTTCTATGGTGAGAATTTTCCCTGCCAAGGACTAAAGGAATCAGGAATGCCTCCTTGCCCAAGCTCAGGCTGATTTTTACGAATGGTTTAAAATCAAGTTGCTGCTGCAATACAGTTCCTCCCTACTGCGCTTTTCTCCATCTGTCAGTTCGCAAGCATTTATTTATCAGAGTCATTGCTTCAGAGTTCACTTGTTCTGCCAGGCTGTTCGTTTCCATATGCCTCGACTTCTGTACAACTAGATGCAAAAAGTAGTTAGGCTCTATGCCTGGCTGCCAACCTGCATATGGCTCTGGAGATCATTTGTGGAGGTTGACAATAGGGCAGTTATTAAGTATTATCTACTGCCAACTGAAAGAAGCTTGGATGCCTTTTCTTTTTGCATATGCAGATTGTGTTGAATTTATTCTGACTGTTGTATCATTGCAGGGTAATTGTGTTCTTCTCTCAGAAGCTGTAGCTTCTTATTTTATGGATGGAAGTTATAAAAATAGAGTAGCCCCCAAGCGTTCTGCATAAAACAGGGTTGTTAGATAGCAGCTGCGTCTGAGGGGCTTCTTCCCTTGTGCTTTGCAAATATGCAAGGCATCTCCTTGTGCCTTGCTTCTGTGGGTACTCTGTCACTTAGGGACTGAATGTTTAACCTTCTTGTTCTGAGTTCAGCACAGCAATTTTACGTGGAGCTTGATGTGCAGTTAAAGCAGTAAACTATGCCCATGTATCAAGATACTTCCTAGAGTGGGAGCCACAGTGACAATCTTGGTGGCCTTAGGGTATGGAAGGATGGAATAATGCTTTGTGGATGCCCATAGTGTTGGCTACTTGAGGAATGGATTGAGAATCAAATTCTGTAAGGTTAGCACAAGCCTGGAAGTGAATACTCAATTAGTGAATTCTACCTGCGTCTGCCGGTGCATGACAGATACATATCAGTCATAGAATCCCAGAATGGTTTGGGCTGGAAAGGACCTTAAAATCATCCAGTTCCAACCCCCTGCCACAGGCAGGGACACCTTCCACTAGAGCAGCTTGCTCCAAGCCCCTGTGTCCAACCTGGCCTTGAACACCGCCAGGAATGGGGCAGCCACAGGTTCTCTGGGCACCCTGTGCCAGCGCCTCAGCACCCTCACAGGGAAGAGCTTCTGCCTTATATCGAACCTAAATCTGCCCTCTTTTAAGTTTGAACCCATTACTCCTTGTCCTATCACTACAGTTTGTGATGAGGAGTCCCTCTCCAGCATCATTGTAGGCCTCTTTCAGGTACCGGAAGCTGCTCTGAGGTCCCCATGCAGCAAAAAAAGGCACTGTGCATTGACATTTCAGTGTGTTTGATGTAATTTCTCTCAGCAAGGGCTGCCCAGACACACTCCCTGGCAACTTGGAGTTGTGGGGGTGACAGTCTTATGGAAGTGCATTCAAAAGAAGAATCATCTTGTGGATTCTAGTCAGGAGGAGTTGGTTATACTCTGCTGGTAGGTGAGGTTAACTGTAAGGCACGTTATTTGAGGCTGTAACCTCTCACTGTTACTCTAGTGCTAAAAATTAGCCTAGATCCTGGTGGAATGGTTTTCATGGGGCTTTGTGCTGCCAGCCTCTCTCTCAAGGGCGTATAGCAATGCATGTTTGCTTCTATAATGTTGCATGCAACAATTGCTAAATTGAGCATGGAAATTCAACTGAGGCAGCTCCATCTACTGTTTTACTGTGTTAGTTTTGAGGTTTTTCTGGTACAGTTAGGGTTTTATTCTGCAGCTATTGATTTGCTTTACATCTGCATCAGTTTCGCTGAACAGTGTTTGAATGCAGAGGAACTTTTCCTCCCCCAAAGAAGGCAGAGGAAGAGTGAGAAGGGAAGCAGTCTTCCACAAGCAGAGCAGCTTCCCTGTGATCACATAGCCTGTGAAGGAGAGCTCAGCTCTCCTGGGTCTTAGCCAGTGCCCCATTCTATTCCGTCCTGTATCCCCCCAGGGATACAGGATACAGGGATGTTTTTTGCATTCTGAACTGTAATAATTCATTCATAGCCCTTCAGAATACTAACAAGGTAAAGCATAAGTAAGTTGATACAGTGGAATGTCATGGAAGGAAAATCAAGTACTTCAGGGGATTATTTTTTATACCTTTTCAATATAAAAGAATTCTCAAATTACCTTAACTAAAGCCCTGCACAGCAGCAGTTATCCTGGTATGCAGGAAAACAACATTTGAAAACACTCTAGGAAAGAAAAAGAGAGAGGAACTTGGGGATTGAATTTTAATGAAGCAGATGCACATCTTCAGTCCTGTTGAGTATTATTCCAGCACACTTGCAGTCATAGAATCATTTAGGTTGGAAAAGACTTTTAAGATCATCAGGTCCAATTGTAAAACCCTGCCAAGGCCATCACTCAACCGTGTCCCCTGAAAGCCACATCTACAGGTCTTTTAAATACCTCCAGGGGTGGGGGCTCCATCAATTCCCTGGGCAGCCTGTTCCAATGCTTGACAACCCTTTCAGTGAAGAAATCTTTCCTAATATCCAGGCTAAACCTCCCCTGGCACAGCTTGAGGCTGTTTCCTCTTGTCCTATCACTTGTTTCCTAGAAAGGACTAACCTCCACCTCACTACAACCTCCTTTCTAGTACCTTTTCATAGGTAGTTGTAGAGAACAGTAAGGTGCCCCCTCAGCCTCCTTTTCTCATTGCTCTAAGAATTCTCTGCAGGCAGTGCAGATCTGCAGCTGGGAGTCTCCATGAGCTATCAAGGTAACGGCACTTGGCAAAACCTTTGTACTGCTTCTTTCTGACATCCTGTTCTCCCTTCCTTTTAGCTAGTTCATGTTACTGGGCTCGGTGTCCTTCTGCAAAGGGCCTTATCTGCTGCCTGCTCTCAAAGCCTGTATCGTGCCAGGCTTTTTAGAAAGATGTGTTTTATTACTCTCCAGGGCAGTGCTCTTCAACTGGACGTAAATTAACAGGCTATGTAGAATTCAAAGGATCTATGTTGATTTATGCAACTGAGATTCTGACCCAGAAGCTGGTACAGCACTCACCTCACATCCAAAATCAAACGGTCTTGGGCTGCTCTCCTCATGTATGGAGTGAGGGAGGCTCTGAGCATAGAGGGCAGAGGCAAGTGAGGTCCCTTTGGCTATACTGTGAGGTGAGGAAGCCATTCTCATCCACCAAGACTTGATAGATTAGGAATGACTTGTTAGAGACAGCTTTTGTTGTTTTGCTGCAGATGGGATGAGAGAGAAGCTGTGTGAAGTGGGAGGAATTGGGGGTGGCAGGACAGGTTGGGAAGAGGTGGAGGATAGTGGCTGTGGTTCAAGGTCTTTCTTTTTCATTAAAGAAGCCTACCCTGCAGCTCAGTGACTATTCCATCATGGAGTGAACAAAGGAGTTTAATAACAGTCATCTATCAGCTTGTCCACATTTTAAGCTTCAAGATGTCTCTATTCCCAGAGCTCCTTGCCATGACAAGGCTAATTGTATAATTATAATGCTATACCAACCCCTCCTGACGTGCTCACGCTGGCAAGGACCAGGGCTAAGGGCTGTGATAATTATCACTGCAAGCGAGTGCATTAGCATAAATGTAGTTTACTAATGGGGCTGCTTTATTAGAATGTGCAGTGTATAGAAGAGTAGAATCTAAACCAAGGGCTATGAAATTAAAGTCCTACTGAAACAAGGCTCTAATTTGTGTGGAAGCCCAAAACCAAAATAGGTGGGGAAAGGAACCTTTTTCCTCTCCTAAATCCCTCTGGGCAGTTTTCTTTTCTTATTCCTATTCCTATTCATCCTGACCATTTCCCTTACTGTGCTGGAAGCTTGGATATCCTCAGGTGGCAGACTGAATCAAAGGACCCTTTTTCTGGTGTAGCTGGAGAGCTCTCACTGAAAGAGGGTTTGCCATCAGAGGGGAATTACCCCACCTTGTCCATACCCTAGGACTTTTTTGGTACCTGCTGGGTAGCTCCCTGGGTTACAGAAGCTCAGTTGAACTTGAGAAGCCATTGCAACAAAATACAGGTGGATCTTGTAGAATCCTGTATCCTAGCTTTTAACTTCTGAGTGGTGGAAGAGGACAGCTTCCTTTCTTGCTGTGGTTAACTGGACTGTCTTGGGTTTTTGTGAGGCACTGAAGAAGTTTCTTTTGATCGTCTCAGATATTAAATCTGGGGGGATTTTTCCATCAACACAGAGCAGTAAATAAATGTTAGGACTTTGTTCATCTTGTCTGACCTTCCATGCTCAGATTAATGGGGGCACAATTGAGTGCAGTCGTTACTAGAATGTTGATACATAGGATCAGGGCCTGGCTACTCTCCTGTTGACTGTTAGTTGCTGTGGCTGGAAATAATTCTCTGAATAAATCAGGGAATTTGATCCTAGTAAAAATAATTATAGCATCTCTGCACTTCACGTGTTTCCTTGAAGGGCACAGCATTCCATGTTTTCTTGCGTAGTTATGTACCTATTTATAGAGATACCCATGCAGTTCCCTCCTTTCTTCACCAGTCATTTCATCTGGAGTACTGAACTGGTTTAGTAACGCCTTTATCTTTTCTACCAAATACAGTTGTCGAGAGGAGAAGTTTGCTGTGAAAAGTATTAAAATGAAAGCAGGCACAATAAAATTCATCAAGTTAAATGTTGAACAAGTTTTTCCCATTCCTTTCATTTCTTTCTCCTCTCATCTCAGACTGATTGTCCACTTGCCAGATTCTTGCTCTTTCTTTCTGTGTCATTTTGTCCTTTGCTTTCTTTACGCCTGTCTTTCCTGTGCTTTTACAGTGTCTTGTGTCAGCCTCTGTACCCTGTTGCTCTTTCTTCAGAGTTGTCATTTGTTCTTTGTTTTCATTCTCTGGCTGCTTGGCTCCCTCTAGCTGGTACCCATCCGGTGCTTTAAAAGAGCACAGGAGCATTATGCCTGCTACCCACCAGAGTTTTTATGTTGAGTCTCATCACAGGGTTTGGAAAGCACCTCCATTTCCTCATTTCTCTCATAGTAATGCATTTGGTTTTGAGGGTTTTAATACCGGCTAACTGATGACTCCATGAACCCCATGCGTTGTTCTGGAGGAGGGATATTTGAATGTGAAAACTTCCATCAGAATCACAGGAACAAAAATGTAAGCTTGGGTTTATATAAAAGTTATAGAGATATCTTTTTTCCAGCTTTGTGCTCTTACCTCTGACCCTCAAAGGCTCTTTTGCATGCTGTAATAACCTCACTATGATAGTGTTTGAGTTGTTCGCGGTCTTCAGTTTGTCTGTATTTGGTCATTAGCTCTTGAGCTGGGTGGAATGACTCGACCTTTGAAGGTGACTCTCTCCACTCAGGATGTGGTCTGGAAGACAAGCGTAGGCAAACCCTGTAGCTTTCTGACAGCTTAATTTGCAGGGGGATAAATGTGAAGGGTGCTGGCGATGACAAGGTCACACAAAACAGGTACTGGAGGACTGAGCTACGGTTGGAACTACCGACACAAGTGTGGCTGATTTCTGCACAGTATCTTGCGTATTGTGTAAGTGAGCTGTACCCCTCTCTACTGAGTAAGGTCCTGTGAGCAGGGTGTTAACTTGCTTTCAGCTTGACAGTGACCAAGAGAAGTTTCTAGTGAGTAGTAATCATTCATTCTCCAGTCTTAATCTGATGGTTTCTGGATTATCTAGACTTCCTCTTCCCTTCCCCCAAAAATCCCGTGTTCCATGCTTCATGGTTATTGGAAGAAAGCAGAGAGGCAGATTTCCAGCCATTTACAAATCACAGTAGCCTTTGCAAAGGCACAGAAATGAGCAATTTATTGCACAGGGATAGGGGATAGACAATTTACTGTTTTGTTAAATCAAAGGTGCACTTAGCACTGACATTTATAGGGCCTCTGATATTGGGGACCTGACAGCTGGAGGCTACAGAAGCCCAAAAGGTTGGCTTTGCCTGAGCATAGCAGCTTATCGTCAAGTACACTGAGCTGCACTGGGGGGAAAAGGAAACACCAAACCTTAGGTATTTTTCCTAGCAGTCCCCGACAGACTGGCTTGGGAAAGCGTTATTGAAAACCACTCCTAAATCAAATTCAAGATATTAGAGGCGCGCCTACTGTGGTCTGTCAGGATTTCCATTATAAGCCCATAT
This sequence comes from Psittacula echo, assembly GCF_963264785.1. NCBI lineage: Eukaryota > Metazoa > Chordata > Aves > Psittaciformes > Psittacidae > Psittacula > Psittacula echo. The sequence goes on along the minus strand of NC_137756.1, from coordinate 5,424,151 downwards.
TTTTCAGGTCTATAACTTGACCATAAAATTCCTCTCTGGACTGTGACTTGGCATAAAATGTCTCAGCCCAAAGCATTCTTCTTATTATTATTATTCAAGAGATATATGTATTTGGCTATTTTTGAGTTGCTGGAGTTCAGAAACAGAAGCTGGATTTTTCTCGGTCTATACCATACATTAAAATGTCTTTTTTTCCCTAGTGAATACAGTTATTTCAACGCTGTATTTTATAAGATAGCTTACCCAGCTTGGATAACTATTAAAAATGGATGACCAAAGCATTGGTGGTTAAAGTTAGGACCCCCCACATTCTTGCAGAGTACCACAGTTTGCATGTGCCCCATAAAATCCTGCTTCTAAACCCCCGTAAGGATCTTCAGGAAACTCTGCAAGGCCATTTGCAAAAGTTTCTGGGTCTCTAAAGGTTGTGTCTTTGTTTGAGTGGAGCTTAGCTTTTGCAATTGGCCAGATCTCCAAGTTCTCCTGTGCAATCCAATGCTCAGGCATAACTAAAGTAGCCTTTTGCACAAGAAATGAGATTTGGCCTACTGGAAAGGAGATGCTCAGCAGAAGCCATTCCAGATGAGGGCTGAGGTACATAAGTATCAGATCAAAATTAGCAGATGTCTATTAGCAGAAGAGCTACTGACCATGGCCCAAATCTAGATGTATCTCAAGCACCCCAAAACTGTCTACTCTCCACGTATAACTGTTTCTGTGTCCAAGTGGGAGCAAGGAGTAGCGGTGAACTGAAGCCTGTTTTCTGTCTGTCCTAGCATGACTTGCTGTATCAGGGACCCACGAAAAACGTACCAAAACATCAAACACTTGTTAGCCTTTGATGAAACCCTGCTGAGGTAGATCTCCAGCCATAAATGAGACCTGAACGAAGCACTTCATATCCTGGTGCTTTGCTGATATATTCCTTCCATTCCAAAGTAAAGTTTTTCAGAAACACCAGAACAGGATACGTGACAGAGAGAATCTCCTGAAACAGAGTTGCCCGGAGCCACAGCAAAGGAGTACACCCGCAGCAGTGGACAGCAGTCAGTGAAACAGCTCCTCGATAAACTGGGGTAGCTGAATGAAATTGATTCCAGGGGATGCTGGGATCTCTGTGCGTGCTCCTCTGCTGTGCAGTAGACCAAGGTGAGTCTGCTTAATGAAATGTGAGAGGAGAGAGGGCAGTTCAAGTGGCTGCTGGCACTGTTTCAGGTGCCATGCCAGCCCTCAAACCTGCAGGGTCACCTGGCAGTCAGGTGTCATCCGTCAACACTCTCCCACTTTCCCACATCCCATCTGTTTCTGTCTAGCCTCTTTGTGTAAATTAGCTCTTAGTAAGCAGCGGTTCGCACTGTAGCTTGGGTTTCTTTCTTCATCCTGTGACCTTCGTGCTTCCTTAAACTTTACCCTTGTCTGTGGGCCAGAGCAACATCCTCACTGCTTCTCTTTTTGTTTTCTAAATCTCTGCATTAGCAAACAGAGAGGATCATATTCCACACAGTGCAGGGCTTCAAGCTGAAGTCCTGCAATGCATTAATACCTTCTGATTAGAGGCAAAATAGAATTGGATTATGTTCACTATGAGGATGCTGAGGCGCTGACACAGGGAGCCCAGAGAAGCCACGGCTGCCCCATCCCTGGCAGTGTTCAGGGCCAGACTGGATGGGGCTTGGAGCACCCTGCTCTAGTGGAAGGTGTCCCTGCCTGTGGCAGGGGGTTGGAACTTGATGAGCTTTAAGGTCCCTTCCAACCCAAACCATTCTGTGCTTCTATGTATCCTATGAAAAATACTGAGCATTATGAAAGAATGCATTGTCCTGAGCTGAAACAGTTCTGAATTTTCCAAAGGAAGACTTTTGTCAGGACCTTTGAAATGTCTTTGGATTTATACTGCTGATTTTTATTAAAGTAATTTTAAACCAAGCCATTTTGAAACAAACCAAAATGTACAGCTGATCTTTATAACCATTTTTATTCTGGTTTTTCTGACCTGTTTTTTTTGCCAGGTCTCCTCACACATAAAACCAAGGTCAGTTTTAGAGAACGTAACTTTATTTGTAAAAAAATACTCATTTACCCAACATTTCTTAGGAAATCTATAACTAAACTGCTACACTGTAATACAATTTGGGTTTGTGTTTAGGCAAAACTTGCATTAGTTGCATCATGAACTACGTAGGGACTTGCCTATAGCTACATCTTTCATGTCAGCATTCAGTAAACCAATACAAATGGCATGATAGAATGATAAAGTAGATGGGCAGAAATTAAATGTAAGCTATCAGAAGGGGACTTGAGAAGGCAGAAGAAAAATAACTGCTGTAGCTGAACCCAGGACAAAGATACATTAATTTCTTTATGTTTGAGAGTGGAGATAGTTCAAGAGCTAGGTGTCACTGGAGGAAGAATCTGATGTTGTGAGTAGACTGGAACAGTAACACTGAATGATAGGTGACAGTGATTGTAAGTCAGAACTTTTGGAGATGGCATTGATAAGAGGAAGCTCCCATTCTTTACTGACTCCTAGGAATTACTGTGTCAACTCAGGCTGATGGCATGCGTGGTGCAGGACGTGGTACTGCGTCTTTGGTGCTCCCTGAGAGTGGGTGATGCAGGGATCCCTGTGCTCTACCTTTATGTGCACCACTGGTTCTGTTGGTGAGAAACATTGATGCAGAGTCTTGTTTTGTGTTTGGTCTATTGCTGCCTATCCTCATGTGCATGTTAAGACATAAAAGAACTTTGCAGGGCTGTGATGTGAAAACCACTGGGACCTGGCTGCAAGCATTTCTGAATGTTAGAGTTAAAGCAGCTTAGCTTGGAATCATCTTATCTTGTGCTTTGCATTACCACTGTTGCTCTACCCTATCATACTTGAGCACCCTTAAAATGGTACTACCTTCTACCTTGCAGTCCATGTGTTTGCAAAGCAGGGGGGAATATCATTGTTTTAGTAGATGAGGAACCAGATGATGTGTCAGGACTCTGCTTGGAGCAGCTGTCTTTATTTTCCAATTTTAGGGTTCATTTCCTAACCTTCAAACAGTCTTTTCTTTCCAAAAGGCATAAGTGCTATTTATATAGACAAGACAAATGAGGGATTTGGGGTTTCTGAATTGAAAGGAATATAGATGACTCCTTCTACAATTGGGTGAGAGGGAGTTGTTTGGGTTGGGTTGGGTTGGGTTTTTTTCACACTTACATACAAAATTTGGAGTCCCGCATAAACGTAAGGCTAAGTTTAAAATACACCGGCCAGGTCAGTCTTGATAAAAACAGGATGTGTCATTATCTCTGTATGAAGCTCTTGACTTCACCTCCTCTAGATAACAGTGAAAAGCATCCACTTGTATCCAAAAAGCAAACTCACATTGCAAAAGATGTAGTGGTTTGGGGGTGCACAAAGTTCAGCACAGGAGAAGAGATTAAATGTTTGGGTGTATTTAGTTTAACTAAATCAGGTTTTGGATGGTGAGTGTTAGCTGTAAATTTAGCAGGGTTAAATGCCCAAGAGGAAAACAAGTATGTAAGGAAAAGGACAATACTGGCACGAGAATGAATAACTCTTACCTGGCTACAGATAAATTTGGAGTGGAGATTAGAAGAGAGTTAATAGCCACCATAAGTAAGGTTCTCAAACCTTCGAGTAGAAATAATAGAGGCACAATAATGAATGCCTTTTAAGATAGAGTTTGGTAAGTTTATGAAACAGATTTGGACTGAATGGTACGGTTGCTCTCAAGGGGCAGAATTAGATGGCATGTTTGCTTTTAGTTCCCTGTTTTGCAGTTGAGTAGTAACAGAAATTAGCAATGAAAGGAAATGTTCCCATGCCTTGCTGGGAGACCGCCCAGGTCTGAAATGTGGAACTACTGGAGATAAGAGATCGAGTTGTATTTTGCACTTTGGATTGTTTCTTGGTTTTCTGTTTCTTACTTGCTCACCTTACTCATTCTTAATTCAAATTAAATCAGATTCTGATTCCATTAGCTAAACTGAATAATGCATTACTCTGCATTTTCATTGAAATTAGCCAGCCTATTCATGCAGTGATGATGCTATTCTTGTGAGTAAACATATCAGAATCAATCTCATGTGTGTTCAGCCTGCTTCACCCTAAGAAAAAAATAATGAAGCTTTCCCTTCAGCTCTGTTTTTTCCTCTTGCCTTTGCCTAAGGCTTGCTATCAGTAATTCATAGTATGTGTACGGTAGGTGGAAAACACACACATAACAGAAGTTAATGAAGGCTTTATTACATTTAAACAGAAGTGTTCTAGTTTATGCTGGAGACTAATGACCTGCAACATTTCTTTTGCAAAACTTGTGGTACAGGGACAAGACAAAATAATAGTGTCTGTAATTTTGGCTACCTTTAAAAATATTCATTATAGTTCAGAGCTCACCAACCTGGACAATATATCACTGAAGAGGGAATTTATTCCGTGTTCTTCCAGTCTTTTCTAACTCTGTTTCTTGTGAGATAGTCAGACCTACACATCTTCTTGGACTACCTCTATTCAGACAATAATGTCTCATAGTTCATCTGCCACAGCTCTTCTGTCCCTCCCATTACTTATGAATGCTTTTCTAATCTGCTTCTTAGAAGTACAGGTTTTACCTCCTCCTCTGTAATCTTTCCAATTTGGCTCTTACTTGACTTTCTTTCCCATATGCTGTTCTGTCTTTTAAAAACTAAAATCTTAATAATGGTGTTATGCTCGGTACAGTGCTGTGTATCTTGAAGTGCAAGGCTAATAATAATTCTTTTTATATCTCCTTTTAAAGCAATGAATGTTAGAAAGAAAGGAAATTTCATCATAGAAATGGTAGAACAACTTTGTTTTGACAGCTCTATATTGGTACTCTGTGGTGGGTTTCTTTTGCTTTGCCTCCCAAACTGAGGTAAGCATAGATTTAATTTGTGGCAAGGGCTTTTTCATAGAAAATTGCAAAGGCATTTGTAGTCAGCACTATGATAAACAAAGTGAAACAGCCCACTTCTTTGGATCGAGTCCTGTGCTTCTGAAGCAGATCTTAACAGTAGAGATGTTTCAGATCCCTTAGTACCTTACACCAACTTGGTCTTGTTATTTGATGTTGCTACTGAGGGGCTGGATTCAGACACTTGTATGCACTGTAGAATCATAGAATAGTCTGGGTTGAAAAGAACCTTCAAAGGTCATCTTGTCCAACCCCCTGCAACGAGCAAGGACATCTTCATCAAGTGAATGCTTCATCCCTGGCAGTGTTCAAAGCCAGGCTGGACACGGGCTTGGAGCAACCTGCTCTAGTGGAAGGTGTCCCTGCCCGTGGCAGGGGGTTGGAACTGGATGAGCTTTAAGGTCCCTGTGTGTTTAGTAGTGTTCTGGGCCACATGAGCTGTATGTGAAGGATCCTCTCCCTTTTCTGGCCAGCAAGCCCAAGAGGTGAGCAGAGCTCTCCTGGTTTAAGTCCATCCAGCAACTAAACACCATTGAGCTGCTCACTCCACCGCCAGGTGGGATGAGGAGGAGAACCGGAAGAATTTGAATTGAACACCTTAATAATTGAAATTAAGTGAAATATATTAATAATAGAAGTAATAAAAATGCAGAGAACAACAAAAAAGGATCAATGAACACTCAGGAACCCCAAGTGATGCACAGCGCAACCCCTCAGCGCCCGCCTTGCAGTGCCCAGCCACACGGGGGCGCTGGGGGCGCAGGGCCAGCAGCGCAGATCCCATTCGGGTATAGCAGGAACTCCATGGTCGCCATTTTGAGTCAGCCCCCTCAGAGCAGCGTCTGCAGCCAGGGTTGAGAGCCTCCATTTTGGTGAGTGAGTGAGTGCACATTGTGGGTTCTTGGCCATAAAGTTTAAGATTCAGCAATGTAGTGATGAATCTGTGTGATACCCCAGGTCTGCAGTTCATGTTGGTGCAGCTTTGAGTTTGAGCAATAAATGTAGTTTAGCCTCAGTGGATTGGTGCTGTGACCCCCAGTCCTCTCTTCCTGCACCTCATCAGTGTTCCCAGCGACGCCCGTGTTTCTGTGTTCTTTTACACATGGAGGCTTCAGTTCTTGGCCCCCCTTACATAGGAGCATCCTTCTGTGCAAGGTGGGACATCCTAAATAGGCTTCCAAAACCTGAGGGAGGGTTTACTGCTTTGTTTTGGGTTGGCTTTACGTGGTCATTGCTTCTCTTTGTTGCATTCCCCTAATGTGCTCCTCTGAGCAGGCACTTAGCTGGGACTGGCAGTGGCGCCTCACTGAGCGGTGCCACCTGAAGAGCTGGGATTCAGGGTGTTTTCCAGGCATGTCACTTAACTGAACCACTTTTTCTTTAAATCTGTTTCTATAAACATAAAAAGAAGGAAAAAATCAAAACCAAGCAGAAGGGCATCAGCGGAATGGAATGTTTGGTACCTGTGTATTCAGCAAGGCTTTATTTAGGAGCACATTCCAACTTGACTTGGAGATTTATAACAGATTAAGATGGTTTTTCTCATTAATTTCTTTTGTATGTCAGGCATTGCAAGGTCTTCAGCCTTCTTTAAGCTCTTCCACTTTACCACGTTGATCATTGTTATAATTTCATTCATCAGAGGTCCCTCTCATTGTTCTGTTAATTGGTGTGTTAATTAAATCCTATTAATTTCTTTTTAGCCGTTACCTTTGAATCACTTATTACTGTAGTCTTTCTTGCTGTGTTTTAACTCATCTTGAGGTGACAATTTTGAGGAAGTGTTTATTTTGTCTTCACAGAAAACACTGTTACAACAATAAAGTCCCGCCAAAGCAATCTGAGGAAAATGTTCAGTTAGCCATGAATAGCCTGCCTTTGCATCATCAGAGAACCATAGAATAGTCAGGGTTGGAAAGGACCTTAAGATCATCTAGTTCCAACCCCCCTGCCATGGGCAGGGACACCTCACACTAAACCATGGCACCCAAGGCTCTGCCCAACCTGGCCTTGAACACTGCCAAGGATGGAGCATTCACAACCTCGCTGGGCAACCCATTCCAGTGCCTCAGCACCCTCACAGTAAAGAGCTTCTTACTTATAAATATATAAATTTATAAACATATATAATATATGATATTATATATCATCAGACTCTTCTGGTTTACATTAAAGAATTGGTGTTTGAGGTTTTATCTCTGTGTAAATCCCAGCCCTGCCAGCAGTCAAAAGTCCTTGTTACTGCCTTCCTCAAGGCAGAATTTTACTTGAGAACGGATATCTGTCATATTTGCCTCAGGTTCATCTCTCACATCCTTGTTTTCCTCCCCTTTTCAGTCAGAATTTCAGGGTAAAATACATCTTTGACATAGCCACAGCTTTTTCAATGTGCTGAAGTCCATTGGCCCCAATTGTCACGCTTACTAGGTGGAGACCCAGGATTTGCTTTGTTAGGATAAGGCTTTAAACTGCTCCTCTGTGACTGAAAAGACTGTCTTTGGTTTAGAACTGTTCTTCCTCAGGGACAAGGACAGAGTTAAGTGATGGTCAGCAACTGATTTCGTGAAACACACTTATTTTAGGATTAAATTGCAGAAAGTGATAAAAATAAGCAACCTGTAAGGTAAGGTGGCTTCTGACCCTTTGTCCATTGCAGTCCAACATGATGCTTATTTTCTGTATTCTCTGTCTGTTGCAAATGAGTTAGAAAGTCTTCCTCTATGGAATAGAATCATGTCTAAGATTCGGGGTGAGTTTTAAGTAGCTGTGGTTTTGTCCAGTTCAGCCAGTGATCTGTGCTTTTGTGAATATCTCAAGGGTGGTTGTTTGACCTTCTTTGGAGCTGGTTTCAATTTACTTCCAGTCTTTACCTTGGCTGCTGCATGAATGGGTTTAAAGAACTGATGAAAAACATATGAGAAGCTCCTTCTGCTTAACAGAGCTGGCCAGTTATCGGAATTCCCAACATTTCAGTAGTAAACAAGGTGATACTTTCAACAAGAAGCTGCAGAACTGCACTTGGTATATTTCATCTTGAAATAAACTTAAGCAAGGTCATTTTGAATACATTCATCTCATATTTTGACTTAATTTCCTGAAAGGCATGACAAGTGTGTCATATGATAACATACCAGATTCTGACATAATGCAATATATATAACACTACTAAAATAGAATTAGAAAACTTTAGCAGATACTTTTGAGTAGCCCCTATAAAACTGCAAAACAAGCAAGGAGATACTTTGAACAAAGAAATAAGCTATTGCCATTTTCTTTAACTAGTAGCTGCTTTTAATGCTTGTTAATATTGTAAAATTTCATTAAAGACTGATACTTCCACTATGTATTTTATCATGATATGGTTTCACATTATGATTATGGTAGTAGATGTGCCATAACAATGTAAAATAATACACATTGATTTAAGGAAAAGGAGAGAAATAAGTTAAAAGCTTTTAACCATATGAAGGATTAACGTCAGGACTTTACCACCGATGTACCATATGCCAAAATATTTGTAATAGTTATGTGAAAAGCTGTTTAGAGAAACAGAAAAACCTGGTCTATGATGTTTCCTTTCTAAGTGCATGGACATGCACATTTCTGTACTGGCAGCAAAGTGTTAGGCCTCTTGGTGTTTTGCCCAGCAAACAAAGAAAAGAATTATTTATGACATTCTTGAACTTGTTTTCTTGGTCAGGTCCAATGTTCTGTTATTGAGATGATGAATATGTCTAAGCTGGAAATGTGCAAAATGAGAAGCAGAAAAGCAGGTGCGTTGCCGAGAACTTTGCATAAGAGCCAAATGCATGCCTCCTGCTTATGCTAAAGCAGCATGGATAGTAGCTTGCAGCCAAGGAGTAAACTATGTGAAATCATCTGGCACTTACAGTAAAGGTAACCTCAGGCCACTTTTTATTTCATAGCCAGTTTGTGTACAGAACCCATCAGGAGGTGCTTTCTAGTGTCTCATCATTTCCATGAATGATAGTCTTTCACTCCACCCAGGCTGCATGCAGTGAGAGGGGATACAACTTCTAATCTTGACTGTTTTCCCGAGAATGAATTAAGGTGAAACAAAGATTACTTTACATTTTGAAGCAGTAGATGACAAAATGCTGTTGATTCTTCAGCAAAGACCTACTGTAGCCAGTTGCTAGCATCCGTTCTTCAGTGTTGCCTGTACTTGGTATTAGTTCAGAAGGCAGTGATTCAAATGAGAGGCTCTGATTTATAGCAGAAGACAAGACAAAGTTAGAAAGGGCTGGATTCTACTTCTGGCTGTTTCATAGAAGTTTTTTAATTTTTTTAATGAGGTTTTGACACATCAAGTTAAACTGTGTTCAGAAAATAGGCTTGCAACCCTTAATGAAATGAAGTGTTTGGAGATCCTGTAATGAAAAGCATTAAACAAGTGCCAAGTGTCATTGCTCAATTGCTTCAGAATGAGAAGATTTCAGAAGATTATATACACCAGACCTGTCACAGGTTTGTTTATTTATGTTAATCTGAAGATACTTGCAATAGTTAGATTCTAGTTTTCAGACAAAGCATTCACCTTTGTGGTTACCTAAAACCCTGCAAATTGTCCTATCTTAATAAATTGCCAGCTGTTGGCTGACATCCGGTAGCCAATTCTTTGTTACAGCTTTCTTTACTTGCACAACAATGGGATTAGGTGAGGCCCATTTTAGGTAAACCATTTAGACGAAGGTGGTTTATGTTAACTGGTTTTATTGTGCATTCGCAGTGGGTTGTAGCATGCACGCACAATGTGTTAATCAAATTAGAGCTGACAGGTGGTAAGTCAGAGATGTGATAATGTCTGTCTAAATGGAATATGCATAAAAGCCAGGATGAAATATGTGTGTTGAATATGCCACATGGCCAGTTTTCTCAAGTTGTGCGGACATACTTTCATTTCCATCTCAACCGTTTTCTCATTATCTCTCTATTCCCACCAGCAACGTTGCTTGGCAAAGTCAAAAGTGTTTGAGCCAGTTACAAATACTGTAAGAATTATTAGGAACACATATTTATCTGGAGTTGCACCACTCAATTTAAATCTTCAGCTTTCCAGGTCAGATGACGCAGACAACAACACGTCATTTATGGTCTGTTGTTGGTTTATGAAACCAAAGAAACATAATTACAGGACATGGATGGAAGAGACTCATAATCAGTCTGCTTTATAATTGATAATCTAAGCTTTCACTGCCCTGAAGAGAGGCAGCTAATGGGTATTTTGAGTCCAGTGGCAAATTGGAGATTGTTAGGAACAGCAGGTATTTTAGCTTCAGCAGATCTGTAACAGTACTTTTTCTCAAGTCTCTAATAGCCAGTACAGGTTCAATAATCGAAAACACATCTCTGTGTAGGTATCATCTGTACAGTTTCTCAAACAGAATCCCTGGCTTATTGCAAAGTACTTACTGCAATTCTTCAGGAAGAAAGGGAAAATAGAAAACATAAGCAAAACCCCCAAGGAAAGACAGCTCTTAGTTGCAAACATCAGCAGTCTCCAGAAGAGTCACACTTTTTGCTATGCCATGTAATGAATCTGGTAATCCTACTTCAAGGCTGCTGATGTACTTGGGTGCCACATATGGAGCTGGATGGCACCTCTCTTCATTCTAGTTAGCGGTCAGAGGAAAGCTTAATCTGAACATTTACGTATCCAAAGCTTTTCCCATTCCCAGAAGCACATTTTCCTGGCCAGCTACATTCTTTTGAAGGTGTCCAGGCTTAAGTATGGTGATCTTATAGGACTGGAACATAAGAGCCCAGGTAAATGTTACTTAATTGAATCTGTATCTATATACTGACATCTGTCTGCAGAGCATATTCCTTTTTTCATCCATCACCTTGCTGATACTTATTTACCTTGGCATTTGGAAAGGCTTCTTTCCAGATAACATCACAGTTAAAGAATGAGTTCTGAAATTGACCTAGTCTTAGTGGAAACTAGTAAAAGGCATGTAAATTCATTTGATTTATTAGGACAGTATGCCATTTAAGAGGAAAGTTTTAGGTGGTTTTCCAAAGCTTTCCATTTCTAATTAGGTTCAGTGTGATTCAGACTTCAGTCTCTTGGCTTGTACTGTCATAGAGACTTGAACTGGAATTATAGCTCCATAATACCCCCACAGGGACTAATTTATCATCTTTTCTGTAGTTACTGGCTGTATTAATATTGCCTAAGTGTATCATTATTGGCCACTGGCATGTGTAGGTGGTGCTAGTGAACTAGTGACAATTCTCTAAACCAGTTAGAATTCCAACCAAATGTTACTGCCTGATTAGCTTAGACTTTTGTAAAAACATCTACCTAAAGTACAGAAAATGTAGTGTTCTGACCTTAAATGTTACTCTGTCATCTTGTTGCAACCACTTGTTTCAGTCCTCAGTTTTATTTTGAGCAGACTGCAAATGGAGTGTTGTTTTTCATAGAAATAGTTCTCAAGTTCATAGAACTGACCCTAATACATAGAAAATATATTTGTCCACTTACTGGGGATCTGCTTGGTGGCAACTGACCAGAACATACAAAGTTCTCAGTGGTGTAACCTTACCTTTCTTCATGGAGAAGTGCAGGACTGTCTTCATATAAACACAGTTGTGTGCCATGACCAGCTTTCCCTGTGAGTAAAGGCCAACCAGAGGCTGGTTTGTGGTTTGAGCTCAAGTTAAAGTAATACTAACAACTGGTCAACTCACAGATCTGGTGAAAGGTCTTCTCATAGCTAGACAGAGATGTGTGATCTCTTGTGCCTTCATGAATGGTTTTATTTACAGATCTTTTACTAATTGCCTATGAAAAAAATGAATTGTTCAGAAAATACAATGTTTGCAAATGATCAGTTTGCTTTAAAAATACTTGGAGAAGTAGAATCCACACTGGTGGTAGTCTTGCTTTTAGAAGGAGGTTGGACAAGGTGACCTCCAGAGGTCCCTTCTAACTAAAATGTCTGTTAACAGTTCTCCACAGACAACATGTGGACTAGTGTAAGTTTCTCAGTTCTGTACAGGCTTCTTCAAGTGTTAGGTCCTTGTAGATACTGACTTGTGGCAGGCATTACCCCTTACTTGTATTATAAATACAGTCTTCTAATCAGCCATTTCAGGTGAAGACGAAACAGGTAAGGAAGTGTAGTTCTACATTGAATAATCCCAACTGCTTAGTAAAGGGCAGGTAAATACTTCTGAGGAGCATCATTAGAAATACACATTGTCATAGCTAAAAAATAAAGTCTAGAAAGTGTTCTTCTGCTTTAATGCCTTACGTTGGCTCTGCATACTGAACTACTAGTCTTTCTTTATCTCTGTCTGACAGTAACTGTTTGTGGAGCCCAACTCTCAAGAGAAAAATTAGGAAAAGAGCAAGTGAGGACCAGTGAAAAATCTAAGGGCTGATTATGCACGTTTTCATAGGAAATGTGATTTCCTTAGTAGAAGTTTGAGTTCCAAGGACCAGCTCGTAATACGTCCACTCATGCACATGGAGCAAAGCGTTGTCCGTCATAAGAAGTCATAATCTGGCTCTTGGTGATTTGTCTTAAGGACAAATAGGAGTGGAATTGCTAGAATTCTTTAGCAATTTGGCCAGTGTTCAACTTTGAACAACAGCATCAGCTCCCAAGCAAGATGTCCTCATGTTTGTGTTCTGCTTCAGGTTCTCCTTCCATTTAGTGTGCAACCTCTCAAGCACTGACAGGATGTACAGAAAATAACCTTCTTTCTCTACTTTCTGGGTTGTGATTACAGATCTGTCCTACACTCTGTTCACTGTGTAAAGGGAAAATAAAGAGTACTTGAGTGATGCAAAGAGACGGTTAAATAAAGGTCATAAGCCCATCCAGAGGTACTTGAACAAATGATTGTTGTAAACAGGTATTTCTGAAATCTCCTAATAACTAATGGGTACTCAGTCAGTTGCAGTGTCCTAAGCATCAGTTCTCTGCTGTCTCGATTGTCCTTTGCCTGTGCTTGATCAGAAACATGCACATTCATTTCAGTTTTAGCAAGCAGAGTACACAATTCTTCCCCATGTATTTATCTGTCCTTCTCCCAGAGTTATTAAAAACCACAAGCCACAGATACTTGGGAAGTCAAAGAAGCATTTACCAGCTTCCAGAGCTATGTATGCTGCTGGCCAGGGAATCTGGCTGAAAGGTGATACTTTGGAAGCAACTGAAGCAGTGCTGTGTTTGGTCACAAACAAATTTGAATTGTAGTCCTGGTTAGGAGGGAGCCTTCTGGGTAGACCTGAGCACAGTACTCAGTGGATAACCCACTAAATTAATTAGGGTCATTACCCTTCTCCCCCTCTGTGGAAAAGAAATAAATAAGCAAATTAACTTCCCCTGCCATGTTTTCATGGGTACTGTAATGCTGTAATGCTCCAACTCCAGTTGCAGAGGAAGCCTTGCAGCTCCTCTTTGCTCACTTGGGTGTATGGGTCGGGTTCTGTGCCTATGAGAGGGGATGCGTTTGAGCCGGCTCTGCTCTTCACAAAAACCCTGCAACAGGAATAGCTTGCCTGCTGGAAATTGTGCTGCGATTTTCATCTAGTTCTGGGCTGGGCATAAATGTGAGTTGGTAAATGTGTTTCATCCTATGCCTGTGAAGGCTGTTATGCTGCTAAGGTTTCAAAGGTAGTGGTTGCTTTAGATTTTCCTACATTCTTCAGACAGCTAAGGTCTATAGTAAGGTAGCATATGTTAGATCATCCTTTTTCGTCTTCACTGTGCTTTGTCAGGCAGGCCAGCAATGGCTGGTGCAGAGAAGTCCACAGAATAACCATTTCCCAGTTAATCTTTTTGCCCCACCCTTGTAAACACATCCAAGCAAAGGGAAGAATCTGTCCTGTCATTTGCATTTATTGTGTGAGGTTTAATTTACTTTCTGTTGGTATTCAGGTCACCAAAATACCCTGTTATGGTTCTTGTTCTATTTTCGTTTGTATAAAAATAAATGTCAGGATGATCATTTGAATAATCTTTTTTTTTTTTTTCTTCCCCTGAAAGGGTAGGTACTTTCCTTTGTGTAGTCTCCTGTGTGCCTTCTTTCTGTTTAATGTAACCTTTCATAGATTAAAAAGGCAGTGATGCTAATAGAATTGCATAATTGTCAACAGATAATGTTCTCCCAGTGAAATATAGCTATTGAGGCTTAGCTAAAGCATTTATAGCAAACAAGCATGTAGAAACAAAACAAAGATGTTTATTTTCAAAGTGACACATCTTTGCCATCATTGGTATCTGAATCCTCAGATGCATCATTCAGACCCTACAGAACTGGGATCCCAGCGCTCCCAGTGCTGCAGTTATTACTAGCAGGTGTGATGGCTTTCATTGATGGCAGGAAGTTTTATCCTGGTTATGACCAGAGAGAAGAAATGTCAGGATTCAGACCTACATCCAGCCTTCCTCAGGGATCCAAGGATGTTGATTTTAGTGGCTACTTTTTCTCTTCGTTCCATACCAGTTTTCTCTTGTGTCAGTGCTATTGCAGGAGGGGAGGGGAAGCAAAAAAAGGTAAAATGGAAGCAAATGCGCTCACCTCATCACTGCAGAAAACCCATCTGAGGCGCACAGTAAAAGGTTAGATTTTAAAGGCAGTGGCAGTGGTGACTAGTAACTGCTAATTTAATTTCTGAATGTTAAGTACAGAGTGGTAGCGGATGATGAAAGTAAATTGTACAGTATATATAAAAATATTTTGTTAATGGATATTGGTATTGACAGTAGAAAGGTCTGTTTAGAACCGAGCAAATGACTAACAGCCCTGAGCACTGTGGTCTGTGAGGAGAGGAAACAAGGTAAAAGCTGTACATTTCTGGAAAGCCAGGGAACCAGCATGTTCTTCTCAGAAATAATGAAAATAGCAAAGTAGTATATTTCAGAATGCTTGTAGCTACAAACCTGGATTTCTCCTTTCTGGGTCAAAGTATAGCTGAGTATCTACTTGACAGACAATACAAGTTACTGCCATTAGGAAAGCAACAATTTAAAGTATTAAAAATATAATGAAAGTATTAAAATTAATATTATTATGTATTATTATTATTAAAAGTATTAAAATTCTTTTATATTATAATATATTAAAGTATTAAAATATATTTTATACAAAGATACCTTTAATACTGCAGAAATCTCTAAATCTCAGAAAAACTGCTTCACTTTCCTGTTGGCAGTTTTAAGAGTGAAACCATGACACGAACCATGAAGTGGTTAATGAGCTTCTTTCCTTGTGTCTTCTGTGGTCTTGTTTGACACACATTGCCCAAATGATATTAAAAAATTTGACTTGGAAATATACGGGCAATAGCAGATGGGTGCGTGCAGGACTGTCACTGTTTCATTGTGCATAGACCCAGAGTCTGTGAAGTTGGGCTCTTAAGCTTTCCAGCTGACTGGAAGTCAAGCAAAGCTCTGCTCCTCCCCCAGGCACCCCAAATCAGATAATGGAAAAATTTCTTTTGACTTTAGGTGTGATTGAGGAAAGGGCCTTACACAAATGCTCAAACTTAAGTATGTGCTTAATGGCTTAATGTGCCACCTCACATACAGGGAATTTTTCCTGAACTGGACTCTCTCATGGCTGACTGGTGCTTGGAGTGAATGCCACTTGCAAACAGATGTGCCAGCTGTGGTCCAAGCCAAGCTGTGGCTGCCCCATCCCTGGCAGCATTCAAGGCCAGGTTGGACGCATGCCCATGGCAGGGGTTGGAACTTGAGGAGTTTAAGGTCCCTTCCAACCCAAACCATTCTGATTCTCTGGAAGAGAAGTGCAGAGATGCTGTAGCCTCCATTATTAAATGGTGACATACTTCCAGGAAAGAGTTTTTGAAATGGATTTTGATTTAAAATACTCTCTCTAATACAAGATATTTTTTAAAAGTAATAAAGCTGCTCCGTTATCTGGCTGTGCACATACTATAAGTGTATGAATAATCAGCTTTCTGTCAGGAGGGTTAGATTTGGGCGTATGGAAAGGCTTAATGCTCTCACAAAAACAGTAGGATGAATGTGTGATATGCTTGTCATTCGCTGAACTTTCTTAGTCTCATTCCATGCTTTTGCTGTCAAGAAGCGAGTGCTGGATGCAGTGCCCATTGCCTTATCGTGCTTAGCTTGTACCGCAAGCTATGTTAATACTTCCACTAGAGGGACTTGGCTGTATTTTTCAGTGGAAACTCAATGTCCTTTGAAGAAATTCTGTAGGAAGAGCTCTGTGGTGCTTACAGTGGTTGGCAAATCATGTGCTTCTGTCTCTAGGAGAAAAGGGAATTTGGCAACATACTTCAGCAGCCCAGCAGTGTTGTTTGGAAACAACAAGCTGAAAGATGTGTGTAGGGGATGTCTGAACACTGTACTGTGGTACAAGGCAGTTATTAACACACTAGTGCTGCCTTAAAAGAATCTAGCATGTTTCAGTAAGTAAAATCAATCCCAAATGCAAGTTTCCAACTGCATTAGAGAAGGATGGTTGTGCTTATAATAGAAGGGATGATGTCAAGTGCAAGGGTTAGAGCCCCAGCTTATTTTAGGATGATTTTAAATTTCAGACAAAGCCTAACAATAATAATACGAGGTTACATGAAGGTTAATGTTGTTCAGGCAGATGGTGAATTGCGAATTCAACCTGTTGTCACAATAATGAATGTGTTTGAAAAGACGTTCATGTGGCAAATGGGAGCAAAATGAAACAAAATGCACACATGCATGCACACAAATTTAGCATTACCGGCTATGACTCTTATGTGCTTATACATACATGTACTTTTTCAGGATTCTGTATTGACCCATTGCCAAAAGTAAATATGAGAGGAAGTACTATAGATTTGCAATAAAGAATGCACCGTTAATACTGATCTGCCATAATTTTGCCTGACAGCAATGACACAAGCATTTGATCTGAGTCAGGCAGAATCTTACTGCCTTATAAATGTGATTTCCACCCCTCTCCACCCCATGCATTTTTTTTACCCTTCTCTCTTTTTACAGCACCATAGCAAAGTAGCCCATAAAATAAGTCTGTCTAACTGGGGCCTGGAGTGTTCAGCCGGTTACTTGAAGCTCTGTGGTTCTTTTCTTCTTGGGAGCTGTCTTAGAAAATGGAGTGGCTTTACAGAAAGATGAGAATAAAGTTTTATCTTCCCATTCAGCCAGGTATTTAGTCAAAACAGTAGAGAGGACTCATTGAGTGAATTCCCTCTTGGGGAAAATCTATGGGAGTCAAAGCATCTCTGGGGTGTTTTTCAAGCTAAACAAATAAGTTAGCCAGAGTTTTCATGGTATTATCTGGGCTGATTGTGTCAGCACCCGGTTCAGGAGCCTTTGCACAAGAATTCTTGATGAGATATTCACTTTTAGGCTTGATAATCCAAGGCAAAAATGGTTGTATTTTGTCACATGTGGGCATTTCTGGATTAAGATCAGGGGTGTACTGAAGTCAATGACAGAACAGCTGAGATCAGCATAAATGGGCAGAAAGGGACAGCCCATTGCTTCGGAATTTATATTGTACATTCCATCAAAAGGAGATTTAGGATCCTTGCAGTTTTTTCAGTATGTATCAGTTGAATATGTCCCTGTCTTACCTACGTTTTTCTGCAACTTTCATTTAAAAAAATAAAAGACCTGTAGATATTGTTATATAGGAATCATGTAAAAAATGCCCTCTGAACAAACCCACCAATCTGTAGATGAAGAACGTTGTCATGTGCTGTAGATAGAGACAAAGAAAAGATATAGAGTAAGCCAAAACTTCATACAAGCATTTGCAGGGACTGCAACCCTGCCAGGCAGGGTTATGTTGCCTACTGTAGAGGTAGTTCTCCATTTGGACTTTTAACAGATTCTAGTCTTTTTTTCACCGTCCTTGCAATAGTTCAATTTCAGAATTAAAAATAGTGAGTGCTTCTTGCGAAAGCCATTACACAAACCTTCCTTTTTTCTACCCCTTCTTTTTGAACCTGCCCATGAGGAGTTGTGATTTTCAATCACTTCCACTTTC
Organism: Psittacula echo; assembly: GCF_963264785.1. Lineage (NCBI taxonomy): Eukaryota > Metazoa > Chordata > Aves > Psittaciformes > Psittacidae > Psittacula > Psittacula echo. The sequence goes on along the minus strand of NC_137756.1, from coordinate 5,406,185 downwards.
ATCCAAACTGTGTATTCAGCTGGTTTTAAATATTCATTTTTCCATTAAATTTTTAACCTCACTGTGATTATCTTTTGTCTAATGACTTACTTGTTTGATTTCTGCTGTATCCTGAGGGGGAATGCTAGACTAATCCAGCAGTGTCTCCAGATAATGTCTTGAAATTGGGAAGCTAGAGATAGCTAAGGGAGACCCATCAGGCTCCTTTGGAGAATGACAGTCACCACAGTGAATGACAATGAGACAGTGCACCACCAGTGCAGACTGGGGAGAAAAAAAAATACATATTTTAATTTTGATTTATTTTCCCGGATTTTTTCCTTCAAAATGGCATCAACATAATGTATGTAATTGTGCTTGCATTAAAAAAAGCTCAGAATCTCAGAACACACTAATCAATGTTGTATTTCTGCCTGAAGGTTTCCAGAATAAAACACGGGAGTAGTGGTATTTACTCTGAGTTGTACTCATATCTGAAAACCCTGAGTTGGGAACCTGGGCCTTTTGCATTGTGTAACACAGAACCCAAAGACACCTTTTATGTTTCATCTCATCCATTCAATTTTATCAGAGAAACAGGCTGAAACCAACAGAAATAGCAATTGTTACATTTAAACTCTCCGCTGTCTACTTTCTAGCTGCAAATATTTGCCTCCAGTACAATCCAAATGTGCAGTGAATTGGAGAATCAAAGGTATGTTAACTGTGTAGGCACAACTGCTTAACTTCAGAGAGCAGAGTAAACAACCTGGAATGAAATTTTGGGGAAGGAAAAAAGAAGTATTTGACTTGATCAGCCTCATTAGCAGGCTGCTGCAATAACCGCTTTTCTCAGAAATCCTTCCTTATGTAATTAATCACACCTTTTGTAAAGGGATTTCTGGTATTTATACAGGTACAGCTGTGACAAGCAAGATTATCTTTCAGCTCTCATGCATTTCCAGGGGTGCACATCTAGTTAGGCAGGGAGAGGAAGAACTGCAGAGATGTTTTGAGCTTCCCCAGTGACTCACGGCAATGGCCTTTGCATTGCTGTCTGACAGTGCAGACCGCTTTGCTCCTCAGCAGTATGGAGCTCTCTGGAAAATCTTTATTAGAAAACAATAGATTATAACCTTTAAGGTCAGTTTTATGTATATATTTTCAGGCATGGTGTCAATTAACAGGGCCAGTCTTTTCTGTCTGATTGACAAAGAATGGGTTTGATACAAAGTGAAGGGTGACATGAGTCTGGCCCAGTGCTGGAAAAATAGCAGCTGTCTTGTTTATGTTGGCCTAGAAGCATTGATCTTTTTCCTAGGTAAGATGGCTGTACAGCCCTGCAGGAATGCTGCTTTTTGGTTGCAGTCACACCTGAAACAGCAGTCCTGCACAGACTTACTTTCCTGGCCCTTGGACAACGGCTCTAGCGCTGTCTCTTTCACCAGATCATTCTGTGTTTGTCATCCACAAGCTCCTGTAAAGGCCTTGCTCTTTGTGGACTTGACTTTGTAAGATTTTGCCCCTCTTAAGCTCAATACTTGAATTTTAAATACTCTTTTCAGTAGGGATGCTGTATGCAGATCTGGCTTTGCCTGGTAATACAGACTTCGGGAGTGCAAGTGCTTGCTTCTAAATCTAGCTTTGTTTTGGCTCAACCACAGTGCTTTATTTGGGCTGATGTGTGTAACAAAAGGAAGAACAAAAGCGCCTTTAGCTTCGAGTTGCATTGTCAGGCATTTTTACTCCCCACCAAAACAAAGAGAGGAGAGAGAGAGAGAGAGAATGGGGCTGTTATGGAGATTATCATCATTCTGTTGTGAGAGGATGGTATTTTCCCAAGGAGGCAATGACATTTCTTAATTACTCTCTTCATGGGTAGCCATGTGTAGAGATTACCAGAGGCTCAGCAGTGCATTGTTCTGTGGAAGCCTTGGAGAATGATAATGCTGACAGTACAACGCTCTGCTGTCCAACGCTTCTGTCCTTTTTCTTGCTCTTCATTACACCAGCTAATTACTTCTACTACTGGTGGCTGTGCAGCGTTGCTTATCCCGTATAACCCCAGCAGCCCTCCCCTGTCAGTGTAATTTAAAGTAATAGCATAATGCTCTTGAACTGCTCCAGCTTAGCCCGCGTGGAACTAAAAGGCGCAGTTATTCTTTTATCAAGCTTTTTATCAAGCATTCAACTGAGTGGCAACCTGCACTAGGAACAGGGAAGGGTACATGAACGTCAGTTAATACTCACAACTCCTTGAAGTTGTGATGTACCAAAGAACTCAAGGAATTTTATTTCTGTGTCTGCCTTAACATGTATATACGTATGTGTGTGTTCGTCTCTGCTCTCAACTGTTCTCCATGTCAGTAGCAGAGTGAAAATAGGAACTTCTCACCACCTCAGCTTCATTTCCTAGCAGAAAAGTTTGAAAGTGCTAGTAGAATGTAGGCATTACAGGTTTTGGTCAGGGGGGGCAGTTTTGGGTTTAGTTTGTGTTTTTTTCATATGTATAAATATTTTAATCTCTAAAGCAGTTAAGTGCACAGGTATGTTTTTGCTCTACATAGCTTATACATATATATTATATAATGGAAAGGTACTGGGCACCTAATTTCTCTTTGTATCTTTGAAAAGCTCACTTCCCTCCCTGCCTCCCTCCCTTCCTGTACAACAGATACATACATCTGTGCCTGTGTGTGTTTAGAGAGGATATGAAAATAAATCCTCCTGCTGTCTAGCAGTATATTCATATTTTGACTCCATTGACAGCACACAGTGATGTTACTGTGTGATATTAAACTTTCAGTCGATAAGCAGTCTGAACACCAGTATCAGGACTGTGTGAAATAGAATTGATTCTGGGTGTATAACAGAAAAACTGAAAATAGACTTGCATCAAGCCACGGTCTTGACAGCTTGGTAGTTGTAGACATAGAACCAGGGTCTTAAGAGCTTGGCAGTTGTAGCATTCTCCATCTCATTCAGAGGCTATATTAATAGAAGAATAATTTTGCATATGTGAAAAAGCAAGTCTTTTTTCTTCATTTAAATAAACTTAAGCCAGAATGTTTTTGTAACAGATGTATACACAAAAGATACAAAGTATATAAATACTCAAATATTTACCTAATGGTGTATAATGAAATACATACTTACAAACTAAATATAAAGTGAGCAAAATAATTTATTGACTGTATTCACTGCTGAGAACAAAGCCTGTGATTCTTTTCTGAAGGTGATCTTGTAAATCCATGATGCAGAACTTTGCTTTACAATTAAGGCAGCAGTCTCTGTCCTGCCATTCTTGAAGACACGAATGGCCTCTCCCCCTCCACATAAATCCTCCTAAATCCAGTCTGAATTTGGCCTGTTAGGTGCAGTCAGATCCAACTACATTGCTGACAGTGACAACAGATAAGAGTCCCTTTTAATTACTTGGATGCTGCTGGAGCAAGAAGTGAAATATAAACCTTCTTACGTCTCCCTTCTCAAAGCTTAGACCAAGTGTTGTTTGAGTTCCTGAAGCATAACTCAACTCTTCTTCATTTTCATTGTCAGAATACATCTCGGCCTTCTTCCAAAGCTGTGAGTAGGGTTATTACTTTGACCTCCAAAGAAACAGTCAGCTGAACACAGTCCCAATTGACACGTGAGCTATACAGAGCAGCTGAAATGGGCAGGAATTTCTTTGCTTTCTGTATCTGTAGGAGTGGAAAGCCACAAGATTTGGCTGGCTCCCCATCATGCCTGCTGGTTCTGTTGGCAGTAGTCTGAGAGCATCACTTTCATCCTGACCTCTTTTGCCAAATTTGAATGTGTAGTGGCCCATTCTCTGTGATGGCATTTCCTCTTTCTCAGGCCTAGAGGCTGGGTCTCTCACTTCTAAATGAGGGCTCTCCTGTTGTTTGCCCCTTCTAGGACACAGTTTTCTGCCAGTAACTATACCCCATGTATCTACTTTTTATGTTTACCAATGAATGATCAGTTGGAGATGTAACTTCTAAAGCATTTGGTAAAAACTCTGGTCTGTGAGGAGTGGCGTATCTAATAGAAGAAAGACTTGGAAATAAGTCATAACTGGACTAGGCAGTTGTGGCGTTAAAGAGTTAACTGCCCTTACGCTTGCCTGAGGCTTTAATAAGGAGACTTGGTGGCAATGAGTGGTTTCATGGGGTCTGTTGCTTAATTCTAGAACATGGAGGCTATATAAGCAGGTCTGCACTTTGTTTCAAAGTCAGATGTATTTGGGCATTTGAAATGGACAGAGATGACTGAGATTTAAGTGTTTCTATTTATTTCAACTAAATATGCTACATGGAGCAAGGTGAAGGATCATTGCAGAATTGAAACATGGGATTCGTCTTAGTCAATGTGTTTGGTGCCTGGGCTTTTTTAGTGTGCTGTTTGTTGTGTTTATTTAGTTTTGTTTTCTTCTGTAATCTGATGGCTATGAGGAAAACAGTAGAGTCAGGCAGGAAGAGAATAGCGCTATTCCCTGATGTAAAATCTTGAAGCAGTGCATCTGTTTGAAGAGGAATTTGAATATACTGCCACTTAGTAAAGTGTTAGAGGAAATAAAAAAAAAACAAAAAAGAGGAAGAAGTTTACAGTCTAATTCATAACTGAAGTCCCCTGAATATAGTATGAGCCTCCTGTTAAATACTGTTGAGTTGGTGAATGTGCTGTGAAAGGAAACTACAGTCTAAATCAAACCTAAGGATCACGTTGTTCATTTATTTATTTACTTGCTGTAGAGGCAGTTTTGTGCAATGTACAGTCAGTCCCAGAGGGGTTTTCCATGAAGCTGCTCTTTTCATTTGCCCTTAGGCTGCAGCAATGAAGCCTTGGGAATGCTTGTGTATATGTCTGTGTCTGCATGCCTGAGCGTGGAGGAGTCAGGAAGGGAGTCACATCATGGCATGTAAAGCTTACAGAAGGGTGTCAAAAAAACGGTAACTCATGTCGAGGCCTGTAGCTCTCTTGCTCCTGTTTAGTTAATAGAGAAAGAGAGGGACAGTAAGCACACAGAAAAAAACAGAGGCATGCTCTGAACAGTCCTTTGAAAGTGCCTGTATCTTCTGGTTTTGAGGAAAGCAAAGTGAGAGGAACCACCTTTAGACACTGTCAGCATTTGCGAGTGACCTGCTAAGTCAAGGGAAGGCAGAGAACCATGTGGTGGAGGTAAGGAATAAGCCATAATCTCCATGGGCCAGGAATTTCATTCAACATGGCCCAAACACTCCAGTATGGGAGAGTTGGTCTGGTTGGATGCCATGGATGTGAGAAGAGGATAAGCATATTCCAGCTTCTGTGATTGGTTTGGGGAATGCTGAGGGTGAATGTCTGAGATCACTTGATTGTAGGGGGCAAGATGGAAGAGCTGTCTTTGTCAAAACATAGTCATCACCATTGCACATTCTCCCATGCAGAGCACTCTGGGGAACATCAGTTCCAGAGGAGTGTCCTCTTGGACCAAGTTCCAGGGGCCAGACTGGTTCTGGCCAGTGCAATTTAAATTAGTATGTGGGTTGATGTTTGAAAGGAATAACTCTCATCTTTCCAGTGCACTGTTCCTTCTTTCTTTGTATTCTGATTGCTTAGATATGCTATAGTTCATGCAGTCATTAATTATTGCCTGGAAATGGAAACACCATGGTAGAACAGCAGGGCAGAAGGGGAGAGCATGGCACATTAGCAAAAATGAGCAGAACAAGAATGGACATGAGTGGAAGATGTGGAGTTTAGTTTCATGATGTGCAGGAAAAAGTCTGCTATGTCACCTATTTTAGGTACTTCAGGCTGAACAGAGTGAAAATTCCGATTCTCTTCTCTATTCCAAGTCACCCTCCAGTGCTGCTAAAGCTCTCTATTGGAATAAAAGGGTCTCGCTCAGCACTTGGAAATGTGAAGCTCTATGTCCTTCGCTTTCCCAAGCATTTCTTTACCAGGTTAAACTTTTCTTGAATAAAAGGACTCTTCCTTCTACTGCTTTTAAAGACTTTTGGTAGATGAACCTCACAAGAAGGTGACTGGGATGCGAAGGTGCCAGAGCTTTGGCAGCCAATGTCAGTAGGGTCAGTGTGGCTGTCTTGCAGCTGCAAGGGTTTGATGGGAAAGCAGAGACCTGGCCATAATCTTTCTGTCTGTTGTTAAAAAATGCCAGCATGGTCTATTAATGTGCTGTGCTTTTACTTGGGTAGCAAAATACCTATTAATTTTCTCAGAATTATCATAATCCTCATACATATCCTATTCAACACAGGCATGAGGCTATAAAATCATTCTTTTTTCTCTTGGTATTTCTAGTCTTTTTTATTGTTGCACAGTGACTGATTTTAGTTGAGGTATACTGGACACAAAGGAATGTCAATGAGATACTTCCCTTTAAGAATATGCAAGCCAGCAGCATCTCCATTTGATGCTGACTGCTTATTGTCACAACCACCTTTCCTAAGGAATTCATGCACCTTAAAGTACCATCGCTTTGCAATGCAATCAGCAAGATCACATGTCAGAGCAGGTACAACCCAAAGTCACATCTCTGAATATTATGCAAAGAATAAGACGTGTTCCTTCTCTTTCTGTTGTCTGTTGATGCTCTCTGGGTTTCTGCATATACATATGTGTGTTTATTAATGTACAGCTGTATGTTTACAACTTTCATCATATTTGGAGGTGGTACCACATCCTGCAAAGCAGGCCCTTTTCTGCATTCCTGTCAGAAAGGAGCATGAAGATTGCAAACCCATTCCCATTCTGCACCTTTTACACCAGCATACCACTGGTAATAAGAATGCTTTATTGAAGTAGAACTGATGTGACATCTGCATTGCGTTAGGGTGGCATTTGTCCTTTGTGGTCTGTTTTGTTGAGCCTTTATCCTGTTAAGTCATAAATGATGTGATGATACAACAGGCTAGTTCCTGCCATGGGCTGCAAGCACACAGCTGTCAGTGTCAGCTTTTGGCTTGCTATCTTTAGCTTGGCTTTAGCTTGCTCTCAATCTCTTCAGCAGGTTTACTCTGGGTTTTCAGAGTACATGACCTGCATCTGTTTTAAATATGGATCAGGGTAAACCTGAACTTGCTGAGAGCTGACCTCACCATGGTAGTAGTATACATTCAGTAAGAGAAGTCAGTTTTTTGTTAGGGGTTGATTGTTCTTTATAGGTGGCAGTGAATTTGTAGTAAATGGTGAAGTGCTGGTACATTGTCTCATGCAATGATCATGTTAAGTTATTAGCTATCAATAAACCCTCATCAGTCCTCTGGCATCTGACATTGAGCTGTGCACTTTCCAAGTCACCTCCACAGCCCCATGTTTTGGATTGCCTCACCTGCTGGGAGGACGTGCCTGTGTTCCTCCAGAGTCTTTTTGGGCCAGAATCGGCAGGAGCGAATTAAAGCATTGATTGTATTTGCTGTGTTCGGTTGTGTGAAGTGCGTGTGTCTGGGATGGTTCCATAAGGAACGCAAGAGATCGGTTACATGAGTACCAATTAAAGTGGAATTAGACAAACTGAATGGAGTATTAGAGCAGCTATGTTTATTCCTTTTCTTTTTATTATTATTTTGTTTAATGAGGCCTAATATTCTCAGCCAGGCTGGTGCACAAGACCTCCAGCTAAAACTATCACCAGTTAATGACGCTTTTCCAGTGTGCTTAACCTAAGGCATTAAAAAAGGAGCACAGATATGTCAGTATTTCCTCGATTTGACTGTATATCCGCTGGATTCATGAGTCAGACACTCAGAGTGCAAGCTGGGGTTTGGGTTTTTTTTCTAAATGTAATATAATTTAATGCCTTTTTGCAGTGCGTTTATGGCAAACAGAACCTTGACATTTCGGTTTCCCCTTCCCATGAGGGTGCCTCCCCCAAGCAAAACCTCCCGGGAGGGAAGGCTCGTGCCTCTATGTGTGTGTTTGCACATGCAGAAGGGCACATGTGAGGCTTAGCAGACAGCCTGTCTGCTCCTTCCCCACGGCTGGGGGAGGGAATTTACCTTCCAGCCCTCCTCAGTCTCATTACATGCAGGATCAGGTCTGTGCCGTTCCAGTCTTCTGCACAGCGGCTTCAGCGGGGTCCTCTGGAGAGCTGTCAGCTTTCTCATATCTGCCAGTCTGGTTGACAACGCAGTACATGAAGTTATGAAGCATAGAGCTCTGCTACCTGAAGGGTTGGAGTTTTTTTCCTATTTCCTTTTCTGTTTTGGTTTCTGTGGGGAGAATGTTTAGCAGGTTTTTACTCTTTTTTTATTTTTTCCTATTTTTCTGCCAGAAGAAATATTTTCTAGAGGAGAACAGCCCTTTTCTTATTTGCTTGCAGGCTCTAAGTTACCTAAGGCTTAGAAAATCAAATTGATTTTAGTAATAAATCCCCTGGTGCATTATCTGTTATTTGCAGTATTTCGTGTATATGAGCTATTCGTCTGCTTCTTTTTGATAAATCTCATTTTTAATCAGTCAGTCAATATCACTGACCTTCCTATCATTTGCTGTGTAATGATTACTTCTTACAGGTTACTTCTTTTATCCATGAATATTGTAGACACCCCGTCTGCCCAACAAATACCCAGCGAAGCAGACATCCTGTGCTAGCAACCAGACACCTGAAGTTATTATTATTATTGTTATTTGGGGAGTACTTCCTGCTTTTCCTATGAAACACCTACTAGCAGAATACTCCTTATTGTCAAAATAACCTTATTATTTGAGCATCTCTGCTCCATATCATGGCAGGAATCCCACGCACTACAGGGCATTCTCTGATCCTACTGTGGTTTTTTTCCCTCCTCTCACAGGCACACATTTGATCTTTACTTCTAAAGCTTAATGTTTTTCAGCAAGGCTATTTTTACCCTGTCATTCCTGGTTTTTACTTCTGAGTTTTGTCCTCTGGGAGGGCAGTGCACATTCCTGTATATGTTTGTTATTTGCTGTAGATTTTTGGTGTGCAGCTAAATAGAATTAATAGCCTTTTGTCTCTCATTGGGAAGTCTTGTCTGCTGTGCATCATCTCAGGTGCTAATAGACATTTATGTTGGTAATGCAAACTCTTAACTAGGCAAGTTGTTTTGTGGGGTAGTTATAAAGTACAGATGCATGGGACTAGAGTATAGCCATTAAGAAGGGAGGCGAGGGGGAAATGCTGAAATGAAGCTGCTGGTTTATACTGTAACTCTTTGCAGAACTGGCTGCTCAGTTTGATTACTCAAATTTGCAGGAGCAAAACTCAGGAACAGTTTCAGGTTAGCTGTTTGTAGAGCCTGTTGATAGACCACCTTCTTCTAGGAAAGAGAAAGGTATGTCCCATATAATGCTGTTTAAATGTGTCACTGCGTTTTTGCAGAAGATTTATATAGGGGGATATCAGCTATGAAAGCTATATCTCCTCCCGCAAGTGTAGTTGTGATAATGACCTGGTTATCTCAGTCTCTCATTTTTCTTGAATTGAGGGATTTTGTATGTGGGAACAGAAAAAAACCTAAATTGATCAAAAATGTAAGGTGAAATCAAGGCCTTGTATCTTGCTGTTACTGACAAGGAGACAGTTAGTTATACCCCAGAAACTGTAGGACCCAGTGGTAGAACAGAAAAAAGGCAAGCCTGGTTGCAGTGAGAGTTCCTGTATACTGACTTTGTAACCTCAGACACAGCTTAGGTGAGCTCATGAAGTTGCGGAAGCTATAGACATAACACTTCCCTTCTCGTAAGCGCTGAATGAGTTTGTTCAGAAGACCTCAGAGTTGCTTTCCAGTTGCACGTGAAGTGCAGGGCATAAAACCATTCATCTGTCATTGCAAGCAGGTATTTTCTCTTTCAACTGTTTTATCTGCTTAACTCCTTGTACTGCTGTGAGGCACCTTTTTTACCTGTCACAAAAAGACTGCTGACCCTTGACTCCTGCTAAGTGAAGGCCATTGTGTTGAACAATAATGCTAACTTAGAAGGGGAAAGCAATTCTGTGTAAAGGTTTCCTAGAATCGTTCTCAAGTGGTGCTAAGCCTGCCTCGCTGAAATGTCTTGGGATTTTTATTCAGGGAACACTTGGAAGAAACACCCACACACACTTTTACAACCACCCATCCTCTTGCCTATGACTCAACCTTGCAGCTTGCAGTCTTTAGCCAAATGTCACGAAAAACACTTTTCCACAGGTCAGTCCTGCCGCGTGAAGCTGGATTTGTATATAGTGAAGGCTGAAACTGTCGTTACAGAAACTTCATTTGTTGTTGCTTTTTGGAGATCCCCATTGCTTTTCAGAATATTCACATTTCAAATAAATACCATTCCTCAGAGGCGGAAAGCTGAAGTGCACTGCAGAGGTCACATTTTCTTGGAGCAGGCCATCATTTGACCAGTCCACTAACTCTAACAGGTCCAAATTTCTAACAGCTTCTCTCTGTGAAGTGTTTTATTACTGTGTGCTGATTTAATGTAATCTTTGTCTTTTTTGATAGTATCATGCACAAACATACTATGTAAAATTGCAAAGTGGGTGTTTGATTCATAATAAGAATGATAAGCTGATACTGTTAAGAGGTTTACATGCTGACTATCACTTCTTGGTGTCAGAAGCTATTATCTACTTGCAGTTTCCTCGCTCGCAGTAACTTGGGTGTTGCAGTATTTCTCTTTTTGTAACTCAAATTATATGAAAGTCAGCTTGCTGTTATAGCTGAAGGATGATGTCCTTTTTCAATCACAGGTGGTGGGTAAACATAGAATACTGGGGGTGGCTTGAGCATGAAGAAGCCTGCTTGGTTCCTTGACCATGATAGCTCTCATCCTCCTTGTTTTGCAGCCAGGATTCTTCCACTTCAAAAGAAATGTCCATAATGGCTCAGATTACAAGGAGAAGGATTTGGGAAGGGATAGGTAGTATCTTCTTTTGAATCACCTGATAAACTTGTTAAAAATAGGTAGCCCTGCAGGTAAGAAGTATCCTTCTTCAGAGACTGACAGCACCATGCCATATCGGCTCGCATTGACTGTGGGGGACAAATACACACAGGTAGTCCCAGAAGGAGGGATAGTTTCTTTCCCAGCTCTGTGTTGGTCAAACATGAAGGCAGTTTAGATGGCTATGCTCGGTATATTTATCTTTCTTTTTTCCCCCCTTTCATTTTTTGATGGACATTCTGTGGATGAGAAAATGGGATTAAGTGAATGGAGTGAACATTTGGACCTCCCTCATCTCACCAGTAAGGCAGTCTGCAAGGGAAGGGTAGCAAGCGCAGAAATGAGAATAACCTTGATGCCTCCTTCTACTTGTTTGAAATTCCTTCTTGCAAGTTGTGCCTGTTGCCTCAGGACATTTACCTCTTGTCTCTGTTAACCTCCCTTTTGGCAGTGGAAGTGTGCAGTTAGATTTCCCCACTAGTCACCTCCTTTCCAGAGTAAACAAACCCCAGTTTCCTCAGCATCTCCTTGTATTTTATCTACTCCATTCCCCTGACCATCTTAGCAGTCCTCTGCTGGACTCTCTGATCTGTGGGCATCTCTATTCAGCTGCAGAGAGATACGTGAGGTTTCATATGCCATGCCAAATAAGTGGAGAGGAATAATGTCCTCTCTTAAGCTGCTGGCTATTTCTTGCTCATACAGCTCAGTATATGGTTAGCCTGCATGACCACAATGGTGCATTGCTGAACCATGTTCAGCTCAACATGAGCAATGTGTCATGTTCCAGTGTGCACTGCAGGTTTCTACTATCTGAACCAAGTATTCCAAACTCCCACTATTTTGCAGCTTGGCATGTCTTTGCAATGGGAATTCTCCTTTAGGTGAGAATGTACAAAGGACTGTGACTTTGTGTCTGGAGGCTGTATGTGCTCTCTTTTAGTCTGGAGCAGAAAAAGATCATAATGGTGTGGCATAAATAGTGTTGGGACACAGCCCTGATGACAAAACTGTCTCGGAAGCATGTTTCTTTACTATCTTCCTGTCTCCAGATACTACTTAGCTAAGGAACAAGTAAGGTTAACTTTACTGTGGCACATATTCCAGAGGGTTTGGAATTCCTCCTGAGCTTTAATATTCATCCTCTGTCTAGTGGTGCAGGAGTGCCTGTGATTCTGGTTGGGGATCCCTGGCTGACTGTCCAGTTCAGATGCCTTTTTTAGCAGTGGAATCCCAGTCAGCACAGATCTCATAGGAGAATCCAGTGTAGGACAAAAGGGAAATTGTAGGCAACATTATCTAGAGCGTAACTTTATTCTTTCTGGTTTTGTGGCAAATGAAGAATTTCATAATGAATAAAAAAAGCAAACCCCCACTCCCATCATAAAAATTTTCCATGGGTACTGAAGTTGGATACATGGCAGAGACTGTAAATTATTTCCATGCTGAACTCTTCCTAGATGCCAAATTCCACAGAGCCAGCTGTCCGAAACATCTTGTAAACCTGAAAAATCAATGTCCTGGGTTGTTTCTTTGTTGTAGCCTTGATCTTGCCTTCTCCTGAAATAGTGTGGTGGGATTTACCATCTTCTGAATGTGTCTGCAGCTGCTTTCAAGTAGCTATTGTGCTGATTGTTATAAGGGAGGTGACTAAACTCCCAAGCCTTTTAGAAGACCAGTATCCCTGCTGCTGATTTGATGGTGTTAACATTGTGCTGTAATTAAGAGCATATAGTAGTGCCCTGCAAGAACAGGATATCTTCAGACAGTGATAACAGCAAAAGATTGAAGCCGTGTTTCTGATTCACCCATGGGCTTTCTGTCTTGCTTTCTGCAGGCCTCTTAATCCCTTCTGTGTTTTTTATTCCCCTGTGTGTCATGCCGGGGGGAGTCCTTGCCTACGTAATATAGAAGTATAATGAAAGTAATTCATTAGGTGAGCTTTTTCTATTCTTTGAGCTCATTTGTGGAAAATAATATAGGAGTAAGTATTTCTGCCAAGGGAAGCCATCTACTGTGTCTTTTGAAACTAGATGTATTTGGAGCCTCATCTCAAAACAGAACTCACCTCCATGCACACAGGAAAAAGAAACAGCTGGAGTTTGATGCCCAGCTCATTCAGATTGCCCCTCACTGGTGATACGGTGCATGGGATAGGACTTACAGTGTGCGTTTCTCTCTGTCCCCATCACTTTCTGCTAAGCCACTTGGTATTTCATACAGAGATCTTTCCCAGTGGCAGCAAATGTCTGGCTGGCAAGGTGGCTTTAAAGGAAGGGCAAAGCAAGTTCCAGCCCCAGAACTCAGTGCTGCAGAGAGCCAGAAATGGCAAGTGCATCAGCAGCGTTCACACTTCTAAGCTCCTGGGGAGGCACAGGACTAGAGTTATCTTAAGGATGCAGGTGGTTTGGGGGTGAGTGGCTGTTAGCAGTATGATATTTTTAAATAGATATTTCCTTCCTATTATTTTTGGTCAAAAACGAGGGGAAAAAAATAAAAAAGAGGAGCAGTTTTTCCTTTCAAGTAAAACACTGTCAGTTGGGTTTGTGTTGATTCCAGTGCGCTTCCTCAGTGACCTTCATCTCCCCATGCCTTTGAGATGTGAAAGATGCTGTTGACACAAGCAAAGGCTCAAGCTCCCTCAGCTCATATCCCAGACAGCGCTTTAGCATAGCATGTTTGATGCTGCATATTTCTGTCTCACCGACAAAGTGGCAGTGAAAGTTACTGCATTCATCTGGGAAAGGGAGTGGAGCAGAATGAAAGCCACAGCAAACAGTGCTATCTTCCCTTTCTTCCCTGTCCTTGGTATCTACCGTGCCACCTCTGAATGCCAGAAGCAAAACAGAGAGGTCTGAGCACTTAAAACAAGGCTTAGAAATGCACCCACAAAATACGAGACCTAAAATTAAAGCATGAGGTACATAATGTGAAAACACACACCCCCCCCGCCCCGTCTTCATTTGTAGGAGAAATGGCTTCTTGCATTTGTACTACAAAATGAGCTTATACACACTGAAATGTGATTGCAAGATAGTACTGGAGGTAGTACTCATCCTCCCCATTCATATTGTCTTACTATACTTTCCTCAAGTGCATTGGAGGAAAAGAAATCTGGAGGAAAGAGAAAATACTCTATGTTGTTCCACACGTGTGGGGGTGACCGCAGATGTCTTTAACACTTTTGTTGCCAAATCAGCATGAACTAAGACAGTGAGGTTTGAAAAGGCAGTATTAGGAAAAGGTCAGGACAAAGTAAGTGTTAAGTTTTACGATTGCAGGTTTGGGTCTTTTTATTCTCTGGTTAAAACTAGGTCTGCCTCACATAGTGACCGTTGTCAGCTATTCCATGGGTCATTGTGGGTTTTGGTTTACAGCCCTTCACCTTGAGTAGAGGCATCTACAGACAATTGCTGTGCAGCAGCACACCTTGTCATTTCTCTGTTGTTAAAAGTGTGAGTTCATTTCCATGTCTTCGACAGATTTTTCTTCCCCCCTTTTCTTTTTCTGAGGACCTCAGTACTCCTATCTCCATATTAAAGATGTCCAAGCGACGTTTTGGGGGAAAGTGATGATCCCTTGTACTACTACCATTTGTGGAGCATGCAAGGGAGCACGTGTGGTGTTGCTGTGGGTGGTAGCAGACGTGCAACCACCCTGTTGCATGGTGGTTGCACCATGCACTGCAACCAGAGCGTGGTTGCACTGCTCCTTGACCTGCCAGCCACAGCAGCCAAGGCAGAGGTGTTGGGGAACACAGTCCCCTTCTGCTGTGCTTGTGCTGTCTGAAGAGGTCACCCCCCGTGGTTGTCACTGAAGTGCTTGTGCTGGTTTCAAGTCTACATCACCTAAGCTGGCTGGACCAGTTCAGGAAGGTGGTGGTTACTGTTCTTCTGACACAAGGGGAATCCAGAAGCATTTGTGTGACTCACACGTGTGTAACAGGTCGCTGAAGGCAGGCTGGAGCAGAGCATGCACAGCCACAGACAGGAGGGAAGCGTGTGGAAAGACCTAAAACTGATACACAGGGAAACTTGTCCCATTCCTGGTGCAGGTGAGTGGGGGGATGCTTCTTTGCCAGAATGGGAGAATAATAAAGACAACATAAGCTGTGCTTTCAGTTTCCAAAGCTAAGAACAGTTGCTTGGAGCTTATTCCTTCTCCACATCTCATTTCCTTTGGCCTGTAATCTGTTAGTGTTACCTGCTGCTGCTTCTCTGTTTTCACTTCATGAATGCTGCAAGTGAAGTACAAAGTCCATTTAAGTTTTGTGCCCTGAAGAGCATGTTGTACTGTTCTCTTTTTATGGGATGAAATAAATCTGACAAATAAGAGAGTTAGCAAAGGATGAGGTTCTCTGTTCTGACTGTGCTTGGAAGTCATTTTAGCAGATCAAGCTGAGCACCACTCACTCTGAAAGGGAGGATGTCAAGAAAGGCTTTTGGAAAGAAAGCTAAGGTTACGACAACCAGGGGTGTGGCAGGGAAGGAGGAGGACATCCTGGCATGGGGAATGTGTGGCAATTAAATAACATCGAAGAAGGAAGGGGCTGCAGGAATTGCTTGGCCCCTGGAAGCTTCATTGCTACTGGGTACTGCCATCTACTGTGTCAACCTGCCCCCGGCTGGAGCTGCGGCATGTTCCTCGCATCGAGACATGGGCACTGCAAATGTGGATGTGCATTTTTTGGTGTGTGCTATCTAAATAACAGCTCTGTTGGGTGAAGTACAGAAATAATTTCCCAGGCCAGCTGGTAGGAAATCATGGTTATAAGTCTATCAGGGCAGTACAGTTTAATTGCAGTCTATAATAGGAAGACTGCACTACAGTTTAGTATTTTACATGAAAGCCTGCTATTGAAAAAACGGTACCCCCCACTTCAGTAGATCTTTGCTGCCAACTGCAAGCAGTTTTGGCTCTGTTTAGCTGGCAGAGTTAATTGTTGACAGACTAAGAATGGAATTAAAATGTGTGACAGTGCATTAAAGAAACACACTAAAGGGGATTTAAAAAACAGTCGGAGAGGCAGACAGAGGGGCGGGAGAGAGGAAAGCAAGCAGCCGAGGTGCTGAATGGCTGGTTGGGCTGAGGAGGGCAGTGGCAGGGAAGAGGTGAAGGGATCACACTTTCTTTCCCTTTGGAAAAATGTTTTATAAGCAGCTAGCAAACATTGATGGCATTCTTCTGCCAGCCAGCCCTCAAATAACTTGAGCAAAGGAAGGGGACAGAGCAGCTCGGGTGGGTCTCACAAGCCCTGTGAGAACTGGCAGCTCTTTTTGTTTGCTGATAGCTAAAGTGACTACTTCTGCCACTCATCCCCTGAAAGCTAACAACAGGGCTTGTGAGGACCCGTCCTGCTAAACAGTGCAATTACCATGGTCCCAATCAGAACTGGGGCAAGGGGAGAAGAGGACGTCCTTTGAGATGAATAAGTAAGTCTTGGCCCATTACTGTTCCTGATGGCTTATTTGGCCTTTAAATTCCCCATTTCAATGCTCATTTTGGAGGGAAATTTGTGAAATCTGCCATTGGTGAATAGCAGTTCAAAAGCACCCAAAAAGCCCCATGTGAAATGGCAATGGGCAGGGCAATACTGGTCAGGGGCTACTTGCTGTGGTCGCGTCTCTCATCAGGCAGGTGTCTGATGCCATATGCAGGGCATCCCCAGAGCAGTGTAACACCCATATCCTACTAGCACGTGAGTAGTTTGCTTATTGTAGGCATAGTCCCACTCCATATGGATGGGAGTCCTTGGCTGAAAGGGGCAGAGTGGTAACGTTTTAAATGTTGGATAGTCCCTACTCTGGTGTATCTTCACAATAGTTGTGTGTTAGAAAAGGGAAAGAGTTCCTTGTACAGTCCAGCAGACAGCCACAAGGCAAGCCAATGCTCTTCATGTTGTTCAAAATGGGTCATGAGCCCTAGAGGCTAAAAATAAAGTAAGAAAGAAAAACCTACTTTACAAGAGAAAGATTAAAAGAAAGTTACAATTTTCCAACTTGTGGTACCTTAGTAAATATACTTACAATTAAGGCCATGGAAGCCCCTCTTCTGCCTATTTTCTCTATCACTGAAAACCTGTGAGCTGTTTATAACTGTGTCTTTAAAAAACAGTCCTTTTATATTGATACCTCAGGCTTCAGGGTTTCTAAAGTAGTATCTTTTAAGTTTTGTTCTATGCCAGCTTTCCCAGTCACTGCTTATTTGTGTACAGCCTCACTAGATTTTGTGAAACAGGGTGCCCATGGAAAGAGGTGAGCAGCTGTTTGAAATACAGGCAGGCAGAGGCAGTTCAACGCTGCTTTTGGTGATCTTATTGTACAAACTCTTGCTTTTTCTGTAGTAAGTCTCTATATTAATTCTGTTGGCCACTTCCCATGAAAAGTAATGTGCAGAAATCAATCTGGGCTGCAGAATTTAGCTTTCTACCCAGTAGGGGATGGATTTTGTTTCATGATTTCAGTTGGTCTTATATCCATGCTGGAAGTGCAGTCGTATGTCTTCTGTCTGATTGCTGGGTGTTGGGTCTGACCAGCCTTTTGATCATAGAATGTAGTTAATTGGGATCAGGAAGGGAAGTAAAGCTTCAGCCAGGAGGTGGTCAGGCTTAGCAGAGCTCACATGTCTGTAGAGATCAATTTTTGTTAGAAAATATCCGTTTAATGGCATGCTTTTTCTAGTCCTTACTAGCAGATCCAGCTGTACTCCTACCAGGCTAACCTGTTACCCTGCCCAGCACCAGTGAGTCTCCACGTAGGTCGTAGCCCTTCAGTCATTGCCAGACTTTGACTTACTGCTCAGACTTGCCTGAGGCCTGAAGTGAAACTCAGACCAAGAGGTTCTTCTTCAGTCCATTAGTGACCTCCAGTTGGGCTTCATGTAGAAGTGGCTGAAGGTCTAATTTGGCTCCAACTTGCGAAGCCGAAGGAAGTGGTGTGGTGCCACTGCAGTAACGGGCAGACATGATCGATACCTGGGGCTCTTGTACCTATCCAGTGGGGATTTAAGTTTCATGATGCCCATGTTCCTTAAGTGTTTGCCAAAGGGGTAGAGGCCTTGTAGAAACAGTCCAAGTGTAATTTGGGTAGCCAGCAAAGATGCCAAAAGCAGTGAAGATGCTTGTTTCCCTACACAGCAATTCCCGTTAATGGTTTTGGTCACTGGTGATACAGTCAAGCTTGATGATGATTTTTATAAGGTAAAATCCGATGAGGACTTGGCAGCAAGCATCCAGCAGCAGTGCAGAATTGGAGGGTTTATATTTTCAAATATTGATCTGTGCAAGCTGAACCTGATGGTTAAGCAGAATTTGAAGGTCACTGTGAAGGTACATTATGCTTTTCCTCAGGAGCTCTCTAGCTTTTTTCACTTTACTGACTTTAATCCAAAGGCCATAGGCATTGAAAAGTCTTTTCATTGATGCCAGGTCAGGTTCTCAAGAAATCTTCAGTATCACAGTAAACATTTCATATTCACTTTTTTGTCTCTCTGTGTGTGTGTGTATATATACATATATATATATATATATGAAAATGATTATTCAGTGACTTATTGGGACTGATCACTGTTGCTCCAGATACTACTGCTAGAATCAGTTAATCAGCAAAGATATGTGCTAGAAGCTTTTCCCTTTCTGTCACAGAAATCATAGAATTGTTAAGGTTGGAAAGGACCTTAAGATCATCTAGTTCCAACCCCCCTGCCATGAGCAGGGACACCTCACACTAAACCATGGCACCCAAGACTCTGTCCAACCTGGCCTTGAACACTGCCAGGGATGGAGCATTCATAACTTCCGTGGACAACCCATTCCAGTGCCTCACCACCCTCACAGTAAAGAACTTCCTCCTTAGATCCAATCTAAACTTCCCCTGTTTAAGTTTGAACCCATCACCCCTTGTCCTGTCACTACAGTCCCTGATGAAAAGTCCTTCTCAAGCATCCTTATAGGCCCCCTTCAGACACTGGAAGCTGCTCTGAGGTCTCCACGCAGCTTCTCTTCTCCAGGCTGAACAGCTCCAACTTTCTCAGCCTGTTTCCATACAGGAGGTGCTCCAGCCCCCTGATCATCCTCGTGGCCTCCTCTGGACTTCCTCCAACAGCTGCATGCCCTGCTTATGTTGAGGACACCAGAACTGCACACAATCTGAAAAGGATTCTATGACATCTAATAACATGCCTGTTAGATCATTCAGTAGTTGAACTGAATATAATGTAATGAAGATATGACCAAATATAATATCCTGGTACAAGCAGTTGTTAGTTGTAGGAAGTAATAACTTGGTGGCTATTAGAAGAAAATTTAATTTGTTTTAATAGAAGATTCTGTTTCTCTGGTCCTGGTTTTGCTGTAATTTGTGGTTTGATTTTACTTGACTGTATTATTAGCGTGAATGTCAAGTGTTCTTGTCCTCTTTGTTTCTGTTGGTATGCATTTAAAATAATCATGAGTAAGCAGGAAACTTTGAACATTAACAAGATCCCTGGAGTTTCTTCTCTGTTTGTCTAATCACATCGATTTCCCACTATTGGAGGACTTAATGGTTGGAAGCAAATGAGTTGAAGTCAGGGGTAACGCTCAGCCAGAAAGCTTCTGGGCTGGATTAGGAATGGACACAAAAATCCTTTCCGTTTGTTATCTTTATCTTGTGGCTTTGCATGTTAATTATGGTCATTCGTGCTGCCTCTTCCAAGGTTCAAAAAGAGAACAGTATTCATTGGAATCTCAACCTGGAGGAACTGTTAGACTTCTGTGCAATACTGTGGTTTACAGTCCTCACATTAGCATCTTTTAGCTAATGCTCACCACTTTGAAATGTGAAATATCACAGTGTTTATGTCACTGATTCTCTTTTCACATTTGAATATATATATGTGTGTAGTGCATTTATCCACATCACCTGAAGCTTCCTGAATTTCCTAGTTTACAACAAACTTGCTATCTCTGAGGTGCTATATATGCATGTGCTGAACTTTATTCCATTTGAGAAATGTGGACATGCAGTTTTTACCTTCTGGCATGTGTGCTTCTGTTTGAGATCAGAAGCCCTTGGGTCAGTTAAAATGTTCCTAATTTGTTCATACCTTTGAAAATCCCATCCAGCTTTAGATCTCTGTTATTCTAGATGTGGTCTTCAAGCAGTGGGTTTATTGATTTGGCTTCTGTTGTGAAAGCAGCTGAAGATACTGATCCAAACTAGAAATGAGTCCAGGTTCAGATCCCCAGCAAAACTTCCCCCACGTTGAAGAGCTATTTGGAGTTAGAATCCCAAATCATGCTCATTATAGAAGTAGGTCTTTACACCATTTGAAGCTGACATTTCCCTGAACGCCGTCAGATTAAGATATGGGAATAAGGTTTGAACTCATTGTTAGGACAGTTTTAAAGGCTTCATTCTTCTGCAGGCAGATGTGATGCAGTTAATTTCAGTGGGTTTAGAGCAGTGTAAGAATGGCTTGGCAGAGTGAAAAATTAAATTCCTACCAAATTAGAGCTGATCTTTACCAGAATCTTGCTTCTGAATCTGACTTGCCTGGTTTGTACTTTATAGCTTTGCGTTAAGATATGTATTTACAGTGTCATTATGCACAAATCTTCCATAGAGATTTTTTTTGCTTTCTCATAATGAAACCAGTAGGAATTAATGATGGACTGGGGATGTTTGCTGTTTTTGCACTAATGGACAGAACTGGTTTGAGTGCATAAGGAAACAATGTTAAAACAGTGATTATTTTGGCTGAACCAAGTCCTGTCATAAAAGTATTAAAATTACATTAGACATGCAAAAAATCACAACCCAGAAGAGTAAACACATTGCAACTGTGGAAGTAGTATAGCTTTGATTCTAATGCTTGGTTAATTGCAAGAGAAGATATGAACGTTTCCTTCAAAATGACCTGACCTGAGAACACTGTGCTTGTAAATTCATTTTCTTCTGTCTCCCTTTCTATTTTCAGCTGGTTTTCTTTTCACCTAGGAACAATCTCTTCTGGTGACTTTACTGAACCACATCCCTCTAGTTCTGCTCCGAACAGAACCCCTGCCTTTTATTTGCCAGGTCTTTTGCTCTCACCATTCCCAAAGGAACTGATGCACTGCACAGGATAAGCAGGCCGGGAGCTGCCTGCAGTAGAAGACACAGCAGTATGGCAGACCCAGCCTAGGTGCCCAGGGGAGAGAGTCAGTGAACATGAGAGAAAAGGACTAAGAGTGCCCTGCTCGTGTAATCTTCATTGTGAAGTCTGCGTTTGTGTTGGAGAAATCCCATACATTTTGGCAGCTCAGGCTGTTTGTATTCAAGTGGTTGTCCCTTTCGTTTCTGATAAGTATTCTTGTCCCCCCCTCCCAAGAACAGTGTCTCGTGCTCTTGCCTTGGAACCACAGGGGTGTGCTAAAGTTGAACACCAGTAACCACCAGCTTACCCAGTCAGCCTGAAATTGAGATCTGTTCTGCTGCCTTCATGAGCCTAGCAAAGAGATTATGTATTCAAGTTTTTGCTTAATGAATGTTAGTTGATTTAGGAATATATGGAAAAGTCACTTTAGCACATCCTTTAGCATCCTTTAGCTTCATATGGGCATCCAGTTGGCATTCAGGCAGTTCTCCTTTCTCCAGCTTCTTCTTTGACCCTGCAGGAGATACCTGAGCTTCCTGGCTGGGCTCCTGGGGTGGCCTCTCTAGCTTCAGCCATTTAATCCGTTCAGCAGACTGAATCTTTTCTCACTCTCATACTGAATGAAAGCTGGTTCCATGTTGTTTCATATAGCTCCTGGAATAATACTATCCATTCTCTTTTGCCACTGTTAATTCTTTCATCAAAAAAGTAACTTCCTACTTGAAATACACACAGTGTGATGCTCCCAAAACATTCGGTGTTTGCTGAAGTCAGTTGCTTATTGTGATTTGCCTGTTGCTTGTTCAACACATACCAAGACTCTGCTGTATGGGACACACACATGAATATTGGTCTGGGATTGTACTTTGGTTGGTGGATGAAGGCGGCCTAGGCTGTGGGGCTAGGAGGTTTACATTATAAACTGAGAGTATGAATACTGCAGTAGGAATTATAATAGATGTGAAGATAAACTAAACTTTTAGACCTTTCAGGAAGAAGTTTGAGAGTCAGATGTTTGAGGATGTTTCTCTAGCTAAGTCTTCTTACACATGCACCTTCTTGCCAACGGTTGTGTAGTAAAGCGTCATTCCTCAGGACATTCTGAAGACTCCAGCTCCAATCAGACTCTGTGAGATTTTCTGCTTTCATTTAAAGCAAAAGAACGGTTGAGCCTGCACACAGGGTTGAAGTATAGCCTTATAAAAACAGACCCTTGAAGGGTTTTTCACTTCAGAATTTAGTAAGTAAATAAGTAAATATCCCTTTTATTTACCTTGATTTTTCAGTGTTTGAGGTTAGCCAGTATTGTGTCTGTTATGTTGGCTGTAATTCCACTGCATAGCAAGGCATGAAATCTGTCCATAGTATATGTGTATTGGTGAACCTTCTGGAGTACTGAGGGACTTACTTCTGGTCTGACTTCTGGGGAATTACAGTATTGCTACACTTACAGAAGGATCAGAAAGATATCCCTGAAGATAAGAAAAATATATGCTGCCCAAGCTTGCCATCCTAGAGGTGTCAGTGGGTCCAGTTTGGGATACAAAGGTGCTTCAGTACAGTCTCTCTCCTGAACAACAGCATCAGTTCAGACGAAGCAGATGAGAAGTATCAGCTCCTTGAGGTTTGCCATCGATAAAATGAGGCCCAAAGTGTGTTTATATAGTTCAGGCTTTTCCCCCTCAGGAAAGGGCTGGATGGTTCTTTTAAATCTCCTTTAAAAAATGGAAGGGAAGCTATTTTCCTTTAAAAGAAAGGACTGTGTGAGGGCTTGAGTTTTCCTCAAACTTTCTGGCCCTAGCCTGGTTTCCTATGGAAATGAGCCTCCTTGCAGTCTCTGTGTCTGCCTTCACTTTCCCTTGCAATAACTTTTCAAATGTTGGTTGAATTTATTCAGATTTGACAGGGGAGAAAAGGTCTCAAAGATATTATCTTTGTATGAGTTTCATAAAAATAGGCATCGAGATAGATGAGAGTGTGATTAGTAATCCTGCTAAAGGAAAAAAAAAAGGCACTGTCGGCTCAACCACATTATTAAACAGCTGAGAGTCCATGTGGGAAACTGCCATAGAAAACCTGCCTTCAGGCTGTCTCAGAGAGTCTTGCCTGCTCCTGTTCCCATTTCTTTTGCCACCCAGCATCCCAGTGGTAAGACAGCAAAGTGAAACAAAACCATGTCTTTTTGTCCTGGGTCTACATGTAGTGGTATTGCCCCTGTGTTAGAGCAGGATACCAGTGCACTTGCAGCATCAGTGTGACACACTGGGATGTTCAGACAGGGCTCAGTGCGGGAAGGTACCTAATTCCCCTAAAATCAGCTAATCTCAAACCCTCTATAGTTCAGAGTGAGCTTTCCATTAGGTTTGAAAGAGGCTTTGAGGTTCCTGTACAGGAGTGAATTAATCTGTGTTAAGCTTCAAGAAGCCTTTTTGTGGTCTGGGGATGTCATCATTGCTTCAAGGTAAGCTCTACAGGTCATAGCCCCACTGCAGAGTGGAAGATTGGTGCGGGAATATACAAGTCAGTGGGAACCTGTGACATGCAAGTGGCACTGTATGGTGCAATAGAGAGCCATACAGGAGTTACCAGTCTGGTCCAGATGCAGTGTCCTGACTTGCTGCCATAGAATTTCCAGGTTAAGATCTGGGCTGCCTGCGTATCTATGTGCAGTGTGAGGTTAAAAGAGCTACACTACATCCAACCTTGGCCTTTGCAACATGTAGCCAGCTTGGGCTTTCCTAAGATGCATGTGCTGCTCTGTGCTTCCAGCCTCATAGTGAGGGGAAACTGCTTGATTGTGCCTTCTCCATTCCTGAGCACCTACTGTCCATAGGACACACCATCAACTGCTATGTGACCGTAGCAGTTCTAAGTTTGAGATCAGGTAGTCTTCAGCCCCTCGTGAGCCAAGCTGGATGAGGCTGTGTCACAGAAAATTCCAGGCAAAGGACGAAACTCAGTAGTTTTCCTGAAGAAAGGCTCTCTCTGACCCCATAACCAGTGCCTCTGTAGCTGCCCCTTACTGTAGCTCAGCAACTTGAGGGAAAGAGGGTTGAGCATCCCATGGGTGCTGGTCTGCAGCTCTCCAGAGTAGGGGCTCCAAGCCCTAGTTTAAGTCTAGCAAAGTGTATGTAAATAAGGCTGCATTTTTTTCTCTGGGAGAACTTTGTGGAATTTGTGATCAATGAGGCCCCCTGGAACTCTTTAGAAAAGCAGTTTTATGAGTAGTAGAGCTACCAAGAGCTGGTTGCCTATGATTTATGTCTCGTGATTAGGTTATCTGGAATTTAGTATGTTCCTAGTGCTAGTTAAAGTATCCACAATAATCTCTCTGTCTTACGTGGAGTCTCTAGTGCCCAGGAATGACTGTGATCACAATAGCAGGAAAACTGTTAGAGTCTTTCTCCTCTCCTTGCCTATCTGCTTTCAGGAAACTCATAGGAATGCAAAACTCTTGAGACAAATCAGGCTGGAAACAGTCAAAAGTATCAAAAATTAATAGAAAGGGACAAATCAAAAGATAAATATGCACCATCCCAGTATCACCAATAGCCAAGCTAAAAGTACATGGAATGTCCAAAAAAACGCCCTAAAAAAATAAATATCAATTCAAATGAAAACAGGGAATGGTTATATCTGAGCTCTTGTGATTGACTAGAATTGCACTCTTTGCATCCCATCCCAACCCACTGGCGTGACTCTTAGCAGATACAGTGTAGATGCTGACAAGCTGTTAGTACCATTCATTCCATACGTGCCTGGCTAGAAATTTATACATGAATTGTAATATTTCCAGAACCTGGGATTGGAGGTGCACATACGACCTGTGCTGTGTGTGCTAGTTGATAAGTACTTGTATGTGATCTCAGTGCCTCTAGAATAGAAGTTCCTTCCATTACAGTCCGTTACATGGCAACTGTGCTGCATTTGTTGACCTTATTTTTTCTATGCTTTCCTCTGATTCTCCTTGCCATGCTCCTAAAGAACCCTACTGTAAAGACCTTTTTAAAGGTATTTCTGTTTGAGAGTCATGTTGCGCCTATGCCTATGTTTTAATCAGTGGGTTTCAGTCAAGGTACAGAAATATTTTAAGCCTGGTGACACTTAGTTTTAATTTAAGAGGAGAAAAAAAAATGCAGGATGATTGGGTCCTTGGGGAAACGGTGAGTTTCTACATCTGAGTCTTTGAAATATTTAGGCAGATTAAAAGTGGGAGGAAAGTGACTGTGAATGAAGCAGCCAAGAGACAGAGGTAAGGCTGAAACATTCCAGCCAAGAGACATGTGGAGATTGTGCTCAGAGATTCCTCGTATGTTTGGATCTGGTCCAAATGAACCAAAATCAACAGGAGACTTTTCTACTCACTGAAATTATTTTACTAAAGCAGACCCTTTTGCTTATGAATCTTTTCATTTCAATACTAAGAAAAAGAAGGTTCATGTGTCTATATGGTGATTTAGCAAAACCAATTGTGGCTACATGGCAAATCAACAGTGCTGGAGCAATAGTCTGAGCATGGAAATGCTGTTGCAGAACCACAGGAGGAATGGCAACAACTTCTTAGGCAGGGTGGTAGCAGCCAGTCCCCAGAGTGTCTTGGTCACAGATTGGAGGAAGAAGTTGATCCCTCTTAAATTGCCTTTGGCTAATCCAGGCAATGCCCCACTCATATTCCATAGCCAGGGCTAGCAATTTGTCATTGTAAATCATAGACAAATTCATGGCTGTAGTTTAGAGTGCGAGACAAAAAGGCATTGGGTTCCTACCTGGGGAGAAAGGTCAGGTGGGAGTCTTCTCAGAGACACTTGAGATTTTAGAGAAGCCAAGGGTATTAGATTTCCTCTGCTCCTCCAGTGAATTACTTTGTCAGTGGTTAAAAACCTCTCCAGCATGCCTTGCATGCTCCAGCTGGGTGCTGTGCAGTGGTAGCAGCATTGACCGAAGGCTTGAACCTGCCTCGGTTGTAATTAAGGGAAAAACTCCCTTTATGTTTGGTGAATCAGGAACTGAGTCTTAAGACATTTGAAATGCTAGTATCAGTGGAAATACACCTGCCCTGATTCCTCTTTGTTCTCCTCAGGTCACCTGTTTCAGCTCAGCAGCTTGCAACATTCCCTATGTATTCACCCACCCACATGCTCAAATCTTGAGATGTCACAGTCATGAGCCTTCTTTCTTTTTCAATAAATCATGGCATCCATGGCTCCAAAGACAGCTTAATAAAAACAGAGCTGTAACTGTTTTTCTGGAGCTGGAAAGTGTACAGAGATCAATTAAAACAGTTCTAGCTTGCTCAGATTTGGGAACTGAAACCTCCAGCGCTTGGATTCACCTTCAGAATTGATTTGGCTTTTGAAATCTTGAGCCAAATCACATTCAGGTGTTTCTGGGTTCTAGGCAAAAAGAAGAATCAGCTTTGTTTTGAGGACATAATGAAGGTTTCCTTTTAAGCACTTACAACTTCAGAAGTAGTTTCTTCTTTGTGTAGGATTGTGATCCCTTGGTAAAACTGCAGGACCACTTTGCAGGACAAATGGACCAATGTATAGCACAAAATATTACTACAGTCAGTGCTCCATAATTATCTGAGTCCATATACTTTAAGGGTAGAATTATGCTGTATTTTGTGTGAGTAACCTGTAACAAAGTAATGTGAGGGCTTGTCAAAACTTGGCCTTGGATGCATTATCCCCACCTAGAATAATCAAATCACAGACTGGTTTGGGTTGAAAGAAACCTCATAACTTATCTAGTTCCAATGCCCCTGCCATGGGCAGGGACACCTTCCAGTAGACCAGTTTGCTCCAAGCCCTGTCCAGCCTAGCCTTGAACACTGCCAGAGATGGGAATTCTCAGTTGTATCTTGTTATCTTGGTTATTATACATCCTATTCATCTGTTACATCTCCATGGAATCGGTGTTACTGTCTAGATGGAGCTGAGCTGAAAGTACAGAGGAACAGGGAAGGGCACAGATCATGCACCCCAGTGCAGTGGGCAGTGCTCAGCTGTCCCTTCCGTTACCAGTGCAAAGTGACTAGTTGTTTCTGTACACTCAAGGAGCATATGGACCTTTCTCATATATTCGTGGATAAGTTATCTGTGTTGTAAACATCCTCCTTAGCATCATGAAGCAAAAAAAGTGACAGGCTGTATTTAATAATGAAACCCCCCCCCCCCCCCCCCCCCCCCCCACACACACACACACAAAGGCTATTCAGACTGAATACACCTAACTAGTAGGGCACAGTGGCAGTTTGACTCACACCCTGTGGGCTCTCACTGTCAACACAGCAATGCTCTCAACTGTTAATAATAATGTGACATTTTAGCTGGGGGGAAATATGTGTCTCTTGAAACCACATTTCTGCCTTCTACCCACCCTGCTCTGGCATTCATCTGGATTTAGTGAATAAGGTTAATGGATTATTTAGCAGGTTTCTCCAGCCATTATCAGCTAGCACACTCTGTTTATGTGACTGGCCTCTCCTGCTCTGTCAGCTGTCATAAGCTTCTCAATTAGAAAAGGGGGGGGGGGAAATAAGTATGAAATAGGTAGCTATGGTTACCTGTGATGTGGGTTTGTAAGAAGTGCTCAGAAACCTAGTGGCAGCAGAGTTTGGAGGTTCAAAGCTTTAATTTATTTAAGAACTCTCTTGAATCAGAGTATCAAAAGCATTTAGAACAAATTCGGAACATTTTCTTTTGTAGAATAATATTGCAGTCCTAAGCAGAAGCTGTCATACAGGCCAACTGCTTGCTCTGCTCACGTGAGAGGAAAATAGGAGTAGGACTGTGTAAATATGCCCTTGTTCCACTTTTCTCCTGCAAAGGCCACTGGCAGTGGAATAGCTTGTGAAAGCAGTGGTTTCTAGGAGCAGTGCTTCCGTTGTCCTGTTGTATTCCTATTTACACTGAAAGGATTTTATTTGAAGTGGTCAGACTGAAAGGCCTGAAGCTGTTGTGCTTCAAGGGCATCTTTCAAGTAAAGGTACCTACCTCAGAAATTCAGCCCCAGTCATGATGTCTGCTGAGAAAACAAAACCATCCATGTGTAATTTAATGTGAACACACATAATGCTGAAAACTTTCAATTGGACCAAAAGGGCCCTCTGGAACATGTGTCTTGAGGTCAAAAACTTTGTGTCTCAAGCATTTCAGGGGGATCAGTGGAACTGTGTACTTCTTTGGCTTTTGCAAAGCAGAGAGCTGCTGCGTGCTCTTCTTGTAGGACTTTCATCTGGATGCACAAGGTAGTATTCAGCCACTACCGTGTCTCCTTTATGCTTGGTGGCACTGCCCACCAAGAGAAAGGGAGAATAAAAAACTCAGCTGTCCAAAACTACTGGCTTATCTAAACCAGCCAAGTACACAGAATACAGTAAGGACCTGGTTTGTCACAGGTTTTATTATCGTAATATGCAACATAAGGTGAACACTGGGAAAACCTTGCATCCAGTGACATGTCAGTTTATCAGTGCACTTCCAGTGGAAAACTATTATCTGCTACAGGGTCAGTACTTATTTTTCAAGAAAAGTGTCTAGAAAGGGTGCATTTGTAACTTAGGTAAGTGTTGCATTGAACTAGGAATTCCTGAGACCTCAGAGCAGCTCCTGCTGCTGTCCCAGCACAGTGATCTTGAGCAGGTCATTTTACCTTTCTCCTTCTAAAGCACAGCTTGTTTTATTACATATTTTATTTATTATGATATTGCTATGTTTATTAATATATAGTGGGGGTTTTTGTTAGAATAACATCTCCTGGAAGGCAGGGAAAAGCTCTTTCTATGGCTATGTTCTGTTCTTTACTCAGAAGGAGCCCTCACCTGGGCTGGCAGCTCTAGGTGTATTAAAAGCTGCTCTGTATTCTGTGCACTGCATGTTAACACAACTAGGCTGTGGAAGGGTAGTAGGGATGAGGGTCCTGACCAACAGAAACCAGCAAGAAAAATGCCTTTCTCCAGACCCTGCACAGCTGCTTTTAAACCCAGGCAAATTCCATCTTTCACAGAAAGCATTCATCAGGTTGCAAGGTTCAGTCTTCAGGTTGTTGTTGAAGAACCCAGATAAGTGAACTTGTCAGTTACTGTTAAATCCCAAGAGTGACCTCCACGAGTTACGAAGTGCACTGATCCCTCTGTCAGATGTTTGCTGCGTTCCATCTTCATGGTGGTGATTTTGCTTTGGCATAAGACCATTTTCTAGAAAGCCAGCCCAGTAACTATGAAGCCTATAAATGCTTACCTCAAGTCATTCCATTTAACCAACTTGAAACAAATAGCATAGAATTTATTAAGGGTGCATGAAGTTGAGAATATTGCAGTTCAGCCAGATGCAGGGCATAGCCATGAAAGGTCAGAGTTCTTGTGGTGGTGTTTGAAGTGCTGGAGAATGTCTAATGTGTTTGCACTGGGGCTGCATTTGTTCTGAACCTGAGGCAAGGCTGAGCTTGTATCTGTTAATCTGGAGGTTCCTTATTAATAGGCTGCACACTTCATTGATTTTTAATTAATTTCTGAAGAGACACAGAGGATAAGTGCTGCAGCCCACAGACACCTCTGTACTTATTGCAGTCCACATCTTTATTGATCGCCTGCCTAAGGAGCAGAAGTAATCCATTTTAAATACACTTTCTTGGAGAGAGGGAATGTACTGCACAATATACTCTCCCAATTGTAATTGTATTGGCAAGAGGTCAGGGGCTGGGGTGGAGGAAAGGCAGCGTCTTCTTTAGTATGCTGCTGGCCCTCCGAGCAGAGGCTTCTCTAAAGGCTTTGTTTCACAAAAGCTGAGTTATCTCCTTCATGAGCAGTTTATAACTACAGAAAGTAAGAAAGCACTGGTCACAGCTTCACTGTTAAAGTTGCACTGGGAGCTCCTTTATAGGACACATTTAGCCTGTCAGCCTCTTCAGAGGAAGGAGATGGAGCAATCTAAGAGAAAAGAACAGCATTCAAAAAGCACTTTCAAATTGTTAATGCACCGATACCTCTCTCTTTGGTTGCCACTTTGAAAAGCATCAAACACTTTCCAGGAGTATGTGATCCACTGGGAGCTGAAACCTGAAGTCTCTGAGCACTCCCCAAATCAGAGGGATTTCCAATTCCTTCTGCTGGCATGTGTAGCGCAGGTTACTAGGATTTGCTTTTGAAACAGTAATTTGCAGTCTTTGTCATAAGGGCTGTGTTCCTGCCAGCGTTTTAACTGTACTTACTTTGCAGTGAGTGTTTATTGCCCAGCAAGGAGAGTTTTGCAGTAATAAGTTTGTTATTTAGGTAGTTGGTTCTTATTTAAAGGCTTCTTTTACAGAAAAAGGTGTTGACAACACATAGCTGCAGTTGCAGCCAAAACAGTGCCAAGTACTTCTGTGCTTCCTGGATGAAGGTAAGTTGTGTCAGCATTAGTGGCCACAGCAAGAGTTAAATTCTGACTTGCAGAGCCCAGGCCCTGTGGTATATCTTGGGAACGTGTCCCTGCAGTGGAACAGAAATCAGAGTCTGCTCAGTCTTTTTCTAATACAGGCACCATCAGTACATTTCTGCCTTGCTTTTTTCTCTTCCTATGTGGGGCAATGCACCCAAAGGACAGTCTCTTGAAAACACCTGACTGCTTTGCTCACTGACCTTCAAAAATCCTTGTGAGAGGCAGATACTGCAGAACTAGCAGGGAGGCATCAGATGCTAAGTACTTTATGAGAGTGTTGGGGGTGACTCTTTAACCACAAGTCCCTGACTTTAATAAAGTTTATCCTATTACAGCTCTTGGTCCTGTGCAGTAATCAGAGGATCAGAAAGTCTCTTGGTGTGTTTCTGCTGCAATATATATTTGTGCATAGCATCTGTGTTGGCCTAGTGAAAGTATGAGAGGAGCTGCAAAGCTCTATCTACTCAGGTTACAGTGGTCTTACTGGTGATATGTTTATGATGTCTCTCACCTCTTTGGGCAGAGTACTGTAAGCTGAGCTGTGATTTTCTTCAGAGGTTATAGGAGAATGTCCTTGTCCTTTTGAGCACTTTTGGGAGTAGGGAGAAGGTACTGCAGGAGATTAATGTAGCCTGTGTCCACACAGCCCGGGAGGCTGGGAGACTTGGCCTAACTGAAGTGGTAACACAACCAATATAAGCCAGTTTGCCCATTAAAGGCGCTAAATATGACATAGGAGAGCACTTGCACCCAGGAAGTCTTGTCTTGCACCAGAAGCACTGTCTTCAGGAAGCACTGTGGCAATAGTCTTGAGTTAGTTGCAAAATGGAGATCAGATACAACTCCTCAGGTCCCTCAAGAATGTCGTGGATAGGAATAAACGGAATTTTTCTCCTGTCCTAAACAGCCCATGTAGCAGCTGCACAGATGTGACTGCATGTGGGACCAGAACTTGGAGGCACATACAGTATGGGCAGTATTGAAATATCTGGTTTGCATCTCATTGCTTATGCTACTTAATATGTGTATGTATCTATCATCATCTATCATCAGAAGAACATGCAGTGCTTCACAAACTCTTTATGTTCAGCACAACCTAATCTAGATATCTGCATAATTTGAGGGAGCCAGGTAGACAAGTCATATTCTTCCCAGGATTTCAGACAAAGGACATCTTTGATGATGACGGTGGAACAAACTCTCCTTCTGGTGATGCCCGAGGAACTTCAACACCCACCCAGGATAGAGAGCTTCATTCTAAGGACACCACAACCTCAGAATCTTGAACCAGAGAGTTCTGTGCTTTGTAGAGGTTACAAGATTTTAATTTAGGATTACAGTGGGTCTGGGCCCATCAAAATGTCTGCTCAGTGCAGTCAAGTCTTGAAATGTCATAAGCTTATGAACTTGCTTCTCCTCTCATGTCTTTCTACTCCTTCCCCCTTTATGAACCACTTTGTCACTTTGGAGTAACCTGCATTTTCTCATCCAAACTTTACCTCTTCATAGGCTTTTTCCCTTCCCTTTTGCTTTCTGACTTTGTGTTGACCTGTTAGGCCATAGCATCTTTTTAATTTTATGTCTTGGGCCATAGCTCAGCAATGCTGTAAATCAGGTTTTGGAGTGGGGGAGCACAAGTGAGAACGTGCTTAGTCAAGAAGAAATATATTGCTATCACATAAGCTTTCCCTTGTCTACCCTTTACCAAAGAGAGAGGTATTAACTTACCCCATATAAATGGGAAATTAACTCCTAAATGTCTGGGGTTATACTACAGTCCTGGATGCAGAAATGAGCCTCCCTTGCCAGCTTTACTGGAGCTGGCAGAGCTCTGCACATTTTCAGACAGCCTTGGCAGCTCACGTGGTGCACAGCACAAGGTGTGAGTCCCCAGCTCAGTCTGGCAGCTTTGCACTGTTAGCATCCTTCACTTTCCCTCAGCTGTGCAGATGACCTCCAGTCCCACCTCCGGAGCAGACCTACATAACAAATCACACCTCTGCAGCTGAGTCAGTGTATTTCAGAGCAGTGTCAGTTTTTCCCTCCTACAGCTATCTCTGGAGTAACAGCTACTTAGATGATGCTGGTTGCTCCTGACAACAAAGGGCACTGCATTTTCCTTGAAAGCATATTTAGCCCCAGCTAAAATTACGCTTTTTCTATGGGGTAAGTGGGGGAAAAGCTGATCATTTGAGGCTTTCTGTAGTGATTCCTGTTACTAAGCTAGCCCCAAGTTATTAGGATGAAAAGAGGGCAGTCTCCAAGGCTGGAGATTAATGTCTGTGAGATTTGAGTTGGACTTGAAATTTTCTTCCTTCTCATACCCGTTTGATGAGTCTGCTATGTGTGCTGGCTTGGGTGGGTGGAAGCCAGGCTGCTCTTCATTTCTGCATGGGATAACATCACCATTCCCTCTGTTTAGGGAGATAATGTTTATTATAGAATACAGCAAAAAGTTATACTGAAAAAAAAGAGGATTATCTGCTCTCTGCTGGGGCAGGTGAAGGTTTTTGTGCTTTCTCTTTCACATGAATTGCCTTGGCAAAATGATGTCTTGCATCGTGCAAAAACATATGTATATACTTAAGTTAGAGACTCAACACACTTCAGTTCACCTCTGGTAATTATCCCAAAGGGACTTTAGATGTAATGACCTGCATACCTGCTTAAATTCTGTCCTGAGTAATAAATACCTTTTTTTCCTGGGAATAAGGCACAGGCACCTAATGGAAAGAGCTTTCAGACAAGGCTCATGTAATTCCAGGAGTTGGGCATTCCTGAATGACAGCTACCATCTATGAAACAAACACAGAAGCATCCTCAGTGGGGAGGTGGGACTCTGAAAAGTCCAGTAAAGTGAATGCAACTCTTACACTCTGAGCTGTACAAATGGAGGCTGTGCTCAGAAACTGCCCTCAGGGAACTGGGAGACAAATGACAGCAGCAGAAAATATCACTGCTACTAAAGTAAGAAAACAGCGAATTATGGCCATGTCTTTAAGGCAGGAGATCTCAGGGGACAAACCTACAACTTTCCAGAAAAGCTCATTTTGCTTTTCTAAAAAATCTGGTTTTTTATTTCTACCGCCAGCCCACTTTTAGATGTCTGCAGCTCTGGAAGTCCTAATACTTTATGAACCCATACTGTGATACTGTGATACTGTAACCTAATCTGATACTTTCTGCTGCAATTCAGTGCTTGGGAGGATCAGAAAGTTGTCCCATCTCACTGTCTTCTCCCATGGATTTTTTGGCACAAAATCTCCTTTCTGCTGTCACACTTCAGCTTGTTGCCAGCACACGTTGTCTCATGATGAGGCATGAGCCTAGCTGACCGTGCCTGAACTGACCATACCAAATCTGTCTGTCCACAGTCCCAGAGACTTCACAAACACTGCATAATAAAATTTGGAAGGACTTTGTTCTTTTATAGCTCTTAATGACTAACTGAGTCTATTCAACAGGGTAGTTTTTGTTCTCTGTTATTTTTAAGCCAGCTCTGAGAGTAAACTGATGGGTTGAGAGCAGGGTTTACCTCAGCTAAGTGGAACTGCTGTTTTTTTTCACCCTGGCTATTACACAGAAAACTATCAAGGCTGAAAAGTGACAGGCAGGAAATTTTTCCTGGTGTTAAGCTCCTTGTGGCCATTTACATCTTTCCTGTCCACCTCCTCTCTTTGGAAAAAGACATCTTGGCTTATTATTCTACACTCAGCATTGCTCTTAGGTTCCTTGGTGCTGTTGCAAGCATTGTGTGAAATGTATAAACATGTGGGCAGGTCAGGTTAGTATTTGTGTAGGCAAGAATAAAAGACCTTTAACACTAGTTGAAGCCTGGCAAGGGCATCTGTGTCTACTTCTGAAAGGAGAATTTGCATGGTCACAGTTACATATCACGCGGGTAGAAAGGATCCAGGCTACAGGCAGTTTTACTGCTATGTACATCTAAGTAAAGCTCCATATAGCACAGGTACAGTGACCCTGGTACTTGGTGGGGATAAGAGGCGCAGTTGTGAAAGATAAAATGGTATTCCTTATTCATTCTGAAGTTCCAAAGGCATTTCCTCAACTGATCTGTGTTCTTGCTGTTTGCAGTGGCTGTTTGACTTCTTAATAGTATTAGGCACTCATTCTAAATGATGTTATGCTAAGGGGTCCTAGCAGTAACTGCATTTCTAATGACATTCTCTGTGAGGAGACCTCTGTCGTGACTATGATGAGGAAGTGTCAGTGACAGGTAGGTCATGCCTGATTCTTGTATTCCTGTGAGATGAATCTGGGCTCAGAGATAATGGGACAACCGGTCATTAATGGCTTAATGTTGAACTTTTTCCTCTTGGTGGTTTCAGCATAAAAGTCTCACCCTGTTGTGGATGTTCTAATACATATACTAAAGTATGGAGTTCCTT
Source organism: Psittacula echo (assembly GCF_963264785.1). NCBI lineage: Eukaryota > Metazoa > Chordata > Aves > Psittaciformes > Psittacidae > Psittacula > Psittacula echo. The sequence continues at coordinate 5,371,357 of NC_137756.1, read as the reverse complement.
ACTGTCTGGCCATTTTATACTCTGATAATTATATGACATCTGCATAGCTGTAACTTGGAGAATTCCTGAGGGCCATTTCATTTCTCAAGCCTCACAGATCACACCACAAATGGCACAGCATAGTGTCTTTTGGATTGGGCTTTCAAGTTTGATTTTTACAAACAGATCTTTTTCCATTGTCACAGTCCAGGGTCACTTGTAGTTTTGTCTTGTAACTCTCATGAATTGCCCTGTCGGTATTTGATTGTGGGCCTGTTGGGTGCTGATGGCACCAGCTGTGTAATGCAGAGAGGGGTTTCTTTTGTTATCATTCTTCTGTGTCATGTAAAAAGATTGGAGATGAACATAGAGCACTTTTCCTGCCAGGTTCAAAAATGCCTTCAAATGATGATTCTTAGCATAGGATATGTTTAGACAGTACTGCTGCAGTGACTAGTGTAGGATTCGCGTTTTTAGACTGGTTTCATTCTGTTTGTATTATCTCATTTATTGAAAATTTATACATATATAAGCCTTTTCTCTTATACTTCCACCATCCACCTTTAAAACTTGATACGGTGTCAGGAAAATGGAACGTGTTTACACTGGATATTGCAAAGAGGATTTACATTTCTGCACATCATGGTCCTGCAGAGGGTTTTGTAGCTGTAAACCCTGCGCAGGTTGTTTCTAGCTTTGCAGATAAAGCAGGGGGGAAAAAGCCCCAAGAATCTTGTTTGACAGAGGTGAAGTAAACTGTAAGTACACAGACAGCTATTTCTACCCTTTCTGGATGGAAAAGAAAATCAACTGTGGTATTAGTTAGGAGCAGCATTCAGGTTGGTGATTACTCTTTCTAGTTCATAAGAATATGACGTTAGGTTGAATAAAATTTAATCTTATTAAGATGATATTAAATAATAACACAAAATGTAAATGAATGGAAATGAATGAGTGGAATAAACAGCAAAGCATCCTGCAGTGTTAGCCTACATACTTAAAAAAATACTTGGAAATTAAATACGTAGAGAAGGTAAATAAGACCAAAGAGGCATGATTAAGGGTTTGATTGTTTAACTCTTTTCAATGCAGGATGTTTCTGGACCCATTGCCATCCATTCCTGCTATCATTAGCTAAAGACAGGAGGCTAAAGCCTTGGTACAGG